>NC_047662.1:96561971-97183221 GCF_011762505.2 Arvicanthis niloticus
CACCCTAATAACATCTTTCCAAGCAATTCCTCAGTCCAGCTGTAGACTTGATCCAAGCCAGTTATCAGGGCAGTCAAACAAATGGACTTGGTTGTTTTCCTGTCAGCATTTCTGTGCGTCACATCAGCACAACCCAAGATAAGCAGTGTCTGTATCTGACCCAGACCCTTTAGGCTCCAGGGCCTCCTTTTACATGCTAGGGAAAATACAGTCCCTCCAGCCAGGAGAAAGCCCTCCATCTCAGCCAACATTAAGTTGTGTGTCTGGCTCCATGAGGTCATCCTGTCTTGGAGAAGGCAAGAGGACACACTAGTGGGAGGTAAGAAAAGGTACCAGAGCTAAAGAGACAGGGGACCTGACAGATAGCTTGGATCTCCCATTAGTTACCCTGCTGTGTGGCACCCAGTGTCATTTTGAGCTCTGGTACTCTCGGTTCTTTGTGGATTACCATCTTATATTCAGCTACAGACTCTTGATCTTTGTGTCGCCTCAATTTTTCACCCACTTTGCTCATTCCCTAAGGATTCTCTCCTCAAACCCAGACTTAAACTTGCCCCTTGCGCTTGTCTCTGAGATGATCTGTGCCAGTCTCCGTCTTCACTTTATTTCCTGTGTTGAACTCATTTTCTGCCATCTTCAGTGGCTCAGTTTCCAATAGATGCTTCACCAATGCATGCTGAGTGGTGAAGGGAGATGGTGGCCGTGGCAGCCACTGAGCTTGTGTTTTGGGAGCAGAGCAATAGACAAATCTCAGGAAAAAAAAAAAAAAAAACAGATCCTTTTACAATAGAGTCTATACTCAGGGCCAGGCGACAGATTCTAAAAGCAGATGGGGCCAGATTAATCAGGCTTCCAAAGAGAAGAGGGGCTTAGATTGCATCCAATAGCAACAGGAAGGTGAATGGGTTTTGAGCCATGTCTAAGTTGTGTCTTCAAGAACTCATTTGGGCAGTTATGGGAGACTAAATTAAAGTGTGATAGCAAGAAAAGCAGAGGCAAGCCAAAGCACCAATCTGGCATCCTAGGTGAGGCAGTCCAAAAGAGTAACAGCAGAGAGCAATGGGAGAGCGATTGGATCTGGGTCCCAGTAAACCTAGGGAATGGACAGGAGTTGAAACCAGCATGAATATTTCTATCTAGAAAGGCTATTTTGCCTGTAGTGAGTCAACAAAGCCGGAGCTCTCTCATTCTCCCTCACCTTACTCTGCTGCAGCATGCTCCAAGTTGCTTCCACCCCAGAAGCCCTGCACTTGTGGATCTCTGTGTCCTATTTTGACTCAAATGTCACCTCTTGCAAGAGGCTTCTTGGACCATCTATTCTAATGCATTTCCAGTCTCATACCTGTTCCCTACCCATGTCCCTGTCTACAGATGTGGAGTCTACTTGGAACGAGCTCCTTTATCTATGTGTTTATTCCCCAGAGAATGTGGTTTTGTTTGGTAGGAGCCTTGTCTATCTCTGGCACCTAAAACAGGGCCTGACTCACAGTGGGTGCTCAACAACTGTAAGCTGAATGAAATGGATGGAGAAGGAAGGAAGTTAGTTGAAATTAGATGTGAGATAATTTTGAAGATGGCCCTGCATCCTTTCCCATCTTTCTCTCTTCCATTTATTGCACCGAGTCTTCTCACATCCGTGCCATGTTTCTTCTTAGAACGGTGTCCTGAGAACACCATGCTTCTGGAAATCCCAAGCCACAGAAAGAGAGACTCTGGAGAAAGAAAGAATGCTCTCCTGGCGGGAGAGCCCAGCTCCCAGCAGCTCTGTCAGTGGACTGCAGTCGCATCAATAACCGCAGCCTGCTAGCCAAGCCAGTGTTCTGAGAAATCTCAAGTACTAAGTTTATTTTTTCACTTTGGGCTCTGAGACTAAGGAAGCAGTGGTGTCACATGCAGATGAAAAGATATAAGAGGAATTGTGTTGATGTGTTTTAGATTACATATAAGTGAAATTCTCTGCCTTTGGTTTGTTTGACTTATTTTACTAACTTTCAGGTTTGTACAGATTATTGAATATGGGAAAAAAACTCCTCTAAAGCTGAATAATACGTAAACATTTTCTCTCTCTCTCTCTCTCTCTCTCTCTCTCTCTCTCTCTCTCTCTGTGTGTGTGTGTGTGTGTGTGTGTGTGTGTGTGTGTGTGTGCATGTTTTCATTGCTTCATTCAACAAGGAGGGATTTTTCCATGTCTTGGCTATTATGAAATAATGCTGTATACAACACAGCAGTGTAGCTATCCCTGTGAAGATTTCATTATCTTTGAGAATATATATATATGTATATACATACATACACATACATACATACACACACATACACACACACACACACACACACACACACACATATATATATACTAAATCATAAAGCAGACTAACTTCTCGATTTTCAAGGAACCCTCATCCTATTTTAAGGAGTAGCTGTGCTACTTTACAGCACACCAATAGGCTGTGGGTCTGCTCTAGTCCACACCTTTGAGGAGTGCTTTCTTTTTTTTTTTTTTAATTGAATATTTTTTTACATTTCAGCTGTAATCACCTTTCTCCCCCAACCAGGAACCCCCATCCCATTCCCCCTCCTCCTGCTTCTATGAGGATATGCCCCCACCCACCCTCCCACTCCCACCTCCCCACCCACGATTTCCTCCACACTGGGACGTCCAGCCTTCACTGGACCAAGGACTTCCTCACCCACCTTTGCCTGACACTGTCATCCTTCCCTACATATACAGCTGGAGCCATGGGTCCCTCCTATGTGCTCTCAGGCTGGTGGTTTAGACCCTGGAAGCTCTGGTTGGTTGGTATTGTTGCTTTCCTCATGAGGCCACAAACCCTTTCAGCTCCTTCAGTCTTCTTTCTTACTCTTCCATTGGGAACCCCTTGATCAGCTCAATGGTTAGCTGTGAGCATCCACCTCTGTATATGGCAGGCTCTGGTAGACCTCTAAGGAGACAGCTATATCAGGCTCCTGTCAGCATGCACTTCCTGGCATCCACATCAGTGTCTACCTTTGGTGACTATACATGGGATAGATACCCAGGTGGATCAGTCTCTGGATGGTCCCACGCTTTGTCTCCATATTTGCTCCCATGAGTATTTTGTTACCCCTTCTAAGAAGGGCCAAAGCACTTTGGTCTTCCTTGCTCATGAGCTTCATGTGGTTTGTGAGTTGTATCTTGGATATTGCGAGCTTTTGGGCTAATATCCAGTTATCAGTGAGTGCATATCATGTTCTGAAAAGAAAGGGAGGAGGAATGATGGCGGTGGTAAGGAGGAGGAACTAAGAGGAGAAGAGTGAGGGGAAACTGCAGTCAGAATGTAAAATTAATTAATTAATTAATTAATTAATTAATTAATTAAAAGAAAGTATCTAGGTTCTTTGCCCTCTTCTCTGTCTCTGTGTGCATATACATATGTATGTACACTTGCACATATATACAGAATCTCTGCCTCTCAAGTACTCAGGTTGGGATCTCTGTGTTTATGCTTGTCTGGTAAGCATATTGTCAACTGAGTTATTACCCCAGCTTAATTTACCCATTTTTAAAATTGGGTATTTTCTTTCTTTCTTTATTATTGAGTTATATAAGTTCTTTTGGGGTTCTCTGCGTAGTAACCCCTATTCAGATTTAATGGTTCCCCAAAATATTCTCACAATTGGTATATGCCTTTGCGTTTGACCATCGCTTCCCTCTGCCTTTGGTTTTCAGCACTCTGTGGTTCTATGTACTTATTTTCACTTTTGTTTCTCTGAGTTTTGGTGAGATGTCTGAATAAAGACTGGCAAGACCAATATCAATGAGCTTTCCTCTAGGTGTTTTATAGTTCCCTATGTTAGGTTGGTTCTTAATACGTTCTGAGTTGACTTTTATGTGAGATAGGGATTCAGTTTTATTTTATTTTTGCACATAGGTATAGTTTTCCAACACCATTTACTGTACACTATCCTTTTCCTGTTGTGTCTTCTTACGGACCTTGTCTAAAATCAGTTGACTGTCTAGGCTGTCTGTTCCATTCCATTGGTCTTTGTGTCTGTCTTTATGCCAGGCTCGTATTATGTTGATTGAGGACTATAGCTTTAGGATAGAATTTTAAATTGGGAACTATAATTGTTCCGGGTTATTCAAGTTCATAAAAATGATATTAGGCTTTTGATAGAAGTTGCATTGAAACTATATGTTGCTTTGAACAGTTTGGGTATGTCAACAATTGCAGTACTACAATTTTTTCTCATTTGTTTGGCCGCTTCAAATACTTTCAACAATGTTTTAATATTTTTCATTTACAGATCTTTTATCTCATAGATTTTTTTCCTTAAAAATTTTATCATTTTTGATGACAGTTTAAGTTGAGATGGCTTTTTTTGGTTTAGTTTTCAGATAGGTCATTATTGGTCTAGAGAGGTACAATTGATTTATATATGTTGATTTTTTTTTATCATGCTACTTTATTGAGTTAATTTATTAGTGCCCATGTGTGCATGTGTGTGTGTGTGTGTGTGTGTGTGTGTGTGTGTGTGTATGTGTGTGTGTGTGTGTTAAATGGTCTGTATGGTTTTCTACCTGTAGGGTCTTGTCATCTAAACATCTTTTTCTCTTTTTGTTCTTTGATTTGAATTTATTTATTTATTTATTTATTTATTTATTTATTTATTTATTTTGCTTTCCAGTTTGAATGCTTTTATGAGTGTTTCCATTACCAGAACATAGAGGTAAATCTTTCCACTTTCCCCACAAGCCATGTCAGCTGTGGGCCACTTGTAAATCATCCCTGATATGTTGAGAACATTATCTTCTGTGCCCATGTTGTTAGTAATTTTAATTTTACTTTATTATTTCATGTGCATGAGTATTTGCCTGAATGTATGTGTATGCAGCATGTGTGTGTGTCATGTGACATGCATGACTGGTGCCTTTGGAGGCCAGAGAGGGCATTGGATCATCTGTAACTGGAGAGATAATTGTGAGCCACCATGTAGGTGCTTGGAATTGAACATGTATCCTCTGCAAGAGCAGCCACTCCTTCTAACTGCTGAGCTATCTCTCCAGCCCTGAGACTTTCCAATCATGAAAAGATGTTGAGCTTTGTCAAATACTTTCTCTGTGACTATTGTGACTTTTATATTTGATTCTTTTAATATAGAATATCACATTTATTGATATCCATATGTTAAACCAACTTAATATCCCAAGGATAAATCTCATTCAGTCATAGAAAGTAATATTTTTGTTATGTTGTTAGGTTCAGCTTGATAGTAGTGTGTGTGGGGGGATTACGAACACATTCATGTCATACTGTGTGCGTAGGTCAGAGGCAAGCCTTTGGTTACTGGTCTTCACCTTTCCACTTTCCTTGAAAAGGAGTGTGTTCAATGCTATGTAAGCCATCTTTTGTGTTGGGTCTGGAATCCAAAATCAGGTGTCAGGCATGCGGGTAAGCACTGTACCCCAGATCCATTCTTCCCAGCCCTGTTTGCTAGGTTTTATTTTTTGACAGTTCTAAATATATAGTAATCAGAGTTATAGACCTATAGTTTTCTTTGCGTGTGGTATCTTTGGTTTTGGCAGTAGGGTGATGTTTGTCTCATAAAATGAGTTTGGAAGTATTCCTTCTACTTCTATTTTTTGGAAGAGTTTGTGAAGACATGGTATTAATTAATAGTTGATGTTTTGTAGAATTATACCAGGAAGCATCTGGGTGCCAAACAACTTCTCCATCCTTCCATCTCACCTTCTTTTCCTCTTTTCTCCTCCCCCTCCCCACCCACCTACACCCTTTTCTGTTCTTTGTCTTCCAAGACAGTGCCTCTGTATGTTTAAGCTGACTTGGAACATGCAGCCCGCCTGCCCAGAACTCCCACACACTGGGACTCGGGTCTGTATGATCACACTTGGCTTTTTTCTTTTGAAATGGATGAGTTTATGGCTTCATTCTTGATGCTGTGTTAACTGCATTCTTTGTCTGTTTGGGTAAATCAAGTTATTGCTTTCACTTACTTCCGGGTATGTTTTAAATGTTCCTATCGATGTCCCATCTAACCCACTAGTTGTGTAAACTTTTGTGTACTTTCTATGTAATTGTGAAATTTTCTGTTTTGTTGTTTTCTATGGCTCTGATTTCTACTTTCATCCCATTGTGGTTAGAAAAGATACTTGGTGAGGTGTTGACTGTTTGTGTGAAAGTATTCATGTGTATGTGCACAGGTATGTAGAAGCTAGAGGTCAAAGTTGGATTTCTTCTTCAGTCATTCTTTGCCCTATTTTTGAAATAGAGCCAGTCACTGAACCTATCACTTGTTGATTCAGCGAAGCTGGCTGACCAGCGAACCCTACAGATTGCATCCCCCTCTTTCTGCCATGCCTTGGATGGCAGGTGTGAGCCATGGAGCTTTGGTTTTTACTTGCATGTAAGAGAGGAAACCAGAGTCATCATGCATACCCAGCAAGTGTTTTACCAACTCCATCATCAGCCCAGTCCTAGCTTGCTACAACTTTGATCTTTTGTGTTGAGAACAAAAGGCCTCAACACAAAATGCTTTAGCACAAGCTGGCCATGTACTTGTGGCAATTTACCTGTCTCAGCCTCCAGAGTGTCCAGTTTCCTAACATATGACCAATTCTGGAGAAGGTTCACAGTTATTCTGCTATGGGAGGGTATATGGCCCTCTGTTAAATGTTTGGTCTACAGTATTGTTCGAATGTGCTGCCTCTTTATTGATTTACTGTCTGGAGTTTTATTCCTGTTCTATGAAATGGGGTTTGAAGTCTTCACTTATTAATTTATTGTATTGCTGCTGATTTATCCTGTATGGACCTTTAATTTATTTGGAAACGTTTGTGTTCTAATGCTGCATGTTTTCATGTTCCCTAGATGTGCTCTTAAATCTATAGTGTGTTTTTTAAAAAACAATATATTTTGATCTATAAAACATTCATCTTCTTGTGCTGGGTCTTTGAGGGAATTTGGCCTATTTATATTTCTAGCAATTATAGATAAAGAAGAGAGACTTATTGTTGTCACTTTTTAAAAATGGTCTTCTATTCCTATTCTAGGATTTTTATTCATTTCTTCTTATTCTCTTTGCTGTAACTTTTTAAAGTAGTTTCTTTGTGGTCCTTTGGAGTTTATATTAAGATAAAAACTTACAGTATTAGAAGTCTATTCTCAGCTGATAATTACTTACTGTCTTAGTTACTGTTCTATTGCTACTGAAGCAACTCATAAAAGAAAGCATTTAACTGGAGACTTGCAATTTTAGAGGGTCATTCCATGACCATCATGTCAGGTAGCAGATAGACATGGTGCTGGAGCAGTAGCTGACAGCTTTACATCATGATCTTCTGGCAGAAGGCAGAGAAAGAGACAGCTGGCCTGGTGTGGGTGTCTGGAATCTCAAAGTTCGTGCCCAAAGAAACACACTTACTCCATAAGGTCACAGCCTCCTAATCCTTCCCAAGTCATTCCACTAACTGGGGACCAAACATTCAAGAATATGAGCTTATATGGACCTTTCTCACTCAAACCACCATACTTACTGTCCTTAATTAAAGAATTAATGAATTATTTGTTTTTTCTTCTCTTCTCATACTATATGGTTCTAATGTCATAATTCACAATATTTCTAGAATGCATTAATTAAAGATTAAGGTAGTTTATCTGCTTTTATTACTTTTGGTCTTCTACATTTTATGGTAGGTTGTGTTGTAATCAATTTACCTATTATTGTAATAAAGAAGAATTTTATGCTTATAAATAGTGTTTGTATTTATATACTTATCTTTTCCAGTAAGTCTTACATTTACTTGTATCTTATATTGCTATTTAATATTTCTTCATTTCAACTATTGTATATTTATAAAACAGGTTTCATAGCAATAAAGCTTCCAGATTTTCAGATGCCTAAAAACATATTTATCTCTCATTTTTATAGGGCAGGCATTTCTGGATATAGGATTTTTGGGGGTAGTTATTTGATTTTCTTTCAGAATTTTAAATTCACCATCCACTGCTTCTGGTCTATAAGGTCTTTGATGGAAGAAAATCTTCCGATAGACTTTTAAGCATTCTTTTATATGTGATGTAGCTTTTATTTTGCTGCTTTCAAATTTTCCTTTTGTCTTTAACAAATTTGATATAATGAGTCTCCTTAGAGTCATCTTATTTGTTATCTAGCTGTCTTTCTGGATCTAGATTTCTATTCCTCACTTAGACTTTTTTTAGTTACTGCAAAAAGACAATGGTTTGGACCCACATAAAGATTTTAGAGCTACCTAGAGTCTCTGGCTAGGCTTGCTAGTAAACTCCAGTTTCTAGGTGAAGGCAGTTTCACAAGACTAGAAGAGGCACCTGACAAGAATGCCTTCCTTATCAGTCATGGAATATGCATTATCAATGGCAATACACTTCTGTCTTAGGTTGGTAAGGCTCTGTGTAGAATCTTACCCATCCTTGGCTTGCAAGCCTGTTAATTTACTAACTCTGTCTGGGGGTCCATTTTCAGTTTTAAGCCATGTACTTTGGCTGCCAACATGTTTATGTTGTTAAAGACAATTTTTAACATGATGGGAAGGAATAAAAGTATTCCCAGGACAAAAAGGGCTAGCATGATCAAGCTATGTATGTCATTCTTGAAGCTTGACCAAAATAGAAATACTGACCTCAGGCCATGGGTAATTTTATCAGCAGTGTCTGCTGCATCAACACTCAGCAGAGCAGCATACTTTGAATTCATAAGCTCACTATACAAATTTAAAACATCCAGAGAGGTGTTAGAATTATGCCAAATACCCTGCAAGCATCTTTAAACTTTTTCCTAATTATAATGAGTGCTCCTGTAAATTTTAGAACTAACACAAATCCAATGGTATTTAGCATGACACTCAAGATGGCTCCTTACTCTTAAACTCTGACCCTCCTTCCAATAATTTCAATAAGATAAAAAGCATCAATCCATTGTTCCAAATGCCTATCTGAATCCTCTTGTATATCAACACATTAGTAACATTATTTTGCTAAATGATTAACAATAGTAGCTGTCTTAACTTCTTGTGTCAAAGCAATTGCAGAAGCAGTGGTGCTAGCAATTAATGTAATTAAAGCTATTAATCCAGCAATAATCAAGCCCACTACCCTCTTGCTTCTGCTTAAAGCCTGACTCACTTTTTCTAGTACTTGCAAACATTTTTTTCTGAATACCAAGGTTTCATGACAGGTAAGGAAGGTGTTCTTGTCAGAATGACCTAAGACAGACTCAGCCTTGTTTATGAAATTTTAAAAAGGGGGAGAAGTAGAGAGCTTTTGGAGCTGCTTGGCAAGAATCTGACATGGGCCAAAGACAAAGAAATGGGCTGCTTGGCAGAAATATGACATTGGCTAAGGACAAGGAAGTGGACCTCAGGCAGGAAGTCGACATTAGTCTAGAACAAAGAAGTAATTTCAGGCAGGAATATAAATCTTAGGCTAGAATAAGGAAGTAAGCTTCAGACATGAAATGACTGTGGGCTAGGACAGAGAAGTAGGCTCAGATATTTTGGTCATCCTGATAAGCCCTTAGAAACAGTGCCCAGCTCTAAAAACCCAGAGGAAGTGTGGCTCCCAGGTACTCTAACCCTGGCATTATCTTAGGTAAGCAGACAGCAACGCTCGCCCCAAACAGGAAATAACTGGGACCCACTAGGACCCAGGAAGTCACTCCTGGCCCAAGCACTGGTTCCTTCTGTCTGGGCCTGAGCACTGAGCAGATTCCGGGCGGCAGCTCTGCCCCCAATCTCTAAGAACCCAGAGGAAGCAGGGCTCCCAGGTGCTCTAACCCTGGCATTATCTTAGATAAGCAGACAGCAATGCCTGCTCCAAACAGAGAGTAACTGGGACGAACTAGGACCCAGGAAGTCACTCCTGGCCCAGAGCACTGAGCAGATTTTGGGCCCCAGCTCTTACCCCAGTAGTAACACCCACCCCACACAGTTCTGATAAAACCAAGATAATAGGAAAGACATGCTCCAGTCAGAGACAGGGCAGGTAGCACTAAGGAGATACAGATAGCAAAAGGCAAGCACAAGAACATAAGCATCAGCAACCCAGGGTATTTGGCATCATTAGAACCTAGTTCTCCCACACAAGAAAGTCCTGAATTCCCCATAGTACTAGGAAAGCAAGATTCAGATTTAAAATCATTTCTAATGATGATGATAGAGGACTTTAAGAAAAACATAAATAACACTCTCAAAGAATTTGAGAAGAACACAGGTAGACAGGTAGAAGCCCTTAAAGAGGAAACACAAAAATCTCTTAAAGAATTACAAGAGAACACAACCAAACAGGTGAAGGAATTGAACAAAATCATCCAGGACATAAAAATGGAAGTAGAAACAATCACGAAATCACAAAGGGAGACTACCCTGGAAGATAGAAAACCTAGGAAAGAAATCAGGAGTCATAGACGCAAGCATCACCAACAGAATACAAGAGATAGAAGAGAGAATCTCAGGTGCAGAAGATACCATAGAAAATATTGACACAACTGTCGAAGAAAACGCAAAATGCAAAAAGTTCTTAACACAAAACATCCAGGAAATCCAGCACACAATGAGAAGACCAAACCTAAGGATAATAGGTATAGATGAGGGTGAATATTCCCAACTTGAAGGGCCAATAAATACTTTCAACAAAATTATAGAAGAAAACTTCCCTAATCTAAAGAACGAGATGCCCATAAACATATAAGAAGCCGGGGCTGGAGAGATGGCTCAGTGGTTAAGAGCACTGACTGCTCTTCCAGAGGTCCTGAGTTCAATTCCCAGCAACCACATGGTGGCTCACAACCATCTATAATGGGATCTGATGCCCTCTTCTGGTGTGTCTGAAGATAGCTACAGTGTACTCACTTACATAAAATAAATAAATAAAATATTAAAAAAAAAAAAACATATAAGAAGCCTATAGAATGCCAAATAGACTAGACCAGAAAAGAAATACCTCCCGTCACATAATAATCAAAACACCAAGTGCACAAAACAAAGAAAGAATATTAAATGCAGTAAGGGAGAAAGGCCAAGTAACATATAAAGGCAGGCCTATCAGAATTACACCAGACTTCTCATCATATACTATAAAAGCTAGAAGATCCTGGACAGATGTCATACAGATCCTAAGAGAACACAAATGCCAGCCCAGGCTACTATACCCAGCAAAACTCTCAAGTACCATAAATGGAGAAACCAAGATATTCCATGACAAAACCAAATTTACACAATATCTTTCCACAAACCCAGCATTACAAAGGATAATAGCAGGGAAGCTCCAATACAAGGAGGGAAATTATACCCTAGAAAGAGCAAGAAAGTAACCCTCTTCCAACAAATCCAAAAGAAGATAGCCACACAAAGATAATTTCACCTCTAATAACAAAAATAACAAGAAGCAACAATCACTGTTCCTTAACATCTTTTAACGTCAATGGACTCAGTCCCCCAATTAAAACACATAGGCTAATGGACTGGATACATAAACAGGGCCCAGCATTTTGCTGCATACAAGAAACCTGCCTCAGTGACAAAGACAGACTCTACCTTAGAGTAAAAGGCTGGAAAACAATTTTTCAAGCAAATGGCCCTAAGAAACAAGCTGGAGTAGCCATTCTAAAATCTCCGGCCTGAGAACACAAAGGGAGGAACTCATGGCTCCATCTGTATAGGTAGTTGAGGGTGGCCTTGCCAGGCATCATTGGAAGTGGACAGCCTAGGTACCTGAAAGTTTGGATTCCCTAGTGTTGGGGAATTTCAAGAGCAGGGAGGTGAGAAGGAGAGGATAGTGGTAGTACACCCTCATAGAAACTCCCAGAATTATATGGATTAGACATGACAGAGGCAGGCCGCCAGAAGATTAGATTCCAGAATTCAAACAAAAAATTATCTTGATACTAAAATTTTTTTCAGAATTGTGTATTGCAGAATACACAGCCTTGGTGTATCTACTCATCAAGTGAGCTGAGCAGACCTGCTCGAACCTCTGATGTCCTGGAATTGCAGCAGGATGCAGTGAAGACACAGATGTCAGAAACTTATTAATTTACTCTTCTCCCTGCCCCTCTTCTTATATCTCAACACCCATAATCAACTTGAAGTAATTAATGAAGAGTCGGCGCCCCTATTCCCTGGGCTTGGGGACTGAGGTGGGTAATATTGGGCTATTTTTCTAGGGAAAAGTAATGGTTTTGTTGGAACAGGGGGGATTAGCTAGGTGTTATTGCATAGCCATAACCTATTGGTAGAAATATGTATAATTGTTATTAAGATGAAATTATAATTTTTAAATGGTACAAAATTTACTTTGATTTCAAATTTAAGGTTTTCATTGGTATCAGCTTCTTATTGATATAAAAGTGAGATTAATATTGTTACTCTCATAGGCATTGTGTCTGTATAACACATTTAGCAATACAAGGTTTAGACCCAGTCCTTCTTTAACTTTTTAAACTGATTTGAGATGGTTAGCCTGTGAGTTAAGGGCCTATAGCAAATTCATGGCTCTAAGTTTATTGTTAGGGTGTTTTCTATATTTTATTTAGCTGAAAGAAGTTAACAAACAATAGTCCAGATTGCCCTACATGTATAATTGGTTTTCAAAATGTCAGAAGTCCACAGAATTGACATTACAAACATTTCTGTACTAATGCCCATTTTGATTAGAGACCTGTCTGCTCCTGACAGCTTCCTGTCTTGGATTCTAAGAAGAAACTGAGCATCTTTGAAGTTACTCCAGTTGTGGTGAGACAGCCACTAGGCAAGAATTGCTTCTTGTCATCTACAGACAAATTTCTGTCCAGAAAAGGACACACTTGTAGAATAGTTGACTGATTATATCTGCCAAGACAGAATAATCAGCCCTTAATAATTCTGCATCACTAGGTCTGTCAGATGATCCTGGGCCAGAAGGCTGAAGATCGAATGCTCCAACGTTCTGTAGTATAGGGACTGTCCAGGTGTTCAGTGGTCTCTATAAATTGGCTAAGTTTTAGAAGCTATGCTTTGTGCTTCCCATAATTTCAGTTAACTCGGTCATTCTGGATTTCTGATGGGTTGAAGACTTATAGTCTCATAGCCAATCCCGGCTATTTACTTTGAAAGAAAAGGTTTGAGAGGATGGTTTTCAGCTGACATTCATTCTAAAGCCAAGAAAAAAGCCAGGTTCAGAATTAAGTCTTTTAGTTAGGAAGGACGACAGAGGTTCTGTTTAGTCAACAAAATGATGGACTGGGTATTAGGTCTATCTTGTATCTTACTGACACAAATTGGTATAGTTATGCTCTAATTGTATTCTAAGAGAAAAGTTTTATTTTAACAGGAAAGGTGATATGTAGGAGGAGCTAAGGTGGGAGGAGTAGGGAGAGGAGGAGCTAGGTGACAAGAGGGAGGGAGACATGGAGGTGGATTGTGAGGAGCAGGTGCTCTCAAGCATGTGTTTTTCCCTAACTGAGCCACAATGCGCAGACTGGCTGCTACTCAGGATCGGGCTGTTTGAGGTGCACCAATGAGGCATGCCCACGTGGCAGGTGCTGATTGGGACATAAAAAGGACTGCCGTTAAGAGAGATAGCAGAAGACCACCTAGAGAGATAGAAGAGCTTCCCGAAAGAGAGGAGAGTAGGACCACCCAGAGAGATAACAGAAGACCACCCAGAGTGATAGGAGAAAGGCATCCAGAGAGATAGGAGAAAGGCATCCAGAGAGAGAGAGGAGAGATCAGAAAGGCATCCAGAGAGAGGAGAGGACAGAAGGGCATCCAGATAAAGAGAGATAAGAAAAGGGCTTCCATAGAGAGAGGATAATAAAGGATCCTGAATAAAACTGTGTTGAGAAGAACTCCGAGTTGCGTCGTTCCTGTCTGCTGGTAGGATAGAGAAGCGACAGTGGATGTTTGCGTGCCCCCACCAGTCAAAGATAGTTGATATATCTAGGTTGGGTATTGGGTTACACTTATGATTGATATTGAGAATTACCAAACTTATAAAGCCTTTGATTAACATTTAAAACATCATATAAAAGCAAAAGTGGGGATGGGATAGGGGTTTCCTAGGGAGGGGAAATGGGGAAAGGGGATGGCATCTGAAATGTAAATAAAATATCCAATAAAGATTTTCACATTAAAAAAAAAAACAGTGATCATGAAAGTGTTCATGGAACTTTGTTTATTGCCTTGCTCGTTCTTTGACTATCTGCATCTATTGTATTGCTAGTTTCTCAACCTGGAACTGACCTTAATACTTGCAGGTAATTAAAATGGTATAAAAGCAAAACAGAGGAGAGGGATGGGATAGGGGGTTTCTAGGGCTGGAAAATGGGGAAAGGGGATGTCATCTGAAATATAAATAAATAAAAATAATAAAAGAAGAGGCACTTGTGTATGCAACACACAGAAATATAGTCATGGAAATCCAGGAGCCAGGAAGATACAGTAAAAATAAAGAACAAAGTCACCTCCAGAAACAAGCCTTTAGATAGGAGAGGCATGTGATTCATTCGTCCACAGGGGTTTCAAACCACTGTCTTTTTCCTCAGTGATTCAGGGACACCATGGGGTGTCAGGTTCAGGGAGTTGGCTGCTAGTTGTTTGAGATGCAGCTGGAAGAGCTGCAATATTATCTATGTATTCTAATTCTCTGTGCCTCAGAGAGCGGCTCTCTAAGCTTATTTCATCTCCTTCACTCTGCACTGAGCTGGGAGGAAGATGGATCTGGGACAAATATTTGCATTCTATTTTAAAAGTTATTCTTTGAGAGTTTCATACAATATTTGCATTCCATACAATTTCATACAATATTTGCATACCACACAGTCTGAACCTGGGGCTAGAGCTATCGGAGAATGCCTATTGAAAAACCACCTCCTTGCATCGTGGGCTAAGGAATTCACAAAGTCTCATCCACTCTGAGAATAAAATGATTAAGGATCTATCCTTAAATGAATTGGTATCCTTGATGCATGCACAGATTCTTCCTATGTCAAATCTATAGAATTTTTGTCTCTAAAGTGAACTCTATAAGAAGGTTCAGGCCCTCAGAGGTTTTGCTTGCTTGTTTGCTTGTTTGTTTGCTCATCAGCTCCCAGATGGAGCTTGCTAGAAGCTCAACCCTTAGGTAGCATCTGAGTAGAGTTCAGAGAGTGGGACCTGGGCAGGTGGCCCATTCTCTGTATTGGGCACACAAAATATGGATGCTAGAAGTACTGATGCGCTCATGTGAAACCACATCTTTGATCTCTGAGATCTGTGCATGCTGAGCCTGGTCAGTTCCTAGAAGTATGTGATTAAGGGCACAGTCCCTCGGGTGAGAGCTACAAAACTCAAGATGCTGCATACACAGCTCACACATTTCACTTCCCCATGGAAAACCATGGGACTGAACATTCCATTCTGATTTTAAGGTTCAGAGATTGGGGTGATTGAGTTTGCCTCACATTTTCCTTCCCTTGCCATGTGAATGTTTCTCACTTGCTTGATGCCTAGTCTTCTCTCAGAGGAACCTGCTCTAAGGACACATGCTTATTTGGTACATATGGCAGTCAGGGAGTCAAGCGTCTCCTATTCTGTCATCCTGCTGAAGTCACTCCTCATAAATGTGATTTGAAAAATGTTCAGGAGGTGCCTCACCCAAAGTCTCTGCCCTACTTCCTTCTGCTCCCAGATTCAATTCTCCCTGACCTGTGACTCACTTGGTCTAGAGTTAGGTGGTAGTTTGTCAGACATCAGTTTCACCCGACTCTAGCATTAACAGCATCCAGGGGTTTTCATGTCACATGGGTGATTTTTCCTGTCATCTCATTTCGTCCTCACAGGACCCCATACTGGGGTCTTTTCTGCTGTTGCTGTTTTGTCTTTTAATAGAAAACAGGAGGACGATGTGAAAGTCACATAGTAAGCAGGTGTCAGAGGCAAAGGACAGACGCAGCAGACTCTGAACTCCACTGTCACATGCTCTTGGCACCGCCATGCTCCTTTTCCTGGAGCACAGCCTGTGAGCTTCATGGGGATTATTTCAAAGATGAATTAAGAATGGCTTTTGACTCGTCTATTGCCTGCCATTGGAGATATATGATACCATGTTTGGGTAAGGTCTTAACCCATCTGTCTTAGTTAAGGTTTCTATTGCTGCAATGAAACACCATGGCCAAAAACAAGTTGGGGAAGGAAAGGTGTATTTGGCTTACACTTCCATGTTGCTGTTCGTCATTGAAGAAAGTCAGGACAAGAACTCAAACAGGGCAGGGACCTGGAGGCAAGAACGTATGCAGAGGCCATGGAGGGGTGCTGCTTACTGGCTTGCTTCCCCTGGCTTGCTCAGACTGCTTTCTTATAGAACTCAAGACCACCAGCTCAGGAATGGCACCACCCCAAATGGCCTGGACACTCCCTCATCAATCACTAATTGAGAAAATGCCTTACAGCTGGATCTTATGGAGGTGTCTTCACAATTGAGGTTCCCTCCACTCAGATGACTCTAGCTTGTTTGTCAAGTTGACATAAGACCAGCCAGAACACCATCTTGTAATTAAAATGTCCTCTCTGTCCTTGTGTTGGCCTTAGCCCCTGGGAAAGGAAAGGGAACGATGCTCTCACACTTTATAGACAACCTTGGCTTCAAGCACATCCTTTGCTCCATTTTTCCTCCCATGAAATATGAAAAAGCAGATGTAAAATTTTCTGTTTCTCTCTAAAGGAAAAAAATGTGGTTGTTTTGCACATTTTTAATTTAACATATTTAAAAGGGTTGAAACTTGATTTTTTTTAAATGAGAAGATTTATTTTGGATTAAAAAATTTAATGTGGCATAAGCCAAGATTACTTTTTTTTTCAATATCAGAAGGCTTGACAAAGGCTCCGGAGATCTCTTTGTAAGCCTCCAGAAAGCTCCATGGCCTTCCTGGGGCCAAACACTGCAACACTTTTCCATCCTGACATCACAGACACATGGACCACACATTGAATGTTAGAGTGTTTGGTAGGGCAGGTGCGTTCTAACAATTCCATTCATCTGTATCGATCTCCCAAAACCAAAGGCCATCACTGACTCTCCTTCCCCTGCTGGACTCCTGCCACCAGCTCCTGACTCCTCACAATGGACTTTCCTGTTCTTCCTGTTTTTTCCCTCTCAGCATCTCACAGCGGACCTGTTTCTTCCCACTGTGTACCTGTCTGCTGACTTCTTGATGAATAATTCCGTGTCTTTATTTGCTGATTTGGGTGCCTGGTGCAGTAGAGACTGGACATTCTCCTACTTCCCACACACCACAGGGCTCAAAAAGAGGAGCATTACCCTGGACCTTTATGTTCCAGGCCCCACACTGTCCCCTGGTTAAACCTCTCTTTATTTTGCCTTACGTTCTGTCTATTTGTATAACCCAGTCTCTATCACATGGCCGTCTTCTTTCCTTAGTCACTGTTGTTCACTGATTGCAGATTCTGCCCTTGGTCCATAGTCTTTCATCTACCTTTCCACCATCACGTGGTAGGAAATTTCAATGACAAGAATGAAAGCATCCAGCATCCTGGCTTCATGGTTTTAGAGTTCCTTGTCTCTAGAGATGAGCCTGTTTCTGTTTCAAAGGATGTCTCCTAAAAGAGTTTCCCAATGCAACAGTTTATAATCTCTTTAAAATGTCTCCATGAAAACCCAGTCCTCGAAGCAGCAATACTGAGAGACGCAACAGTTCTGCCCACTTAAGTAGATTAGTGCTGACTCTGTGTGGGTAGGGTCATCATTGTGGGGGTGGTCCCTTATAAAAGAAGGATTTTGGCTTCCTTCTCTCTCTTTTACCTGCTCTTCCCACTTTTGCCATGGGATGGGATGATGAAGCAAGGAGGCTTCCATCACATATGACCCTGTTCGTCTTAGAATTCTCAGAACCACGAGACAATTCATTTCTGTTGTTGATGAGCTACCTGTTCTGTGGTACCCGGTCCTAGCAGCTGGGTAAGGGCTGAGACACGGTCTGAAGTCTTCCCCTCTCCTCCAGCTTTCTCATAGGTGTCCATTGTCTCTTAATCTGTGGGTCCTCTGGCCTTTGTTTCCCTCTTTGTGCTCTGTGATGGGCACCTGTCCTTCTCTGCCACACTTTGTCACACTTGCCTTGACTTCATTTACACATCCTCACATCTAACTTTCCTAACAGGATGTCACATGTCTTATCTCACAGAGAAAATGAAACACTTTAGAACAGGTTCTCAACCTTCCTAATGCCGTGACCCTTTAATACAGTTTCTTGTGTCGTGGTGACCCCCAACCATAACATTATTTTTGTTGCTACTTCATAACTATAATTTTATTACTGTAATGAACTATAATATAAACGACTGATATGCAGGATATACAGTGTGTGACTTCTATGAAAGGGCTGTTCGATGACCAAAATGTTTGAGACCTGCAGGTTGAGAACTGCTGTTGTCAAACCAATTTTTGCAACTTTCAGTAGCTGACCATTCATTGTCTCTTCTTTGCCCACTCTCAGAAGACCTAGTTACTCAATAGTATTTTTCCCCTAACACAGACACACAGACACACAGACACACAGACACACAGACACACAGACACACAGACACACAGACACACACACACCAACATTACCATCCCTTTCCAAAATCTTCTCTGAAAATAAAATTGTCATGTTCTTTCTTCCTCCTAACCATTTTCCCTCACTCCGTGTGTGTGTGTGTGTGTGTGATGCATGCACATGTGTATGCTCACATGTGTGCACATGCGTGCTCACCTGTATATGCATGTATGGAGCCTCAATCAACATCTAGTCTCTTCCTCCACATTTTACAGTGCAGCATTTGAGACTGGGTTTTGAAGTGAACCTGGAACTCACTACCATGACTAGATTGGCTGTCCAGTGAGCCCTGTCCCCCACTCCTCACACATGCCTGTTTACACATCTGTGACATCTCCTAGCACCCATAAATCACTACAATGAGAGTATCTCTCCAGTTATATTCCCCTTTGAGTTGGATTTCATAATCATTCCAGCTCACCCTTCAAACATTGTAAGTATTAAATGTCTCAGACTACCCTTTCTCCTAAACTCTGCAGTTCAGCCATATCTGCCTGGACAGTAAGCTAAGACTTGGAGTCGATTCCAGCTTCCCTTTCTCCATTTGACTCCTAATGGTAGTCAAAGTTGGTCAAATTAAATTTCCTCTCCTCTATGGTTGCAACGGCTCTCACACAGGCCATTCTACGCCATTACTAGTTACTTTTACACAGACCCTGCAGTATAGCCAGCAAATCTAGAGAAATGAAAATGTGTTCAGGCCAACCTCACTTCACATTTAAAGCATTTACATAAGCCCCTGGCCTCTGTAGAAACAGTTTAGTGGTCTTCACATACAATGGCTGCAGTGGTCTAACACCTGCATATGGCTTCAATCTCACTGAGCAGCTCTCCTTCCCTGACCCTTTCTGTTTCAACAATGGACTGCACAGTCCCCACCACACTGTCAAGGCAGGATCTCTGCCCTTGCTCATGTCTTGCCTTTCGCTGGCTTTCTTCATCATTTTCTACTCATCCTGTAATGACTGGATTCAACTCCTTTAAGATTCATCTCAGAAGCCTTCCCTATCTACTCCGGCTGTTGGTGTGAGAAACCAGAGTTGAAGCTTTTCTCTTTTAGGCATTATTCTGGAGACACATAGAAGTCACACTTCTTTAGCAACAATCATTCTACCTCCACTGCAAGGGGAAAAATCTAATTAAAAGATAAATTAAATTAAATGAGAAATTAAATTAAGTGAGAAACTATGCTTATATTCCTTATGGCCTATAAACTTCTATAAAAACTATTAGAATATGTTGATATTTGTGTTACAAAAAGGTGTATCCCACTGTTGCAGATTCTTTACAAAATTTAATGTGATTCCATAGCCATTAAAATCTGCCTAAGAATCTTTATGTTGGCATGTGCTGTGGTTGGTGTATTTGCCATGTCGTGTTGAAGCTGAGTCACTAACATAATTATATGAATTGATGAGGGCTTTGGGGGTAATTAAGTCATGAGAGAGCCACCAATCCTTGTGATTCTTCTTCCCTTCTGCTAGGACATGGCATCACCTGGAATCAATGGGTTAGCCTCAGACATAACAGCATCATGTGGAAGAAATGGGCTAGCCTCAATGACCTTTGAATTTTCATCCTTAAATGGTGAGAGGTAAATGCATTGGTTAACAAATTACTCAGTATAAGGCACTTTGATATGGCAGCATGAGCAGGCTAAGACAATGCTGTGATAAGCAGAGAATAATGTAAGGGTTAGCTTTGTTAACCTAGCTCAGGTGCCTACAGATCTTATGACTTGGCTAATATTACCTCAGAGTGTTGACAAGAGCACCCAGTTAGCATCAACATAAGCAAGACACTTCTCCAGAGAAAGAGTAAAGGGTCTTTGTCATGTCTCTCACTCCACTCTTCCAACTGGCACAGCTCATACATTCCTTAATTCCATGTGAAAACCAGGCCTTGCACAATTGAGGCCTTACTTTACAAACCAACCTGATTTACCCTGCATGAATACACTCCAGTGCGTCAGTTATTTCTCTATTGGATAGGCTGAGGTACAGTTACACTCTGCCAGGACAGTTAATTTATATTAACAGGAATTAAAAATATGTCACTAAGCAATTGCTGGAAGTGGTCTCCTCTGGTGACTCACATTTTCATAGTAAATTGGAGCTGTAAGACCTCCCCCCCATTCCAGGTTGTATGAGAAAACATTAAGATTCTATAAACATCAAAGCTAGTGGAGCTTCACCATTGGCCCTCCATGGGGTGTAGGATACCTAGCATGTGCTCTCTGAGCAGAAGTTACACTGGGTGGAGAAGCAGGCCTTGGAGTGTGTGTGTGTGGGGGGGGGAGGGACAGTGTCCTGCGGCCCACAGATTGGATGGCCCAGTATGCTGGGATCCAACTATGCCATTCCTGAATTTCAGGTCACATAGATTAGGTTTTTGCTTTGATCATGGGAACCTTTTGAAAGTTTTCAAATAGGATCATGATTGGTATATAGATATGCTTTTAAAACAATGTTTTTATGTGTGTATGTATGTGTGGTGGTGGTGGTTGTGGTAGTGTGTGTGTGTGAACATATATGTTCAGGAATGCTCACCTGCACATGCAAGGAAGCCAGAGGAAGACACCAAGTGTCTCTGCTGTGTCACCCTCTGCCTTACTCCTTTGATGCAGATTCTCTTACTAACCATGGGGCTAACCACCAGCAAGCTCCAACAACCCCTTTGGCGCTTACTATTCCATGCTGAGGCTACAAGTGTGTGTGGTCAAGCCTAGCTTTTAACGTGGGTGCTGGAGGTTTTAACTCAGGTCCTTCTACTGATGCATCAAGTGTTCTTAGCCTTTGAGCCACCTCCCCCAGTCCTATGCTTACAGCTGTGCTTTTTTGCAGATTGGTTTGGAAACCATATAGGATGTGAATGAGTCTGAAGGGAGAAGTAAGGAGTCATACAGATGGATTTGAAAGCCGCTGTCTTTAGTTTAGTGACATCTGGTGCAGGCAAAGCTAGCAGTACTAGCTGAACTGAAGAGGGGTAAAGCCTCAAGAGCAAGTTGTTAAAGATGGTGCCTATTGGGTCAGCTGGCTGGCTCAGTGAGCAAAGGTGCTTCTCACCAAACCTGATGTCTTAGAGTTTTACTGCTGTGAACAGACACCATGACCAATGCAAGTCTTATAAAGGACAACATTTAATTGGGGCTGGCTTATAGGTTCAGAGATTCAGTCTATTATCATCAAGGCAGGAGCATGGCAGGGAACAGGCAGAGTTGAGAGTTCTATATGTTCATCTGAAGGCCATTAGCAGAATACTGGCTTTCAGGCAGCTGGGAAGAAAGTCTTAAAGCCCATGCCTACAGTGACACACCTACTCCAAGGCCACGCCTCCAAGTAGTGCCACTTCCTGGGCCAAACATATTCAAACCATGACACCTGACAACCTGAATTTGATCCCCTGAGACCCACATAGTCTCATAGAAGAGAACCAGTCCTACAGGTTGTCCCTTGGCTTCCATACCCATGCCATAGAGTGTGCACCCACATACACACAGAAACAAATGAACCTTTTAAAAGAAAATGCCCCTGTATCACATTGTGACTAAGAGAAGGATGGTGCATTTATTTTAGCAATGAAAAAGCACAGGGACTCATCCTCAGGGGTTAACTAAGTGCTGAACCCAGATGCTTCCGAAGCTGGTGGGCTACCGAAGTAGAGAGATCCAGCAAGCATTTGAACACAACAACTGGCATTTGACATAATTAATATTTTGGTATACTTGACTGAATAATTCATTCCCACTTCAGAAGATCATGGTTGTTTAAAAAAAAAAAGCAAAAGAAAACAGAAACATAAGCACAAAGAGTGCAGGGATTCACTGACAGAAACTATGTAAGGTTAGCGTGGCTAACTTTAGTGGCTCCTTAAGAATTCCCTGCCTACTGCTGTGCTACTCAGAGTTAGTGGCATTGTTTGCTGCTGAGGTGTGTGAAGGGCAAAGTCCCATGAAACTCTCCTATCCAAGGAGTGTCTGAGCTCTACTGAGAACTCGCTGAAATGTGAGTGTGTCTGCTCACATCCCACTGTGCGGAACAATCTGATCATTCATTCTTCTTATCAGGGAACTCGCCTGACCACAGAAGCTGAGGCTTTTCTAGGCTCCCCCGGGACTGCCAGGCTGACACCCACGGCCGCATCCACCTTATCTGTGTTGTACCAGTTTGTCCCTTTTATATTCTCCTTCTGTCATCCCAACAGATACTGTGGTGGAACTTAATGGTCTGTAACGCCCAAGTCCCCAGAGATGCCTCTAAAAAAGACTGGACTGGCTCTAGCCATTTTCCTATTTTAGGCAGTGGCACTTTCTGCCATGCTGTCTCTGCAGCTATGTCACACTTCACATTCATTCCAACTCCAGAGGTGGGGTCTACAGTCCTTGCTAGCTGTATCCACACTTTAGGACCGATCTCTCTGAGACAGACTTGGATATATACGGTCAGTTTTCTTTAAAATACATGTGTGTTGTATGCCAAAAATTAGACGATGCTGGATGCCGTTTCAGATGAAAAGGACATATAGTTTGGTTTTCAAATAAGACCCAGATACAGTGTGGAAGATTGCTATGTATGCAAATGAGATGAGTAAGGTTGGGCAGAGGGGGCGGGGGCATGAGAGGAGTGGGATTGCGATTTAAATCTAAATTAAGCATGTAACTATGCAGCTGCCAGACCTAAACTTTACATCGAGGACATCTTTTCCTGTGCAGAGTGGTTAACGCTAAGATGATGAAAGCTCAGGAGTCTGGCAAACGTCCATTTTGGTGCCATTTCTGAAGCCTTCAAAGCATAGTGTCACTTTGTCGCAAACTAGAGTCATCTAAGAAGAGAAAGCTCGATTGAGAGAATGCTTCTCTAATATTGACCTGTAGGTAAGGCAGCTGGGGCATTTTCTTGGTTAGTAGTTAATGGGGGAGGGCCGAGACCACTGTGGGTGGTGCCACCCCAAGGAAGCGGTCCTTGGTTGTATGAGAAAGCTGGCTGAGCAAGCCATGAGGAGCAAGCCAGTAAGCAGCACTCCTCTAAGGCCTCTGGATCAGCTCCTGCATTCAGCTTCCTGCCCTGACTTCCGTTCATTATCTATAGATCTGATACAAACCCTTTCCTCCACAAGTTGCTTTTGATCACGGTTTTTATCACAGCAATTGAGGTGAACTAGGACAAGAGTTTACTATGTTCAAGTAGAAACAGCAAGCACATAAAAGCAATAGTTAAAATACCACAAAGTCAGGTGATAAGACAGCATACTGGTTAAGCAATTATGTTTTTAATATAAATTTAGAATTCATTCCAAGATTCTACTAATTAGTTAATTCATCATTTTTCTTTATTTAGTTTTCAGACAGAGGGGCCTGCAAATGCAGCCTGTTAATGAAAGACATGCTTGAGTAACATCCCTGTGTGTCAAAGTACACGAAATTTAGTGTGTATGTGCAACTGACATTTCCATCAGACCTGCATCCCAGCCCTGTACACATTCGGATTCTAGCTCAAGAAAGAATCAAAGAATCAAGTTTGTTCTAGTTTCTTCTTAAGCAGTAGATCATTCCCAGGAGGATAAACAATTTCTTTCCTCTCTAGGAGTCACAAAACAACAACAACAAAAAAAAAATGCCCAACTGGAGAACATGTGACCAAATCACAGCTAAACTTCAAAACAGTCCTATGGCCCAGGACCCGGAGAAACAGCAGCTCTGGGCTGGTTCCGCCCTTGCTTTCTCTTTGTACTTAAAAAGATGCACATTTTCAAAGAAAAAGGAAAGGGAATCCACGCTTTGTGGTTAGGTAAGATTGAAATCCAAGCCAGTCCAGGAGTGGGCCTTTATCCTCAAGTTACATGGCAGTCAAGGATTTTAGCTGAGATGATACACCACACTTCAGAAGAAGGGAAAGACAAGACTTAGAGGCAAGGCTGGCTAAAAGAGCCTTATTGACTTCATGGTCTCAAAGCTTCTCCCATGCTTTCTTCTCAGATTTCCCCTTTTCTACTATGAACTAAAATAGTCAGGACTGTTTCTTCTTACCCATGTACCTACTCATTCCTGTTCTGTTTACTGAAGGTCATCCTTCCTCTGCTGAATTATCTCAGTACTATGGTTAAAATAAGTTGATTGTATAAGAATTCTATTTTGTCATATTCATCTTTTCTTTCTTTCTGTTTTTATCAACGCTGTTATCTAGATTGCCACAGTTTATCTACTTATTCAGATAAGATCATATGACATAAGCTAGTCTCTTCCTCATGTCACTCACTACGTCATCCAGGCAGACTTGAACCCTGACCCTTCTTCCTCCCAAGAACTGAGACTAATGCACCTATCAGCATACTCAACTCCTACATTACTGGTTTTGTAATGAGTCTTGAAATCACCTGAGTCATCTAGCCTTGTGCCGATTTGGGGAAATTTTTTGGATGATCATCATTTGCTATTTTATAAACACTTAAAGTTGAATGCTGAAATGTTGATCAGGGTAACACTGAATCTATAGATCAACTCAGAGAAAAGCAATATATTAGCAATGCTGGGGCTTGCAGTCACAGTGGCACATGTCACTGTTTTGCTGGTCTTAATTCATAATGGCATCTCATAGTTCCATGATCAAGTCTTACAATGCATGCCAATATGCAACTGCTTCATATTTTGGTATTATTGTGGTTGCTATTTTTCCCTTGATCTTATATCTGTTTTCTCCATTACCACTATAGAAAATAGACCTGATTTCATGTATTGAGATTCTAACTGTGGCCTCACTGGATTTACTTACTTGCTGGGATTACTTATTATATAAACCCCATAATAAGTAAAGATCCAGAAGTGATTTCTTCTGATTCCTTAGGGTTTCCTACATATAAAACTGTTTTACTTCCCGTGACATTTTAAAGGAATGATACTATCTGTTTGGGAAAGTGGTTCAATTTATGCCTCGGGAATTGACCAGTCCAACTACTTGTGCCTTGTCTCTGGGAACATGAAAGCTGTCCTTTGTGGAGGGTCTTATGCTGTGTACATGTAAGGTCAGTAACCAGTAGCCACTGGAAGCTTTGGAAGGTTTCCACAATTGAGGAGAACATAAAAGAGCTGATGAATGACTACTGGTATTTCTGCTTTAAAAACAAAAGGAAAATAAGATAGAGTAATAAAGGCCAAGGAGGAAAGTTAAGGGACTTTAGGCTGAACCAACTTCTTACCCATAGGGAGGACTGACTTTTTAAAAATCATTTTATTCGTTTACATTTCAAATGATATCCCCCTTCTTGGTTTCCTCTCTGCAATCTCCCCATCCAATCCCCCTCCCCTTTGCCTCTATGAGGGTGCTCCTCCACCCACTCACCCACTCCTGCCTTACCTCTCTAACATTCCCCTACGCTGGGTCATCAAGCCTCCACAGGACCAAGGGCCTCCCCTCCCATTGGTGCCAGATAAGGCCATCCTCTGCTACGTATGCAGCTGGAGCAGTGGTTCCCTCCATGTGTACTCTTTGGGTGGTGGTTTAGTCCCTGGGAGCTCTGGGGGATCCAGTTACTTGATATTGTTTTTCCTATGAGGTTGCAATCCCCTTCAGCTCCTTCACTTGCTTGAAGCAGATGTGTCTGGACTCTGACAGCATCTGCAGAGACAGTCTGCCCTCAATGACTCATGGGTGTTGGCAGATCTTGTCATCAATTCCCCAGGGACTCCTCGATGCTGAGCAGGATCCTACAGAGCTTGCCAGCAATGGTGGCTCTTTTCTCTGTTCCTTTATGTTATCATTTGGAAGAGTGGCTTGGAGAAAGAAGGGTTGTCTGCAACTGAGTGACAGTCTCAAATGTGTCTGAGAATGGAGATTGGATTTCAAGATGAGTGTTGGATACTGACAAGGCAAGTACTTAGTATGAAATGTAGGTGGCATGGCATTTTGGAAAGAGGAAAAGCTTTGAAGTTAGGGTTCAAACACCCTAAGGGATGCTTGCTGCTTTTTGCCAGACACCCTTTCCTCCTCTCTGTTCTGTGTGGTGAGAGCTGAGACGCTTTGTTCTTTGTTTCTTGTTGAACTTGAACCATGAGAAGTTTGTCCAAGTAATCAGAGGAAGGGAGTAAGATCGAGGCATGTATGTATTTAATATAATATTTCTATTATTTGTTTTTGAGACAGGGTCTTACCATGTGACCCAGGCTGGCCTTGGACTCCTGCCTCAGCTTCCCAAGTTCTGGGATTACTTGTATGGTGTGTGGATGTGTGGTATGCAGCAACACACCGTGCTACAGACTGTTTCCCCCTTTGCTTGTTGCATTCTGACTAGATTGTGTCTGACCAACCAGCTGGCACTGACTAGCCATCTCTCATGCCTCCTTCATGTCCAAAGATGGTGGAAAGATTGCTGTTATTCCCAACCGTAGATTGCTGTATCAGCCCTATCACTCTGCTTACACTTTGAAGTGGTTCTTTCCTTAAGTGTCCTTTAACATTTCCTTTGAGGATGTTATCTAAGCTTTGACTCCTAGACCATCCTATTGGCTTAATGGCTTTGGAAATTTTTGCAATTTATTTAATCTTTAGAATCTTAGTAATTTTTTTTCTCTTTAAAGTGATGAACTATTCCTTGGGGGGAAAGGTGCTCATGCGCAGAGTAGGAGAGTGGGGTGATGGGGGGAAGAGGCTACAGGAATTACCTACGATACCTGTAACCCTGGCTACTCAGGAAGCAAAGGCATGAGAATACAAGTTCAGGACTTGCCTGGGCTACATCATAAATGAGGTCTTGTCTTAAAATAAATATTTTTTAATAAGTCTTGGAAAGTAGCTCAGAGGTTTAGCTTGCCTCACATATACAAGGCTTTCAGTGTACTCTCTGGTTATATGTGCACACAGAAGAAGAAGGAGGAGGAGGAAGAGGAGGAGGAGGAGGAGGAAGGCAAGGCATGCCTTTAATCCCAGAACTTGGGAGACAGAGGCAGGTGGATTTCTGAGTTTGAGGCCAGCCTGGTCTACAGAGTGAGTTCCAGGACAGCCAGAGATACACAAGAGAAACCCTGTCTGGAAAAACTAAAACCAAAAAAAGAAGGAGGAGGAGAGGGAGGAGGAGGGGGAGGAGGAAGGGGAGGAGGAGGGGGAGGAAGAGAGGGAGGAGGAGGGGGAGGAGAAGGGGGAGGGGGAGGGGGAGGGGAAGAAGAGGGAGGATGATGGGGAGGATGAGGATGAGGGGAGGAGGAGGGGGAGGAGGAAGAGGAAAAGGGGAAAAAGAAATGGAGGGAGGAAGGAAGGAAGGGAGGGAAGAAAGGAAGGAGGAAGGGAGGAAGGTGATAACATAGAGGTGGTTATAAAATAGCTATCCAGCAACTGGCACATGCCATCAGCATTATTAGTAACTAATTTACAGGAGGTACTGGTAAGATTATGTTTTCCTAAGCAATTATTGTAATAAAATCATAACACTGGTTATTGCTTGTCCAGAAGCATAAGAATGAGAAGAAGCAGCTAGGAAAATAAATGATAAAAAGAGCAGCAGCAAGGGGTTGAAGAGACATTTTGTAATTTATTTATTCTTCTCTTATTCAATACATCTGCCTGCAGCTTCCCTTCTATCCACTCTTCTCCATTCCCTTCACCTCCTTTCTCCCCCAGGTCCACCCTCCCACCCATCTCCTCCCAGAAAAGAACAGGCCTCCCAGGGACATCAACCAAGAATGGCAAAACAAGATACAATAAAACCAGGCACAAATCCTCACATCAAGGCTAGATCAGATAATTCAGTAGCTGGAAATATTTTCTAAGGGCAGACAACAGAGCCAGAGACACCCAGTATCACTGCCAAAAGTTCCTTCAAAATCCCAAGCCAACAACTATACATACATGGAGAGGACCATGTGCAGATCCATGTAGGCTTTGTGATCAACGCTTCCATCTCTGTGAACCCCCATGAGCCCTGTTGATTCCATGGGCCATGCCCTCCTGGTGTCTTCATCTGCTCTGGCTCCCACTATTCTTCTTTAGTGTTTGAAGCGGAATGGCCATGTTGTCTTAATATACGGCAGCTGTAGCTTAGGAATCTATAGATTTGACAGTACGATCCTTATATCAATACCGTGGGGACAAGTCATAGTTTTGAGTAAGATGCATTGAATTGTGAATTCAATCTTTAAAAAAAGAAAGGGTATAAAATAAGTTATCGCTGAAAAATCACAGTAGTATCCTATAGATCATCTAGCCATATAGGAGAAATGGGAACCTGACCCACACCATGGGTCTACTAAGGAAGCAAGGTGTGTGGGCCTTTGGAGTTTGGTTGTGCACAGCTGGCTGGTGTGTCATCTGATGCCCACTGTTAGGACTGCCAGGTCCTTTCCTTATCCCTTGGTCCAGTCTCTTTGGGGATGTCAAAAATGACTTCAGTGGGAAGGCTCTTTATGGTGGCTCCCTGCTTCCTTCTCTCCAGAATGCTTGTATCTACCTGGATGGAGGGATCAAAATAGTTTCAAACAAAAGAAACTACTCCACATCCTGTCTGAATCAGGATCTCTCTCCTCAGAGCCCCTGAGAAACCCTCAGGCTTGCTGCTGTCTTACACAACGTACAAAGTCCCTCTTCTTGAGAAGTAAATCAGCCCTGGAGGATCTCCTAAATCTTCTTACAATAGGGTGCTCCTACCTTGACAATCGGTCACTCAACATGTCACATGTATCTGAGTTACTCTCTCAGGAGGCTCCTCAGTGACACATAATTCAAAAAAAAAAAAACAAAAACAAAAAAAAAAAAACAAAAAAAACAAAAACAAAAACAAAAAACAAAAAACAAAAAACTAAAGCTGCAAACCAGAAGGTATCAGACTAAACAAGCCTTTGACTCCACTCAGCTTCTGAAAAATCTTACTTGTCCTGTGATTCTTCCCAGCAGGCTGGTGACATAATTCAGGTGATTTAATGGTGATCCAAGAGGAAAGAAGCCATATAAGAAAGTTCACCAGGGGACTGGGAAAGGAAACAGAGAAGAAATACAACATTAAAATTCTAAAGCATCAGATGCCGTGTGAGAGTTGGGAGGGTTGCTGGGTTGGCCACTTTGTTCATGAACTAGCATAGGACCTGCCAACAAAGAGAAGGAGGTGTTATCCCAATGGGAAGGCTCCTGTCATCCTTTGACTTACCAGGAACAGTTATGTGAGCTCAAATCTTAAAACAACATGACCAGAAACTAAAGAAGACATAAAGGATGATAAATATGTGTGCAAATGACATCAGAAAATCAAAGACTCACGATCTCCTATGACTTGTAGAGAATGTTCAGGACACAATCAAAAGACACAGGATTCTGTTTGGAGCAAGCTCAAGAGTGAATAGAAAGTAGGTGAAGAAAATGTTTTGAGTAAATGCTCTCAAAGCCATTGAAAGGTTCTTGGCCTCCCCGTTTGCTTTGCTAAGGAAAACAATCTTATAAATGCAGAAGTGAGAATAGATGAAACTGAACATTAAAAACAGCCATGAAAGTACACACCCCAATCAACTGTACCTTAGATTTATAAATCAATCAGCCAATGATAAACAATAACAAGTGGCCTTCTCTGGCTACTTAAGTGCCCAGAAAAGAACCCAGCATCAGCTGTGGCTGGATGATGCCTAGAGCACAGAGAATAACTCCGCCCCACTCTCAGTTCTGCTTCTGTTGATGGAGCTGGGATTGGCAAACTACCCCAGGGTGAAATCTGCCTGCCACCAGGTGTGTCATGTATGTTTCGCTGGAACACAGCTATGCTATTCTGTTTTTAGATGTTGCTTCCGGCTACCTCTGATAGACATCAGCAGAGTTGAATATTGCAACCCCAGATTTATGGCCTGCTATAGTCAGAACTATTTTCTGTCTGTCTTTGCGCAGCAAAGTTTTCTGGTTGTCTTCTGTGGCTAAGCAGACAGTCATATTAGTCATATTGGTGGCCTTCTTATATTACATGCTAAATAATACTGGGTTTGTAAAGATTAGTTAAGGAAACCCCAAAGTCTACATCAAACAATCTGGTGTCAAGATATAACTTGTTAAATCTTAGATGGGAAAGACTAACTTAGGGTGTTGTTTACTAGAGTTTAGCTTGCCATTGTATAATCTTTTAGGATTTATTTTTATTGTGTGTGTCTGTGTGATGATATGGACATGTGTGTGTGTGTGTGTGTGTGTGTGTGTGTGTGTGTGTATGCGCACTTTTGGAAGCCACAGAGGATATTGGATCCCTGAGAACTGGAGTAACAGGCAGCTGTGATCTAGCAGACAATGGTGCTGGGAACTAAAAGAAAGTCCTCTGAAAAAAATCAATACACTCTTAACTGCTAAACCTTCTCTTCAGGCTCAAGATTAACACCTTTTTCCTTTTGCCCAGTGTGTCAATTAATAATAATTTGCACCTTTGTGTCTAACCCATTTATTCTGTGTCTCTGTCTCTGTCTCCGTCTCCGTCTCCGTCTCCGTCTCCGTCTCCGTCTCCGTCTCCGTCTCCGTCTCCGTCTCCGTCTCTCTCTCTCTCTCTCTCTCTCTCTCTCTCTCTCTCTCTCTCTCTCTCTCTCTCTCTCTCTCTCCAGACTGTGTTGCCATGGCTATCCTGGAACTTACTTTATAGACCATGCTTACCTTAAACTCAGAGATCCACCTGCCTCTGCCTCCCAAGTGCTGGGATTAAAGGTGCAAACCACCACCACCTGGCTGGCCTGTTGCATTTCTGATGCTGCCCAATGTGAAGCTCCCATGGTAGGGTAGGATGTGGAGATCAGAGCTCAAACAGAAGCTTAGACAGTCAGAGCTATCAGATCTAACTCAAGTGTCAGTTTAACATGAGGCTCCAGGAGAAGTCAGAAATCACAGTCACGTCCAATGTTAATGTGATGGTAAAAGGCAGAGACAGAATGTAGGGTCCCCATGAGAAGAAGGCAAAGGTTCATTTCTAAAAGAAAAAAAAAATACCCGGAGTTGTTTCTTCTATCTGAGAATGATATAGACATGATGAATAAAGGTGTACTGGCATGGACAAGACCAAGTGTAGTCATGGTAACAGACTCCCTGGGGTTTCCTTTGATTGTCCTTTATAGCGCTGGAGGAGACTGGAAATTCATCAAGTTCACTTTTTAAAAAACTGTTAAAACACAAACACAATACACACACCTTAAAGATCACCATCTTGGGCAATTTAGAGCACACAGTTTGGTAGCCTGCTCTATGTTTGTCTGTGCTGCGTACCAGACCCCCTAGAACCTCTTCATCTTGCAGAATTGAAACTGCACACATCAAACAACTCTCCAAGTATCTTTTAAAAACAAGAGTTTACCAAAGGAGCCAAACAGAAATCCTCGGAGCTCTGGGAGGGAGAGCTCTGTGAAAGCAAGGCTGTGAGGGAGAGAAGACTCGATGTCGTCCATGTTTGTTACTCATTAACAGCATCTCTTGTCCATAGATGCCTCAGAAGAAAGAGGCTTCTCTCTGCCCTTCTTGTGCTTTAGCCTGCACAGCTTCAGGGGCAGCACCCAGACTTTGTAGAAGGGCTCTAGTCAGTGTCCCTCACAGCTATGCCTGGCACATGACTGAAACACGAGAGGATGTGCTTTCTCTAGTGGCATATGCCAAGGGCTTGCTTTAAAATAACGGTGCATGTTGCTGCCTTGTTCTTTGAATGCATAAATTACAGAGGGCTTTACATCCATGCTCTCTGGTCTTTTTTCTTGCCGTGCAGCTTGACCAAACAGCTAAAAGGAGTAGTCCCTTTGTTGATGGCTACCCCATGTATTCTCCATTTTGCAGAAATCATTTCTTTGCTCTGATGAAAGAGGGCTCTTTAGTACATGACTGTTACCAACAAATTCATAAGTTTATGTACTAAACTACTCTCTACATATGCAAGTCTCTCATAAGTTCTGTGGTATGCACACACACACACACACACACACACACACACACACACACACACATCTCGGGACAAATGAATATGTTCATAGCCAGCCTGTTTGCACGGGGATGTATGTGTCTTTCCTAATAATACAATATTATGTTTAAAAGAATTCAAAGGTCAGAGTTTAAGTGTATGTATTCCTGTGCACGAAATGTCCCTTATGTAAAGAAAGAAAGAAGTAAAACAACAAATATTTGAACAGAATTCGAAGGCTTCCATACATCAGTGCGGCACACTCCTGGACAGTATGAGTCTTCTGCAGAGCTCATTGTACAATCCACATTCAGCAGTAGTCATGCCATAATTACAATGACACTGATTCTTAAAACTTAGCTGTAGAATGAACACATCTTGTTTTAACTTTGCCACTGAAGCATACAGTTGGGTGACTCTAAGGAGACCCACACTGCTGTGCAGCTGTCTCGGTGCCTTCAGTTCTGATAACAAACTACTTCACTGTAAACATTTTGTAAATAATAGAAATTCATCTTTCACAGCCCTTGAGACTGGGAAGTTCAAGGTCAGAGCAGCAGCGAAGTCTGTATCTTGAGAAGAAGAATTGTCCCCTATTTCCTAAGCATTGCCCCTGTTGCACCCAGAGTAGGAGGGTAAGCAGCTCATAGAAGGGGTAATGGCACTTATTTTTGACAAACACTAATCCCATCTACAATGGCTCTGCCTTAGACATTTAATCATCTCCCCACCAAGGCTCTCTCTCTCTCTCTCTCTCTCTCTCTCTCTCTCTCTCTCTCTCTCTCTCTCTCTCTCTGTCTTTCTCCTTCCCTACCTCCCTCTCCCCCTCTCCCTTCCTCTTCCTCCATCCCCCCTCAGGAAAACAATGAGATCCAAATTATTTTTTTCCAATAGAATATTTTTATCGATTCTTTGGAGACTTCACCTCATATACCCCATCACATTCGCTTCCAGTCCTTTCCTGTCCTCTCCCATCCTTGTTACCCCTCCCCCCAAAAAAGTCTAACTTGTGTTAACCATATTTTCACTAGGTTATGACCAAACTCTCAGTGGCCTGCCCCATAAATGGATCTGAGTCCTTCCCCTCTGGCATCCCTGCTGGAAGTCGTCTAATATGGAGGGAGACACCCCAGCATCCTATCACAGATTCAAAGAGTTCTTTGAATCATTTCCTGTCTAGGTTGTTGTATTTTGGTGGGGGATGTTTGGAGTAAAGGCAGGGGTTGCCACAGAAGTCTTCCGTGTTCGTCCTTCTCAACTGTGCATCTGCAGTCATTGATATCATTGTGAAAACTGCCCACTTGCTCTTTAAGGACTGTGAGAGCACAGATCATGGGCTTCACATGCTTTCTGGCATGTGCACAAAATACAAACAGGGATCATGGTTGCAGTGGGGCCATGGACCGGGATAAGGATCTCAGATGCAATTGGGATCCTGGATATCAACATGGCTTCCGGTGACAGCATAAACCATGGACATCAATGTGACCTTCGATGGCAGTACAGACATGGACATCCACACAGATACGGCTGCAGTAAGACCATAGACCCAATCATCCTCAATGGCAGCATAGGCCATTCACATCAGCATGGTCCCCAGGGGCAGCATGGTCCATGGACATGAACCTGTGTCAGGCCAGGGCACAAACCATGAACATCCTCATGTCATCAGGAGACAACACAGTCTGGACATCAACCCAGACCTTGGCCACATCAGGGCCACTGATCTAGACATGGCCCTCAGTAGCATTGTGGGACATGGTAATTCTTTGAGGAGGTCTAATCTAGAAAGTAGACCACTCCTCATCTTGGGCCAAGATCTAGGACGATCCTGTGTCTGGGCAGCTTGTTTGGGGGCCAGTTCTCATCTGCCCAAGCTTCTGGCTGCTGCACACCTTCCTGACTCTACTGGGCTATGATATGGTCCACCATTGACCTCAGCCCTCTCTCTCACCCTTCACACCATCATGTCACCAGTTCTGCCTCTCTCCACAGAGCATTCACCACTCCTTCTCCTCCTCTAACATTCATCTTTCAGTCACTCAATCTCCTTGCAATGGCGTCTGCAGGTAAAAGCAGGTGATGTGTGTGCCAGGCCTGGCTGTCCTCTGCTGGGTGGATTGTTGCCCCTTCTCTTAATACTACCACACTGCAATTAAGTTTCAACCTATGAAATTTGTGGAAAGTAGCAACCAGGTCCACCACACATCACCACACTAACAATGAATATGGCTTCTATGCACTGTTCTGGGGGTTAGACACTTGATTTGCCTGTCTCCAGTGTAAGGTTTTGTAAGAAGAGATTTCTTCCTTCTGTCTCAGAATCTTTTAAAATCTGGTCCTATCTGAATGTAGCTCAAGTTAGGAAAACCCTTCAAGTGAAATGGTCAAGACATAGGGCTGATGCCAGCATTATCTCGTGTTGGGAGCTGTCCAGGTGTGATGAACAGACCCGTGCAGCTACTCCAGGGTAAAATTAATTCTCAAACACCCTCACTGACACTTTACAGAGTCTTCCCCAGCAGATGATTCTGACTGCTGCCGGCCCAGTCACTGCTAATGGAGGCTTATAAAGGCCTTCACCATTCCTATGGTAACCCAGGAGAAAGGCTGTTGCCATGGGGACTAGCCAAGCCTATATAAACCTCCCATCACCATCAGACAGCTGAGAACAGGAGTGTGAGAATGAATCCTCCCTAGTTCACCTTCAGAAATTGCTAATAATTATCGTTGTTTTTGGCAGAGAATTCATTGTTTCTTTCAGGCAGAAACTCATTCACATTTTGAACTTGAAATGAGGATTGTTCAAAAGCTTGCTTGCCGATCTTGGTGTCAAAAAAAGTCATCTACAGAATGAAATAGCTGGTGATTGAGCGGTTCCCAAATCTCTTCAGTGTTACCAACCACTGAATGACATTCATCACAAGCATGTGAACAGCAGGCTGTTTCCAAAGAATGATCTGTTTCTTTGAGATGAATTAATTCTAGGCATGCCTGTTAATATGCTTCGACACTGCCTTACAGTTGGGTCTTGGAGAATCTCAGCTCCTGGAAGCCAAGATATAAAGGCAGAGACAGGCTCAGTGCTCCAGCAGGATGCCCAGCATACAAAGGGCCAGGCAGTAGGACCAGCCCAGAACTACTTCTGGGGATGACCAAAGAGAGTAAATAAGTTACAGCAGGCAATCAGAGGAAGGTCTTCTTCAGAGGGCACCTGAGTCCCTACCTAGAGGTAGTAGGTAGAACTGGGCTGGGACCCCTAGGAATTTAGACATTTTCAGTAGAGCAAGAAAAACACGTTGTGTTGAAGTTGTGTTCTGTAGGTGCCCAGGCACCAAGTAGACAGGCAGCTCATGGTGGAAAAAAGGGGGTGGGGGATTAGGTGGAGTGAGTAGCCCCTGCAAATAAAAAGCCCAGAAAGGCTTCCTCCTTTCTTTCAGTTATTACTGAGTATTTGTTATTTGCCGTAAGATATGTTAGATCTAGAGAATACAGGCGTGTTTAAGATCTGAGTCTGGCTGGGCGTTTCTCTAAGTCTACTTGGAAATGCCCAGGAAACCCACAAATGATTGTGGAATGTAATGTGACAAGCGGTGTTTTAAGCAGGCTTGGCCCACAAATGACTTTTCTTGAATGAATGAGTGAGTGAGTGACTGAGTGACTGAGTGACTGAGTGAGGAATGAGCTAATTAGAATCAACAATTTATTTAATGTTCGGGGTTGAGGATGAGGGAGAGACAGTGGTTAATTTCCTTTCTGTGGATTGACAGTGATCCCATAGGGCAATCACTGTGGAAACTGCTTCCAAAGGGTGCACAGTGCTCGCCAGCATCCTAAGCAAGAAGATTGCATGTTGACTGGAATGGTACCTTAAAGGTGAGGGTCTTTCCTACTATAGTTCATACTATGATGCATATGCTAACCAGTTCTTCTCATGTAGAAGTGGCTACTAGCCATGTTGTTAAGGAGAGATGATCATTGTTCTTACATTCTCCCAGCTATTCCTCCCTAGCCGTTATCTTTCTAGGCTGAGCATCCGTGGATGAAGTGGTCGCCTGTGTGTCCATTACATTATTTAAGCATTTAAGGGCTGTGTGGCATAAGGCGAGATGCATAAAATGAAGAATAAGAACTCTCTGGGTTTGAGGCATGACCACTCGATACTTGTATGGGTCTGGGCCAGTGTGTGACCCTCCTCGGTTCAGTTTCCTTCCAGGTAAGACAGAAAGAGTAAGTAGCCGGCTTTCCTCATCACAGCCCCGTATGTAGTACATGAAGTAAATGAGCACTTTGCATTGAGTGTGATTTAGCTAAGCGTTGTTACTGTTATTTGAGAAACTCATACTCAGTTCTACCACATCCTTCTCAGGCCTTGTGTAAGGGAGATACTTTGGGTTCTCTCTCTTCTAAGTTGTAGGCATGGAAGATGGAGGAGATACGAAGTTTGGAAGTAGAAAAAGAGTGTCTGCTGTTCATCTGCTTGGCCTTGCAAAAGGCTTTAGAAAAATTGTTTTGTTTTTTACAAACTCTATTCATGGGTACCAGATTTCAACTGCTTCAAACAAGTATGATGAATTTAAAGAGGAAATGGGAATTGTGGCTAGAAGCTACCAGAAGGAAGTTCTTGATTATTAATTAAAACATCCTAATGTTTATGATACAATAAACATTAAAGGTAAGGAGTGGTAAAGGATCCTTGGAGTAGAACTGAGTAGTTCCTGGCCCATTGTAAAGAATCCTTAACAAGAAATTCATTCATCCACATTACTTCATAGGCTGTGGAGTGTCAGGTTTACCACTTAGTAAGAACTATAAAGTGTTAGCTCCTTCTCTATCCTCAGGAACTGAGACTCTCTGCTTACTTATTTAGGATAATGTCCCTCTGAAGCTATATGTGCATGGAAGAACATTCATACTATTACTTTTGACTTTAAAACTCTCATTCAGGCCTACCCCATACATAAAGCATGTCTCCCAGCCCCTGCCTTATTTATCCCCTTTGTCCTCCTAATTGGTTTTGTTTCTCCTTTCACCTTATGACTGTGTACAGGACTTAATGTAAGTATATATAAGACAGGATGCACACATGAGACAAAGATGCAATGTTTATCTTTCTGAGAGTGGCTGTTGGGAGCAATGTTATAACAAACATTGGTACTTAAGTATCTCTGGCCTCTTTTTTAAAAAATCAAATTAAATTTATTTAAAATATGTGAGAGTATTCATGTTTTAAATTCTTTCGTATCAGCTAACAGAGCTGTTATCTAAAGATTTATCTATTTTATCTAGATTACAAGTCAATTGCTGCAGTTTTTCTCTGTACCTGCATCTTTCTATCCAGTTTCTTTAGGGTCTGTAGTAGTGTCCTCTTCTTTGTTTGGGGAGTTCTAACTTTTTTCATCTCTCCTTTTCTTCCTAAGTCATTACCAGTAGTCACCATCTTATCCATCTTCTCAAGGAATGAGCTTGTGGTTTGGTTGATTCTTCATTGTATGTTTGTTTTCAATTTTGTTAATTTCTCCTCTTTTAAATCTTATTTTGCTGTAGATACTGAGGTCACCTTTTTTAGTTTATACCTTTTCTTCTAATATAAGCTTTCAGATTCATTTCCTTCAAATGCACTTTATACAAATGTTCATAATTTGCACATAATCATTATCATTCTATTTACCATATGTTTTAATATACATGGTTACTACTACTTTTTTGACCTAAAGATGATATTAGAATGCTGTTAAATCTATTGATCTGCAAAAATTATGGAGTTATCTTTTTGTAGCAGACATATAAATTAATTTGGCTCCAGTCACAATCTTCCTTTAAATCATTGGTTCTCAACCTTCCTAATGCTGCAACCCTTTAAAACAGTTCCTCATGTTGTGGTGACCCTGCAATCATAAAATTAATTTTGTTGCTACTTCATAACTGTAGTTTTGCTACTATTACAGATCATAATTTAAATATCTGTTATCTAAATATTTTTGTTTATTTTTGTGTATTTAATATTTCTAATATTTTCAGGGGACCCCTGTGAAAGGGTTATTCAACACTCAAAGGGGTTTCAACCACAGGTTGAGAACTGCTGCTTTAAGTCAATCTTTTGATATATTTTAAGGTTTTCTTACAGCTAAGGGTACATTAGTTTCAGTAACTTCTCTATGCCTATGAAAAGAGCATATGTTTCATCCTGATAGTGTTCTTCATGTCAGAAGACCATTGTGAATTACATTGGCATTGTGAATTACATTGTTTAAGTATCTCTTATTCTTAGGATTTTCTCTTGTATATACAGCCAATTATTATGAGAATTGTGTTAATGCTTTCAATACTCATGTTCATTCATTTCTTTTAGTTTTATAATCTTTTGCATTATATATTTCAGAACTGTTGTTGAATACATAAAAATCTAGAAATGGCCATGTCTTCTTGGTAAACATAATTTTTTATTGCTAACAAACTTACCTTAAAATTCACCTTGGGTAGTATTTGTATAGCCCCATCAACTTTTAGCTATTGTTTGCATGTGTTTCTTCTAACCTTTCACATTTTATATTTCCAAATCTCTACCTTAAGGATGTGACTTTCCAAAGTAGCCAAAACTTGATTTTATACTTTTATTCAGGTTTAACTTACAGTCCTATAACTGATATGCATGTTTGAATTCATACCTTGGTGTGATAATTTGTCTTTTGCTTGTTCCATGTGTTCTGTTTCTTTTCCTTTTGCTTCCATTATTTTGGCTAAATGAAGGTCTTTTGTTAGGATAATTACTCAGCTTTCCTCTCTACCTAATTTTTCACTTAGTCTTTGGTAGCTTAACAGAACTGAGAGCAAACTGAAGGCTATCATGCTTCAGTGAGCATCCGAAGGGCTTCCAGTAGACTCACTACATTCCTCTACTCCTGTATTTAAGTGTTACATACCTTTAGGATGTGTAAGTCTAGGACTACCATGACATCTGTTTTTACTTTGATCTATTCTATTCACTGGTCTTTGTTCTTGTGTTTCAGTGTTTGGAGAAATGATAATAGTTATCATATTTAATTATTTAATAATTACAGTTAATAAAGTTATTGTTCATTATTATTATTTTGAGGAACTTCCTTTCCTTTTGACAGAGTCACTGGTGTTGCTCTTAGGATCCTTTTTCAAAATTAATTTATTCATGTATTCACTCTACATTGAGATTTCAGCTCCCCCTCTTCCCAGGGCCCCCCTTATCGACCTCTCTCCCTACCCCTCCCCTTCACCTCTTAGGATCTTTTATATCTAAAATATTTTTACTCTTCATTCACTTTGTAGTAAAAAAAAAACTTAAAAATTCAAATTAATTTCAAACTTATGAGAAAATTAAGAATAAAGCATGATTGGTTGGAGAGATGGTTCAACAGTTAAGAGAACTTGATGCTCTTGGAGAGGATCTGAATTCAGTTCTCAGCACCACATCAGTCAGCTTACAACTGCTTAATTCCAGTTCCAGGGGTTCTGATGCCCTCTTCTGGCCTTTGAGCATACATACTTACATGCACATGGCCACATAGACCAACACATACACAAAAAATTAAAAATAAAATATATCCTTAAAATACTAATACACCATACTCTCATTCAGATCCCCCAAGATGCTAGTGTTTTATCAGATTTACTTTGCTTCTATGTGTGTGTATTATCTTAAATAATTTGAGAGTAGGGTATGACATGATGCCACATTACTCCTGAATATTTTAAAGTATATTTTCTAGAAACAAACGTGCCCTCCTAGAAACCCATAGTATAACTATTAAAATTCAGATTCTCCATCAGAAATCTGCCTAAGAATATCTTTTATAGCTCGCATACTGCAGTCCAATTCTTATGGTGGATACTCTTTCCTTGTATTTTATTATAGTAATATTTTGGAAAATATAGTCCCATTGCTTCATAGAAAGCCTCTCAGTTTAGATTAGTCTAATGCTTCTTAACAACTGAATTGGAACTCTGCATATTTGGTGAGAAAATCACAGAAATAGGGAGATATTCCCGGTGTCTCCGATCAGGAATCTCACAGTCTTAATTGAATCTATCCCTGGGGTGTCAGATTTTGTCACCTGGTCAAATGGTGACTACAAAATTTGCCTTCTCTGTTAATAACAATTACTACTTAGCAAAGCATAACCATTTTATATTTACAATTAATAAATGTTTTATAGGGCAAGCTTTGAGATGATGTAAAAATCCTGTTTCCTAGCAAACTTTCTCTCATTAACTTCACTCATTAATTTGTTTTTTTACTTGACTCAATTTCTACTATGATGGTTATCAAATAACAATTTTCTAAGTCCAGTATTTGTCCTTTATTTAATAGTTGGTATTCTATTTCATGACACATTTTTTCCTCCATTTAATTTTTAAAAATTAATTTGTGTCAATATGTCTTCATTGGTTCTAATTCTATTCAAGAACCTATAGTCTACAATTGTACCTACTTGTTGTGATGCCCTGATTTGGCCAAATTTGAATGTGAGGTTGGAAACCAATAGTAGGTGGCAGGAAGGCATGCATCCGTTCAAGCTGTCCTGTTGTACTTTGGATGCATCCTAAAGAGCTTTGAGCACATTAATGGATTGGCTCACAAGCCACTCCTGCTTATCTTGGACTTGCATTGCTCAGCCCCAGAATCTTCCATTGTTTTTTTCTAATGGAATCTCATTCCTTTTAGTGGAGAATAGTATTTTAGAAATCAAAATCTGAGTACTAGACACATTTCCATACATGTATCATAGATTCCACTTCCCCTTGGCAAGAAGAGCTAGGAAATACATCCACATGTATATCCGCACATCCAATCAATCTATATCTGTTTATTTATGAAGACTTGAGCTCACTATCACATCCAGTTCCAACCCAGCACATGTCTACAGTTGAAACGATAAAATCTGTGCCGATTGCCTTCTATATATTTGCTTATTTACTCAGGCCCCTGCAAGTAACTATTGCTACTCCCTATGGAGTTACTGGGCGTGAACTAGAGACTGTACCCTTCTTAAATAGATGCCTTGTGAGTGTGTTGAGTGCGTTTCGGGTCCCATACACCACTCAGCTGATTTCCTTTGTATAATGAACAATGTTCAAAACCTGCTACGGTCCTGCCAATTTTACTCATATCCTGACAATTAGCCTATGATTCTTCCCTTAATATAATTAAAATTAACTTGTGATACCAACAGGAATGGCACAGAGAGAAAACCAGTTGGGTCCCACAAACCATTTCATTTTATTTTTCCTTAGCTGAAGTCTCATGTGTGGATTCTCTAAAGTTAATTATATTTTTAGGAATAGAAAACTCAGGGAAAATTTGGATGTGTTACCCTGCACTGCTAAGCCCTGGTGTTGCTGCAGCTGGCACACAGCATGTCTTTGGGTTCAGAAAGTTTAGAAAAGATGAAGGAAAACCTCCAAATGATATAAAGTACCACAGTTAGGAAGATGTGACATGTAAGGAAGGGAAAGTGCTCAAAATATCCCAACCCAATTGCACATAGGAGGAAGCTGAAGGAGCCTTATTGGCTTATAAAGAGTTTCAAGGGGGCTATGAAGTTCTTTAATATTCTCATCCAACCCTTTGAAGAGCTATCAGTTAGGAATTCTAGTGTTCAATTTGAGTGGCATTGCTTCATGAACTCCCTCCCAGTGCCAACTATACAGTTCTCATAGTCTGAGACCCAAATCATGTCAGAAAAGTGGGTGTCATGTGTCTCCAAAAGAAGCCAGTGGGGGCCGGGGGATGGGGGAAACGAAAACAAAAATCCATCCAGAAACTCATCTGAGGGTACAGGGCACAAGAGCTGGGATAATCACAGCTAACCTAAAAGACTCACAATGTGCCACAAACCAGTCTGCTTGCTTTCACATGGCTTTACGCCTGCTTTCTCATGACTGCACCACACATAGGTCACTATTGCTTTCATGCTTGGTGTTCAGGAAACAGATTCTGACAAATTGAGTCACTCCCATGAGGTATTACAATTAGTGAATGGAAACAAACCCTGGGAGTCCTATCCCAGGGACCTAATCAGAGTACTGTGGGGAGAGACCTGAAATCTCCCACCTGTCACCTTCCCTCCAGGTATCCTGATTGTTCAAGCTAGGTGATTTTAAAAAAAAATGTCCTTAGGGAACTAGAGGTGGGGACAGGAAGACAACACAGACGTTATGTGATACTTTACCTGGGGAGACATGAGCTACTGTTTATTTATCCTAGATAGGGGGTTTACAGTGACCAAAGTAAGAATTCTACCAAAGTCTGACTTAGTGAACAAGTTTTATTGGAATTACAGGAACATAAATAGCTCACAGATAGCTGCGCCATCGAAAGCCTATCCCAATGTGGGTGACAGCTCATGAAAGTTGGAATCTGGCACTCATTGCACAACTTGTATCCAGCTCAACAGATGGTTTGAGAGCATCTCCTCAGTCCTTACTGCTTCTATAAACATGGGAAGGAATGGGCCTAATGAATACAGTTAGTTTCAGGAACTTCCTGAAGCTATAGGGTTGCTTATTTCTTAAGGGTAAATGAGCTTCCCTTAAGAATTTCGGTGTCTCATTCCCTTTAGAACATCCTGTATCTGAATGAGCTTCATTTCAAGATGGAGTGTTTTATCTTAGAGACGATTGCTGCACAACACAGAGCTAGACAGAGACAGTAGGGGAAACTCTAGCAAGGAAGAGAATCTCTAAATACCTATTCAATATTTGTTTAGTGAATCTGGGGGGAAACTGCTTTTTTAGCAATGAAAATATTGTGCCTCTTTGTGTCAAAAATAAAAATTTATTATGTCTATCCAATGCATTGTAACATTTTAACTTTGGAGATTTTCTAAGAACTATTTCCCCCCAGAGTTAGATAGCTTTGAGAAAATATATTGAAGAGATTTAAAATTAGGCAATGAGATGAATCCCTCCCAGAGCACAGGACTGACTATGTAGTTTTTCATTCTAGAACATAACCTGGCTGTCCTGGAGCTGGCATATTTATTAGTTGTACTATATTGACTTTAATCACACAAAGAAAATACCTATAATACCTATTTGAGTTGTTAAATTCCAGTTAAGAATATTGTTACAATTTCTACTCCAATGTGCTTTCTATGTTGTTTTGAGAGGGTCCAAATTTATATTGCTGGGTATCTAAAGGAGTTGGGTGGAAACCTGAGTTGGCTGGGGCCATATTTTGTTCATTCCACTGATGTTCTGTCATTCCTTACAGATGAATACATCAAAGGCCAATGGTAGAATAGGTCATAGCAAGTTATAATGAGACTGAATGTTAACATCTTCTAACAGACCTGTAAAAGCTTGACTCCTTTCCTTGGAAATGCTTGGTGAACTGAGCAACGTTTATGAATCTGATGCTATGGTTTACACATGTCCCTCCAAAACACATGTATTGGGAACTGAGTGTCTAAATTCACAGAATAATGAGTGTATAAGTAATAATGTGAGTATTACCTTTGAGTGGTAACTAGGGTTAGAAGAAGTCATTGTGGGACATGACATGGGACACCTGTGATTTCATAAGAATGGGAAAGGCAGTCCAAGGCAGCACACTTATACTATCTTGCCACCTGATGCTCTCTGTCTTGTTTTTATGCATCAACAATGCCCCCAACAGATGTTGAATGGATGCCAGCATGTGTTTCTAGACCTTCTAGCCTGTAGAACCATACAAAAAAACAAAAAAAAAAAACAAAAAAAACCCTTATATTCTTTTTGAATTACTCAGTTATAATGTTCTTTGATAGATACAGAGACTGGACTGATATAAATAACAAAAAAGAGAAGTTGAGGCAAGCATGAATCTGTTGACATCTAGTGTCTCTCTTACTCATTAGCTTGGGGTTATGACCTTGTAAACGAATAGAAAAGTGAACAGAAGAGCCTCAGCACTCCCCAAGTGTAGTTCAGTTTCACTGATGGCTGGGATCACTTTGTAGATCTGCACAGTTTAGATGAAGAGTCAACCAAGGTCTCTCTAGCTCCTGGAAGGTCACAGTCTAATTGGTAAATATGTAGGTGTCATAGGCAGAAACGAAGGCTGGGGGATGATTTTTCAAGCAGTCATTCTAGGGATGTTGGTCTTATTCTAAGTACTGTTCAGTTTTCTTGAGACTTTCTCTCTGTCAAGTCACCACCCTCCACACCACCCTCACCACCAGCCTCATCCAAGTCCCAGAGTCATTATAGTCACTACCAACATCACAAGAATTAGCAATCCCAACACTCCTAATGTGCCTACTTCTATTCAGACCTTTGCCTGTGATTCTTTTCCTCACTTTTTATAATACCTTTGGATTTATCTTTCTTTGGAGCCCAGATGTATATTTTTAAAATGTTTATTTCTATATGGTCTAACATGTGCATTGGAAGCAGTGAGGGGGAAAAAAAAGCTCTCTTAATTCCAGCTCGACTGAATTTACCCCATGAAATTGCTCTTATCCGTTTAGTATGCCTTGAGTGATGGTCTGCCCTATGGTAGCATCACTGTAGGACTTAAGGACACTCTTCACCCTCACCCCACAAACTCTTGCTTTCGTCAAAGCTTAAAGCCCTGCAGAAAACAAACACACCAGGCTTTCTATGTCACAAAAGCCAGTCTTTTATTTTGTTTGTATGTATCATTAATTCTTTGAATAAGCTTGTGAAGAGATGTTATTATTTCCTCCATTTACTAAATGAGGAAACCAAGGCATACAGAGATTAGCCTCTCTGCCCAAAGTGGCATAGATTCTCAGCAGCAAAGCTAGGCTGCAAACCCAGGCCAAGGTCAGGACTTAGCCATCATGGTGCATGGGCATCTTTTATTTTTCTTGTTGCTGAAACAAAATATCTGACAAAAGAAACTTCTAAAGGAACTGGTTAGTTTTAATTCACAGTTTGAGAACATTCCACTACAGTTGGGAAGACCGAGAAGTGGGTGGCTACATTGTATCTGCATCCAGAGTGCAGAGATAAATGCTGCTTACCTGGATTTCCTGCTCCTTTTCTCAAGTTACTGAGTCTGGAAACCCAACACAAATTTAGAATTAATCCCTTCCCCACATGTGTCTCCCAGGGGATTCTAAAATCTAGTCATGTTAACAATGAAAAGTTCATTATAGTGGGTTTTCTGAATGTAGATCTCTGCTGAGAACACAGTCAGCTTATAATAATTATTTGCCAAGTAGTTAACAAATAGTGATCCTATACCATACCAGACTGCTGTCATCTTCTTGTAGATCCTGAGTTTCTTGAGGATAAGAACACATTTTTCATGGCTTTGTGTCTACAATGCCAAGCATAAAACCTGGATGGAGAACTCTCTTTGTATAATGTTGAACACACTACAACAAAATTTTTAGTGATTTCACTTTCTTTTTTGTATTTCATTTTTGGTACTATTTGGAGTCTTGGAAAATTCAACATTGACCAATGTACTCAGAACTGTGGGACATGATTGATGTGAGAAGTCACTTGATAGGATCTCTGCTTTCACATACCTGTAGTCCATCTGGAAGGCTGACTTGGGTACTGCTCAATTTCTGTCTTGCCTTATGTCTTAGGGGTTTACTGCTGTGAACAGACACTATGACCAAGGCAAGTCTTGTAAATGACAACATTTAATTGAGGCTGGTTTACAGGTTCAGAGGTTCAGTCCAGTATCATCAAGGCAGGAACATGGCAGCATCTAGACAGGCATGGTGCAGGAGGAGCTGAGAGTTCTACATCTTCATCTGAAGGCTGTTGGTGGAAGGCTGACTTCCAGGCAGCTAGGATGAGGGTCTTAAAGCCCACACCCACAGTGACACACCTATTCTAACAGGGCCACACCTTCTAATAGTGCCACTCCCTGGGCTGAGCATATACAAACTATCACATTCTACTCCCTGGCCCCAATAGACTTGTTCAAACATATGAGTCTATAGGGGCTGTACCTAAACATAGCATACTGCAAAATACATTCAGTCCAACTTCAAAGGTCCCCATAGTCTATAGCAGTCTAAACAATGTTAAAAGTCCTAAGTTCAAAGTCTCTTCCAAGACTCATCCAATAACTTAACTGTAATCCTCAAAGCAAGACAGGAAAGCAGCTGGGCAAACTCCAAACTCTTCATGTCCATGTCTAATGTCAAAGCAGCCTTCAGTCTCTAACTCCTTTTTCATCATTGTTGACTGCAACATACTTCTTTCTCCTGGGCTGTTTCCACTGCATTAGGAGCTTTCCTCAGCAGGTAGACCACGGCTCTGGCATCTCAAACATTTGTTTCAATGTCTGGGATCCACACATGATCTCAGCTCCTCCGAAGGGCTGGCATTATTTCTCCAGCTCTGCCCTCTGTAGCACTCTGCGTTCAGGTTGATCCATTCCAGTGCCACTGCTGTTCTTGATGATCATCCCATGGTACTGGCATCTCCAATGCGCTGGGCTCTTCCACTGCAACTATGCTTCACCAATAGCCTCTCACAGGCTCTCTTCATGGTGCCAGGCCTCAACTCCTTCATGATCCCTTCAGTCCTGGGCCATCAACTTCAACTAAGGCTACACCTTCACCAATGGCCTTCCGTGGCCTCTCAGAGTGCCAAGCCTCAGCTGCTCTTCATGGCCCCTTCATGCCTTCAAAACCAGTAATACCTGGGTGACTCTTACACATTACCAAGTACAAGTGCAGCATGAGGTACAACCTTGGCTATCTCTGGAACACAGCTTCTTTAAAAGATTTCATCTCAGTAATGCTGGTCACTTCTTAATCACTGCTAACTTCTTAGGTCCAGCTAATCAACAATAGTTGTCCCTATTTTTCATTCTAAAGCCAGAGCCACATGGCTGAAGCTGCCGAGTTCTGCTGCTTGCAGGAGCTGGAACATGCCCCCACTGCGTGTTCTATTACATTATCACCAACTTTCTGTTTTTCAACTCCTTCACTGTGTAAGCTTGGCTGCCCTTGATTTTGCTCTGTAGATTGACTTTGAACTCGGAGAACTGCATGCCTTTCTCCTGGGATTAAAGGTGTACCATCAAGCCTGGATTTAAGCTTTTCTACACCTAAAACTTTCTCTGACCCAGGTTGGCCTTGAACTCATAGATCTGCTTGGCTTTATATCCTGGGATTAAAGGTGTATACCACCATGCCTGGATCTAAACTCAGCTGGATAGGATCTTACCCCAAAGTCCCATTATCTTAATCTACTATCTCCACAGAACACAGGATTCAGCTCCATTTCACTTCCTGGTGCTTCTTTAATACTTGAACCATATATTTTATATTTTTCCTTTCTCAGCTTGCTATCCTTGTTCAAAATGCTCTTCATGAGACTTAACCAGAGAACAAAGTCTCTGCTGGACTTTTTTGAGACTTGTCAATGCAATTAATATAAATCTCTTCACCTTAGCCTCTGGTAGATTCTTTAGACAGGGCAAAAAGCAGCCACATTCTTTACCAAGATAACCACAAAAACAGTCTCTATGCAGCATACTGAAATTCTTCTCCTCTGAAACTTCTTGGGCCAGGCCCACACAATTCAAATCACTCACAGCAACAAAGTCTCCCATACTCCTACTAGGGTGGCCCATTAAGCCCTATTTAAAGCATCACACTACTTTCCAAATCCAAAGTCCCCAAATCCACATTCTTTCAAACAAAATCATGGTCAGGCCTATCACAGCAATAACCCAGTCCCAGGTACCAACTTCTGTCTTAGTTAAGGTTTTATTGCTGTGAATAGACACCATGACCAAGGCAAATATTTTAAAGACAACATTTAATTGGGGCTGGCTTACAGGTTCAGAGATTCAGTCCATTATCATCAAGGTGGGAGCATGGCAGCATCTAGGCAGGCATGGTGCAGGAGGAACTGAGAGTTCTGCATCTTCATCTGAAGGCTGCTAACAGAATACTGGCTTCTAGACAGGTAGGATGAGGATCTTAAAGCCCACACCCATAGTGACACATATACTCCAAAAGGGCCATACCTCCTAATAATGCCACTCCCTGGGCTGACCATATACAAACCATCACACCTTACATCTTGCCTGACACAATATGTGACTTATGAATTTGTCGTTGAGAGACAAAGATGGCTGAGAGCACAAAGCAGCGGCATAAAGGGTCAGAGGAGCTGGGTTTTCCCAAGGAGAAAGAAGAAACTGTGTTCATTTGGAAATTTGAGGGAAGAATGATTTGATTAGAACTTCAAGTTACATGGAAAAGCAAAAAAAAAAAAAAAAAAAGAAAGAAAGAAAGAAAGAAAGAAAGAAAAGAAATGAAACGAAAAGAAAAGAAAAGTGGTAGCATCAGATCCACCTGTGCCTGATCTCGGGGAAAGGTCTTAGAAGCCAATGGAACATCTGGAACTGCTGCAGAGGGAGACAGGGATTTCCACGGAGCAGTGCACAACAGGGAAGTGTGTGTGTCGATGGAAGAAGGGAGACGCTGTTCTGGGTGAGTGATTTCCCACAGAGCATCACCAGTGACGCTAGGCTAAAGCAGGTGAGCCTGAAACTTAGTCCTGAGGGAGATGTCAGCTTTGAAGGCACACTGAATATAGGAAAGAGAGAGAGGAGAGGGAGGGTTCTTTCTGATCTGCATGATGTTTGAGAATAAAGATACGTCTATGAAGATGCCCATTGTACGGGAGTGGGTAGCTTCAATACTGACATTAGTTAGTTTTGTGTTTGAGTATAAGGCCCATAAGAACCAAGTATCAGTGACAAGTCTGTACTTCTGACAGTAAAACCGGAAGTGAGCAGACTAGTGTGGCTAAGGAACGTTTTATGATCTTAAACTTGTGCCCAACGACACTCATCCTCCTGGTGACCTTTGCTCTTTGTCTTTATATCACTTTTTTTTATTAAACTCAGGCTTTTTGCCTTCTTGGTTTCCTGCAACCACAATGAGCTGAGCACCCGCGCCTTTGTGCCTCAGAGGTGTGTCTTTCTCCGCCCCTTCCTTTGGCCCCTCCTACTCCTAACCTGGCTTCAGCTCTGTCCTTTGGATTTTGCCCCAGCCACCTTAAGTGTTTTTCTAGTGTCTTCTCTACACTTGATTCAAAGTTAGCCTTTCTACAGAGGACATCACTCCTGACCCACAACCCTTTGATGGTCTGCTGCTTATAGAATAGTTGAAACTCTTCAGCCTGACACTCAAGGCAGAGGCCAGATTCCTAAAACCTTCATGCCAAGTAAACCAACTGTTTCATGTCATTTTAAAAATCCATTCTTATTTGCCTTTTAAAAAATCTATATATGTGAATTTTTATGTTTATATATGTATGTACAAGCTAGAAGAAGCAGTCTTGGAGTGTCCCAGTCTACCACTGTCCACATTATTTATTAAAGACAAGGTCTCTCACTGAATCTAGGTCTAGGTGCTGGCAGTCAGCAAGTCCCTCCACTGGTCTCTGCCCAAGCCCTTCATGCTGCTGTGATTATGGGCACGTATGACCACACTCAGCTGTTTTTATGGAGTGCTGAGATTCAAACTCAGGTCCTCATGCTTGGGCAGCAGGTACTTTAACCTGCTGAGCCATCTCTCCAGCCCCTCGCTTAAATATCATCTAACTTCACAGGGAATTGAATTTTTGGTTTTAAATTCTCCTTTTAATTGAAATGACATAGAAGGTCAATAACAGGATGACCGTATGCCATCTTTTCCAATGTAGTCCTCTTTTATTTTATTAGAATAAGACTGTTTAATTCCCATAAGCCCTTAGAAAGTCAGATCTGAGAGAGATTGACTGATAACCAGGCCCAGGCCCAGCTCAGCTATAAATCGTGTGGTCTTTTGAGGTCTCCCCACTTCCATAACACACATAACACAGGAACTCAACCTTTCCTCCCTCTGTGCAGAACAGAAAACAAAACAAAACAAAACAAAAAAACAGCATTTACGTGTCAAATGTATGATCTTAGTCATATATTCTGTGACAAAACATATATAGGTTTATTTGACTATTTTAAACTATGATTCCATATAATTAAGTGTATCCAGGTTAATGTGCAACCTTACACTGTTCATCTCCAGAATTTTCTCATAAGTTAAATGTATAACTTTAAAAATATCTGTTTATTATTTTTATTTTTATGTATATGGGTGTTTTATCTACGTGTGTGTCTGTGCATTCTGTGGGTGTCTGGTGCCTGTGGAATTCAGAAGGGGTGTTAGAATCCTTGAAGCTACAGATGGTTATGAGCTAACACGTGGGTGCTGGGAACCAAATCCAGGTCCTCTGCATAAACAGCAAGTACTTTCAACTGCTGAGCCATCTCTCCAGCCCCTTGATGTGCAATTTTTATATTTACACTAACCATGGGCAACTTTTCTTCTGTCCTCCAGTTTGCTGAGTCCCTCACAGGTCTCTGGTGTAAGAGTTCCCAAAGGCCTAGGCTCTCATTTCATATATGGGGAAACCGAGGCCCAGATGGGGTAAAGTGAAAGGCAGAGCTAGGGCTGGGATGTGGGTATTTTGGTGTCATTTCGATAAATCCGTTCCCCAAGGCCTCCGTCTTGTGTCTCCTTGGGTTAACACTCCATACTTTCTAATAGTTCCTCCTGTCCCCACTGAAGCCCTCTGCTGCGCTCATCCTTAGGACTGCTCATTCAAGCAGCCACCAGCCACCTGTTTCTAAAACATGATGTTATTAGGGGTCCAGAAATGTTTTTACACATGCTACCTAACCCCTTATAATAATGCTTTTCCCGGCTTGAGAGACCTCAAGCCTTAGTGAAGTCCTGGCAGAAGGGCCTGAGCTGAATTCAATACCCAGAACCCATATGAAAATAGGAGACCAGTTGTGGTGATACACACATGTAATCACAGCGCTGAGGAGGCAGAGGCAGGATGAGACTTGGAATTCACTAGATTGTCATTCTTGCCTAATCAATGAACTCCAGGCCAAGGAGAGATCTGTTATAAGCATTGACACTCAATAGTGACTTCTGACCTTTAGACAGACAGACAGACAGACAGACAGACAGACAGACACACACACACACACACACACACACACACACACACACGCATGGACACATACACAGAAGCACACCTTCACACTCACTCATAAAATAATACTTCTTCAGTTTTCTCTATATTGATCACGTTAATGAGCTGGTTTTTCCTTAGCATTCTCTTACTCTGGAGAAGAACACAGATCTTTCCCCCTAGCAAACAGGATTTTAGATTAATTATCGCCTGATTGTTTCTTGCCTGGAGAGAGACAGGTCCAGCAGGTCAAGTCCCTGTCGGTCTGTGGATTTGGAGGGAGGATCAGAGTGGGGAAGATGTGAAGGAGGAAGATGCAGCAGCATCCTCAGAAATCAGTGACTCCATAATGACCCCTGCCACTGACCCTGTTCTTCCCACAGCGGTGTTGGGTTTACCCTCAGCTAGTGTTTATCTAGTTCTTATAACATCTAAGCCATTGGCATCCTGGACTTAATTATGTCTCCTCAAATTGTGGTGGACCCTAATCTAAGAAGTGGAAGAAGTCAGAGACACAGAAGAGTATGCAATGATAAAGTGGTGGTTCTATAAGCCCACGATGCCGAGGACCGCTAGGAACCATGGGACTTGGGGGAGAAAGCGAGTGTCCTCCTTGAGCTTTGGGGAGTGGATCATAAATCTGATGAAACCTTGATTTTAGGTTTCTGCCCACCCTCTAGAACTGTGGGAAATAAGCTTCTTCTAGATGTTAAGCCGCCTTGTTGGTGCTTGGCTCTAGAAAACATACAGAGGAGGCTTTAAAAGCCATAAAGCACGGCTTACCGGAAGTGTACACATCGGTACCCACAATCTTTATATCACTAGTGTAAGGAACGGGAAGAACAGGATGAGTTCTCATCAGGATCCGTTCTCATCTGAGGCCAGACATGGGAGGCAGAGGAAAGTGAGCATTAGAACTGAAATTCATAGCACACTCTTGTCTGAGCTCGGCCTGCTCCTGGTTTCCAGTCAAACACTCTCAGATCTGACCTCTCAGTGGCTTGTGGGCACTGAAAGAGTCCCCAAAACCAATGTACTTTTGGTAAGCTAAAAAAAAAAAAGCCATTTTTTTTTTTTTTTTTTTTTTGCAGAGTCATTGAGGCAGGCACAGCAATATGTATGCCCACTCAGAGAGACGCCAACTGAGGTTTGAAGCAGTTCTCTCTGCTGCAATCGCCTGACTGTGGGTGTGGTACTGTATCATGTTTTGTGACAGCACAGCTCAGCCCAAGCATAAAGACGTGTGCCTTTGGGTTCCACATCACCCTATACTGTCTGATGACTGGTTCATTAGGGTAGCGATTCAGACCTTATATAGAGAAAGGAGAAACCACGGAACTGGGCATGATACATGATTCAGCTCATGTATAATTTACCTAGCGTCAACCATCACATGCTCGGCACTGCTCTGTGGGCTCAGTGTGAAACAGTCATAACCACCTCCTCGAGGGGTCAGCCTCCTGAGAAGCCAGACATGGAAGCAACTAATGACACACAAGCAAGCTCCAGGCCACGATGTATGGCAGGAAGGATGGTAGGTTCCAAGTGCCTGAAACAGAAAGTGTGGAGTGGCTTTTGGACACTGGAATGCCTTCCTGGAGGAGGTGAGGCTGCAGGGGAGAGCTGACAGAGGAGTAAGTCTGGGACTGCTGTTGAGAATGGAACACTCCTTGGTTACAGGAAAGGAGGAGAAGCCTACAAGACATTCTGTTTAACTTCCTTTGCTGTAGCGTTCACTTCCTCAGAAAGCACCTTGAAAAAAACGGACATTGGTTTCAGGAGCTGTTATTTTTTGCCTCATTGCAAAAAATTGACTCAAAACTGGGCTGGATGGAGGAAGTTAATGTGAAACTTCAGTGTGTTGTGCATTAATTAATGAATGCACTAACCCACAGTGTACTGAAGTGAAAGGTATTTATTCAATGTAAAGGCCTAGCTGCCAGCATCTTCTAGTACTCGGTGGACGCTAGGAACGGGTCCCACTTGTAAGGCTTGCAGTGGTCCCTTTACACACTGTGAAGACATATCCAAAGGCTATGCATGAGAAGATTGAGCTGATGGCATGGACAGATATTACTTAACTCTCATTCTCCTGCTGGACTCACTCCATCTGGGCTGGGAAGAATGGCTATCTGAGTTACTCATCTCAGAAAACCATGATGTGAGCCAATTTCAATCACCTGAAAGCCATTTGTGGTCTTGCTTTTTTTTCCTGGTAATTCCATGACCATCTTTTCTTGTTCCCTATGGGGGTGATAATACCTATTTCATGAGTCTTCTGACTTTTCTAGACTTTTACATTGTATACATTTTAATGGCTGGAATCTGAAATGGCCTCCATGGGTACCACACCTTGTCCCCAGCTGGCGGTGCTGGTTTGGAAGCCTTTAGGAGGTGGGCCTGGCTGGCAGAGGTAGATTACATAGAGGAGGGGTGCCTTTGAGGGTTACAGCTCAGCACTTTTTCTGGACCACTCTATCCTCCTTGCAGGGTGCACAAGCAGTAGCCCCATATTCCATCACAATGAACTGTACCATGACCTCTATGCAACGATGAGCTGAAATCCTGTGAGCCAACACAATCCTTCCTCCCTTAAGTTGATTCTGTGGGGTAGTTTTTCACAGCAACAAAAATTGTAATACCATGGTAATCGGATCCTGAAAGTGTAGGGGCTAAAGAGACGGTTCAATGATTCAGAACACTTGCTGGTCTTATAGAAGAACTGAGTTCTGTTTCCAGTAGCCACATGATGGGTCATAACTGTAACTCCAGTTCCAGGGGATCCAACACCCTCTTCTGGCCTCCATGGGCACCAAACATGCCTGTGGCACACACATATACAGTCAGGCAAATACTCATAATTGTGAAAAAAAATTCATATAGAATTGTGGGGAAAAAAAAAATCCAACCCAGGGTCTAGAGAAATGGCTCAACAGGTAAGAGCACATACTGCCCTTTATTGAAGGAGACCCAAGTTTGGTTGTAAACACCCATTTTAGATACCTCACAGCCACCTGTAACTCTAGCTCCAGGTGATCCAATTCCTCCATGGGCCCCGCATTCACATGTACCTACCCACTCACAGACATGCACACTTACAATGTAAGTAAAGATAAAGTGTTTTTTTTTTTTAACTCAGACAAGATATTCTGTGTCTAAATTCAATGTCCTTTCCATACCAGAGCTGGTATGTCATATCTGTGTGTCATGGTATACTGATGTGCCACCTGTAGGCCTAGTATTAAAATACTGGTCCCCTGAGTGACCGCATGAGGCCTGGAACTGCACGTGGTGGAGAGCCCCCAGCATGTGGCTCTAAAGTGTAAAGAAAATTGAAACATCACAGAGCAGTTGGTTCTGCTGTTCCATTGCGGTCAAGATTACACGTATCTCTTGTTTGGGTGGCACATCACTGGTTGGGCATAAACTTAGCTCTAGTAGAACATCAGCCTAGCTGCACCACATGCTTTGCATACTAAATGGCACAGACTAAATCTGTGGTCTGCCCAGATCTCCATTTCCCTATGTTGTAAGCAGCTGAAGGTCATGAGTCCATGGTCTCGACTGGAGATACCCAAAGTCACTGTCTAGTCATGCCAGTGTCAGGTTCAAATCTTAACACATTTTTCCAAGGGTCACTGCCGTTCCTCTCATCCCCATGCTCTTAATTCCAGACTCATCAGGAATATGCATTTGATGTTTCCTGCCCTTGATTGGACTTGGTCCCACTTCCAGGGCCCTTGAGCCTTCCCACTTTAAGTTAGAAATTGTGGTTGAGTTGGTATATCTTTTTCTTCTTCACTGTTAATTCCCCTTTAAAAAAAATCAAAGGCTAGGAGAACTTTAAGCAGTTTGCAAGAGACAGCTAATCAATACACATTATTCTGCAAACATTCTAGGAAATTCAAGGAAATTATAAAGTGCCTCATAAAGGCCTCTTCAGATATCTGTGTGCCTGCCCTTCACAGAGAGAGTTTCCTCTTGGCACATAAAAAAGTCAAATTAGGCCCAGAAGAGACGATCCTTGTTGGAGTGTGAATGTCAAAGAAACAATCTTTAGCAAAATAGCTTTTTCTCTCAGCATACTCTGGGGAGAAGAATGACTTTGGTTGCTGGTGAGGTCTGTGCAGAGCATAGGCAGAGAGCATGAGGGATCATGGGAACTGATGTTTGTATGAGGTGTGTTGTCTTTCTAGGTGCTGTGGTTGGAATCCTAAATGTGTCCCACAGCTTATGTTCTGAACACTCATTCAGTGGCAGTGCTCTTGGGAGTCTACAGAACCTTGGAGGAGGGTCCAGTTGGTAGTGTTAGGTCACTAGCTATGGGCTTTTGAAGGTGGTAGTTCAGCCTCACTTTCTGCTTCATGGTCTGCAATGATGTAGGAAGTCTTCAGCACACTGTCCCACCACCTTGAACCCCATGCCTCCCCCACCACAGTAGACCAAACCACAAGCCCACTACATCTCTTCTCCCCTAAGTTGTTTCTGTATGATGACTGTAGACATAACTAATACCCTTAATAAGGACTTGTACTTATCCCATCTTTAATAAAGAATACCATCCAGGTCTGAGAACTACAGAAGGGACAGTAGTCAGCCACTCGCTAGGAACTCACTTTCCTTGGCCATCCTCAGGGCAAGGACTTGCTAGGATTCTGGATCAGGGTGTTTCTTTAGCCTCCAAGAGCCCCATTGGAGGATATTTGCAAACCCTTTGCTGATGATGGGCCTACATAATTAGAGATTTCAGGAGAAATGGTGTAAAGCAAAGGCTTCCTGTTCATAGGAACAGAAACTTCAAAGAGTTTCACATCATGAATCCAGCCGAGGGTCACCTTTCTGTGGGTAAGTCCTATGATTCTAGCTCAGACTGGGCCTACCAGCTGGAAGTTGACTCACAGCTGAGCATCATCACAGGCCCAAGGAGCGGTCGCATCTCACACATCTTCCTGGGTACCAGCTACTGCGGGTACCAGAAAGCCCTTGTAATAGCCATGGTACTCCAGGCTAAACGTCCTGGCTCACCAGCTCCAGCCACTCTCAATCTGTTCATATAGAGAAAAAAAAAAAAAAAAAAAAAAAAAAAAAAAAAAAAAAGCTCGGGGACCCAATTTACCAGTGCCTGGGGGCTAATGCAGAAACAATCTATTCAGTAGAAGTGTACCAGGAAGTAGCATTAATTAGAGGTTAACATCTCAATTTCTCCATTTTCTAAATGTCTAACTTTAAGCAAGTTATTTACTTCCTATGAGCTTTGGTTTCCTTGTCTACAAAGTAGGAATAAGTTTTTGTTTGGTTGGTTGTTTGGTTGTTTGTTTGGTTGTTTGTTTGTTTTTTTTTTCATTATGTTTTTGTTTGTTCCGAGACTGGGTCTCTCTATGTAGTCCTGGCTGACCTGAAATTCATAGACATCCACCTGCCTCAGCCTCTTGAGTGCTAGAATTAAAGACCCATGCCACTGTGCCAGGCCCAGAAATGAGTTTCTTTTATCTAAGGACAAATGCTATAAAGCTTACAGAGTCCTGAGCACAAGGCCTGGCTTGGAGTGGACCCTTAATAAACAACACACAATATAGGAGGTAGTTATAGCAGTTTCTCCTTTGTGTGGTTGCTTAACAAGGTAAAAGTTTACCTTCATGGGTATATGCCAATTACAAAACAGGATGAGGCCCTCCTTGATGAACAAGATCTGGAAGAATTGGTTTGGACTCAGGATCTCTCTGTTACTCTGAGGGGTCTCCACCAGACTCTAGAAGCACTGAGATCAAAGCAGCTTCTGTCCTGAATATACCAAAGTCCAGTGGAAGCTATATTCCTAATTACTCCCAAGTATTCCTCAGCTCAGCCAAGTCATGTTGCTGTTGTTTTTGTTGTTGTTGTTGACATGTGGTTTCCTCTGAACCACAAATTATACCATTAACCAAACTGGAGAATTATGTTCTATGACTTTTGTTTATGACTTATGTTTTCTGGGACTGACTTAGTAGAACGATATTATCCAAAACCAGATAGGTCAAGAATTCCTAACCCCTAATACATTCTAAAATCTTTTTAAAAATGTGTCATTGTGATGCTACAATTTGGAAGTTCCTATACATCCTCCCATAATGACTTTCAATCAAAATATATGGAACACAGAAAACATGTCTGAGACTAGCTTTAGCCTATGATTACAGGCTTCGTATGAAGCATAAGAATTCATAGGAGCAGATGGTATGGTGTGTTACATATGTTATAGTATAGTATGGTATGTTGGAGTTGGAGTGGGGGATAGTAAAAGGCCCATCTGAGGGAGTGCTGTCTGTACAGAATCTTGGATTAGCATGCAAAGCACATGGCTATCTGAGGTAGAAATGGACCACACAAGGGAAGAGATGCACACATTTCCCAAAGCACAAAAGTAATTGGTATGTTCCAGAACCAGGGAGGCCGAGTAACAATAAAGTGAAGCTGAGAGTTAGTGGGACTCCATATAGCTTGGAACATATCCTACATGCAACACGAAGTCATTTGATGTCATTGTTGTGCTCTGACCTGAGTCTTTAAATGGTCATTCTAGTTGCTATAGGGAGAATGGCCTATAAATGGGAAAGAGTTGGGGAAATGCAAACTAGTAAATACCCTTTGGCAGTGCTGCTGACAGGGGATGCTTGTGAATAAGGTGGGTTTGGTGGAAGAAGTGCAAAGTGTGTTTAAAATGTAATAAAGTTACTGGAGGCATAGATAGTTTGTATATAAGTGTCAAGGGGAAGAGGTAGTGAATGAAACACAGTTAAAGAGAATACCCACATGCGCGCGCACGCACGCACACGCGCGCACACACACACACACACACACACACACACACACACACACACACGTTTTACCTAGATAGTATTACCATTACTGAGATGAGATGAACTGGTGAATGGACAAGCTGATATCATGAAAGATCAAGAACCAGGATGCTGTCAGGCACTGTCATCATTGTGAGGCCTTTAGGGTGTCTTGTAAGACTAGCCATAGACCTTGCTTTCCCAAACCAGGGATTCGGTGAGCCTAACAGATCCAATCCCACAGGCTGCATTTCCTGGAAGCTCATTCATAGGACTTCTGAAGAACAGCTGTGAGTAGAGCGGATTCTGGTTGCATTCGACAGAGGGTCAGCACTGTGCTTGGATTTTTTTTAATGTAAATGAACAGGAGGAACTTGGATTCATATAACATCTTATAGTTAAATGGCTGTTTTCAGTCTATTTTCAGACATCTCCTAGGAAGTAAATGACTATCTTCATTTTGGAGGAGAGGGCTGATAAGTCCAATGGAGGCATCCAAGGTCACACACAACTACCTGGAGAGGGAATTCTCAAATCTAGCCTTGGGGACTCCAAATGAATTTTGTTGTGATTCTTATACAGTAGTCATATATTGATTCTGCCAGAATAAAAAGGTTAAATTAATTGTGCTTTTGATGGGTGTCAAGGTCCTTTTTGTCCTGAGTTGACTATAGAGGGCCTGGGTGCCCAACCCTATTCCACAAAGATTGCTCCCAAATCCCAGGCTCCTGTGACAGCTTCCCTCAATTAACAACCAAGAGGTTCCAAGCCTCACAACCTGCCCCCAACTCCTGTCTCTCTTAACAAATTTCTTTTTATCAATGGCTCATTTGCATTGAAAGAGACTTACTTGCCAAGCAATATTTTGGGAACATTTTACAACTCCTGTTACTAAAGTTTTGAGAGAAGCTGCTTCCAGAAGGCCGGAGCTCTTTCCCGACTGTATCATTTCAAAACACAATGAGAAGAGTTTCTCAATGGGAGTTTTGAGAATTCCTGCCAAGCCAAGCATCGCCTAGTTCCGAAGGACACCGTGGCTAACTCTGCATGATGCTCCACATCTGCAGGAAAAAAATGAAAACATAAAGTGTCATGTCTAGGTGGCAAGCCTTCCACCTCCAATGTTCCTTCTACACTGTCACCGAGTCGCCATCTTCTTGGTCTCTTCCCAATTATATCAGCAGACGAGGGACTGGACAGAGCACAGGACTTGATGTAAGGTCAAAGTATTAATCTTGACCTTGGTGCTTCCTGGTGTCTGGCCTTGGGCAGCTTCAGGCTCCTCGGCTGTGACAGGGACAAACAAATGCCTATCCAGCTTCTGTGAAGCTTGTGGGGAATAAATAAAGCAAATTTTGTGCAAGGCAGGGGTCATATTGAATTTTCCTTTGTGCTTTTAGCTCTGAATAGAGGCACATAGCGGGGACTGAATACAACAGTGAATAATTTATGACTCCACATAATGTAGGTAATGTTACAGCTCTAACACCTATTATTTATATAGCTCTGCCCGTGTTTGCCAAATCCCTCTGGTACTTAAACAAATTTTTGCTATTTCAAGAACACGAAGACATGGAACCCAGGCAAAAAAAAAAAAAAAATATTTACTAAAAACCCTAAATGCACTGTGCTAGATGTAAATAATGTTTCTCCAGTCAGTCCGAGGGGTGAACAGCCCCAGCTTTTGCTCTGTTTGGAGCACCTGTTTTTAATCCACATCATAAATATTTTCATGACTTGCTCCGTAGTCAATGAGTTTCTTTGTTGGCATAGAATTTAAGATATTTCCCTAATAAGGACACCCAGCGATTAAGCAATGAATTTCTATAGCTATGCAGTTCAGAGAGTTGCCGAGGAGATGAGAAGCTAATCTGTCTGGAATTTCTGCTCTTGAGACCAAAGATACTATAAATTTGCCTGGGGAGAAATAATCACAGTTAGCATCTTAATTTCTTCCATCTCGTTTCCAAGCAGACGTAGCTGTATTCTAGCCTGGAATTCATCATTTCTCTGATACATCAACATTGACATATCCCATCTCCATCCTTGTTATAGAAAATGGAAACAAAACCAGAATACGAGAGCACGTTGAATGGATTGCACACCCCCGAGGTCTGGGGAGAAGGAACCCTCCCGCCCAACTTTACATTTTGGAAGTCTTGCTTTCTGAAACCCTGTTTGGATTGCCCCTTGCAGAGTCCATCAGAAGTTCGATTCTGCAAATACAAAGAGAACTCATTATCAAAAGACAAAAGACAAACCTCCCTGAGGAAGGAGCCCAGTTGGAAGATGAGACAGGTACCACCTCGCAAACCCAACAGTTAAGTTGAAACTCTGGAGATTAAACTCCATTTATTTCTGTCCTTGGCTTTGCCAGTCAGTCCCTTTGAGTGGATGCGTGGATATGTCTAGGTGTTTGCTTCTATCTATTAAGCCCTCCATTTAGAGGATGACTTTGGACAGGTGTCAACACCTGCAAATGTCATCAACCCCGTAATACTCTGTGGCGCTGTTATCAAAGTACCACTTGCTTGGTCTGCCCGAGATTCCAGTCACCCCACAGTGGGCACCAGCAGACTTCTTTCCTTTTTCTGGCCTCAGGAAAATATTTTTAGGATTTGGGGATCTTATTATATGTTGAATGAACTGTGTTCTTCTTGAATTCCTTACGAAGTCACTCTGGTCCTTGGAGATTAGAAGTTTAAGCCTGGGAGGCCATACCTCGGTAAGCTTTCCTCACTTTGGCTCCCCAGCCATTTCTGTTCCTGCCAGACTTAATCCTCTGCAGACATATCAAAGCAACCATCAGTCAAGGTCGTCTTTATTTCTCTCACATGCTACAGAGATTAAGGCTGCCTGATTTTCTCATATATTCTTTGGCACACTGACCACAGACTCGGCTGTTCTCCAAGCTGGATGTAAACAATGTTTATGACTTGGCTCAAAGTTGTTTATTTTAAAAAAAGAACCCATCTCACCCTGGAATTACAGGATAGCCAGTGCTATCTTGGGTATAACAAGATAGTTGGAATCAGTGTTACTAGTACCCTGAAATCCTCTCATAAATTTAGAGAGTAGGAAAGAGAATAGTAGGTTTCAAGTCCTAGCTGTAGTAGCTAGCTAGCTGTGTGGCTCTGAATATGGGTCATGTTCTCACCTGGAAGGTGGAAGGCTATTGCTGCAGGTCTGCCTTGTCACCAGGCAATTGGGATAAACGATACAAGAGTCTTGAAGTCAAGTGGCACTGATGTAAGAGCTTCAACTGTTGTAGCTGCATCGCATTGCAGGTGGGCTGGTGAACATTCAAACAGAACACTGGACTTTTGATGGCGAGTTGTGAAATGCATCAATGAGTTTCTTACTGTATCGCTGGGCCTGGATTTCTTTACCATTAAACAAAGGGAATGATACTTCCAGAGCCCATAGAATCTGTGAGATGATGTGTATTGGGTAGGATGTGTAAAGGGCCCAGGGTGGTGGATCCTCTCTGAGCATTTCTGAAGGCATCGCTCACAGGCCCCTTCCTGAAAGCTTCTGCTAACGGGGTCAGTAATTTTGATGCTGAAGAAATTAGAGAAGAAACAGAAACAGGGACATCAGGCAAACTCCTTGTCCCAACGTAGGATCTTGCTTCTATCACCATCCTGTCCAGAGTGGAACACTCTGTGAACTCACCACAAGGGGAAGTTCAAGGGGGCACAGGCAGAGCAGAGACAGGTATAGGGAAACTTGAAGACGTTCAGAGAGGAGACTGGAATACTGAAGGAGGCAGGGTATGGAGCTCCATGACCAATATTTTAGAAAATTCAGGTTTTTCACATTTTTCAGTCGCAACCAAAATTAAGAAGCACATTTTCTATCAACACTGTGTAAGTTTACATAAATCTCTAAACTAGCAAGTCTTTGGGAAATAATGCCCATTCCTCTCTTATGTTACGATCCCTCATTCTGCTCTGTCCTAACTTTTCAGACACTAGCTCATTATAATTTTACTAAATACAACACTGGATATAACTCCAAAATTGATTTTATGACCTGTTAGTGGAAAGTACAGGTAGGTGCTACTCGGCATCCCAAAAAGGGAAAGCTGAGCTTTGAGTTGCAGATTTGAGCAGATTTTCACTCAGAACAAGAAGGAGAGTATTAATAAGCAATTGTAGACAAATATACTCTGAGCCTGTCGATAGAGTGAAATGGCTATATATCCATATACATAAAAATCCCAAGCATCATGTTCCTGCCACCCTAATCCTCCTCCCGCCCTTCTCCTAAGTGCAGTCCTCAGTCAATAACTTCTATCCCCTCTTCCCTGTCAGGCTAAAATTTAAAGCACAAAATCCAGCTCACCACTCATCTTCGCAGAAGCCCACTCTCACTTGGTGACTTTCTTTAAAATTCTGGTTCCTTGCTTAGCGGGACACAGCCTTGGGTTCCCTTCCAGGTCTGGGTCCTTGAGGAGTAAGACCCAAGTCCATTTTTAAATGAGACCTTCTGCTGTCTTCATGTTCCTAGCAAAGTGTCCTCAGAAATGTAATGCACAAAAATGAATGAGTTTCAGTTTGGGGCTTCAAGAAGTGCAGCGTGTAGCTGGGGATTTAAGCAGGTCTGACAGTGCAGTTAGGATCCAGTGGCTTTGCCCTCTGCACTCTACTGCTTAGTACTGTCCACATCACTGTGTCCTCTAATGAGTGCAATTAGTCCTGGAGGAGAACTTGGGTACAGGGTTTTACATCATGACCGTGGACTAATTAAAGCAGGGCAGAGAGGAATTCACCCAGAGATACCAGGGTCTGAGAGGTGACCTAGAGAAACTGCACTAGGCAGCACTGTTGTTTATCAAGAGGGAAGGTAGGGGTCTTGGGAACAGGACAAACTCTCCTGCCACCATCTTCAGTTATCGTCTTCTGGGTCTCCAGAGCTCCTGTTGCAGTAGGCTTTCTGTTGTTTAAAAAAAAAACAAAACAGTAATTTTATTATTGTTGCTGGTCTTGTCTTCCAAGAGTACTGAACCCTCAAAAGCAGACTCAGACAGAAAAAAAGGAAGTGGGTCATATCATGAGAGACATTTATGATTATAGATGTCCAGGAGATGGGTCACCTACAGAGTGTTCTTGTCCTGTTTGAGCACCACTAACCACTTCCATGTATGAAGTGGCATCCATGGGGCTTGATTCCAAGTCTATGGCTTGGGTTTGAAGGATTACAGACTCTTCAGTGGGAAGCCTGAGTTCATCCCTGCTTGCACTAAGCAGAATATGGACTATGTCGGTTTCTGGCCAAGGATGATTCAGGATGGTTGAGGAAGGAGACCCAAACCACAGGATTGGGAACTCAGAGGTCTGGGAATGGGTTCTGATAAGAAAGAACTGACCATATCTGAAACTTCTGCTTGGGAAGGAAATGATTAACTTACTGCTGGAAGATCTAATGAGGACCCCAGCTCCCCCTTCCATAGGCCTTATGGCTATGTGCAAGTCATAGCGCCTTCTTTCTCTGGTTTTCACACCTAATCATCGGGACAATGCCCGTGCCTGTCCTGTACGCCAATCTATTTTGACCCTCTAATGAGGGTTTGTCTTAGGTGGGGCTGCAGAGAAGCATTTGACAAACCACAGCCATGGACCAAATTGAGCCCCCTGCCTGTTTTTATAAGCCTGTGAACAAAGAATGGTTCTGGCACTTTTAAAATGGTTTTAAAAAATTCCTAGAGAATTTTAAAATATATAAAATTAATACATATATAAAATTAATGTATGTTACCACACATAATCATGTAACATATATAAACGTAAAAATAGCATTACTATATAATTATGTATTATTATTATACTGCAATATACAACATATTGTATATGTTATGATTCCTATGTCAGCATTCTTATACAGCATTTTCAGAATACTGTCATATTACTTACATTTATCTATATTTAAATGATCATCTGTGAAATACAGATTTATAAGTATAAAATCAACTTCTATAAAGAAACTTTATTGGATGAAGCCATGCTTCATTATTGGGTATTGTCACTGTCGGTGCTGTGTAGTGCTACAACAGGGTGGTTGAGTGATTGAGACCATGTGACCTATGAACTTTAACTAAGGACTCTCCTGCTTTTTACAAGAGAAAGCTAACCTAACTCTTCCCATACAGCACTGGGGCAGCTGTAGGGAGCAGAGTGGTGTGAGAAAAGAGAGACCCCTAAGAGGAAGACAGGAGTCAATGCCACCCAGCTTGAAAAAGCAACCAAACAATAAATAAATGAAAGTAAAGCCAGAGTCTGTACTGGAACCCAAACTTCTAACTAAATATGACATTCTCCTGATCTCCGATTACAAAAATGTCACCCAGCCAAGTTCCTATGCTTTGATAAAGGATACATAAATATAGGATCTAATGATGTTAGAGATATTAAAAAATAGGTTGTAAAACTGGAGTGTGGGAGACAGGTTATAAATGCAAGAACCCAAATGCAGCTAGACTTGCAGACCTGAAATTCTATCCTTGTCGGACTGAACAAAGAGGAGACTGGGATGTATCTCAGGTGGTAGAGTGCTTGCTTAGTGTGCAGGAAGCCCTGGATTGGAACCCCAGCACCAAATCAACAATGTGGGAAGATATATGCATGCATTCTCAGCACTGGAGAAGCAGAGGCAGGAGGATAAAAAGTTCAAGCTCGTCTTCACCTGCATATTAAGTTCAAGGTCCATCTGGATATATGAGACCACCTGCTCAAAAACCACAAAACAGATAACAACAGCAACAAAGTGCGCACACATATACACAAGAGGAGATGCAATTAGTAGGAAACTCAAAGAGAAGTTTTAAAGCAGGATGACATTTCTATATTCAAACTTAGCAAAATGTTAAATAATTATGATGATCAAGTGTACTGACTAATCTTATGTCAATTTGACACAAGCTAGATTCATTTAAAAGGAGGGAACCTCAACTGAGAAAATGCCTCCATACGATCCAGCTATAAGGCATATTTTAAATTAGCGACTGATGGGAGAAGTGGTCCTGGGTCCTATAAGAAATCAGACTGAGCAAGACATAGTAAGCAAGTCAGTAAGCAGCACTCCTCCATGGCCTCTGCATCAGCTCCTACTTCCAGGTTCCTGCCCTGTTTGAGTTTCTGTCCTGAATATCCTTCACATCCTTCACAGTGCTGTGAACGTATAAGCCAAATAAACTGTTTCCTCCTCAATCTGCTTTCTGGACATGGTGTTTTGTTGCAGCAATGGAAAGCCTATAGAAGGTGTCCCAATAGAACTGGAATAATTATGTAACTAGTTTATGTACACATAAACTAGTTAAAATACCTCCACAACCTTAACTAAGTCTTACTTACATATTAAGAACCCTTAAAATGTTCTTATTCTTTAATTTATTACTTCAATTTCTTCATTTTATGTCATTTTACATTTCATCTGTGTGTGTGTGTGTGTGTGTGTGTGTGTGTGTGTGTGCACATGTCACACATGTAGAAGTCTGAGACAACTAGTGGGGTTGTTTTTTTCTTCTACCATGCAGGTTCCTTAGGTTGGAGGCAAGTGCCTTTACCCAGCTGAGCCATCTGGCTAGCCACATCGATTCTATTCCTAAAAATTCTGTCCTTAGGAAATAATTCTGGACTCAGAAAAATAATACCCATCAAGTCATATACTGAAATGTGGTTTTCACATAAATTTGGAAATAAGTTCCCCAGGGGAACATCCTGCAGATTATAAGGGTTTAATAACAATCTTGAAGCAAACAAACAAAACAAAAATGTGAAAAAAATATGAAAATTATAATTTTCTGTTGTATCCTAACTGCAACAAGGAGAAAAGAATATGGTTTCTTTTTTGTGTGTACTTGCTGATGTGCGCTCACGCATCGGTGAGCAGGTTCTTATGTGAGTGTGTGTGGAGATCAGAGGACAACATTGAGTATTGTTCCTTAGGTGTTGCATTTTATTTCTGAAGCAATGCCTCACACTGTCCTGTAACTCCCCAATTTGGCTACAAATGCACCCTGGAGATAGATCCTCCTGTCTCCACCTCTCTAGCTCTGAGATTACAATGGTGGGCCACTACTGCCAGTCTTGGTTCTTGGGGGGAGGATCTCACCAGCTCCAAGTTGGTTTCTTAAGTTAATTTTCCACAGCTTGTCTTGTCATGTCACTGACTGAACATGAAAGCCAGAGAGCTGGCCTCCTGGAAGGTGGGTTGAGCTTGGCTAAATTGCTACCTTGGCTTGTATCTTCCAGAAGTCTTATGCTTCTCTCTCAGGTCTTGGGGCAGGAAAGAGTCCTATGCTAGTAGACAGATTAAGCTCACAAGTGGGTTGCAAAGACTTTCCTGTCAGGGTTAGACAGGTGAGATGAGAAAGGATCAGGGAGTGGGCAAGGCCTCTGTCAGCAACCTTACCCAATGGAGACCTCCCAGTTTACATGACAGCTGAGTTGCTTTAAAAAGAGTCTGGCCTCTCAGTCAAAGCCCAGTGACTCACACTTGATCCTGAGCTCAGATATGAAGAAATGAAGCAAGTGGCATGGTCCAGCATATAGGGGAGGAGAAGGAGGGGCTCTGTGGCTGAAGCTGCATCTAACCTGAAGACAGGCAGAAGACAGACTCTGCCCTCAAGAAGCCCAATGAAGGAGTACAGTTACCACACATGGGATACGTGGGGGATAAAGGAATGTTAAACACAGGGCAACTGACTGGAGGTGAGCCCCCAGCACAGCTTGAATGTCTTTGCTGTTGTCTGGGACTCAACAGTTGGCCCAACTGATGAGGATTTTTCACTGATTGAACGCTATTGTTTACTCCACAGTCACATCTAGCTTCTCATTATTTATGGATTTTAATCATGGCCTTGGGAACACTGTACATCAAAGGCCCCATGAGCTTAGATTGCATCTTTCCTGGGTAAATCTTCCTCGTTGCTTTTTGCTCTTTTGGATTCTTAAACTTGACCACATTTTTCCTCCATGAAGATTCTGCCTGAACTTGGAGTGATCCTTCACTCCCTATACACCCTGGCATGGGTGATTTCTCTTTCCTCTTCCTGGTTCTTCCAGTTCCTTCTTCCCAGTTCTGTAACTAGAACCTCTAAAGCCCCATCGCATGGTAAAAGTAAGTGAGCTCCCTCTGGAGGTTTCAGGCAGAGAGACTGACTCTTTGCAGATGTAGGATGGAAGCAAAAACAGGCCAGAACTGCAGCCAGGGAACAGGATGGCCGACTTGTATGAACACATACACAGAGGCACGAATACGAGGGGGGGGGGGGGCTTATTTAGGGGAAGAGTGAGTGGCACCATTTGGAGTTAGTCCAAGGATTTTATTTGTATTAGTTCAATTTTCTGGAGATATGGAGCATGGTATAAGAGATGGGATTTATTTCGAATGACTCCCTAGGAGAGAAGTAGGTCATTTAGGAACTCTACAAATGACACTATGGCCCCAGCAAACCTTGAACTTGCTTATAGAACTACTGGAAGGTAGTAACAAGCCCCATGAAAGTAGCAGTGAATTGCATGCTACACAAACAAGCTCCCTGCATTTCCGTAATATAATCACGATCAAACAGTGATTATCTATTGAGTTCCCAGTGGATGTGCTGTCTCTATCCTACAGATGAGAAAACTGAGGCTAACAGTTACAAGACTTGCCTAAGGTCATGGCGCTAGGTAAAAACTTGATGACAGGACTCAAACTAGCAACCACACTACCTTAAAAACTCAAGCCTAGTTAGCTGCTAGCCAATACTATTTCCTGATGTGCTTAGGAAGGAAGTCAGACATACCCTGAGGGCATTTTAACAAACCGTCTTGGAGGCTGTCTCTGGGAAAGCTAAGGGTTTATCCGAGAAAAGAGGGATGCAGCTCAGCTTCTGTGACTCAGAAGCTGGGGCCACAGAGCATGCCTTCCTGGTTTGGAAAAGCATGGGGAAGGCTGGTCTTGTTGAGGTAATACAGCTGCTAAGAGCTGCCTAGATAAAAGCAGGAACATGCCGGGAAGACCAAATCACCTCAGTTATGGACAGCTCTTGTGACTTACAGAACACTTTTCAGTTCTTGTATCAGGAACCTCATACCCTAGAAACTAGAATGATAAACTCCCACTTGTTTCAGACCAGCAATGGAGATCCAGAGGTGTTATGAGATTTTTCTCTTGAGTTATACAGCTTGTTAGAATGCCATCTGCTCTCTAGTTTTCTGAAGCCATCCTAAATATCCTAGCCCCTCTGCATCTATTTCCAGAAAGAGCGGGGCAAAGGTGCTCTTTAAAAAAAAAAAAGTATATGTATGTGTATTGTGGGTCTGTGCATGCATATGCCATATGCATGGGGTGCCTATGAAAGTCTAAAAAGGGTGTGGACTCCCTAGAGCTTGGGTTAGAGTGGCTGTGAGCCACCTGACATGGGTACTGGGAACTGAACTAGGTTCCCTGGAAGAGCAGCACTCTTAAATACCAGAGCCATTTCTCTAGCCCCCAAAGGAGTCTGTTAACAGAATAGACTCGGACACTTCAGTGGATTCTGCAATCCAGAGGAAAGGAGGTAGTACATGAGAAATACATGGAGAAACAAACAGGACTCACTGTGAGAATAGGAAGCCAGCCTACCTTGAGGGCAGACCCCTTTGAAAGGCAAGGGAAAGGCAGGAAGATACAGGAAGAAGATGCCTGGATAGCAGAGACACCCTATGAGCAAAGCAACATTTTCGAACAATTCTGAAAGACAGAAGTCACTAGGGAAATATGAGTGAAACCTAACTACTAATATATTATCCCAATCATACAAAACAGACAGCTGAGATATATCTCAAATAAAACAAGAGAGCACCCAGACTCGACACACCCTTGTTTTAATAGGGTAACGTTTTAAAATGATAACGTTTTGAAATGGTACTGCAGGAAAGAAACTGAATTGCAGAATCAGCTGGGCAGATGGCGATGTTCAGGATGCAGTGGGCAGCACTTATCCCTGCCCCCCCCCCCAGGGAGTCCCATTCCATGGTAGAACCATTCGCATGGTCCAGACTGCCAAGTCTGGCCAATTCCAGAGAATCTACCTGCACCAGTCCCTTGGCTGTGCTTTTGGTCGAATTCCATAAGCAGAACACATGAATCATAGTCTGAAGATGCTAATTATTTCTTAAAGTGCTATGATCGGAGCATCACAGACCTTTTTATAGAAGTAGCCGAGCTACAGTCGAAATCAGTCCCCTAACCAGGAAGAGGGTGTTTGAAGAGTAATTGGGTTTCTCAGTTCCATGAGAAGTTTAGCACTTTAGCATCTGGGAACAGCACTTCATCTCTTATAGATTTTTCTCTGTGGTCCAGGGGATTAAACCCATGGTCTCACAGATGCTGCACAAGTGCCCTGGTGATCTATAGCCCCAGTCCAAATGTGCTTTTTAAAGAACACCTATAAATAAACAATTTGCAAACAGTGAACACAATGAGTGAGGATCCCTAGCCCGTGGCAACATTTGGAAAGAGGCCAAGAAGTTGACTCAGATGTTTTGAGATGACTTCACTGAGAGGCTCAGTTTATGTGCTATGGACCTTCACAGATAAACGAATGATAGTATTCTTGATTTTTCAAGTGACACTCGACTCTGCCAGGCTCATGTTCCTTACTCAGCCAGCCCTGGTGTTGGGAGAGTCAGAGATCTAAGGAAAGCAAAAGCCTCCTGTAAATGACTCAAGGCACATGAGAGAAACGGTATGATAACAAATGATAGATCTGGGCTTAAAAATATCATGGCTGTGTATTCTGCATGGCTGTGTAATTCTCACGGCTGTGTAACTGTGCAGGTTTCCTGGGGTCTCTTGTCTAATGAACAAGAATAATAATGGAACATCTGCCTGAAGTTCCTGTGAGAACACAATGAAAGCATACACTATATACTTGTATACTATATATACAATGAGACACCAAGAGTAAGCATGGCTATATTTAAAAAAAAATTAAAAAGAAAAGCGAGCAGAACGAGTGCTAGAGATTTCCAGAAGGCTCTAAAATGTAAATAGATCCCAGTGAGATTGGCTAGAAAAGCAAAGGAGGCCAAAGCTGCCCTGAGAGGGAGATACATTAGCCGGGTAAACAGGCTAGCGGCTGAGTGGACCCCCGGCCTGGCTCATAAATGCCTCCAATTCATAGAAGGCCATCCTGGATGGAGAGAGAAAAAACTTGTCTGATGACTCAAGAGGCCACAGCTAGAAGCAATGGCAGAGAGTACAGAGGCCAGCGACTAGCACAGTGTGAGGTGTCGCTCTTCAGCAGTGCTGTCAAAGGCTGGAGGGCTCCTCAGAGAAGTCAGGCCAGGGACGTGGGGGTCGGGGATGGGGATGAGGATGGGGAGGGGCTATGCACATCACCTGGTCCCAGGGACTCTTCTGGGCACAAAGGCAGCTGCAGCTTAATTCCTGGGACCGCCTCAGCAATTTCAATCAGCTCATCTCATGCAAACTTGTAGGGCTTTTTCCTTTTTTTCAGGTAGGTTTATAAATTCACAAACTTTTATCCTTTCCATGGCAGTCAATGATATTAGGAAGCTAATTAGCCACGGAGCTAATTTTCATGTCAGAGTGAAATTACAGGTTTCGCGGCTTAGAGCAACATTCTCTTTCTGTCCCTCTCCATCCTCTATGGCTGCTCCACCCCACTTCCTTCTCCCAGTGCTCTGTATGCTCTCCCCTCTGCAGTCTGGTCACAAAGGTCAGCAGAGAGGGGTGTCGGCTGTGCAGTCCCTTTCTCTTTGGTGTCAGGCCTATTTGCATCTGCAAACAGCTTTAATTGAGTGAGGTTTCCATTGCTCTTTCTCTTTCTCCTGTTTTTAAATGCAAATGTTAATGTTTGGTTAGCATGAGTTCAGAATTAAGCCGCTGCTACCTGTGGCTGCCTCCTTCCCTGGGTTCTAAATAAGCGCCGGCAGAGAGGCGCGACCTGCTGAGAGCTTGTGAGACCTGGAAGGCTTCAGTCCAGCTAATTGCCAATCGTGCTGAGAGGGCTGGGCAGAGCCTTGTCTCACTTACCAGCTCTCAGGAAGCCCTGCTTCCTACCAGCAAGGAAGGGGGGAGGAGTGTGCTGGAGGCACAGAGGAAGCCGGGACAAGGCTGCTAACCTGGAATTGGGCTCTGGACTTTCTTTTGTTGTCCAAGTGTTGTGCAGTTGTTAAGATCATCAGAAGTCACTGGGTTTGAGTACCAGGAGTTGGAATCTCTTGGGTCAAACTCTTAATAGTTTGTTATCTGACCTCTGTTTGAGCATTTCTGCCTAGGAACCCCAAAGGCAGCCTCTTCCATTGACAGCCAGCTAGCTCTAGCTGTCACAAAGGGTGTGTTTAACATTTGAGCTCAAATTAACTTCCTATTTTCTGCCCTTTGCTTTTCAGTTTTAGAACATGATTGGTCCCACTGTCAGATGATAACTCTATTACTTGTCATGTTGCTGTGGCAAAATGCCCAACAAGAACAACTTAGGAATAGAAGTATAGAGAGAGAAGATCAAGGTAGAGACAGACAGACAGACAGACAGACAGACAGACAGACAGACATGACAGATGGTGGAGATAGAGGTATAGTGTACTTTAATTCACAATTTGAGGGTATGGTAAAGGGGGAGGAACGGTGGTGGAGTGGCTTTAGCTGTGGAGGCAGGAATGTGAAGCCTCTGGTCACCTTGCATCTGCAGTCAGGAAACAGAGGGGGAGAAGGAAGGAGGGAAAGAGGGGGAAAGGGAGAGGTGATGTTGTTTCTCCACCCATATTCTTTTTGTCGGTTTTTCCCCAGAACTCTAGTCTATGGGATGATGCACCCTACATTCCAGAGAGTCTTCTTTCCTCAGTTAAATCTCTATGGAAAGACTCTCACAGAATGGCCAAAGGTCAAGTTGACATTCATGATTTACCATCCCAATAACTCTTCAGGGACTTGGTTGCTCTCACAGAACACCAGTACATCCTCTTTACATCAGTTACTCTAATAATTTACATTGCTGGTCATTGTGAATTTTTACTGCATTCTGTAAAACAAGGATGAGTAATTAAGGTATGGCCACCCAATAATCTTGACTATTACAAGGGATAGCAGAGCCCATTTTCCTCCCAGTCTTTAGGGTTTTTTTTTTTCTCTTCCCAAATCTGCCCAAGATTCTGTAGACATATCACACACACACACACACACACACACACACACACACACACACACACACACACACACGCACACACGCACGCACACAATTATTCAGCCTATTGCAGTCCAAGTTCTCCCCTTAAGAGATGCTTTCTAGCTTTGTGAGCCATGCAGAACTCTTAGGGAACAGTGAAGTCTTTGTTTGGTGACATGGGAAGTCTTTTATCCCAAAGCACTAGGAAGACATATTTTAAAAGTCTAGAACTTAGATGCTCAGAAGTCTGCCAGGGAAGAATTCCAGCAACCTGGTGGCTCCTGTGCTTTTGGTCTTCCGTGCATGGCTTTGATGGGAAGTGAAGGCAAATCTATAATCTGTTGGTGGTCCTAAGAAGTTCCCAGACTAGGCACTAAAGACGGGGACATGTGGATGTGAGCTGCTGTGTAAAAGTGTGTGTGACTAGAAAAGGATAGGGTGAAAAACATGTGGCAACAAAGCAGAAAAGCTAAGGCCCCAGCAACACTTTGTATTTGCTTCTGGGTTCTGTGGCCATCCTATCCCCAGCTCCGAAGTGGTTTGTATCATACCTCCAAGAGAAGTAGCATTCGTAGGAGAGAAAGGAGATACCATTTGTCACTGTGCCCCTTTGCTTCCATTTCTCTTCCAAGGACTCAATTAATTGGCTTTGTTTGGACTTTAGCTATGTTCCAGAAAATCTCCACAAGGGTCTAGCCCTTCTAACTTCCTAGCATCAAAGAGATCTCTCTTAGACTCATAGGTGAACTCTGTCGTGTTTTTAATCAAAAGATACGAGTAACTCCAAAAGTACTTAAATTCTACACATCAAGTAATAAAAAGATAAAGGATCTGTGCTCTAGGATTGGGTTACACACACACACACACACATCCTTTAAGAGTTATACAAGTATTCAGAGATTCTGTAATACAAATGTATTAATCTATTGTGAAAAAAAGAGATCAAACACTGAATATTAGGAGCAGTGGTGTGTGTGTGTGTGTGTGTGTGTGTGTGTGTGGTACACACATGTGTGTTTTCTCCTGTGTGTGGATTCTCACGTGTTTGCATGCAAACATCAGATCTTTATATGGTAGATTCACATTGATTCTATCTGTGCCATCCTAAATATCCTAGCCCCTCTGTATCTATTTCCAGAAAGAGTGGGGCAAAGGCACTCTTTAAAAAAAAAGTATATGTATGTGTATTGTGGGTCTGTGCATGCATATGCCATATGCATGGGGTGCCTATGAAAGTCTAAAAAGGGTGTGGACTCCCTAGAGCTTGGGTTACAGTGGCTGTGAGCCACCTGACATGACCTCTTGTCACTATTTCTATTGCTAGAATGGATCCCTCCCTGACATGTGACTGTCTATAGTAATGACAAGAGCATTTCATTTTACTCTATTTTATCACTATTCAAAAAGGATATATCAAAGACAAATATGCAGTACACATGTATATCGCATGTCTGTAGAGACACACACATGAGCACCACGAACAGATGCACAGGAACAGGAAAATTCTTAGCCCTAGAAACCATTTTTACACTAGGATTTTAGAAAGTGAGCCAAGTGTCATCTCTCTTGTCTGTAATCCCAACACTTAAGAAACTAAGGCAAGAAGATTGCTGAGTTCAAGGCCATCCTGGTCTACATAATGAGTTCTAGATTCTTCCCTAAAGTGAACTATATTATACAGCATTTGGTTTTTATTGCTTTTTTCAGACTGTCACTGTATGCTATACCTGTGAGCCTGACCTTGATATTCTTGACTGACTTTAGTAGTTAGGAAATTTAAACTCTGTAGCTTTTTTTTTTTGCAATAGGCAAGAACATGTTGTAAATTTTTGGTATGATGATGTTGTGAATGGGTCAGACATGGATGGTAGGAAAACAGAAAAATAAAATTGTATACAGAGAGAGAAAGAACGAAGTCACCTTTCTGCCTCTGAGCTTTGTGGAGCACATGGCTCACTGAATTCATACAACCACACCTGAGAGGTACAGAAAGGTCACTTTCAGTTGTAACCAGTTTCCTGAGCTAAGAAATGGATTCACAATGAACATATTAGATTTGAACTCAGGGCTTCTTGGTCCCATACTATTTTCTTCTTTCCCTTGCACTGAAGTCTTAGAAGTTGGAAGCTCTAGGTTACACTGGGAAATGAATCTTGTCTCCAATCCCAAAGCCAAGCTGCTTTCAAGCACTGTGTTTTGAATGACCTTACTAATTCAGTCAGAACTTGTGGAGATAGAACAAGTCGCTGGAATGTGGAGATGAACCCAAGAGTGTAACAAGAGTGTATCCCTTGCCTTCAAGGAAGCCCTGGTCTGAAGACATGTAGAGACCCATATGCCACAGTCTATAGCTATTTTAGTTTCTATAGGAGAATGCCACAGATGGCATAATATATAAAGAATACAAATGTGTTTGTATTATGATTCTGAAGCCTGGAAAGTTGAGGGTGATGTGAATTATACCTCCCTGATGCTTTGTAATGTGAAAGAAGGCATCATGGGATTGAGAAAGGGAATGAAACCAGACTCTCTTTTGGTCATGACAACTTGCTTCTCTGGTGATGGCATGAATCCACAGTCATGTCTTAAAGGTTCCACCTTGCACCAAAGCACAGTGGATTGATTCTGTCCTAGCACATTCACACTGTACCATAGCACAGGTTATAAAGGTAGAGAAGCGTGAACATAGCATGAACTAGAAGTTCTGAGGCAAGTGATTCCACAGAGAAATAGGAGGCTTGGGTGCTTCCTGGATGAGGTAAAACCACTGAGGGTAGAGACTGAGAGAGGATTAGAGTCAAGAGTAAAGACCTGTGCACGGGATGTTGAGACTGGAGGGTCAAACCTTCACAGAATGTGAGATACAGGGGAAGTTATGCCACACCCAAGTAGGAAGACAAGCCACCTCCATCTCCTCTTTTTGTATTTGTTGGAATTCAAAATATATTTTAAAAATATCTCATATGAAAACCCCACATATAAATCTGATATTTTGTAAGCTGTACATTAAAAAAGAAGAATTAGAAGGGAGATATCCTTCATGTTTGGATAATTCTTTTCTGAAAACTCAAGGGTTATTAAACATTTTCGTGCTGGGTAAGATAGATCTCTTGATGAGTTGTTAGCTTCGGAAGCCCAGTGGCCCCCAAGGAGATATAGGCTCTTGTTTCTTTCAGTTGCCTGCAAGAATGACTTAATAAGATCTTATTGTTGAAGATACTATATATGATTGTTGCAAGATAAAAAAAATTAAGCTGGAGGGGAGATAGAAAGTTCATGCCTATTTAACAGCTACTGAAATAGCTATTGTTTAATAGGTTCTTAAAGGTGCTGTATCAGCTACTGGGGAAAATAAGGTATTAACCAACCTAGGCAGCTAAGAACCCTATTAATCGTAATGTCAACCTGCCAGAAAAACAAAACAAAACAAAACAAAAACCCAACTTATTGGTACAATAGTGGCACAACTGAGCTGGAGGCGACCAACCAAACTATATTCAGATCTGAGGTCTTCTCCTTAGGAGGAAATTCATGCCTGGTACTGTAAACCCAGGCCAAAATAAAACAATAGCAAGAAAATGCTGAAGAAATCCTAAGCTCTAAGGAAAATTTTACTATTGCTGTGTGGCTAAATTCACATACTCCTGAACTGCCTTCTAAATACTCATGTTTATACCAATAGACACATGATACTCTCAGTCTTAATTACAAAAGTTTTCTGCAATAAAACAAAAGGATATGAATGTGAGAAAGTGGGTTGTAGGAAAGAGGAGACTGTTGATAGGGGTAGGAAAGGGGAGAGGGGTGATAGAAGTGAGAATAACCAATTCTGCACTTTATACAGATGTATGAAAATGTCAAAAAAACAAATTGAATAAAGATTATAATAATAATAATAATAAACAGTCTCTTGCTTCTCTGTGCATGATGGCATACCCCAAAGACAAAGAGCTAAGTGGAAAGAGGACAAAGTTCAAATTTAAAAAAAAAAAAAAACCTAGCTGGGCAGTGGTGGCGCATGCCTTTAATCCCAGCACTTGGGAGACAGAGGCAGGTGGATTTCTGAGTTCGAGGCCAGCCTGGTCTACAGAGTGAGTTCCAGGACAGCCAGGGCTAAACAGAGAAACCCTGTCTACAAAAACAAAAACAAGGAAAAAAAACTATCCTCCCCATTCATGTCAGAAAAAAGAAATATATTTGGCAGCTTTGCCCTTTTTATTTTTTATGTTTTCATGGGCTCTGTCAGAGGCCTCTTTCTAGCAAGGCTGCAGACAATTGGCTTTGTTTCTGGATGCTGTGATGTGGTGGCATCTGCTACGGGCCACTAGGACTAGTTCATCATTTGCTTCCATGATGCTAGCCAACATACCAAATTGAACCATGCTCACAGTGTGATGGTAGATAATCCATAATGACAGAAAATGAGAACAATTGAGATTAAAAACTATCAATCAAAGGCATTCCCCAGTGAATAAAACCAAGCCCGGCACACTGGTAATCACAGCTCATGTGTGTTAAACAGTAAAGGAACTCAGTGAAGTGCAGGCTACATAAGGCAACATGCAGAAATCACTTACATTTCTCTACACAAGGAGAAACTGTCTTGAGAGGAAATTGCTATGACTTTAATCCAAGAGGTTCCCCCAAAGGCTCACGTGTTGGGAGCCTTTTTGCCAGTTAATGAACTTTTGGGAAGTGATTGACTCTTAAGGACTTTCTCTTAATTCATTGATTAATCCTTTATGGATTCCTAACATGTGACCTTGTTGGGAGGTGTGGCCTAGTTCAAGAATGTGCAACATTAGAGACATGCTCAGGAAAGATCTGAATTATCTCCACTCTCTTCCCAGCTCCTCTCTGTTTCTTGCCTGCTATGAGGAGAGGAGCTCCCTCTTCCATGCCCTTCTTCCAGGATGGTTTTGACTTTCCATGAACTTAAGGGCAATAGTCATAAGACTCTGAAACTGCAAACCAAAACAAGTCCTTTCTTCTCTGAATTGTTTCTCGTGGGTATTTATCACAATGGTGAAAACCCTAACATCAAAATTGAGAAAAGTAAAAATCTAAGAATATGCTTAGTAAGGAGGTGAAAGAGTTAGTTATACAGTGAAAAGTATGCAACCTTGGCAAGAAAAACTAAAGACACAAATCAACGGAAAGTTAGCTGATATTCTACAGATTTGGTAAAACCCTTAATATATTCCCAGGCACATTTTGATAGAAATTTTTATAGAAATGGAGAAGACTATTCTAAAATCCCTGTGGAACCACAAAATGCCTGCAGTAGCCAAAGCAATCTTGGTGAGGGTGGACAAAACTAGAAACATCCTAGTTTCCTATTTCAAAACATACTACAGTACAAGGCTGCAGTAAGAAAAACAGCGGGGTACTGGTACACAGTCAGATTTATACAAAAGTAAACAGAATAGGGAACCCAGAAATAAAGCCGTGTGGGTATGATTAACTCATCTTTGACCAAAGTGCCAATCACACAAAATGGATAAGTTGTAATCTGTTTAACAAATAGTGTTGAAAACTAGCATTCACAAGAAAAGACAAAATAACAATTAAATCTTTAGTTTGTACAATAATCAGCTCAAAATGAATTAAAGAAGTGAATATAATACCCTTATGTTTAAAACCCCTAGAAGAAAACACTGGGTCAAACTACATGATAGATAATAGAGACAATTCCTTATGAATTCCTTATGAATTTAATGAATTCCTTATGAATTTAGACATGGTGGAGCATGTCACTCCAAAAGGCTTTTACATGGCAAAGTAAACCACAGAGTGGAATGACAACTTTAAGAATGAGAGAAAATATTTGTAAGCCATATTTCTGATGTGGTTTAATGTTCTACACATGTAAGAGCTCCTACAATTCAGTAGTAAACAATGTAATCACTCCATGTAAAAATTGGGAAAGAACTTGAGTTCTACGTTTGAAATGTTCAACCAGCAGTTAGGGAAACATATCAATAGCATAATGATATATGCCTTCCAACCGTTAGGACGACTTTTGTTAAAAACTGAAGGTTAACAGTTTAGGCAAGGTTATGGAGAAACGGAAACCTTGCAGACCCTCTGGAGGTTCCCTTAAGAATCAGAAATACAACTACTGTGTGATCCATAAATTTCATTTTTGAGCATATATCCAAAAGAATTGAAATTGGGATCATAAAGAGGGGCTAGCATCCCAAAGATCACAGCAGTATAGACCACAATAGTCACACAAGAGTAACACACATGCACACACAGACACAGACACACACACACACACACACACACACACACACACACACACACACCTACAGCGGAATTTTTTTTAAAGAAAGAAATCCTGCCATGTAGAAGAACAGTGGGAGAACCCTGAGGACATCACACTGAGTGAGGTTAAAAAGCCACCCAGAATAAACACTGAAGAGCCCCCAGCGTTGGAGTACCTAAAACAGTCAAATTATAGAAACAGAGTGTATCGCTAGCTGCCAAGGACAAGAAAGAGAGGGATCTAGGAAATTATTTGTTTTTCAGTGGATCTAAATTAGTTGTTTCTACAAGATGAGCAAGCTATAGAGTGCTTCTGTCCACTGTGTGCCTGCAATCAGCAACAGCATATTGCATACTTGTCATAAGAGGGTAGATGTCAGGGCTAAGGATGTAGCCCAGTGACACAGTATTTGTCTAGCACATGTGATGTTCCATGTTCAATCCCAGCACTGAGAAAGAAGAATGTATAGCTATCATATGGTATTAACAAAATAGTAATAAGGACCAGATGTTAAAGATCCCTTCTTTCTGAACTTTTATTTTCTCAACCATGAAATAACCCACCTAGATTTGGTGATTTCCAAGTCTATATGTTAACTTCAAAAGCATTCATACTAAATCGGCTCCATGATTCAACAACAACAAAAAAGTCAACAACCCAAAACCAACAACAAAAAAACCAACCCAATAATTTAATTGTAAATTAAATAATGCTTTAAATGATACTAACATGAGTTATAAGGAGTAAAATTCCTTTTCTCATTTTTATTGATATTTTATTCTAAATTAAAGTGATGCTGCCAGAAGCAAGAAAGATCATTGCCTGTCAGGAATGTTTGATGTTTTTCCCCCAGAATTCTGTTTATGTTGATTGTACATGTAACTTCTTTTTAATAATTAAGTTTGTGCTGTGTGTGCTATTTTGGGTTCCACTTTCAGTATAATTGTTGACATTCATGCAGCCGACTGACATTACTGATAACCTGTTATGCTTGGGCACCATGACAGGTAGTTTTGTGATGAACAAGAAGGAGTACCAGCCCTGGAGAATTTCATAGTGGAGAGAGGGAACTAGATAAGGACTCCGGCTATTAAAATCTAGTGTGGTAAGTACCGTGGGAGGGGAGGCACATTGCTTTGTGGCAAGAGCGCTTTCTTGGTAGTTAGTTACAAAGTGGGCTTGAAACAAGCTGAGTCAGTACATGGCTGACCAGCCAAACACCACACTTCACAGCCATACCAGAGCCAAATGTGTACAAGACACTTAACTGTGGTCAACAGGATGTGCCTGGACATAATATACTTTTACCTCTACTGCATCCTTCTCATGGTCCTTGATCTTTTGTTGTAGGCTAGAATGAGACCAGGAGTGACTGGCTCAGACCACCTTTTAAGTAAGAGTCATATATAGAAAACAAAAGCATGGGATACAGGGCTTTATAGACCTTGAATTTGTTCAAGAGATCTGAGTTAGAGGGATAGATTTAAATATCATCATCTTAAAAATGGCAGTTACCAGTCATGAACCAAAGGAGACTGTCAGGAAAAAAATGGAATAGAGGGAGCTTTATCAAAATCAATATCTAGGGGGGACAGGAGAAGAGGAAATGGAGAGAGATAAAGAATGAGAAAAGTGTGTGTCCCTAGCACCAAGGAAAGGGAATAATGTAGCCAAAGACAGTGGCCAGCCATTCCCAAGGCTGCAGAAACCAATTAATCCGGGAACACTAGGCATGGTGTCTGTGAGCTCAGCATTTATTCAATACACATTGAAGTGAATTGCTAATTGGTAAATCACTAAATTGATGCTGTTGTTTTTAATCTAATTATTTGTTCTGTTTTGACTTTCATTAGAAACAGCACATCCAAATTATGTTTGTGGAGACATTGTGGGAGACCCTGATTATGCTAATTCTTGTTTCTTGGGGGTAAAAAATGGATTTGAAACTTGGGGGAAACTATTCTGACACGTTGGAAATGTACTCTTTATTCACTAAAGATAACTTGACATATAGAGACAAGAATAAAGGGGAAAGCTAAAGATGATCTCATACAAAATAGAGGATGGCTGTTGCTGACTTTTTGGCCATGTTCTTCAAAGCCACATTTAGACAACTCAGTTGGAGCCCAAGTAGGACTTTGGTAGAAGTAACAATGGCATTCCTAGGGTTGTCCTTTCTCTTGATGGGGAAAGACTGCTTCTGAGAACCTGACGTTAGCTATGGCCTTCCTCTCCAGAAAGTTATACCCACAGTGTGAATGCACAGAACTTTGCATTGGATTTTTGGGGCACCTGTGAGGTTGGGTGCTTACAAATTTGTCAGGAAACTGTTTTCCCTCAGTACTTCTCTCCCCTCTTCATGCTACAAACTATGCCCTGGGGTCTCCACATGCTCAAGACTGTACCTATACTTCCAGAGCAGCCATGGAGACTCTGGGTTCAACAAGGAGCTGGGCTTTCATTCACAGTCATCCATCCTTGGCTTCACCCATTGAGTTCTGCTCCTGGCCACAAAGACAGCCCAGAGCGTTAAGTGGCACTTGTCAGTGACCTTCAGTACCTTCTTAGAGGGAAAAGTGAGCCAGGAAGATGATTCAGAAGGTACAGTGCTTGCTATGCAAACACTAGTCAGGATTTCCTGAACACATGTGAAAAAAAAAAATCTGGGCATGGTGGCATGTATTTATAATGATAAGATCCTGGGGGCTGGCCAGCTGGTCTAGCTAAAATGAAGAACCCCAGATTTAGTGAGAGACCCTGTCTCAACATAAGATGGAGGACAGCCATTGACCTCTGGCCTGCACCCAGGCACGGACAGATGCATTCACAAGTTTCTGGTGTGTGTATGCTTTCTATGCATACGCCGGCACACTCATGCCACAGGCAGAGCTCACACATACACACATCAGAAATAGGCGGGGGTTAAAGAAAAGGAAAAAACACATCTTTGAGCTTGAAGGAGGAAGATCTGGATCTGTTTGTATGCCCCCCTCCATTTCCTGTTCACAACGTGACCCTGATCCAGTGACCCTCCCATTCTAAGGCTCATTTTGTTACTTGCCAAAGGATAGCAACCCCACTTCCTTACAGTATGAATCCCATGGACTAACAAATGAGAACGTGCTACATAAAGAAGAAAATGAGACACCTACAAGGGCTGCTAATAATAACTAAAACAACCAATACTGAGATTTATTTTTTGTATACGAGCTCCAGCAATTGCACTGAATACATCATCTTTACCCCATTTAATTCCCACCACTCGATGGAGTTGCTCGTCACTATTGCATCTAACAGAAAAGGTGAGTTCAGGGCGGTCACGTCACGTGCCTAAGGAGTGGAGCTAAGATCCAGGAAGGACTACACTGGGACAACTGGTTTTATGAGGTCAAACTATATGAGCATTCAGCCTTGGTGAGTACCTGTTACCAAGTCGTTTTAGGAAATTTTGGGTTGTTCATATATAGTGCTGACCCAATCAATACGTACTTGAAGATGAGAAAACCAAGTCTTAGACCTTTGCCTAGGGAAGCAAAAAACAGAGCTGGACTTGGTAGTCATGTGTCTGGAATCTTTTGTACTCCCAGACACTGTCTCTTGTACACAGCATGTGAGAATAGTGTTTTGTATGATCTTCTCAGATCCCCCACCTTTCCCAGTGTCCCCATAGCCTCAACACCCCAGGGTCTGCAGCCTGCTTGGACCTCTTCTGGCCTTTAGTATTTCTTGGCACCTCTTCAGCCTCACTATACTGAGCTGCCATATATCAGAACGGGTACCATCCTGATTAGACATCTACTGGCCAGATTCCTCATCTGTCAGCGTGCCAGCTGATAGGCTCACAGGCACAAGCCTCCAGCCCAAGGGACTGTCTGGTCCGAGCAGTGAGACGGCCTGCTCATGGCTGGCTGGCCCCACAGCCCAGTCCGGAAGACTGCAGGGGAGGGCTGGGGGCATCACCAGATGACAGAAAGGAGACAGTGAGTCTGCACAGGGAGGAGAGAAGCTCTCTCTCCAGCTCTGGTTTTATTTATGCATCATTCAGACCCCAATGACTTCCCAAAATAATTTGACGTTAGCTAATGGCTTAGGTTTGTCTAGTGTTTCAGTTTGCAGAGCTCAGGGATTTGGTGATGGGATTTGAATCATGGAGATGTCTCCAGAGGTGAATGGTGTAGTTTCCATTTTACAGATGAAGAACACTGAGGGGAAGGCAGCAACAATCAGTGGCATTGTCCTCCAAGCTGCTATCTAGTGAAGAGCAGCCCGGGAGGTGGGAAGAGGGAGTGCTTTCAAAGGAGGTAGAGGGGGTATGAGAGTTTGGGGCCAGCATGGCAGTGGGGGCATCCAGGCTGAGAAGTATCTACTTTTGCCCCTAGGATTCATGCCTAGGATTTGGAGCCCTCATGGATTGCTCAAGTGCTATTCCATAGACCCCTCCCCAAGTGTTACAGTCCACAGTTTCTCTAATCTTGATAACTGGTGTGGGGGGATTTAACCAGGCTAGTGTATATCTTTCCTGATGTCTTATCAGAGCCATATGAGACACCCGCAAGTCCCCAGTGACTGCCCATTACTTGGTGTCTTTAAGTCAGTATAAATGTTGAATGCCCTAGGCTTTCTCTCCAGACCAGCATTATTTCCGATCATAACAGTCATTCCAATTTGAGAGCAAACCTCAGAAATCACTAACTTAAATCTTTACACCGTGCAGACAGGGGTATTGAGGTTAGAACAACAACAACACAAATTTCTCACAACACCCAGCTCTGTGATGCTGTGTCTGAGTGCTGTTGTCAGGGCCCCCAGTCCATGGTGCTTCCAACTAGCCTTTGCCCCGCTCTTAGAACTCTTCTGGATTGTCAGTGTCTCAGCTCTACTTAGACTCACCTTGACTCAAGGAAATATGACAAGAAGGTTGCATATGAACCAGTTCACTGCTGCAGACTCATCCAACAGGGGGCCCATCCCAGCCACTGCCAGGATCCCAGCCTGATACAGCTAGACACCATCAACCTATCCCATCCTGGGAGCCAAACGATAAAATTGGCTTTGGTAAATCCAGAATGCAGATATAAAATTCTTTCTCCAGGCCTCTCGGATGACTTGATACTTGAGTATTTGACATTTGAGTGAGGTATTTGAGTGAGATAGATATGTAGATTCTACTCTAAACAGTAGGCAGAAGCCCTTACACTAATGCATCAAGAGTCTTTAAAAGTGAGTCTGTATGGTCTGCTGAGATCTCTCTTTGCTCTTGGGTACATAGGGATAAGCCCCAGCTGAAATCAAATATCCTTTAGGCTTCTTAAGTCTGAGGGGCTTCAGGGAAGAATTAGGACTTATACACAGCAGAGAGTTGTTGCAAGCTTTCTTACACCTGTATCTGAAAACTAAGAGAAAACTTGACTTAAGTGAGATAGGGAACATACCTTGTAAGCATACCACAAAATAGATTACTGTGGGCTTCATCCTCTTAATCCACCGGCTCGCTCCCAAGTACCTACAAAATGCTGGAAAGAAAAAGGTGTTGGTATTGCCAGCGAAAATTTTTTTAGTGAGAAATACTGCTCTCTTTGAACATATAATTCATGATTTATTTTGCCTAATCAGAAAAAAAAAATTAGTCACTTCATATTGTTTAAAGTCTGCAAGTATTTATTGGGCTGTGGCTGTAGCTCAGTTGGTAGAATGTTTGCCTAGCATGTATGAAACCCCAAGTCCTGTACCCAGCATTGTATAAACTGGGTGTGGGGGTGCACACCTGTAATCTAAGCAGGGGTGGGGTGGGGTGGGTGGAGACAGAAGGTTCAGAAGTTAAAGATAATTCTCGGTACATAAAAAAAATTAAAGGTCAGCTTGGGCTTCAAGAGAACCTGTCATACATGCACATACACACACACACACAAAGGGAGAGAGAGAGAGAGAGAGAGAGAGAGAGAGTCAGTCTACAAGTATTTAGCGAGTACTTAATGCTTACCCAACACTGTGCTGAGTTGAAGGGACAGACACACAGGCAACTAGGAAGCTCCTGCCTCCACGCCCATCCTTAAGATCCACCTCAATGGGTGAAAGAGACATGCATAGTCCAGAGTCATAAGGATGACTTTGGGACGAACACATGGATGGTTTCAGCAAGTAGTCTAGAAGGCTTCCTGAAGAAGCCAATGATGGAGCTTTCCTAGTTGGTGTGGAAGATGGCGAATTGAAAGCATCATGTGTTAACAGTGGGTGTAAATCCCAGAAGCAAGGGCAACTGGTACCTGGGGGGTTGAGACTGAGAGGCCATTCATGGATGATAACCAGAAGCTCAGTGATAATGGGAGTGTGTCTACTAGGCATCTAAAGACACCATGCGAGTGTTTACCTTTGCGACTGGAAGCTACTGAACTGAAGGGCTGATGCATAGCATGCTACAATAGCCATTAGTGTTTCACAATGGTAAGGCCATTTATTTTAACTTATTTTTAAATATACACACAACAGAATTTATACTTTATGGTATATATGTATACATTTGAAAAGCGTATAGTCATATACCCACTCCCACAATCATGACAGGATTTCATCTTGTAAAAATAAAATCACTTGTGTTCCCTGCTGTAGTTAATCAACCCCTGCTGCCAACCCAGTCCTCTTTACTGTCTCATTTCTTTTTTCCAAAACGTCCTAAGAATGGAGCCATACAACATGTAGACAAGGCCTGACTTAAACAATGAAAAGAAACGGATGAGTTTGTGTCTTTGCACCTTTAAGTTCAGAGACTGTAATGCTTAATAAAGAGAAGGGAGAAAGAAAATTAGTAAGAAAGGAGAAAAGTTCTCAAATATGGAGAACCTGGTTCTCACCTTCTCCTAGATCACTGGCACACAGCTTAGCCAAGGAAAGGACCAAATCTGCAGACTGTCATCGTCTCTATGGAGAGTACCATCATCATCAGTAACTTGCCTTTTGTAAACATGGATCCATTAAATCCCAAGTGATATCCCTCAGAGTCCCCTAGCTCAGGCTTCTCTCTGCACTTCCACAAACATATCACAGAGCTATGGACAAAGCAATACCTACTACATCCAGCAACACCTGGAGAAATTCTTTAACCTCTTCTTGTTCCAGTGATAGCTGGAGCTTCTGGGGCCTCTCAGGCAGTCTGTTATGAGCTTTCTGAGCTATGAGCAGAGAGACAAGTTCCAAATTCCAGATCTGGGCATCATCCTGAGGTCTAACTGGTGGCCACAAAGCAGGTGGCCTTGCCGTGAAAAGTGAATCAGGGCTCTAAATCTAGAAGGCCATGACAGCCCTGAGACTCTACATTTTTAACATTAGAGATGTTCTCATGGAGACCAAAACCTTCCTTTTCATCAACATTTTCCAGCAATGTATTTTCTCACACATTCTAGAAGTTTCATGCATATGTATGAACATATATGTATTTCCTGTTATACGTGGAATCATGATGCATCACTTTACCTTTTATTAAGCAGTATGGTCTCTGCAGTGTCCACTTATAGAGTTCCAGTGGGTTATAACAAGAGTTTGGGACAAATAGCATCCAAGGACAAAATCTATTCAGAGGGAGAAACCAGATTTAGTGAAGAACTAACTCACGGGTAATTTTTTTCTGGTTTGTTCATTTCTTTATTGTGCATGTATGTATAAATGCACATGTGCAATACACTTATCTCTTTGGGTCTGTGTGGAGGCCAGAGGTTACTGTCATGTATCTTCCTCTATCACTCTCCACCACACACACACACACACACACACACACACACACACACACACACACACACATTCAATGAGAGGCTTTGAATCTCATTGAACCTGGAGTTCAACCTTTAGACAAAATTGCTAGACCAGTGAGTGCCTGGTATCTACCAGTCTCTGCGCCCTCATCAGCAATGAGGTTAGAGACTTGGGTTATCATGCCTGCTTTTCACATAAGTCCTAAGGACCCAGACTCTGCTCCTCATGCTTAAGCAGTAATTACTTTATTAAGCCATCTCCCTCTAGCTGCAGTATTATTTTTCATTCTTTGGAATATTTGTGAAAATATAATTATATGGGAAGATAAATTCTGGGTGTTTTCTAATTTTATAAAATTAGACATATGGCAAGGCGGTGGTGGCACACGCCTTTAATCCCAGCACTTGGGAGGCAGAGGCAGGCGGATTTCTGAGTTCAAGGCCAGCCTGGTCTACAGAGTGAGTTCCAGGACAGCCAGGACTACACAGAGAAACCCTGTCTCAAAAAACAAAACAAAACAAAATAAAATTAGACATAGAATCTCATGGTGAATGAAAGCCTTCCTTTTATCAATATTTTTCTAGCAATTTATTTTCTTGCATGTTCTAGAAGTTTCTTGCTCACGTACAAACATGTGCATTTTCTGTCACACATGGGATTATAACACATCACATAGCAGCTGTTTGGTGGGTTTTGTGTTTTTTCTTATCGATGTATAGTGGACACCGTTCTATGTCAGAATACACGGCTTAACCTTGTGTTTCTAGACACGTCCATGATATCACATCATTTGCATGCTCCATGACTTACTCCGTCTCCTCTCCTATGGAAGGAGCTTTAGGTAACTCCCATGTCTGTTACAAATAATGCTGCAATGAGTGCCCTCTCGCATATGTCTCATAGAAGCCTTCAGGTCCCCTGCCAAGTATCAGCAAGAAGAAAAACAGTTTCTTGATTCAGTTTCTATGATCAGATAGTCTTGCCTTTTGTTCCTGTGATGACTCTCACAGGGTCCAGACTCCATCCAAAGCCCACCTTCTAATAAGCCTGGCCTTTCTTCACTTGTTCCTGTCCTCCTCTGCATCCTGTCTTGATAGAAGACCCAGAGCTCCCTGTGTCTCCATTGATGCAATCACACTTTCCTTCTCCAGTGGTTTGAGACTCTTGCTAGATACAAACACTCACAAAAGTCTCAATATTTTAAAATTCATAGACTCTCGGGTAGGACACATTTCAGCTTATGGCCAGCCCAGTCTGTCCTTTCCGGACAGTGAGTGCTAAAGTGGCTTTGAACTTGGTTGAGCAGTGAGGCCCAGATATAGAGAAGAATGAAAGATAGATAATTGTCACATTTCTAGCAAGAGTGTTGTGGAGCTGATTTCCCATCAGCATCAGCTGGGGGAGGAGGAGAGGGAGCTGGGCTGCCTGCCACAATGTTTGGCATGGCTGGGCTTCCAGATTGCATCTATTTTTGTAGCTCTGCGAGTTGGGAGGAGATTAGAGGATAGTCAAATTTCCTGCTTCAGGTTGTAAATTGATCAAGAGGTGGAAGGGATCTAGGTTTGGAGTCAGGAGACCTGGCTTCTGCTCCCAGGTTTCCCAGATGCCCATAAGGAAACCTTGGGAGAGTCCCTTTTCTAAACCCATTTTCTCTCAGCTCTGAAAACAAAAAAAAAAAAAAAAGAAGTTGAGTTAATCAACAGGAATGTCCCTTCACCCCTGACATTGCGTAGCTTTGAGGTTCCAGAAAACATGTTCTACTTTGTTTTAAACTTTCTACACGTGAGAACATTTACCTGTGTATCAAAAAAGACTTAATAGAAGTAACTTTATTGATAATTTTAGGTAAAGAAGAGTTAGAAGTCAAGTCTCCACCTTCACCTGTGTTCTCTCTCCTGAACTTTGCCTTTAGTGGTGACAACAGAGACTTGCCGCACAAGATTCCAGTGACACGTCACAAGCTCCAGACAAAGTGTCCTGATTCTTGGATGAACAGAAGCCTGCCTGTGCCCCCACAGTAGCCTGTAAACAGCATGTCACTCTGTATCCTACCCACTAAGATGTCCAGTCCTTTGTGAGGCCCCACGGGCACACATTCTTTTTATATTAGCACATGTGCACCCCACATTCCAGGTCAATCTCCTTGGCTGCACCTGCCCAAATGCACCCCTGGGTTGTTCCCTCCTGAGCATGCCCAAGTCTCTCTAGAGACCACAGATATGACATTTCTTCTTAGAGGATCTCTATACCTATGATGCTCCACGAGTCTTTCCCCCACTAGGTATCCTTGTGCATACAGGAGTGAGTGGGTGGTTAGAGTTTTCTTGGAAAAGTTCGGGCTGTTTTGTTTGTACTCTCTCTCTCCCTCTCCTCCAACCCCTCCAGGATTCTTTGACCTCTTGAGAAGCTGCCGGCTTAAGCTTCCATATTAGTCTGTTTTCCGTCAAGATACCTGAAGTGTTTATAAAGAACAGAAGGTTCTTTGGCTCATAGCTCTGGATGCTAAGAAGTGCAAGGGCATGATGCTGGTGTCAGCATGGCATCTGGTGAGGACCATCTTGCCGTGGAAGAATCGTAGAGCAAGTGTGCTGGCTTGAGTCTCTCTTCCCGCTCTTATGGAGTCATCAGTGGCATCGTGGAGCTTCATGCTCGTGATCTCACTGAATCCTAATTACCTTCCAGGCCTCACCTCCAGATGCCACCAACAGATCAATTTGGCATATAGACTGACAAAACTTGAAGAATTCATTTCAAGCCATAGTAACCAGCTTAACAGATTTTATTCATTTTTTTTAAATGGCCTATAAAACCAGCCTTAAACATTTACCGTTAGCAATATACATAGGTGTGCATGCCTGCACACACACAGACACACACATACACACGTACAGACACACACATACAGACACACGCACAGACACGCACACACAGAGACACACACATAAACACACACACACAGCATAAACATATAAACAATCCCTGTGTAATAGCATTTCTTCCCTAATGGAAAAAGATACTGGGAAGATAAAGACTGAATTCCAAACAACAATAACAATACGCCGTTACATGTTGCTACAAACACTGTGACAAGTGCCTCTGTTACAGGAACTCAAGAGGCTCAAGAGCCTCACCTCGTTGGTCACCTACTGTAATCCCAGCCACATATATCCAGTGTCTGGATATGGTAGTTGGTAACTGAGATCCTGTTGCTGTTACTCTGTTGCAATTTGCAGTTGAAGTGACTGAGGCATAATGGTTAAAACCACAGAGCAAATACACATCAAGGCTGATGCGTACTCCAACACAACAACTCTATGGGGACAAATGTCCCCCTCAACCTACTTAAGGTGAAAGATCACATCTTGTCTTCTTAAATTCCCATGGTGAGTAATGACTTGTTGACATGACAAAACAGTAGTCTTTTGTAAATTGTGACCCTTGTACAAATTCCACAAACTGTACTGGTACAAGCCAGTAATCAGAGCCCTGGGGAAGCTGGGGCAGATGGACTGCAAGCTTCAGACCTGCAGTGATGACATAGGAAGACTCTATTTCATAGGGGAAAAATCCACTGAAGAAAACAGTATTTTTTTTTTTTTTTACAGAAACAAATAGCATCCCACACATGACCCCTCAGAGGCATGTGAAACTGGAAATACAGAAGTAGACATTGCTGCCCTCATCTGCAGCTCCACCACCTTTTCCCTTCCCGAGCTAAGATGCTAATGACCCAGAAGAGGGCTAGGGTCACCAACTCCCCTGTGAAAACCTGCCACGACTTCGAGTCTCTAAGGGCACTGCACATTTCAGAAAGTCTTATTAGAAATCATCTTCCCCGCCTCACTTCTGAAGATGCTAATTTGATGCGAGCACTTCCCCGAAGATAGCTGATTGATATTTGGCAGCACCGCTACACGGCTGCTCCTCACGGCAGACGCAGGAACAATAATCAAATGTTAAGTTTCTCAAGAACCTTTCTTCCAAAGAAAATCAAACCACTTGCCCTTTGTTATCTCAATTATCTGCAAAGCATCTTGGGAAGAACTTGTTTATCCCTATCAGGGGGGAGGGGTGTGATTGGAAGCACCTCCCACTTAGAGGACCTGGGTCTGAATCTGACTGCAGCTACTATGAGAATCTCTGAGAATCGGGTTTTAAGGCTTCTTTTCAGCGGGATGGAATAATTTCTTGCTTTGCAGAGCTGTTAGGATGGCTCAGGAAGATGATGGTATATATAAAACACAAAGCCAAAGTGAAATTGATGCTACAAGGGAATCAAAGATAGCCAGTTTAGCATGTCGTCAAGAGTATGACCCTTGAAGACCACCACATAGGGAGAGTATTCAGATTCTATCGGCTATGTACTGTGCAAATTTGGGTAAGCTCCACGATCTCTCTGTTCTTGACATCCCTATCCATAAAAGGAAATGCTAATAATACGCCTGCCTCAGTTGTTTTGATGATTAAATGAGATGATACACAATAAAGATGCTTGAAAAAGCACCTGGCCCATCTTTGTGCCTACCTAAGAGGGTGTAATAAATACTGGGTGTATTGCAAGGAACAAAGAAAATGGATAACAATGCAAATAGATATAATGTGCAAATGTAGCATCTCTAGGCTTCATTGAGAGGACAGAGATATAAAGATGTGCACACACAGGCCCAACCTTCCTACTGGGAGGGAACTGGAGAAGAGAGAGCAGAGTTATTTTGAACAGCAAGGGAGGTGGTGAAGGAGAGAACTAAGCTTCCTAGACAGAGAACCTGGTCTGGCCAAGTGATGTTTGTGCAACTACGATAGTCTTCCAAGATGGCATTATTGTTTGTTGCAGCAGAAGTAGTGTCTTCAATGTGTCACTAAGAAGGTAAGGTTTCACTTCCTCTGGCCTCTTTGTCCCAAGTTGTGTCTGGAGACCATCTGTCCCAGCCACCTCCTTCCCTCTTTCCTCTTTTTGGTTGCTCTCTGCAGGGCCATGGCAGTCTGTGTGAGACGTGAGGAAGGGAACAGAAGCTGAGTTCCCTGTACTGAGTGATGATGCTTTGCAGAGATGGCAGGAATCTCTGCTTTTCTCTAGTCTCAACGTCTGTGACTCTCTCTTTCCTTATCAGCAAAATGGGTTCATAAAAAATATCCTTGTCACTCAGGATTAGTCAAGAATTAAGAGATAAACTCCAAAAGACCTTTATACTAGAGGTTCCCCAAATGATGGAGGATTCTTTATGTGTTCAGGGTGTCATAGTAACTCTCTTATCCTGAGTCAGGAACAGTTTACTTTATATACTGTGCATATGGGAGAGAAGTCTTCATATGCCTTCCTAGCCCTGTGCAATGTCCAATGGCTTCATCTCTAGGCTCTATGAAGGAAGAGGAAAGGGTCCCTCACTTTTTATTGCCCTGGTTGGTCTCTGTTCCTCCTCTGCATAGGAATTGGCCAGAGAAAAAGAATCTTGCCTCCTGGTAGAAGACATTTACAAGGCCAGGTAGATCAGCCATCCTTGACTTTGCCTTCTTCACAAGAGTACATTTCTACCACTTGGAAAATACTGAAATCGTCTAGATCTTCCTTGGACTACCTTGATAAATTTGTTGCTTGGATAATTCAAATGACAAAAAGTGATATAAGTTTTGATACCACTATTGTGAATTTATCTGTTTTCTTTTCCAGTGATTTTCCTATCATTTCTTCTTCTCCTCCTCTTCCTTTTTCTTCTTTTCTCCTCCTCCTCTTCATCTTCCTTCTCATCTCATTTTTCTCCTCCTTCCCCTCATCACTTCTCTCTTTCTCCTCTTCTTCCTTTGCCCAGTACAACACTAGGACTTCATTGGAACAGAATAGAATTGTCTGAGGCTTTCTACTCTAGACATTTAGACTTAAAGAAGTCCCTAAACCAAATTCTAAACTTGATTCATAGCCTCTTCAGAAGGAAATAGCCAGGCCTGGCCCTCACTTTTATTATAGTCCCAGTCCATTTTTATGCCCTAGCACCAAGCAGCCTGGATCCTCTCTATCAGTCTCACTGAGCACTGGACCCATAGACAGACAGCTCAGGGCTTGGCCAGAGACAAATGAGGGGGAAAGCTGAGGAACTTGGAACACTCATATTTTCTTTTGTCTCTTGGGGGTTTAATGAAAGAGCCTAGAGAATCATGCATGGAGATTTGGGAGCAAGACAGAAAACTACAATGAAGTACTCAGTGACACACATAGGAGCCTGGACAACAAAGACTTGGGATAAGAAATGCTCACTCCAATTCCCTAGCTGTCCATGCCAGATCCAGTCTGGTTCTAGGTACCCTCCTATTTCTGAAGGACAATGGCTTTGGGATGCAGTCCCTTTTCTTATTAGGAATCTTGTTGGATGGCTTTGTCTTCTCTGTTTTCTTAGGATTTGCTGAAGTGACAATCTTGGTTTCTTTATATTTCAATCTAGTACTTACCCCTGAGATAGTCTGAGTGAGACTCTATTTTTTGTATCGACAATATCTGCTAACTCCAAGTGAGTCCTCATTTTCTGCTGGAGGGGACAAGACAACAGAAGCTGAACAGGACTCCCGGATGATCATTATCACCTCTTTGGAATGGCCTTCCTTGATCCCTGGTTGAACCACATTATCTGTGCCCACCACAGCCAATCACAGAGTAACAAGACTTTATATTATCTTAATGGAACGTCTCACCATCTGCTGTGACACTTGTGTTAGTTTCCTGTCACTACCATTATGTGACCACAAGCCCACTGACTTCAGACCCCAGGAATGGGCTCTTTTATAGTTCTGGAATTCAGAAGACTAAAAGGAATCCCGTGGGCCCACAGTCAAGGTTCTTGTGTGGCTAGTTCTTTGAGGAGCTCCCCAGAGAACATGTTACCTTACCTCTCCCAGCACTTGGATGCTTCCCCAGTCTTTGCCTGTGGCCCCACATCGCACCACGTCTTCTCACTGTTTCATCCTTCTGTGGCTGGTCATTCTGTCTCTTCTAAAGGGACTTCACAATCACATTAGAGGCCCACCGACATAATGTAGGATGAACTCCTTACTTACCGACTCGGAATCACAATGGTAGACTCCTTTACCATACAAAGTCACATTTATAAACTACAGAAACTTAGACATAGGCAGTTATGGAGACTTTAATTCAGCCTATCACAATCTACTTTGCATATTCATTTATACTTGCTTATGTGCCTTCTCTGTCTTCATCATTCACAAAACAGAACTTCCTCATATGGACACAGAAGCCTCATCTGAGTCATTCTTTCCTATGTCCGGGGATGGGTTGGGGTCAGGAGTGGAAGACTTAACACAGAGCAGATTCTCATGCTGGTTAGTCTTTATTGTCAACTTGACAGAACCTAGAAGAGAAGAGTTGGTGAGTTTCTCTCACCTTGGTAGAAACTCAATTGAGGAGTTTCCCTGATCAGATTGACCTGTGGTCATGTCTGTGGAGAACTGTCTTGATTGACAGTTGATACGGAAAGACCCAGCCCACTGTGGGCAGCACCACCCTTAGGCAGGGAGCCCTGGACTGTATAGAAAAGCTGACTGAGCATCAGCCAGAGGGTATTAGCCAATAAGCAGCATTTCCCCCAAGGTTCCTGCCACTAGGTTCCTTTCTTGAGTTCCTGCTCGGCTTCCCTCAAAGACCTGGAAGTGTATACAGAAATAAATTCATTTCTGTCTTAGCTATAGTGTTTATGACAGCAACAGAAAATGAATGAGGACAGTGTTGATAAATACATATTGAGTGAACAGATAAATGAGCTCATGGAATAGCCAGAATGTCTAAGGTTTCCAGAAGCAAGCTTGGTCTAGAATCACATTCTCCTTTGGATCTTCCAAAATCAACATTCTCTAAGTCAATGAGTACTGTACAGTTTCATTTCTATGTGATTACTTGTGTTGAAGGGGTTCTCTGGTCAAAATTAGCCTGAGAAGGATAGTAACTCTAACTTGCTGTTGGAAGCCTTCCGTGTAACTTCACAAATTTCACAATAAAGAAACTGGAGATGAAATCTAACAATTCTAAAATTTAGCTTGCCAAAGTTGCTCTTTTCTTTATTAGAACATTCCACAAAATCATTGTTCAAAGGGCCTACGTTGGAATGCCGCTCTAGCAGAGACAACATTCTTTCTCTGTGCTTCTTGCTTTTTTCCTCCTGTCTCTCTTCCTCCTTCTCTTTTCTTTCTCTTGCTCTTTTTCCTTCTCCTTACATGTTATCTCTGAACTTGCTAGGGTCCTTATCTTGCATAACTCTGCTCTTACAAGTGTCTACTTTCCTCTGCTCACCTGTCCTTCCTCATGAGTCCCTGGTAGAGAGTGTACATGTTATACCCAGCTAGCCTCTGACATTTCTATGACACTGTCCTTAATTATCCTCACCATGAGTTTTGTATTCACCTTTGGTTATGTGGCCTTCTTCTTATCTTTTAGACATTTTTTAAAGTACTGACATTTCATATAAATATAAAAAGAAAACTTTCCCATCATCGTAACTTATACCTACAACCTACAACTTGGGAGTAAGACAAGAGTATGAAGAATTTGGAACCAGACTATGTTACACAGTGAGACCTTGGGGTTTTGTTTTGGTGGTAGTTAAATAATGATGATGATGGTGATGGTGGTGGTGGTGATGATGATGATGATGGTAATGATGACAATGATGTCTTATCTGCCCAATGTTCTTGGGTTTAAGGCCCAGAGGAATCTCATCTAATGGCTGACAAAGGGTTCATGCCTAGATGGGCTGCTGATTCTGAGCCCTCAATGATGTGCTAACCTGATCTGAACTCTAACCCCTGAATGGACCTGCTGTGGGCTGGGCTTCCATAGATGAGAACCTGTGCCCAACAAAATGTTTGCTTTAAAACTGCAGCCTCTGATCAACTGGTCAACACTTGGCACACCTCCAGGGTTCAACAAGTATCATTTCAGCCCCAGAGGGCCTGTACTGTTCTTTGTTATCATTATCCTTGTCGCACAGACTTCACAATCTATGTAGTCCTCTCTCACAACACAGCACTGGGCCCTTTTTTTTTTTTTTTTTTCAGATATGAAAACACCACCAAGTTCACATGGACAGTGACTAAGAATGTTTAAAACTCAAATTAGACCTTCAGGCTCTTTTATATTTTTGTTTGTTGAAATTTTTCAAAACAGAAACTATCTGTAAAGTGATCTCATGACCTCAGAACATCTTTATATGTCTGATAGTATGTAACTCTTGAAAGTACTCTATAGTCTATGGCAGGATAGGTTTTTCAGCTTTGGTTTAGTTTGGTTTGGTTGGTTGAGGTGGGAGAGGCTGACTTTGAACTTTTGATCTCCCTACCTTGTCTTCAGGAGTACTGGAGCCTACAAGAGTACAACAGCATGGCTGGAGGATCAGTGTTACAATCCTAGTTAAAAACAAAACTGGGTGTAGCTCTACAAAAATGAAAAACCCGGGCTTGGATTGTGTGATCATTAATTGTGATTGGATCTAAAAATGAGAGAGAGAGAGAGAGAGAGAGAGAGAGAGAGAGAGAGATTCCCAATTTATACGCACATATATTTGGGTGTTCAAGACCCATGTATCTGTTGTTGGGGGGCCTCATTGTAGGGGAAAACATAAAATATATAGGAAACAGAAGCCAAAGTATAAAACTCCAGCCATTGGTTAGTCACTGGTAAAATGCCCATGAGACTATAAATAACCCTTCACCCTTGTTCCTGTAAGCAACCCCAATGAAAGCCATGGGGATGGGTCACAAAGAAAAGAAAGAAAGAAAGAAAGAAAGAAAGAAAGAAAGAAAGAAAGAAAGAAAGAGTGACTAATTAGTTGGGAAAGTGGAAGCAGATCTTTGGAAAGATGACTGAAGGTAATAGAGAGAAAAATAATCACAAGAACATCATATATATTATACCATATATTATAAACATCATATACATCATATATATACATCATATATCATATATATCATATATATGATATATATATCATATATATGTACATATACATCTATATCATAATAAACATATACCATATATTATAAACATCATATACATCATATATATACATTATATATCATATACACATATACATCTATATCATAATAAAAATATACCATATATTATAAACATCATATACATCATATATATACATCATATATCATATACACATATACATCTATATCATAATAAAAGCTTTTCTCGTGTAGAATTGATATATGCTAAAAACAAGCAAACAACAATAACAAATAAAACAAAACTTGACAAAACTCTGGCCAACAAGTTTGGTTGTTGTGTCAAGGACTGGTTGAGGTGTGTACAGTAATCAAGTCAAAGACTGGACATCTTTGTTTTGTGGTCTACACCATGGTCTTTCAGAGATGGGCTGGGTGTGGAGATGCCCTTCAGCAACACAGTGGAGACCTGTGGTAGGTTTGCATCTTGTCTCACTTGCCAGTCACCAGCTCCCACCCCCACCAGGAAGCTCTGCTTTGATTTGTGAATGAATTTCCTGTTTCCATGGGAGTTCTCCTGTCCAGAAAGAAAGAAACCTGCTTTGCCACTAAACCCTTCCTTTCTGTGTCATTGTGACTATAGCTGCCAGTCCATGGGTTCTGTCTCCCTATTGCCTATGTCAATGAGAGAGGGGGTGGGGTGGGGAGGTAGGGCTGGGAACTCTCCAGTGAGTGACAGGGTCTGGGAGGAAGTGATGACACAACGCAAGGCTGGGTGTCTTTTGCAGCCCAAAGCACAATGCTGACAAGATCTGGGACAGACCACGCAGCCATGTCTCTTGCAGTACTAACACAGGCAAACTGACCTAGCTGCTTGGGTCTCAGACTCTGTGGGGGGTTGTCCTTCTGTGAAGATTGGTCTCCTGAGGGGAAGTCACCCAGCAACTCCTGGTGTGGAATTCTTTTCCTGCCTCCCTATGTGGAATAATTTACAACAACCCCCAAAATAAGCTCCTTAAAATATCCAAACAATGTTGTTGTTGTCGAGAGATTTTTTTTTCCTTCCCCCTAAGCATTTTACATCCAGGCCTCCATCAGGCAAATTTCGGATAAAAAGGTGATTAGTGTTTTGGCAGGATTTTCATGAGGCTTTCTCTTGTCTTCCTGCCAAAGAGCTTGCCGGGCCCAGATTTGATTAAAATGGCAGTGGGCTCTGCTACTTGAATGTAATTAGAACCATTCATTAAAGCTTTTTCTGACAGTTTGGCAACCTGTGCATTTTTCAGAGTATGGCCAGCAGCCCATGGAAACGGCTTGGGTGGAGCAAGGACCCAATTCACAACCCAGCAGAGCTCCAGGAACTAACGGGGCATGCTAGCTGGCCTGGGGGATTCTACATGGCTAACTTGATGTTCACAGCCTCAGAGAGGTCTGTAATTGGATTAAAGGGGTGGGAGGCTGTCTTATGGAATCAGGAAGTTTAGGGGTGCCCTTGGTGGGAAGAGTACAGTGTGCTAAGGTTCTGAGTAGTCCATCACCAAAGCAGGGCCACCAGCCACTTTATAGCTAGGTTGTAACGTTCCTTCTCCGAGTGCCTTATTTAGGATATAACTTTCAAAGTTAGTAAGTAGCAGATGAGCAGCAAGGAGCTGAGGAGATAGTGCAATCACTTAAGAGTTTGCCATGAACTGGGAATCTGAGTTTCACATCCCCCACCCTCCCAAAAAAAGAGACAAATATGTTGGTGCATGCTTGCAATCCCAGTGTTTAGGGAGGCAGAGATAGTGGATCCCTTGTGCTCATTGGCCAGTAAACCTAACTGAAACGACTAGTTCCAAGCCTGTGAGAGACCCTGTCTTAAAAAGACCAGGAGACAGCATTGAGGGAAGGGCGCCCAAGGTTGACCTCTGGCTTCCACAGGCTCACATGCATACGCACACACATGCACATGCACAGAGGAATACACACATCCATGAAATAGAAAAATTAACTATGTTTATTTTGCAATCGGCTTTAGGGAGTATGGCCTACTTCCCTGCCATGCTCCCTCTGATCAACTCTCTCTGCCATGTTTTTAAAGAGCCAGGCTGACCTTCAATGTGCTTAAAACACCCCAGTGTCTCCCATGACCTCTGACTTGGGACCCACATTCCCTAGGCTGCCTTGTCTGCACTGGCTTGAGTTCTCACCTCTCCCCACCCTGACTGCAGCTCCCCCTGTCCCTTTGCTTTGAACACTAAGGATTCTAAGCACAGGCGGTCCCCTGATCAGACCACTCTTGGGCCAATATGTCATCTGGTTCGTTTCTGTATATTTTGACTTCTTTGTTTGACTGTCACTTCTACTAGGGCATCTTCCGCGTGCTATTGGGAAACATTACAGAATAATTTATCTGACTCCTATTGAAGTATGTTAAGTTCTCACCTTTTTTTAAAATGAAGGAACAAATGAGGTTGAGCAGGTTTGGGTACCCAGGGACTTGAGTTCTAGACCTTACCATTCTGCAAAATGTCTTTGATGCTATAGTTTGGCTCGCAGATGGTTGGTTGGCTCAAGTCTTAGTAAGTGGTGAAGGGTGCCTTTAAGATACTATGCAGAATAATCAGGAAGACATGTGCTTGGCTCCACAAAGTAGCCCCATGCCAAGGGAATCACAGCCAGTGGGCAGATCCTCCAGGACCTGTTCCCTGCTTCATCATGGCCTTGACATTGGCTGGTTTTTGTTTGATTCTGCTCTTGGCATTGTCTGTCCTGATTCCAGAAAACAGCCTTGGCTTACCTCTGCCTCCCTGTCCTTGTCTCTTAGAATGCTTTGTCCACTGTTATCCTGGAACTGAGATGCCCAGTTCCAGCCACACTGTACTATGCTTTGTGGTTCCACTTCACAGGCTGTGTAATCAGCTAACAGAGAGGCTGGATCACAAACCCAAGGTGTCAGCAGCACAGCCACACTTCGGGAACTGTCTTTATCTCTTATTCCATAGCATCAGCCAGAATGATGACAAGAACACCTTTAAAGGTTGGCCTAAAATGTTCTAAAGAGCAGTTCACAATAGAGCAATTCACAATGGATTTGAAGTCATGGCCTTTGGCAATGATGTTACTGACCTATATTCTTCCCCATTTTGTTAATATCCTTCATGCCCTTTTAATTAATGAATGGGAGTGTCTGTCTGGGATCATACTCTCACCTTTGCTTTGTTTTTTGATAGCTAATGGCTTTTCAAATGGTGCTGCTCAGGTCACTGAAGATGAACAGTGGGGGTGGAGCATGCCTCGGGTCAAAACATATCTTCTGAGTTGAGAGTCTAGAAGTCCTTGGAGCCATCAGGAGCTTAAATTGTCACCAATCTTATGTGCATGACAAGTGGTCTCTGTCACAGAGTGCCCAGCTGAGGTTACTGCGTGAAATTTCTAAAGACAAACACACCCAAGGAGGAAAGAACTTTGGGTGGCTTCTTCCTTATCTCCACATGACACCCCCATGGAGTATCCAAAGGAGGATATCTTGGTGATTGGAAGCGAGACATAAGACACAGTAAGAGAGAAATGTCTGGATCAGTGAGCTCTGCTGACATGTAACCTTGGGACAGTGGTAGCTCTCTCTTGCCTGTGCCCTGATACCAACAAGATCTCCAAGCAACCCAGACTCTGTCTTTCTCTGCCTTTAGAGCGCTCCATGGAGTCATGGCAACTGGGGGGAGCAGCCAGGGGCTGATTCTTCAGCAATAGCAATTATGACACACAGTGATCAGCTGAGAAGGGCTGAGAGGAAGTGAGCATAGCACTTTTAAGCGGCCTCTTCTTGCCGCTGTGTGACCCTAGGGTTCCTTAAACTCCTTATGGTTCAGAACCTGTCTGGGAAATTACTTGTCTCTAACATCTACAGACTGGAGCAAAGGGCCAGATAGAGGCCTTCTATTCATGGCCCATCTGCATTTTTATACCACCCCAATAATTCTTGTTCTCTGAAAGGATTAGCACATAGCCTCAAGTACACACACACACACACACACACACACACACACACACACACACACACATTTTTGCCTGTAAGTGACTTCCTTGTTCAGAACTTAAGGCCTGAACACCAGCATAGTGGTATCTCTTAGACATGATCATAGTAGTGTCTAAGTTAAGGTTTTATTGCTGTGAAGAGACAGCATGACCATGGTAGCTCTTATAAAGGAAAACATTTAGTTGAGGCTGGCTTGTAGTTTCAAAGGTGTATTCCATTATTATCATGGCAGGAGGCATGGCGGTATCTAGGTAGGCATGGTGCTACAGGAACTTGAAGTTCTACATCTTGATCTGCAGGCAGCAAGGAGGGACTGTGTCACTGAGCATAGCTAAGCATAGGAGACCTCAAAGTCTGACACACTTCCTCCAACAAGGCCACACCTACTTCAACAAGATCATCTTATTAGCTTTGTAGATGTCCCACCTCACAAGAAGTAACGTAGAACAGGCCCAGAATGTACTCTATGAAAATATAAGATCCTCAGAAGAAGTGCTGATTGCCAAGGACCAATGATGGTTGTTCATAGGTTTGAGATAAGTATCAAGGTACCAGGGCTTAGGATAGACCTTGGCCTAAAATAGGTACTTAATAGGCATTAGCTGTTGGCAGTATTATTTATCTCTTGTGTATAGGAAAGACAGACACTGATGGGTGCAGGAATAGAACTCATGACTGTGGTAAAGACTTTACATCCAAGAGAAGCAGGCAAACAGGGACTTAGAGAGAGGCCCTTGATAATTTTCATCTCATACATGGCCATGAGTCCAAGGCTTCTTGATGTCCCTGAAACCAACACTGAAGAGAAACAACAGCTACTGCTTATGTTGAATGTTGAGCTGAATGTCTAGTTGGGCCGAATGCATGACTGGAAGACAGAATGGCCAGAGTCCTAATGTGAACCTGAGGAATCAGATAGGTATACTCTGTCTGAAAAGCTCAGAGATTCTGAATCAGTCACTTCATTTCATGAAGCTACATACTCTTCACATGTAAGTTGAGTACAATGATGCTTTTGAGTTCACCTCCCAAGTCTGTCAGCAGAATCGGTGGTCATTTGCTAGTTGTCTGTACCCTTCTTAAAGATGTTGATGGTGAGTCTGGAGAGTCTCAAGCTGGGAATTTACTGTGCTGATATAACCCATGGCACTGGAAAATCAAAGAGTTCTTTCAGGCCTGAGACACCTCCTCTCTTGACAGAGAATGTCCTCCCCCATTTCCAGCATCCTGAGGGTATGAGGACACCATAGGGAGGCCTCACATCCAGGCCGTGAGTTGGTTCCCAAAGACTCTTCTGGCCCTTGGGAAGGAGTTCCCTAAAATCAAGGGAAACTTTCTCAAGCTCCCCCTCCCCCTCCTGCACAGCACTTAGGACTTATTATGTCTCAATGCTGACTCCTTGATTCCAGGAGAAAGGCTTGCACAGGCCCTGGAAGTGAAATTGAGATACTTTGTGCGTTTCTCTAAAGTTTGATCCAAAGGGAGGTGGGTCATGAGTGCCCAGTGGGAAACCCTCACTTGTTTTGAAAGTTTAAAGCCAGCCCATTTCAAAAGAAATAAGACGGTGGGTGGGCACCCTGACATGGAGAGTATTGGTGGCAATATGTCCATATATGGAGACTGTGGTGGGCAGAGCCTGGATGGATACTCATTCCAAACTACCAGGAGACCACAACTCTTGTATTTTCTTGTGTAAATCCAACAAAATGTAAATAAAATAAATAATATGTGCAAATTATGACCATATATTCTCTAAACATGTAGACATATGTATACATAGATACATGCATTGATCTGTCTTGATTGAATTAAATATATATCTGTATATTTAGACATTTATAAATGGAAACATAACTACAACTCAAATGTAGAGGAGCACTTACACAGAATTCATTTAAAATACCTAGAATTTGAAGTTTTTAATTTTATTTGTGTAATTTTACCTTTGTGTAGCAATTTAATTTCGGTATTCTGTTCCAAGATATACACACACATATATGAATATTTACTGAAGTATTGTTTGTGTATATGACAGAAGCCCTAGAAATAATATATTCAGCCATGGGTACTATACTAGTTGAGTAAATCACATTTCCTTACAATGAAACCCATACAATCTTTAAAAAGAATGTCACAGGAAAAAAAAATATTGGCATGAGAAGTCATTCACAATATATTGTTGAGTGAAAAAAAATCACAAGGAGATATATACATTATGATATCATTTTTGCTTACTACATCTACACACGGAGAGAGACAGAGTCTGGAATGGCTACAAGCAAATGTTATCTGTGGTTTATCTTTGGGAGACAGATTTAAAAGTATTTCAATTTTCTTTTGTTATATGTATTTTCCAATTTTTCTACAATGGAAAGAAATCACATTTATAATAATTTAAAAAGTTATAAATCAGAACTGTGCCGCCTGGAGTTTAGCACAAACATGGAGCTCCAACTGGGGCTCTGCCATTGCCAAGGAAAGCAGAGGAACCAACTGCCTGGCTTCACACATGGTGCCGGTGCGGCCTCAGCCAAGGGCAGCATCGTGTGTGAGTGTGACCACTGAGACCAGCGCCCAGGAGCTCGATTGTCACGCACGCCCACATCCTTCCCATACTGCTCCCAGTCTGCCAAAGATGCTGCTCCCAAGATGCAAATTTTCTGCAGAAGAGCGAAGTCTCTGTTGAGCTGGGTCCGTTGCTAACTGCACAGTGCGTTTGCACCAACATTTATGCCATCTGGTCTAAGAGTCTGCTCCCCACTGCTTACCAAAACTGTCAGTGGCTCCCCATTATTTACGAATTCTTTGGCATGGCCTGTGGAGGCTTGTGAGGTTTGTCCCTGGCTTGTGTCTCTCCCCGGGGTTTCTTTCAGAGACCTTCTGCTTTGGCCAACCTTGATTTCGAAGCGGTTGCTAATGACTCAGTCAGGATACATTTTCCTGCCACCATCAGAAACCCGACGAACTTCAACAGAAAGGAAACATATTCTCACACACCAGGGATTCCTAAGATTTAGTTGGGTGCTGTGGACCGGCTGAGTTTGATCCCTGGGTTCCTGAGTTGGAAGCCTGGCTCCCTGCATGGCAATGCTAAGAGGTAGTGGGACTTTCAAGAGCCTGGGTCTAGTGGAGGGTACAAGACTAACACCCTCCACACTCCCTGGCTTACAGTCTTGCAGTGCGATCTCTCTCACAAATGCTACCAACATGATGCCATCTGCTGTGATGTGACCCAGCCAAGGGTGCCCTCACCAGAGGCAACCGAATGGATGCTGCTGCCTAATCTTGGATATTTAGCTAAAACTGTGAACTAAATATACCTCTTTTCTATGTAAGTATCCAGCTTTGGGTATTTTGTTACAGTCATGGAAAACTGTCTGATAAAATGGGCAGAGGAGATCACTGATTTAGCAGTTTTGTGATGGCACCAGGGGTCCTTCACCTCTGCTCTGCCATCAGTGTTAGAATCACACTCAAACCAGAATCATCAATTCCAAGAATTATATCCAAATATGCCTAAAGGACATACTGTCTTTTCTGTGATTTTCAGTTGGGTTAAGAAAACTCCCAAATGTGGGTCATGGTGGCACATAACTTTAATCCCTGCACTGGGGAGGTAGAGGCAGGTGAATCTCTGTGAGTTCTAGGCCAGCCAAAGCTACACAGAGAAACCCTGTCTCAATAAAAAGCAAAACAAACAAACAAACAAAAAAAAACAAGACAGAAAGACAGACAGGAAGGAAGGAAGGAAGGAGTAAGGAAGGAAGGAAAGAAAAAAGAAGGGAGGGAGGGAGGGAGGGAGGGAGAGAGAAAGGAAGGAAGGAAGGAAGGAAAGAAGGAAGGAAGGAAGGAAGAGAAAAAACTTCCAAGAAATTCTCCTACAAAACTCTTCCTTACATCTCTTTGACCAGACTCAAGACACATACAAATTCCAAGTTGACCATTGCCAAGCCAAACATAATTGTCCTTGAACCGGAGGGACAGGCCTTGTTTACACCTAGGAGAAGAGTCAGAAATCTCTGATGTATGTGACTTCTTAAAAAAGAGGTGTATTCCTAAAGAAATCTGGGGTTCAACTAAAAGGAAGGCCACTTTAAACAGACAAGATCACTCTACTGCCCGTGACATTTCATGGTCTCTTCTGCAGGGAACGTCCTTCTCTCTAATCACCCCTACTCATATTTTGAATTTCTAAGGTGTCTTTCTGGCTAGACTCTGACTAGAACTTCCACAAAGCTAACTTCCCCAGCTCATTGTAATGTCTTATCCCCTGAAAGAAAATTTCAGTTGTTTTTCCTAAATGCCTTTAACACAGTCAGCTGCACTGGGTTATTTGTGTATCTGTTTTTACAACCTGAAAAGGGATTGTGGGGTAAATGAAAGTATTTGGTAGAAAGTCCAGTACTCCAGGTCCATATAGCCAAGGTAGTGTCCTATGAAAAACAGGGTCTACATCCCTTCCTTCCCTGTTTCCGTGTATGTGGCAGACAGACCTGACCGCAACACCTTCTCAGACTACACTTACCCATAGCCTTAGAATTCTGCATTCAGAGTTTTGTGAAGCCATTAGTGTGTGACCAGATCTAAAGCAGAACGTGAAAATACCTATTTGCTGTTTGGGGCTCCAGATTGTGCAAAGTACATGGCAGGCTAGGATGGAGATAAGAGTCACAGTGAGACAAATACAGAGATAAGCAAAGCATGTGTACACTCAGGAACCTGTGGTCTAGAGAAGCAACACACACACACACATACACACACACACACACACACACACACACACACACACACACATTTCCTTTCTTCATAATGGGCTGGGGAAATGTCTTATTGGCAAAATGCTTGCCACATGTTGTGATTTACTTACAGTGACTGTGATAAAAGACCAACCAAAAGTAATGGGGGGGGGAGTTTATTTCATCTTCACTCTTCAGTCCATCAAAGGAAACCAAGAACTGGGATCAAGGCAGGAACCTGAAGGAGAAAGCATGAAGGAATACTGCTTACAGGCTTGCTCTGTGGGTCTCTTTTCAGGCAGCTTTTTATACAGCCCAGGACCACCTGCCTATGGATGGCACTTTCCACAGTGGGCAGAGACCTTCCACAGCAATAATAAATCAAGACAACTCCCCACACATGTGTAGCCACAGCCCAATACGATCTGGGCAATATCCTAATTGAGACTGTCTCAGATGGCTTTGAGCTGTGTTGTATTGACAGCTGTAACTAACTAGTGTTCCGAGCCCCTCTGTGTCCCCTTCGTCCGTGAAAAAGGACACGTGAGGCAATGTTCGGGTGGTTACTACAACAAGGCTTTACTTCTTGTATAAGCAGAAGCGGAAAAGACGGAAAGACCGGAAGAGGCACTGCTATATGTACCCTAGAGTGGCGTGTTCACTTCACTGATTGGCTGTTCACTCATTACCCATAATACACCCCGGGATGGGCAGTGACTTTGGCGGCTTTTTGCCTTTTGCACCTGCGCAGTTACTTGTTTACTAGTGGGAGGACAGGATGCCCGCGCCATCTTGGAATGGTGGAATGTATCACTGCTAACTGCGGCTTTCTACAAACTAGGACACTGTGCAAGCAAGAGGGATCAGATCCCAAGTACCTATGTGTCTTAGTTAGGGTTTTACTACTGTGAACAGACACCATGACCAAGGCAACTTTTATAAGAACAACATTTAACAGGGGCTGGCTTACAGATTCAGAGTTTCAGTCTAGTATCATCAAGGCGGGAACATGGCAGCATCCAGGTAGGCATGGTGCAGGAGGACCTGAGAGTTCTACATCTTCATCTGAAGGCTGCTAGCAGAATACTGGCCTCCAGGCAGCTAGAATGACGGTCTTAAAGCCCACACCCACAGTGACACACCTACTCCAACAGGGTCTGGGCTAAGCAATACATCACACTCTGTAAAAGTCCGGATGCAGCAGTGCACCTGCAGTTTCAGTGCTGAGAAGAGACAAGCAGATCCCTAGAGACAGGTAGCTTAGCAGAATTGCTGACCTCAAGCTGTAGTAGTGACACACCCTGAGCCAAGAACTAAGGGGGAACTAGGGTAAGACACTCAGTATCAACCTGTGGCCTCTACATCTGTATTCCCACACATGCATCTAGATGCACATGCACACACACATAATACACACACTCAGATAAATAATAAGTCTTTCAAAATCCAGCGACAATGAGATGAGTGCCGTGGAGAGGTGCTCATGGTGACTTGGATAAACACAGGACACTGAGGAACACTTTTTGGAGAAAGATCTGGTCAATTATTTTGGACTTAGTATGCTCAGCTTGATCAATCTCCAGTTTCTGGACACTTTTGTTATTTCTATTTCAATAAAATTAATGATGCTAGAACGAACATTCATATACATCCATATACTTTTAATGCACTTTAAATAGTTTGCATAGTATACATCTAGAAGTGGAATGGCCATGACAAAGAACATATATATGTTAGAGGACATATATGATGTACACTGCTCCCAACACACACGTATAAGTACTTGTTCACTTCTCTTTGAGTCCAAATTTTGTAATTATGATTGTAAACAATCACCTGTTGTTGAGTCTATTAATGTGCAAAATAGAACAGTAGATCACACTGCAGTGAGTGGCCTTGTCCCTTCTCCAGTGCGTCTTTACAATGCATTACTAGAAGGGGGGATATTTGGGTCAAAGGTACATGATATTTATAGATACCGTCACTCCCTTCCATGGACATCATGTGGTTCTAGATGTTATCAGCAACTTTCCCTGATCTCACCAATAGTCAAACTTCCAGAATGGTAGCTCAGTTCTCTCCTTGCTGAGAGTTTTCTCCCTGTAAGTCACTGAGCGTCTTCTCATATGACTAAGAGTTATTTGCATTTCCCTTTCCACGCCAGTCTGCACATCTCTCTTGCTCATTTCTATAGGTTGCTGCTCATTTTTATCTTCTATCTTAGTTCTTTATGTGTTAGGACTATAGCCTGTTGTCTGTCATGCTCACATGGCTCTCAGCTTCTCCTTTGTATTTTACTGACTGCCTTAGTTTGGGTTCTATCGATGTGAAGAGACACCATGACCACGTGAACTCTTATAAAGGAAAACCTTTCATTGGGGCTGGCTTACAGTTTCAGAGGTTTATTCCACTGTCATCATGGCAGAAAGCATGGTGGCATGCAGGCAGATGTGGATAGGTAGCTGAGAGTTCTACATGTGGATCTGAAAATGGCAAGAAGAGAGTGTGAGACACTGGGCCTGGCTTTAGCTTCTGAAACCTCAAAGCCCACCCCCAGTGGTGCACTTCTTTCCACAAGGCCACACCTACTCCAACAAGGTTACATCTCCTAATGCCACGCCCTGCTGAACACCTCCTTAAATATATGAGTCTATGTGAGCCATTCCTATTTAAACCACCATACTGTCCTTGGGTATGCCCTTTAATTAATTAATTAAGTAAGTAAGTATAGAATAGAGTTTATTTAGGGCATGGGAAGTGGAGTTGGGAAGAAAGTAGAGACAGAAGAGGGGGAGAGGGGGCAGAAGAAGGAAGGCTGGCCAGGAACATGTGGAGAGGTGGGGGAAGGGGATAGGGAGAAAGGGAGAAGAGGCAGAGAGTAAGGGTGTAAGAGTGTGTCCTTTAATTGTAATAGGCAAAGTTAACAATCTTTCTTTAGGGTTTCTGGGTTTGGAAACATAGTTTAGAATGTTGTCCCTTTGGCCAACTCCCCTTCTATCCTCTGGTCCTCCCTCCCCTTCCCCTTCTTCCTTTTTCAGTTTTTAAAATCTCTGATGTAATTAGAATTTACCCTATTTCATGACATGAGGGATGGAAGAGGTTTTTCTCTTTTCCACCTGGCCATTCAGCCACCCTTACCTTTCCCTATTTATTTGTTTCATCCTGTATTACATTTTCTTATAAAATTGGATCTGTTTCTGGGGTCTCTATTCTATACTTTTTCTGTGTAAACCACACATTTAATCACAGGACCCACAGAACATGCTCCAGTACCTGCCTGTGCTGGCCCTGCTCTGACCCTGCTTCTTTTTTGTGCATGGCCTGATTACTTTCGTCCCTGGCTTTTAAGATGAATTTTATAGCCATCCTGTCAAGAGAAAATTCTGAAAATATTTTCATTAGGACAACAATAAAATCAAGGTTTAACTTAGGGAGCATCGCCATCTTTCTGATTTAGAATCTTTCCAAGCAAGAACATTATTTTTTTTTTTAGAAAAACATCTTGTACATGTGTCCTCCAAAGGTTCATGAGTTAAAAGTTTAATCTCCCCACCATGAGCTCCAGCTTCACCCAGACCCAAAGCAACAAAGCCAACCAGCTATAAAAAGCTCCAAGACCACAAGCCAAAGAAAACCTTTCTTCTTCCTATGTTTGTTGATTTATCTCTTGTATTTTTCTATAGTAACAAAAACCTAACTAATTCATGTGCCTTTGGGCATGTTTGATTTTTCACAAGGTTTTAAACATTTCTTTTTAGTTTTGTGCTAGGTATTTGTGTAAATGCATAAGCATGTGTTTGCTTCCAAACTATTTAAAAGCATTCTGAAAATCTCAAGTTCTCTCCATCTCCCCCCTCCTCCTTTCCTCTCTCCTCCTCTTCCTTCTCCTACTCCGCCTCCCCTTCCGTCCTCTCTTTCCCCCCTCTTCCTCCTCGTCCTCCTCCTTATATACACTATGTAGCCCTGGCTGACCTGAAAATTGCTATGTAGTGCAGGTTGGCCTAACTCACTCTCTCTCTCTGGAATAGTTGGATTAAAACCTTGCTGCATCACACCCATCTCATGCTCTTTTAAATTTAATATGAGTTTCTTAAGAATAAGGATATTTTGTTTGATAACCACAATGTGCTTATCCAATTAGAAATGTTATCTACAAGCTACATTAAGCTACTGAAGGGCTCCATAGTGGTAATTGGGTTCATGCCCCTCCGTTGAGGTGGAAGCCTCTCCTTTCCCAGTTCAGACATCCTAGGAAAAGATGGTAGAAGGACACACATTTGCTGATTTTTACATGATACTGTTACACATTCTTCTCACTGTTCTGAGTTTTGAGATGATAGATGTTTGCTATATAGCCCAGGCTGGCCCCAAACTTACAATCCTCCTATCACAGCCTGCCAAAATACTGAGATTCCAGGCACACATTGCCAACCTGAGAGTCTCCAGATACAGAATAAAGCTGTCTGTGCACAAGGTATTTTTGGCCTCTTCTTCTCAGGTCTTCATGACTTCTCTTTACTCTCATGGTCCTTGGGAGCACCAGGACATGGGTCTCCAGATGACTGAGATGTCCAAAGCTGCACCAGGACATCAGGATCCCCCATGAGTCTGTTATAAACACTAAGTCTTAAGTCTCATCCCAGACTTACTAAATCAGAAACTCTTGAGGCTTGGACCTCTGCTTTCTAATAAGATGATTTTGTTACATGCTAGATTTCGAGAATTACTGTTTTAAACTACAGCTCAGGGAGAAGAAATTAATAGTTACTAGTAAATTGTCCATCCATTTTACAAGTCCATTTACAAGGAATGGCCTACGGAGGCCATTCTTTGCACCGTGATAGAAGACAAACGAACAGAATTCTTGTTCTATCACTGTGACAAGAAACTTGCGGTATTTCTTACCCATAGTCTTTTCAGTGCCTCAAGTCAACACAGTAAACATCTGTGTAGCCTCTCAAGGTCCAGACCTTGAGCATTATGGTCTTTGTCTTTCACACACTCCCTTTGGAAGTCTTGTTGATTCTACCTTCAATATACAACAAGAATTTGATTTCTTCTTGCCACCATGGTACACAGGCATGGCCCACATTTTGACACTGTCACCTGCTACTGTCATCCACAAGTATCTCACGCCACATTCCTAGCTGTTCTGGGATGCACACAGCCCACAGGTAACAGGCAGACACACCCAAATAATTCAGGTAAGAGATGATGGTTGTTTGAGAGAGAAGGCTGGGTGACAGGAGACAGTTATCTCCCTACATCCTGTGGTCACAGCAGTCCTCCTATGAACACTTGTTTTCACCCCTCGCTCACAGAAAAACCAAGCTCCTTCCAGGGGTGTGCAAGGTTGTCCCAGGCTATGCATCATTGTTTCCACCCCAACCCCAGTGTCTTCTCAGCACCTCTGCTGGTTTCCTCGTGCTGATATGTCTCTCACCCAACAAGAAGGTTCCCTTACAGCATTGTGATAACCAAGTGTCATTTGGGCATGCTTTTTCTCAAGTAGTCACATGGCTAATTTATCCTCCTCCTTCAAGTCCCACTTTTGATGTTCCTTTCTTAGTAACTACATGGCCTTAGGGAAAGAGTGTGCCTGAGGCCCAAGTTCTTTGCCCGGCTTCTGTGTTCCCAGGCACTGTGTCTGAAGGACAGTCAGTAACTCAGACTCTGTCTGTCTCCCTCCTTCAAAGAGCATTGCCTTCTTTGCTCTCTGCTGTCATCTCACTGCGGACGACACAGCTTGGAATGTAGTATTCACTTCATAAGCATTTGTTGAATTAAAAATTAAAATGTTTAATGTGTTGCTATTATAATTCAGCTCTCTTTTACTTTCCATTTATTTATTGAAATAACATCTCATGTAGCCCAGGCTGACTCTGCACTTATGTAGCAGAGGATAGACCAGAACTTCTGATCCTACCTCTACCTCTCAGATAATGAAGTTACAGGTTTATACAATCCTGGGGAATAAAAAAGGACTCCAGGCTAGCAGGATAAGTAGTCTCTCAGTGGAGCCCCAACCCATGAGCAAGTTGCTTTCAATACAAGTTTCTGCCTACTTATTTCAGGTTCTTGGAAAGATTTCCTTTCTTTTTCCTTTCCTTTTTTTAAAATTCCTTTTTTGTTTTGTTTTTCTTTTTGCCTTGCAGCTACTTGACATTCTGCCCCTTTGGTTACCTTCATTGATTCAAGATTCTTAGAGTTTTCAGAGCAATTTTTTTCTTTTCATTTCTACAAGAATTCATGTTCACGAACATTAGCAGGCCCAGTGAATGTCTGACTTGTATTGAGAAGAACATTATACAGTTGCTTCAAGGGCATGCACTTGTACACTCTCTTCCCCCTCCCCACGGTGATGAGTGTGTGTGCCCCCATTTTGAGTCTTCTGGAACAAACGAACATCTTTACCAAGTTCATGGCTTGGGAGGCACTGTGGTCTTCTAAGAAACTCAAGCATATCCACTTCCAGCCACCCCACTTCCTTCCTTCTCACAGGAAGCTGGAACTGCTCACCTCTGGGAACAGATTTCCTTCATGTGTAAAATGTGAGCTTGGAAGATCTGATCCAGGGGAACTGTTTCTCACTGTCTCCATGCAGCCGCAGGACCCAGGTTTTTTTGCACTGTCTGTTGATAAGATAGATTAAGCTAATAAGTGTCCTCATGCTGGACCAATTCTGCACGTTTGAATGACTCATTCCTTACCACAACCCTTGGCTTATAAACAGTGCTCTGTGTACGTGCACTGAAGGAGGAGACAGAGGGGAATGAGCATGGAAGAGTCGCTAGGTTTTAAATAGAAAGAAGCAGGCTTGCAACCCGGTTTCTCCCGGTTATAGGCAATAAGATTGAGACTCTCAGTGTCATCTTTGGAAGTGGAAGATGTTCATCTAAAATATTTATTGTGACAATTAAATGAGATTGTAAATGCGAGTGAACTTTGCAAACGGTGAGAGGCCAGGAGACTGGTATCATTGTGCTTTTTATCACAATAGAGAATGTGAAGGCTCACTACCATCCGTGTACTCGCTCAGCATTACTAATGACACACAAGCTTCAGATTTTCTCTGCTATTCTTAGCCTATTATCTGTCATTTGAATATCTCTGTCTTTCAAGTGAGCCCCTCCTCTCTAGTAGCCACTGCATAGCTATTTTACTAATATTATCACCATGCTCCTCAATCTCTGTGTGATGTCCTGTGATCACACCGGGAGAAGCGTGGTATTGATATTTTGATCCATTTTTGTGCTGAAGTCAAGAAGCATTTAGTAGTCAATATTGTTGCTTGCCTGAGTGTTGGCAAAATCACATTGACTATACAAAGAAGAACAGTCTCTACCTCTTCTATTTCATCCACATTGGCAGATGCATTCTCATCAAAGGTGGTGATTTGGGGGGTGTTTAGGTCCTCTGGGTAAACATAAAGCTGCTGCAGTGAAAATATCTTTGACATGAAGGTGAAAGAAGCCAATTTTTCTAACCTCAACCCAGCCAAAAGCTTGAGAACAGAAACAAACCTTTTAGCACATTGTCTTTTGTTTTGCCACCTCAAAAAAAAAAAAAAAAAAAAAATCAAAGTGATTTAAAGACTATCATCAGAGGGCTCTTACCAGCTCTGAAAGCCATTAATTCTACTCTAGAACTCTCAACAACACCCAACTAAAACTTAATCAAACTTAAAAGGTAAAATGGTAATACTACTCTAAGATAGATTAAAGCCAAAAAGAAATCTCCGTGCATTTAGAAAGTAAAGAGTTGTGAAAAGCATTATCTGTTCGGACTAAACTTCACTCCACCTGAAGAGTAATTAAAACAATAAAACAAAATTTCCCCAAACATAAACTTGTTAACTTTGAGTACCATCATAAAAGGCTGGAGAAAGGAGATATTTAAATTATTAGTTTTTCAAAGCCATAGAAAACAAACTCAGCATCACACTGAGGCATGTTTAGAATGACCGCAGGCAACAGTCATGACCCCTGAGCACAATCATGTCCTGAGTACTGCACACAGGCGAGATTCATTGGTACTAACTCTGCTCCTGCAAGCGACATGCTGTCTCAAATAACACAGGAACTTGGCTCTATGTCCTCCCGGGAGGCTGTGTACTGCCCACCTCTAGTCCCTGGGATGAGAATAAAACCCTCCCAATTTAGTTGGAGCCCAAGCTTACCTGAACTGAGAGGGTCAGGGGAAGGGAGAGGCAGCAGGTGTGTTTGACCCAATCCCAGCATCTCCTCTCTTGGGCCATTACAACTGGGTAGGTGGATAATGCTCACCCCTGTTGGCTGTGGAACTCACGGCTTCTTATTTCCTGGCAGATGATTAAAGCCTGAAGCAAAAATGGCTGAGAAGAGCTTAGGCAATGTGTGAGAACACTTGATCTAAGTCCTCTGGCAGCCTGGAGAAATTCAAGCAATGCCACCTCAGCTTGTTAGCTTGGAACCCACTAGCCTTCTAGGTTGCATCTAGGGTTACAAAGTGGCTACCTGTGAGAAGGCACTTAGAACAGAAGGTGAAGCAATTGGACTATCTTGGGCTGTTTTCTGTTGCTAAAACCAAACAACACCGCCTGTGTTATTTATAGAAGGTGGCAATTTATTCAGTTCCTGGTTCTGGGGGTTCAAGATCAAGCATTCATATCTGGCCTTGACTTTGGAGTTCCAGAGCTACATGGGCCTCACAAATGGAGACAAGGCAAATTTTGACAAAACAGCTTTTATCAATAGCCTGATGTAGCCTGAGGGACTGTTATCTTTCACCCTCAGTAGAACCTCCTATCTCCAAGTTAGCTTCTATTCTGATGTAGGTAGCCTGTGTTGGTAGGACCATAAACCTGGATATGTCAATCATCCTTTTGCTCAACCAGTATTCACTAAACATCTATATGCAAAGTGTCAACATAGGCTCTTATGTTGACTTGAGGACACTTATGATAAAATGGAACACACATTTTTCTTAATGACCTTCATCAAGCCCTATATGCCCTAGTGTGACTTTCTAACAGATGTGTACATGTCATAGGGCAAAATCAACTCACAATGCATTTGTATGTTGCTAATGATGCCCACAATCTAGGTTAAAAAAAATCAGCTTACTTTAAAACTGAAATTTAAAATTCTAATTCATAATTTACCATCTGGAGAACATCATAACCACATTTAGAGAAATCAAGATTTTATGATGGGTCTAACTGATCAGATATGAAGTGAAATTTGACAAAGCAAGTTGGAGAACAGGATATGGAGTGTTCAGGAAAAGTGTTCTCTGATGGGTGGTGTTTAAGTCACAATGGGAGACCCCAGCAGTGACAGAGCACCCCAGAAGCAAGGGCAAGAGACAAGAGAGTGGGCAGAGATTTGGGAGGGAAGGGGAGAAGAATTCTGGGGACATTGAAATGTTTATAGATCCAGGGTCACAGAAGCAGAATGAGAAGGAATTGTCATCCAGTTTCCATTTAAAAAATATTACATTGTACTTCAAGTTAATTTAAAAAAGAAACCTATGTATGCTAGTCGCCTTTATTTTGTAACCTGTAAACTAATCCAAAGAACACAAAATAGAGAACAAAAACCATGTCAGCAAATAATAGTAAGTGTAATTAAAGGCATAATTCCCAAGTCACAGATGATGGAAAATGTCTGTTAAATCAGAAGAGTTGGGATCAGTTTGGAAGGGATACTAAGACATGACTGTCAGCCCTCCAGATCTCAGGCATCGCCCAGATCTAAGGTCTTCCAGTTTAGACCTTGAGTGTCCCACAAAGTTCATGAATTTAAAAAAACACAAAAACAAACAAACAAACGCCCTTAATGTGGGGCTGCAGGAAAACCTTGAGACCTCTAAGAGGAAAGCCTACTGGGAAGCCTTTAGGTCTTTGGGAACATTCTTGGAGAGACTGTGGGACTCTAATCCCTTGCATCTCGGCCCTGAAGAACTACATGCTCTTGCCACGGGATGTTGCTTCAGCATAGACCAAAACAACCAAGCCAGCTGATCAGGGATTAGAGCCACAAAACCATGAGACAAAAGATACCTTTTGTTTTTATAAATTGATTGTACTAGGTATCAAATTATAATGCTGATAAGTTTATTAACACAGACCTCAACTATAAGCTGAAGCCCTACTGTGAGTCATAGCCAACCTCACACTGAATAGTGTGAACACATTATTCTGAAAGGGACAAATGGCAACAACTAAGAGACTGCTTTGTCTTTGTATATTCAGAATCAATGAATCCAGTCCAAAGCTCTCAGTTACTTTGGAGCAGGTGTCTGTCCCAATTTTTCATTACCACCCTACACCAAATACGAACTCAAAAAGAATGCTCTGTTCTCAAGGAAGGGACAAGCTCAGAGAGATCTACTATGGGACTTATTCACAGAACCAAGAGAAGCAAAATGAAGAAGATTAAAAAAGCAAAATCTAGATGAGGGATCCACTTCCATGGAATTATTCCAAGGGAGGAGAAAAATACCCCAAAGTAAAGAGAGAAAACGTCAGAGAACTATTGGGCTATTTGATGAGCTCTTTGGGACTTTTCTTTTCTCCCCAAATGGCCTTTTTAAAGGGAAAGGACAACTGAAGTACAAGCTGCTCAAGGAGGAGATTGTAAGATGGCTGGAGGAGATGTGGCTTCGGAATCAAGTTGAACAGAATAAGGGCCACCACAGAAAGCAAGCTGCAGTAAGCAATGTGGAGGAATGACAGGGAAAGGCAAAGAGAGGGGGGATCTGCTGAGTTGAGGATGCAGGGTGACGTGGCTGCATTCTATGCAAGTATTTATTATTCCATGTAAGTATTCTGTGTAAAAAAACAACAAAACAAAGACAAAAACAACAACAACAACAACAACAATTCAAGCTAGTCTGGTTTCTTGCTTGCAACACTCAACATCCGAAGATGAATGGAGTTCTTTGGGAAAGTTCTTAGATGAAATTGTACTTCAACATTTGTAGTCACTGAATTATAATTTATATAGAAAGCAATGAGCTGCCATTCAGAAGTGGGAGGAAGTGGGGTTAAAAATGGAAGGGATTACTACCTCTGAGTCCTTAGGTGATGTACCATCCACATGTACATCTGGGAGACAAACTTAGCCACTGGAACACTGACCGTAGCTCAAGGGATTGTTTCTTCTCTGTGAGTCCATGCTCATGATGCAGTAATAACAGGAATCGTTGTCATAGAAGTAACAGCTACCATTCATTTGATGCTGGCTGAATTCTCGGCACCATCTAGCTGCTGTCACCCTCAGACCTCACAGTGCTCTGTAGAGTGACATTGCCTGCTCTAACTATGGCTGGAGAAACATCCACAGCTTGGAAGAAGCAGACTCTTTGAGCTGGTGATAGTCAGTTCCCCTGAGTTTTAGCCTCGTTTTTTGTTTGTTTGTTTTGTTTTTGTTTTTTGGTTTTTTTTTTTGTCTCTTTAAGCTTCGTACCGTTGTTTTCTGTACTCTAAAGGATTACTTCATGTTTACTTTCCTCTCTCTCTCTCTCTCTCTCTCTCTCTCTCTCTCTCTCTCTGTGTGTGTGTGTGTGTGTGTGTGTGTGTGTGTGTGTGTGTGTTATATTTATTCAGACACCAGAGTGGCCCATATTTGTTCAAAATGAAGGCTACTTTCTTGGCGGTGTTTTTCAGTCTTCAAGGAGAGGGACATAGGTGCCAGTTCAAAGATGCTGTGCACATGTTCTCCTAGTGAGAACTTACACCAGGTGACTGTTAAGCTAAATGTTCTGCACTGAGATCTTGGCCAATACCACCCCCCCACACACACACAGACATAATGCCTTTGTCACAACCCTTATGAATCCCCTCTACACCAGGAAAAGCCAAACTTGCCAGAAAATGGCAGGGATGCTAAAAGAACCTGGCTACCTGGGCTTCTGCTGGGTGGAGGCAGGTTTCCCTGGGCTAACAAGACAGCTAATTCCTAGAGATTCACCTATGGTAGAAAATGTATTTCTTGTGCTCTAATGGCCCTATCTGGCCTCCAGCTACACTCATCATGAGTTGAGAGTGTCCTGTGCCTCAGAGATGTTCTTGTCCTTCTGATAAAAATATGTGTTAATTTCAGATGGTTGTTCTGGACAGCCCAAAGTTTCTATGTACTAATCAAACAAGAGGATGGAGGGGAACGTGGCTGCCATGGAGGTAAGAAGGCCATGTGTCAGATGGAGTCTGGAAGGAGTGGATGTGGGACTTTAGGTGGATACGGTCTAGATGCACTGCACACACTATGAAATTATCAAAGAATAGCTAGCATAATCTTTCTAAATGGCTTATAATTTGATTCCATGTGCATGAGTATTTTGCTTGAAAATATGTATGTGTACAATGTGTGCCTCCTGTCTACAAGAAACCAGAAGTATCGGATCCCTGGGACTAGAGCTACAGACGGTTGAGAGCGGCCATGGGGTGCTGAGAACTGAACCCAGGTCCTCTCCAAGAGCAGCAAATTGCTCTTAGCCATTGGCTATCTTACCAGACTCAATAAAAACATTTTTATTTTGGTCTGTTTTTGTTGTTGTTGTTGTTGTTCGGGAAACAACACACTTGCATTTTTATTTCTTAGCTTCTTAATCTGAATTCAAACTAATAAGAAGGTAGAGGAAAGAATTTGTGCAAAGGGACAAGAATAAAATACAAAACACAAAAACTGAAGGATTTTAATTTAAATTTAAATAAATTTAACTTAATTTAATTTTTAATTGAAGGATTTAAATTTAAATAAATTTAAATTTTAATAAAATCCACTTTCCCCTTCAGACTCTTTTCTCTCCAGTCTCCTAATCTCTTCCATACTGGAAGTACAGAATTTGTTTACATTCCCTTGAACCTGCCAAACCTGAAACTGAACCCCACACCTCCAACTTCCTGTCAAATATTCACCCTCTTGTTTCTGAAAATAATACATTTTCCATTTTTAAACTTCATCTGCTGGAGTCCCATACAAATCGCCTGAGGAGAGTCTTCACCAGCTTAAAAAAAATTTTTTTTAAAGCAAAAATTTTTGGGTTGTTTTTTCTTTTGTTTTTAATTTACTTATTTGTATTCATGTTACATCCCAATTGCAACCCCCTCCCTCCTCTCCTCCTCGTCCTGTCCTTACAAACCCCTCCCCCCATCACTCCCACCTCTTCTTTTCAGAGAAGAGGAACCCCCCCCTTGGGTACCTACCCACCCGGGGCATCTAGTCTCAGCAGGACTAAGCACTTCCTCTCCCACTGAGGCCCAAGCAGGCAGTCCAGGCATGGGAAGAGATTCATTGGCAGGCAACAAAGTCAGAGACAGCCCCACTCCAATTATTAGAGGATCCACGTGAGGAACAAGCTGCACATCTGCTACAAATGTTGGGGGAGGCTAGGTCCAGCTCCTGCATGCTCTTTGGTTGATGATTAAGTCCCTGTGAGTCCCCCTGGTCCCAGGTTAGTTGACTCTGTAGGTCTTTCTGTGGTGTCCTTGATCAATCCGGCTCTCTCAATTCTATCCCCCCACTCTTCCACAAGACTCCACCAGCTCCTCCTGATGTTTGGCTGTGGGTCTCTGCATCTGCCTTCATCCACTGCTGGATGAAGCCTCTCAGGAGACAGTTGTGCTAGGCTCCTGTCTGCAAGCATAGCAGAGCATTATTAATAGTGTCAGGAGTTGACTCTTTCCCATGGGATGGGTCTCAAACTGGGGCAGTCATTGGTTGGCCATTTTCCCAGTCTCTGCTCCATATTTATCCCTGCACATCTTATAAGCAGGGCAAATTTTGGGTTAAAAGTTTGTCCACCAGAAGTCCTGCCTGGCTACAGAAAGTAACCTCTTCAGTTTTTATATCCCCTGCTGGTAGGAATCTAAGCTAGAGTTACCACCCCATACACCCCCCCATAACTACCCCCATCCCAGGTCTCCAGATAGTCCCAGAGATGCCCCCCACTGATTTCCATCCTCACTCCCAGCCCACTCCAGCTTCCTAACCCCACATCTGATCTCCATCCCCAAACACCTCCTCACCCTATCTTTCATTGAGTTCCCTTTCTCCATGACATCTGATGACTACTTTGTTTCCCCTTCTAAGTGAGATTCACACATCCTCCCTTAGGCTCTCCTTATTACACAGTGTTTTGTGGGAGAGGTCTGTGGATTGTAGCATGGTTGTCCTGAGGTTTATGGCTAATGCCTAACAATAAGTGGATACCTACCATAAGTGTCTTTCTGGGTTTGGGTTACCTCACTCAGGATGATGTTCTCAAGATCCATCCATTTGCCTGCAAAATTCATGATGTCTTTGTTTTTAGTAGCTGAATAGTATCCCATTGTGTAGATGTACCACATTTTCTGTATCCATTCTTCAGCTGAGGGAAATCTAGATTGTTTCTAGTTTCTGGCTATTCCAAATAAAGCTGCTGTAAACATTGCTGAGCAAGTGTCTCTGTGATATAGTAGGATATCTTTTGGGTATATTCCCAGGACTTGTATAGCTGTGTCTTGAGGTAGAACTATTCCCAGTTTTCTGAGCAACCACCAAATTGATTTCCAAAGTGGATGTACCAGTTTGCACTCCCACCGGCAATGGAGGAATGTTCCCCTTGCTCCACATTCTCACCTGCATGTGCTGTCACCTGAGTTTTTGATCTTAGCCATTCTGACAGGTGTAAGATGGAATCACAGAGTTATTTTGATTTGTATTTCCCTCATGACTAAGGACTTTGAACATTTCTTTAAGTACTTTTCAGCCATTCAAAAGTCCTTTTTTTTTTTTTTTTTGAATTCTCTGTTTAGCTCTATACCTCATTTTTTAACTGTATTATTTGGGTTGTTGGTGTCTAACTTTTGAGTTCTTTATAGATTTTGGATATTAGCCCTCTGTTAGATGTAAGGTTAGTGAAGATCCTTTCCCAATCTATAGGTTGTCATTTGGTCCTATTGACAGTGCCCTTTGCCTTACAGAAGCTTTTCAGTTTCATGAGGTCTCATTTATCATTGTTGATGTTAGAAACCTGAGTCATTGGTGTTCTGTTCAGGAAGTTGTGTACCAATGAGTTCAAGGTTATTCCCTACTTTTGTTCTATGTAGAGTATCTGGTTTTACATTGAGGTCTTTGATCCACTTGGACTTGAGTTTTGTGCAAGATGATAGACATGAATCTGTTTGAATTCTTCTATATGCAAGCATCTACTTAGTCCATTTATCGAAGATGCTTTCTTTTTCCATTGTATGGTTTTGTCTTCTTTGTCAAAAATTAAGTGTCCACAGGTGTATGGGTTTATTTCAGGGTCCTTGATTTGATTCCATTGATCAACCTGTATGTTCCTATACCTATTCCATGTAGTTTTTATTACTATTGCTGTGTAGTACAGCTTGAGATCAGGTATGGTGATACCTGCTCTAGAAGTTTCTTCATTGTACAGGATTGTTTTCATAATCCTGGGTTTTTGTTTTTCCATATGAAATTGAGAATTTCTCTCTCTCTCTCAAGGTCTGTAAAGAATTGTGGTGAAATTTTGATGGGAATTGAATTGAATCTGTAGATTTCTTTTGGTAAGATGGCCATTTTCACTGTGTTAATTCTACCAATCCATGAGCATGGGAGAGATTTCCATCTTCTGAGGTCTTCTTAAATTTCTTCAGAGACTTGAAATTTTTGTCATAAAGATCTTTCATTTGCTTGCTTAGAGTTACACCAAAATATTTTATATTATTTGTGGCTATTGTGAAGGGTGTTGTTTCCTTGATTTCTTGCTCAGCCTGTTTATCATTTGTGTAAAGGAGGGCTATTAATTTTTTTGGAGTTAATTTTTTATCCAGCCACTTTGCTGAAGGTGTTTATCAGCTGTAGGAGTTCTCTGGTAGAATTTTGGGGGTCACTTACGTATACTAGCATATCAACTACAAATATCAATACTTTGATTTCGTCCTTTCCAATTTGTATCCCTTTGATCTCCAGTTGTCTTATTGCTCTGGCTAGAACTTCAAGTACTCTGTTTAATAGATACAAAGTGGGCATCATTGACTTGTCCCTGTTTTTAGTGGGATTGCTTTAAGCTTCTCTTCATTTAATTTTATGTTGGCTTTTTGTATGTTGCCTTTACTGTGTTTAGGTATGTCCGTTGTATTCCTGATCTCTCCAAGACTTTAATCATGAAAGGGTGTTAGAATTTTTTAAATGCTTTTTCAGCATCTAATGAGATGATCATGGTTTTTTCTTTCAGTTTGTTTATATGATGGATTAGGTTGATGAATTTTCATGTATTGAAACACCCCTACATCCCTGGGATAAAGCCTACTTGATCATGAAGGATGATGGTTTTTATTTATTCTTTGATTCAGCTTGCACATATTTTATTGAATTTTTTTTATGAACATTGGCTTATATGAAAAGTAGGTCTGGAATTCTTTTTTTTTTTTTTTTTGGTTGGATCTTCATATGATTTAAGTATTAGGGTGACTGTGACCTTATAGAATTAGTTTGGCAAAGTTCCTTCTGTTTTTATTTTGTGGAATAGTTTGAGGTGTATTGGTATCAGTTCTGAAGAACTAATTTTGGTAGAAATCTGTAATAAAACCATCTGGCCCTGGGATTTTTTTGGTTGGAAGACTTTTAATAGCTGATTTTATTTTATTTTCTTAGTGGTTATAGGACTGTTTAGTTTGTTTACCTGATCTTTACTTAGCTTTGGAAAGTGGAATCTATCAAGAAAACCATCCATTACATTTAGATTGTCTAATTTTGTGCAGTACAGGCTTTTGAAGTAAGACCTAATGATTCTATAAAAATATTCTTAATAAAAATAAGAAAAAAATATTTAACTTAGTTTTTAGGTATCTTGTAACTCCAGAGGAACTGGGCTCTGGTAGGAATCAAAGTTAACGTAGGAAGTGAGAGCCCATGCCCATGTTCCCTTGGCAGGACTGAAAGTGACTAAGAGATCCTGTCAGTGCAATTCAGCTCAAGTATTTTGTAAAGCCCTAGGAATGGTAATGGTGGGAGGAGTGCTCCCAGAAATAGAAGCCTCATCAATCATGGTACAACTTATGAAGGACACAGTGAGCAAACCTGTTCTCCTAATGTCTGCTTCTACTGAGGTCAAGACATGCCCACAGATAAGGAGAGGATTTTCTCAGGATGAGCTCAGGGTATGGCAATTTCCATCAGATGAGAAACTGACTCCTATGAAGAAGATAAGGCTAATGTTTAAGACAAAAACAAAACAAGAAGCTTGGGACTCACGTGTAATGCCTTCTCTGCTACAATTGGTCCAGAGAGATGCTTGAATGTCAAAGTAATTCTCCCATTCAAGTGGCCTTGGGACTTTGTACCAACAGTCAAGGTAGGAATAGTGTGAATGCTCAAGAACTCTATAGCTTCCTGTTCTCTTCCAAGGCTGTGTCAGGATCCCAACAGAGGGATTTGGGACAATGACAGAGCAAGGCATTTCCTGAGTACCGAAGGGCTACTCTTCTCAGCTGGATGCGAGTGCAGGGTGGTTTGAATGAGAAATACTCACCTTGGGCTTCCATACTTACACATTTGGTCTCCTCTTGGAGGCTTTATTTGGGGAAGTTATGGAACCTTTAGGGGGTGCAGCCTTGCTGGAGGAGGTTCATCACTGTGGATGAGCTTTGAGAGAGTTTATAGCCTTGCCTCGTTTCCAGTTCACTCTCTCTGTTTCCTTCATGTGGATGAGGCTGTGATCTCTCAGCTTCTTTCTCTAGCCCATCGTCTGATGTCAGAACTCCTTCACCATTGTGGATCCTTCCTCTGACACTATAAACCAAACTAAGTGGCTTTTGGTAATGGGGTTTTATCACAGCAACCAAGAAGTAACTAATACAGGGCAGTCACTATTAGGAGTGTAAGGACAGTGATGCAGACAGCTGATCTGAGCTGGGGCAGCTGACATGACATCAGCTCTGGCAGTAGAGGTGCTGACAGCAGTGGTTGGGACATGGAATTGTGTTGACAGAAGTTGAATCAGCAGACACCAGAGCAGCAGGCAGGAGTTTGCACAAATTGTCCCGGATAACATTTCTCTCCTTGTGAACTTGCAACATGCACAGTGTCTAGCTAGTACTGGAGTTGGGGTGGGTAGTGAAATACTTTATTACCCATCACCCAGAGAAGAAAACAGAGGTTGGATATGTTGTTTGCTATGTGCAAACAGCCTTTCTGACACCAGGCATAAGCAGCAGTGTTTCTTCATGATGTTGAACATGAAGTAGCTGCAGGCTTTCTGCTGTAGATAATCACCTGTGTGGCCCCCAACACATTTCTTCAAGTGTAAGACACGGTTGATTGTAATATACACAATTATTTCATCTATAGTTGGAAAAGAAAATGCTAACTGTGACGTCTCAATGGTTAAAAGATTCCTCCTGATACAGAGGCATGAAAAATGTGCATGTTTGAACTGGTGAGTTATAGCATCATGCTCTGGGCTCAGCGTTTAATACAGGGCTGTACAGAATAAAATCCAAGCCTAACTTCAGGATGTATATGGTCCACTGGAAAGATAGATGATAGAAATGAAATCATTGGGGTGATGCAGGGTCTTCAGGTGGCACCAAACTCTTAAGACTCTGAGTAGGTGATCTTAAAGCTGAGCTAACGGCAGAACAAAGTTAGCTAGGTGAGTGTGAAGGCAGAACGTTCTAGGTGAAGGGATTGATGTACGGAAAGGTTGTAAGATGAGGAAGTCTCATTGTGATCAAGGGTAGGAGTGACTGGAGCCAGGCAAGGTAGTATCATGAAAGGATAGCAGCCCGGGTTAAGACATCAGACTTATCCAAGCACATCCTCGCAGGAGAGAAACCAGATCCATCTTGTGCTTTATGAATTACTTTATGCCCAGTGCTGACATGAGAGGAACATCAGAATGGCTGCAGGAGGAGCATCCAGGAGATATCTAAGACAATACAAAGGCGAGAGGATAATGGGGTGTCGTGGGGTACTGGCAGGAGGGCTGGAAAGAAATAAGGACCCAAGCATAGTCTTCAAAGGACTATGTCAGGTGACAGACTGCAGCGGTGTTCAGGACAACCACAGCTCTATGCTCCAGGGTTTATCCTTGCAGAAGGGAATCAAGCAGTACAAGTGAAAAGGAAATTTTTGTTTTGAGACGGACTCACTAGGTAGCCCTGGCTGACTTGGTACTCATTGTACAGGCCAGCCTGGCCTTGAACTCACAGAGCTCTCCCTTCCAAGTGTTGGGAAGAAAGGCTATACCACCATAGTAAGACTAAGCACATTTATTAAGATTTTATTTTTCTTATGATGTGTATACATGCATGCGTGTGTGTGTGTGTGTGTGTGTGTGTGTGTGTGTGTGTGTGTGAATACCATATATGTCTGCAGAAGCCAGAGAGCTCTGAAGCAAGAGCCACAGCCACAGGTAGCTGTGAGCTGCCCTTCATTGGTACTGGAAAAAAAAGGTAACATTATGGTCTCTCAAATATAAAATGAACAGACATCAAAGGTTTTATTCAACTCATTAACTAATGATAGAGCCAAGATGATAAAGTCATCCCAAAGAGCCTTTGAGAGACTAATCATCTTTGAAGGAAGTGTTAGGATAAGTAGCCTTGTTTACATGTAAAGCCCATCCAACAGGGCTATAGCTGTAACCTATCGGCAGTATTATTCCATCAGGGAAAAAAACCTACAGGTTGGTCTCTCTGCAATATGGAGTTGTAACCCAGTTAAAAGAAATTTAAGCCCCAATTCAGACTGTAAGGGTACCGATTCATCTCGTCTGCGGAATTGTAAGCGTTGAATCTGTTTCTAAGAATCTCCAATTATTTCTGTTTTATTCCTCCAAAAACTCAACTTCATGTTAGCATCTCTTTTGGAATCTTTTGCAATGAAGATGTATTTACAATACTTGTGTCCTTAAAATACGGCAATAGTTGCAGTGGGCATCCCAGTGACTTCAGGTGAATAAACTGGAGCAAAGGGCTGTAAACGAGATGGATGTACAAGCCTGGGAGAAGCGTGATAAGTTACTCAAGTGACCCAGGAGTGCTGGGGCATGCTGGGCTGCAGAGCTGGCCACACAGTAGGTTACTGTTTGTACCAAAGCTCCATTAGAACCTGCCACCAAAAGTCACTTGGCGCGTTTCCTCTGCCATGTCAGCGGATAAAAGAAGTAATCGTTCCCAGATGTTAATGTTGGTTTGAGACTTTGCTCATGGTCTATGGGAAGTTGAGCCTCCTCCCCCTCCCCTACCGTGTCTGTGGCTTCTGGATGGTGTGCGATCCAGCTCGGATTTCTTTCTCTATTGAGATGTATTCTTACACACATCTCACCTCCTTTCACTTACTGCCCAGTGCAGACTTTTCTAAAGTAGGGTGAGTGAGGGGCATGTCCAAACCTCAACAATGCATGATGGGATGTCTAAACAGGACTCTTCTGTGTCTGTTTTGTTTGCAGCCACAATGGCTGGCTGAGAGTAAAGCAATAGTCTCAAATATCTCCACATCCCAAAGTGAAGTGCTGAAAATTCAGTTTACTGATTATTTACCCATCACCCACACTGGAAGCATCAGGGGTGAAGTTAAAGAGGCTGGTGTGGGATGACTTTGGAAGAAGTTGGTTATGTGTGGGGCAATCATCTCTCCCACTCCACATGGGACTTCTCCCACCCACTGAGATGAGGAACCTGAAGGAAGCCGTTCAGAATAGTGATGCCTAACGTTATTAGGCATTAAGTTCCAAGCCAGATCTATGCCTCAAAGAGTAAATCTATTCAGGAAAGATGGCTCAGTCAGCAGAATGCTTGCCACATGGTCATGATTACCTGATTTCAGATTTATAGCACCCATGTAAAAAATCAGGTGCAATGCACTGTAATTCCAGCACTGGAGAGGTAGAAACAGGACACTCTGTGGGGCTAGCTGAACAGCTAGTTTAGCCTAAACAGTGAGCTCCAGGTTCAGGAGAAGACCTAGTCTTTAAAAAAAATGAGGTAAAGAGTGGTTGCAGAACACACTGAAGTCAATTTCTAGTCTCTACACACTTGAGTATGCACACTACCCCACATTTGTGCACATATACACAAATCTACCACACATGGAGATAAGATAACCCAACAAGATTACATCTGTAACAAGATCCTGATGGAAGCATCCATGATTCCAATTTGCAGGGACCAAATTGCATGTGCATTAATAAAAATATCCAAGGTCCGTTCCAGTATCTCAAAGACCAGATATGGCCATGTAGAAGAAAGACATTTAGAATCAACTTAGATTACTGCAGTGAAAACATACTGTAAGAATAATGGAAAAGTCCTCTAGATTCTCAGAGGCTGAGGGAAAGACTCCTCACATTAACTGCCATTCAGGTAACAGAGGCTGCAGATAGGATATCTCTGAGTCACTCATGAGAGCATCCCTCAGGGACAGAACCAGCTTTAGGAATCTGTCCTGCTTTGATGAGGCCATGTGACCCCATCTGTATCCGTTCTCACTTAACTTTCCCCCCACCTCATTTCCAGATCCTTGGGACCCAGATACAGCCCAGTAAGGTAGCAGTGAAGATTACGGAACAAGGCAACTGGCAACAGATGCCAAGCTTGGGGCAGGCCAGAGCTGAGAAAGCAGGATTCATTTCTGAATACAGCCAATGTTGTCAAGTTCACACCCACTGGTCATTTTAGTTCCTGAAAGAAGAATGACATCATGATTGGGGACTTTAGAAATGTTTACTGTTAGCCTTGTGAGAAAGGTTAAGGGACTTTCTTAGACGGGGGGGGGGGGGGGGGGGGAGGGGAGGTGGGGGGGGGTGTCAGACAAGGAATAAGCCCTGACTCCAGCAAATACCATTGGCCTTGCATGCTTGGGAAGGGGTGGAGGAGGTAGAGAGTGGCTTCAGACACCACTTTCTCGTCTGTCCTCTAGGAGCTAGGACTGTTGATGCTGGTACCCTCTCTACCTACCATTTTGGTTCAGTGATGATTCCAGTGTGTACATTGATAATGGTCTCCTGTTAGAGGGACTCAGTGGGCATAGAAGCTGACTGGAACGATTCAACCGAGCATCCCAGCGGAAGTCCAACAGGTGGGCTTCTTACCATCCACCGATGTGGATGCTTCTTTGTCTTCTGTGTGTGGACATCAAGGCTCTAGTTTCCGTTTCCACCTTCACATGTTAGGACACTAGGGAACATCTCTCCCTGCCCACTGAGGTAGAACAGTCAAAGAAGCAATAACGAATTAAAAGTCAAGCTCTTCTTTCCATGGGTACCACTTTTCATTGTGATGACTGGAGAGAAGAAGCCGATGGCTTCTGGAGAGGTGTCCCTTTAACCTTACCCAAAGGGATCAGCACCACCCAAAGAGCAGATCCACTCTCAAAGCATAGGTGAAAAGGGTGGGTGATGGGGTGAAGTAGATCCTGGAACTTGTGCTCTCAGTAAGCCTGTACTGTTTGGCTGAGCCCAAGCACCCAAGGTGTTTGGAGAGATTTGAACTGGTAGGCAGAGTACCAAAAGCTTTTGTTCTTCACTCAGTCTCAGCTACAATGCTGGGGCAGCAGGCACACTACAGTTCCCAATCCTGTTAGTTGCCAATGAAGATTTCCTCCTCCCCCAGAGAAAGCTGCAAGCAGCCCTACCTTAACAGTCAGGTCTATCTTGTCCACTGCCAAGCACCACATGCAGTGCTCATCCATAAAATATCCAAACAGTTTAAAAGTCCATTTATGTTTCCTGTCAGTGGCTGTTCTTGAGTTAACATGCACTACACATTTATTATCTACCGAGTGAAATGGAGCTGCTGAGAAAGAAGCCAGGATAAAATGAAATAGAGAAAGGATGGAGAGAATTCCTCCTCGGACATTTCTTTTCTGTAAAGGTCAGTGGACTCGTGTATGCCCAACCTTTGCAGGTAGGATCTGCCTGTTTTCAGGGCAACCATTTTTGTGTTTGTATGTAAGCAACTCAGATGATAATGATCCCTTGGATTAGTTTAAATGTGTCTACTCCTCCTCTGTGACTAATTAAGGCTGAATTCCGTGCATCCAGGAAGCTGGTTGGCATTTGCCAGTATCTGTGCAGACCTGCTGAGTTTGATTACCCACTATTAGTTCACAGCAGTTGGACAGAGCAGCCGACTTCCAGGACTGTCTCAATTATCAAGGTACCTTGTCACCTTTTCTGGCCAAGTTTTAACATCTTCACATCATCCCCATAGATGTCAAGTGCTTTAAACTTGGCCCCTCTAGGGGATTAGTAAAGGCCCTGGGTGCTTCCTCTTTGGATGGCTAATGAAGGGTTTAGCTATGACAATAGTATAGATTAGGTTAAAATAGTTCCTATTTTTGTCAGGGCTAAAAATACTCTTTCATTTATATTTTCTTTCAGACTAATGTTCCTGTTCAAAGTGAAAAATTGAAAAAAAGACGATTTTGAATATCAACGCTATTATACTAACAACACAACATTTAGGAGAATGGGTTACAAATGTGTCTATGAATTATAAATAATGTACACTAAGGCTTTAGAATATAGGCACACAATAAAAATACTGCTTTTTTCTCAGGGGGTAATTTAATTTTTTTTCATCCACTTGTGGATTGGTATTAAAGTTCCAAGTCCTGGCGGTAGGATCGATGGGCAGGGTTTTAATTGGGGCTCTCTGGTGATAATCTAGATTGGCAGCTGATGTCAATCAATTTCTAAAGAAGCTTCTGAGCCAATGATTAGGCTGTTCCTGGAGATGTGAGGCCCCTTGGGGCCATGCAAAGGCTCCCAAGCAGAAAAGAACACCTAAGAACAGGCCAGATATCGTTTTCAAAGTTGATGGCCTACCTAGCAACACACTGGTCCTAGCTTTCTGGCTGAACTAAGATATTATCATGGCACATGCTGATTCCACATGATTTTTAAAAGCAAAAACAATGTTCCAAGTTCCTTAGAGGCTTCCACTGCATAAAATGATAATACTTGATGTATGTTCATGAATCGGTTTACAGTTTTACATTATGTAACTGGGTCCCGTTGTTAAAATAGCATCATGGTGTTCTTTTCTGAGAAAAATATCTAAGGTTCATACAATCATGCCCCCTCTTCTGTGCACATCGCACTGCTTTAGAAGTATTCTTTTATATGCATTAGGAATGAGCATTTAGGATGAGCATTTCACAATGGCTTCATCTTGTTAATTCAGTTCTCACTAATTTAATTCAAGTTGGCTGAGCTAAATTTATTTATTTTTCCCTCATCCCTGAATTGTGATGAATAATAAGCAGGGTTCTAGTGGTGAAAGGAAAACTAACTGCCCAAGCCTCACAAAACTGGGCATACGCTTACCTTATAACTTTACCTAGTACATTTCACTCCTAGATATTTTCCTGAGAACATGGAAATACAAGCTCACCCCAAGACTTGCACGTGAGTGTCCACAGAAGCTTTGGGGTGGGGAGATACCTAAAAACTAGACACATTTCCAACAGCCATCCATCTGGGGGATGGACGACACACTTAAATATATCTAAGGAATGAAGTATGGTGCAGCGACAAGGGTGACCAACTACTGACACTTGACAACGAACCCCAAATACACAATGCTAAGTAAAGGAAGTCAGACACAAGGTTGCTCTGCTGCATAGACATGAAGTTCTAGAGTCTGTGGATCAGTCTACTGTGACAGAGAGCTAATCAGTGGTTATCTGGGGATGGCATTTCGGACTGAGGCATGTGAGGGAGGGTTTGAAGTGTTAGAAAGGACCACCATCTTCACTGGAGTGACACTTATATCGGTACATAGCTGTCAAAACTCACAAACTTTCCATTTTTACAGCTTAGTCTCAATACATTAGATTTTTCTAAGTGACAAGACTATCAGACATGCTCATTACTAACTAAAGTCCCACCCCATCTTCGTGTCTTGTACTTCACTTTTTTCTGATGTTAGTTTGGTCTAAGGTCATACTACCTTGAACACCCCCAATGACATCTGATGTTACTTTGCTTCTTGGCAATACCAGTTCCAGCCACCAAGCAGCATAAGGAAGAGCAGAGAGAGTTGCGTGGAGTCCAACCATCTTGTCCTGTTCCCCAAGCTGTTTCAGCCCCCGAGCATCCCTTTCGTCTCTATACAGCTGACTAGTTGCATACTTACAGCCTCTGTCCAGCTTTCACTGGTCTCCTAACTGATGCTCTATGTTCAACGTCATTCAAGCAAGAGGATTCTTCATAACATCTTTCAGTTGCCGGAGAACAAAATGGGAGCCAGAGACCTCAAGGTTTCTGGAAGACCACTGTCTTAGTTAGGGTTTTACTGCTGTGAACAGACACCATGACCACAGCAACTCTTATAAGGACAACATTTAACTGGGGCTGGCTTACATGTTCAGAGGTTCAGTCCATTATCATCAAGGCAGGAACACGGCAGCATCCAGGCAGGCATGGTGCAGGAGGAGCTGAGAGTTCTGCATCTTCAACTGTAGGCTGCTAGCAGATACTGGCTTCCAGGCAGCTAGGGTGAGTCTTATAGCCCACACCCACAGTAACACACTTACTCCAACAAGGCGACACCTCCTAATAGTGCACTCCCTGGGCCAAGCATGTACAAACTATAATAGTCACTGACTTGGAGGGGGAAAAAAAGCAAGACAAGGTAGAGGTGGGGATGGGTAAGGAATTAAGGAAAACGTGAAGATCTCTCATGCTTGCTTGCTCTATCAGAGTCTCAAAATCAGACATGTTGGTCTAGAATAGATTTTAAACATTGATAATACAAAGTGTGAATACATGTGCTGGTACACATATGTATGTGTACACTGTGTGCATGTACATGTGGAGGGAAAACAACAACTTTTGGTACCATTCATTGGGTACTGGCCATTTTTTCTTTTTTGAGACAGAGTCTTTCATTAGCCTGGGGCTTACCCAGTAAGGCTAGGCTGGCTGCCCAGTCAACCCCAAGGATCCCCCTACCTCTGTTAACTCAACACTGGAGATTAATACTCACCTTCTCTTTCTGGTGAATTCTGGGAATTAAACTAAGGTCCTCATGCTTACAAGGCCAATACTTTATCAGCCAAGACATCTACCTAGCCTGAAATACTATTAGTATATGTTTGCTTATTTTCTTCAGTGTTAGTGAAGCCCTCGTGGAACATGTTAACCAATTTCAACTATGTTCCAGGAAATAGTCAAAGTTTGCACTCCCTGGGAGCTGGTAAGTGTTGTAATGACTATGGGAATAGAAAGAAGAAAATTCTTGGTGGGAAAGCACCAAAGCCACACCTAGCGTCCAGCCAACCTTCCTAGTTTTCTTCAGGTCTCACTTTCCTTCCTGCTCCAAGATTTGGCCACAAATATATATAATAGGGAGCAGTTTCCTTTGTTTGTCATGTTCTTTTTTGATTGCCAAAGATGTAGTAGTGCCAAGTGGTCACCCAGGGGGATAAAGGTGATAAGTTCGGGCTGCTCTGGTCCATTGTGAAAGGTTTAGAAGAGCCTTCCCCATCTCTTGCAAGAGCCTTTTAGCAAGACCTGGGACAGGAGAGCCTCCACTGAGACATTTTTCATCGATCGATCATGCACTTGCCAGGAGAAGCACTGGCTCAGCTCAGAGATTCCCACCTGGAGCATTCTAAGGAAGCTGCTTCCTAAAGGTTCTGGCACCCAAGAGCCACAGAAAATCAAACGAATGAGCAGAAAATGAGTTTGACTCTTGGCCTCAGGGGTAGGAAAGATGGAGATGAAAGCTGACAGGTTTCTATGCGACAGGTCTCTGCAGAGCCCAAATGGGTGACTCACAAATCAGACTGGCACTTCCTCTTCACAGGTCATCCTACAATCAAGGCCTGAACACTCCTACCTAGTCCCTTAGTACAAATTCTCCCAGACCCAATGGCAGGGGAATCAGCAGGCAGGCCCCGACTCCTCCAGTGCGGAAAAAACATCTTTGGATACAGAGGTTTAAAGACTGCTTCAAAGACAATTGTTGGGCTTCACCAGAGACCTCCCAGTGGTTAAACAAGGATGTATTCAATTGAAGCGAAGCCCGTGGGTATAACCTCTGGTTTCAGATAGTGTATAGCCACTGCTGTTGCTAGCAAATTGAACGAACCATAATTCTGTCCCTTAGCCTCTGAGCAGTGAAAGGTTTTGTTTGTTTGTTTGTTTTTATTTTGTTTCATTTTAACTATAGGGTAGAAAGTTCATTGTCTTGTGGAAGAGTAGAACACAGAAACAGCAAGTGCTCTTGAAATTAATGGCAAGGAAAGATGAATGTAGCCTTGGGAATGGGTTTTCTGGTCAGGAATATTCTATACAAGGTAGAAAGTTCTCAAAGGAATGCAGGAGGAGAGGAAGGAAGAGACAAGACAGCAGTATGTGGGAGAGGCTGTGGACTCAGAAGAACAAGAGAGCAAGGAAGGCAGGTGTTCCAAGTGGCAGGGGGCAGGTGCAGCTACCATGGCTACTATTAGCTTGTTTCCCACGTGTGGCAGAGGGTGACCTGCTGGCTACTGGATTAGATGACTGGGCAGATGATGATAATTTAATTAAACAAAACACCCAAAGCAAGGAAGGGTGGGAAAATGATTAATAAACTTTCTGACATGATGACGTGAGATCACTCATGGGTCTACCAATGGAGATAAGTGTCTGACAGCCAAACAGATCCAATGCTCAGGGTGTGGCCAAAGTCAAAAAAGGTGATTCAGTGTCACCAGCTGACACTGATCTAGAGAAGTCCAAAGGATCTTTCTTGATCTAAAATCATCATATTTGTAATTCTAAATTTTGTATAAGAAGAAAAACTGTGCTCTCTCTCTCTCCACAGCATATTAATCAAGTAACATACTATATACGCCACTCCCCAGTGGCTTTCGATGGGGTTTATATGCCACCAGGGGAAGCTCATGGCACTGTTGTTGCTTTTAATTATTTCAGCCATTCCTCATGGTGGCCAATGGAGAAGGCTCTCAGCCTGAACAACCAATAATCTGACATTGATGGTGAACCCTAAAAGACAGATAGGTGAGCCTCACTTCTGAATTTGATGTAGACCAAAGACAAAGCTATTAAGTTGACTTTGAAAACTGGAGACTTTGTTTCTCCCTCCCTGTCTGCCTCCCTCCCTCCCCCCTCCGTTCCCTTCCGAATCCCGCCCCCCCCTCTCTCCCTGCTCATTTGCCGTGTGTATACAGTTCCATGGAGATGCTCTTACAATGAGAAGCTGATGCCAGCAGCACAGGAGTGAGCTTAGGTGAATGGTCCCTGGCCAGTCAAGTCTTAGCTGGCATCCTGCTTCCTTCTTAGCCACAGTCCCATCTGAGACCTAGAGTCAGAAGCATTTAGCTAAGCACTGCTGAATTCTAGACCCTGAGAAACAAGGAGATAAATGCTATTGGAATCATCTATGTTTGGGAGTAATGTGTTTGTTGAGATAAAATCAGAAGAGAAATGTATTTTTCTAATAATACATGGTAAATGGGGCAAAAAGTTTAAAAGGACTTGTGCGCTTTGTAGTTCTTCAAGGAGAGACTGGAGGGCCAGGCATTGACTCTTCTGCCTGCTCACTAAGGAGCCTTGGCAATGTCTTATTTCCCACTTGATTTCCATTTCACTCCTTACAAATGGAGACAGGGACACTGATGCCAAGATCTATCTGAAAACCCTCCTGTGCAAGCAGAACCCTCTTGTTTGCCAGGTGTTCCTGTGTGGTAGTCAGGATCCGGAGATGACAAAAGTCCCTAAGACTTGAAAAGTAGGTGGGCTTAGGATTAAAAGCAATGCAGATGAGTCAGGACAGGAACCCATGAAATTAACGTAGGCAATGTTAAAGGTGCTTTCTGAGGGTCTGTATACACAACAAAAACAGAGTCATTTTCTTCTTATCAATCAACGATGGGAAACGCCGTAAAAGCTCACCCAGTTGTCATGAAAAGGTCCTGCAAGGATTTCTAGAGTGTAGTAAGCATTTGGTACTCTCTACTTTTTTTTAAACTAAGGCCAAAGATGAGTTAGGTAAACTATTACAAGGTATTAAGATTTAATATCAGCATATAAATTGTGAGAGTTGGTTACAAAGGCTACCTTAGTGTCATAAAAGAAATCCTCCTGGTACACACAGAGCCGGTAAGCATGGCAACTTTCCAGGCCTGTTTACACATAGAGGTCATGATAGCTGTTTTGAGTTGGGCATTTACTTATTTATTTTGACTTATTTACTTCTCTATTGTACCATGGACTAAACCTAGGATTTCACTCTTGCTAGGAATGCCCTCTACCACTGAGTTATATCCCCAACCCCTTTATAACTTTAAAAAAAATTTTTTTTCTCATTTTTGTCTTATGGGTACAAGTGTTATGTCTGCGTGTATGTCAATGCACCATGTGCATGTAATGTCCAACAAGTCCAGAAGAGGGCGTTAGGTCCCTGGAACTGGAGTTGTAGATGGTTATGAGCACCCAAGCCCCCATCTGGGTGCTGGGAATCAAAGCCAGGTAGTCTGTAAGAACATCAAGCACTCCTAACCAATGAGTTACATCTCTAATTCCCCCCACCCTGCTTTTTTACTTCTTATTTTGAGATAGCAGCTCACTAAGTTGCCCAGTTTGGCCTTGAACTTATGATCTTATCTCAACCTCCTTTCCCCCGACCCCCTGCAACAGGGTTTCTCTGTATAGCCCTGGCTGTCCTGGAACTCACTCTGTAGAAGAGGCTGGCCTCGAACTCAGAAATCCTCCTGCCTCTGTCTCCCAAGTGCTGGGATTAAAGGTGTGCGCCACCACCGCCCGGCCTATCTCAACCTCCTAAGAAGCTGGAAATTACAGGCTTGTGCCACAGCACGTAGTGCTTTCTTGGGCTTATACCCATCCGCTTATCTCCATCATTCTAGTACCAGTAACAAGAGGAGAAAAGTGTTAGTCTTTGCGGGATTCCCAAACTCCTGCACTCCACCCCAATACCAACATGCTTAGTGCTCCTGCGTCCTGGTTAGAAGAGAAGTTATCAAGCTGCCCAAATTCATAGAGGAAAACAATGTTCAAGTTATTATCTTGTTATCCTCTTCTCCGAGAACTGATTGAATTCCTGAAAGCTCTCGAGATGCCCCTGCTGGCAGTGAGGCTGGGGTTTGAAAGTGAAGAAGCAGAGTGTGTGGGAAAATGTTTTCACTGCGTGAATTTCTTCTCACACCTGGTGACAGAGTGAAATATGCAAGAGAGAGCGGAACAGGAATATAAATACTGCAATAATGTGGGGACCGCCTTCGTGGCTGGTACAGGGACGAGACTGGGTTTGGTTATAGAGGGATAAGACGAGGAAGACAGACAAAACGATTCAGAACACTGATGGACCCCAGAGCATGGTGCTGTGTGAAGAATGCATTTAAGAGACCAAAGCAATATCCAACAGCAGAGTCTGCTAACCAGGAATTATTCAGCCGTTTATTTCTCTCTTCTATTATGTGTAACACGACCGGACTGGAAGAGGAAAGATGTTCCTGGGGCTTTCTCTGGAAATAATGGCTCCACCCTCAATGACAGGACAAGGATTGATGCTAGGAATTATCCACTTGTAAATGGAAATTAATACTCTAATTAGCAAGGTAGAAAAATCCATCTTACTGTAAATAGTGATACTTATAGACTGTGATATTCCTCCAGGGATCACCAGGTTATTTGAAAGGCATAAATCAAGAGCCCATGAAGAAGGCTGGAAATACCCAGCCCACGGATACAACCAAAATGGACTTGCTACCAGGTTGCAAGACAATAGGCAAAGCCAACCTTTAAAGATACACAATTGTGAGTTTTGGCACTTCACAGGTGGGAAGAGACTTCGGATTGGGTTTTAGATATTAAAACTGTCTCCTACAAAGCTTTCTAGCAAGACACTGGGTTCGACAAATTGAAACCATAACAAAGGAAAAGAAGATGGCTGCCTTTCAAACAAAAGCCAGGCTCTCCAAGCCTGGAACATAAACATAAAAGTCGATGCCCTGACTGAAGCTGATGGAATTGCTGGCCACCCTGTGGCTGTTAAAACATGGTGGGCCCTCTTTCTCGCCCAGTAACTCATCTGATTCTTAAAGAGAACCCAGGACAAAGGGGAGCTCAGAACTATGCTAGCCCACATTGCCTCCCACGGCTGAACAGGAAGGGAGGATTTAAGATTCACCAGATGTATAACACAGCACAGCGCGCTTCTTCAGGCAGCAGCCGTGATGAACACAGGGATGCACTCCAGCCACAATAACAAGGTGACTTTAACAGAAGTTTAAGAATGAACCGGGGGAGAGGTTATGAAAACTGCGCCCCCCCATAAATATGGATAGAGGAATGTGCAGCAGAATTTCATCCTTCCATCCTTCTTATCATTAATGTATTGATTAAGGGCCCTACAAGCAACAGTGCACATCATAACCCTCCTTAAACCAGTTCTTTTTGTGTACACATGTCTTCCCTTCTGGAACCTAGGAACCTACACCGCTGCCCCTGGGTCTTAATTTTTCTCTAGTTTGCATTCTTTCTAGTGTCTAGCATAGAGGAATAGCATCACATGTATGTTCAAGGGTTGAAAAACTCAACTTGGACAGACTTTCCCATGCTAGGTTATATCACTGACATGCAGAATGGAAGACAGTCACATTCGCTTGGAGAGTTAACGGTGTCATGTGTTCCCTTCCAACCCACATGACTTGGTTCTTGTCTGTCTGTGTACTTATAACTTTTGTATATGGGACAGTGAAGATGGTTATATGACTCCCTCTTTTCACATATATCGGAATGTGTCTATCTGTGGGATAGCAAGCACACACAGAGTCCCTCTTGTGTTTCTGTTCTCTGACACAAGAGGGACTCTGGTCCTATTAAGGGACGGAGAGAATCCTGGTAGCCCCCTGAGGAATTGGTCCTGCTACAATCCACTCCAGCTCCAGTCCCACCCACCCCTCTCTCCCACAGACTCTTATGGAAGGACTCCTGAAGGATCATGGGCAAAAAGGAAAAATACAACATACAGCAATCCCTACTGTGTGCAAGAAGGAGAAAGAAAAATTAAAACAAGCATAAGCCCTGGGGTTAGACAATGGGCAGGGAACAAATAGATCAATCCTGCAGGCAAATCTTTTGGGATTTTCTCTGTTTTTTAATACTGTTTTTTAAGTAACATTTTAATACATAGAAATTATTATAAACACTTTAAATCTACTTATAAGACATTAAAAATCTTACTGCTGACTGATGAGATGGTTCCATGGGTGAAGGCATCTGCCACCAGGCCCCACAACCTGAGTGTGATCCCCAGGACCGGCATCGGGGAAAGAGAGCCCACTTCCCTGCTGGAGTCTTCTGGCCTCCACAGGTGCTGGAGCATGTCCCTCCCCCATAATAAATACAATATGATAAAAAGAAAACAAAGTTTAAAAATAATATTGATGAGGCAAAATTCCTCTTCTATACCATCCTCAAATCTAGTCAACTACCTAGAGGTAACCCCATGTTACATGCAACTCTAAAGAGGTTTTTGATCTATTTTGATATGTGTCTATAGACACAAATATATGTGTGTGCATGTGTCTATAGAAGCACACTGTACTGTTTTATTTGTACATAAACAGCATCACACAATTCTGTAACGTTCCATTTGTTTCTTTATATATCCGACTATCTTGGTGCGACGTACCTAGATCTAACTTGAGAAAAACAGTAGAAAGTATGATACTCCATCAGTGTAGAGGCTTCCAGTGACCCAGTCCTGTGGTATTGCACTGCAGTCCTACAAGGGAGGTACCAGCTTCAGAATAAAACCAGAGCTCAAACCCCACCCCTAGTGATTCCCAGGCAAGTTACTGAGTTTCCCCTCCCCAATCCAAATTGACTTCAGTTTTTCCTGTAACCCTGGCATCCCCTGTGCAACAGTGCACACAGGCATGGGTGGCACTCTAGGAAGACAATAGGGAAAAATGCATTTGTACTACAGTATAATTTTGAGTTTTATAATGTGGAAAATGGGCATTTCCCCATGTTTTTCTCCCTCTTAGATATTATCTATTTTTTAATTATTTTAGTCTGTTTCTGTTTGGATTCCTTAGAATGAAAAAAATGAAAGTTGTTTGCATCTGCTGTTGTTAAGGTTTCTTTTTCTGCTTAGCAAAAAATTAAGCACGAACTATCTAGTTTCATCTCGGCTCTGCATGCACTTAAGCAATGTGGCTTCAAACTAAGCACTCAATCTCTGTGTATCTCAGTTTGCTACTTTGTAAACGGGAGACTAATAACACTAACTTCATGGCATTGTGGTAAATATTAAATAATTAAATATGCATAAGGTTTTAGACTTATATCTGGCATAGAGTAAGCTTGTAGCAATTGTCTTTGGCCATTCATGCATTTTTATAAAATAGTACTTAATGAGAAATTGAAACTAATTTTTAAATAGTGACTCAACCAGAGAAAGCTACCCGGGCAGTCTCTCTCTTCAAGAGTCTCTCTGACTTATTCCTTTCCATTGCTCATTTGGGCCTAGGTTTTAGAATAAGGTTTAATTTGGCAGATGAGAGCAGATCTCAATAGTAATGTCAGTGAGAAATAAGTTGAAATGTTTTAATCTTAAAGAATTGTGAAAAATAAAATAATGATAATTTATTATTTTAGACAAGATAAAAATATAAAATATATTTAAATTATAATCAATCACACTGAATACATGTTGTGTTCCTTCAAGTAAAAGGCCCAACAAGTCTATCCAATTCAGCTTTCAAATATTTAAATTAAAGCATCTACACAAATGTGTGAGATCATCATCATTATTATTATTTTAAAAGTTAGCAAATATTTGGGGTTCCAGTGGGTTTTTTTTTTCAAATTTTATTCTTGGGCTGCAGATATGGCTCAGCAGCTAAGACCCCTTGTTGTGGGAGCATGAGGGACATAAGGGACAGAGCTCAGCTCCCAGCATCCATGTGTCAAGTCCCACAGCCAACAACGCCCGAAGGAACAGAGATAGATGACTGGAGCTTACTGGCTTCCTCCAACCCAGACCAGAAAATACAAGCCCAGGTTTTTGGAGAGGTGTGACCTCAAGGAAATAAGTTGAGAGTGACAGAGAAGAGGGTCCACTTCTACTCTCTGCACGTGTGTGTGTGTGTGTGTGTGTGTGTGTGTGTGTGTGCAGGGCATGTATCTACATACATATACACATATACTGACACAGATATGCATATAAACACACCTAAGTAAATAAATCTTTTTAAAAATCTTACTCTGGGGCTGGAGACACGGCTCAGGAGTTAAGAATGCTTGTTGCTCCTCCAGAGGAACTAAGTGTGGTTCTCAGAAACACATCAGGAGACTTACAAAGTCCTGTAACCCCAAATCCAAGGACCAACACCTTCTGTGGTGTTTGTTGACACCCATACACTGATGGTATATAGTCACACAGACACACATACAAATACACACATACACACACAAAAAAAAATCTTTTAACGTACATTTTATTCTGATCCAAGGATAAGAGGATTTGGAAAACTTTTAACTCTTAAAAACAATTTAAAATATTCCTCAGTTATCTGTTAAAAGCAATAAATATTATGAACATACACTTATAGATTCACAAACAATTATATACATCTCATATATATATTCAAAAATATGATGTATACCATTTTGTTCAGTAGAATTAATTGTATAAAAAAATTAATGAATCTTGATTTATAATGCTTTTTGGGTGCATTGGAAGCAGGTTATAAGAAGAAAAAAACCACAAACCACACACACACAAACACACACACACACACACAACTGTTATTGTCTCTCCTCCAGTAAATCCTTCAATTAGTGTATGCAAAAACAATGAAGGGGTTTGAACAGGCTTAGGGTGAAATGTTAATGAGGTGCTGACACGTTGATGCTAATGTGGGTGAGGCCTCCAGGGTGTCCTCTCAAGGCACAGGTCCCAAATCCTAATTTCCATATAGCAGGAACAGGAGACAGAACTGGGATCTGAAAATCCCCATCTTTTGCTGGTGAGGACTTCAGCACTGGTTTGCTCCTGACTCATCATTTGTAGGAGCGATTGAGGGAAAAGAGCAAACCACTTAAAAAAAATAAATAAATTAGAAAGTCTATGCCCCAATAGGCAGGGTTTTCTGTGAAACAGCCCCTAAGAGAGACACAGAGAGCTCTCTGCTCTTCTCCCTCACTTCCTTCTGTATTAATTACCCTCCATTGCACTGTAACTAATTACCTCAGAACTGTTTCTCAGAACAATAAGGTATCTCCTTGGGTCTACCAACCAGGAAGTCAGAAGCAACCTGCTTGGATGGCTCCAGAGGTCATCCTGGAGCATAAGATTTTTGTCAGCCTGTTGTCTTGTCTCTCCGTAAGTGCCTGTCTAGGCTGGCATGTGGGCCAAGGTGGGGTGAGGATTATAATAACATGTTGTGTACGATCACTCAGATTTTCAAGTTCCCTCAGCCTGAGAAGCAAGCCATGCAATGGAAAGTCTGCTTCCAAAATGGCCAGTTGAGTAGACGGTAAATCAGTGTTGTTGTTGGCAAGAGGTTTCAGTTCTAGGCTACATGGACTTTGCCACCACAGGGTTGCTTGCTTGAGTGTTTGGCAATGTGGTGCTGCCCCCTGCCCTAATCTAATCAATCTCCCTCTCTCTCACTCTTTCTCTTACACACACACACACACACACACACACACACACACACACACACACACATCCTGAGCAAGCCATCTAATACAAGATGAAAACCACAGCATCATTAATGGGCCTCTGTGCTTAAGTGGAAACGTGAGTGAATTGGCCTGGATCAGGGGTGGCAGATTGTTTACTGTTCACCCACTGTGCCCTGAGAAAGCCACCACCTTCAGACTTTTGACTCTCCGTGTTAGACAGAAGGAATGATAGTGTAAGACACCCCCCCCCCCCCCCCCCCGCAAGGGGACCCTCACCCAAGTCCGGACCTGCACGCCCCAAGGACACACGAGAGACCTTCTTGATGCAATTGCAGAGGAGGTTTAATGACAAGGGCCCTCGGGCTGGAACATATCTCACACAGGAGATAGAGGTTCCGCCCTGGACCCAGGGAACTTGGGATATTTATCGGTAGGGATTGGGGAGAGCGGGAAAATTTGGCGCGGTTACATATGATTGGATATTTCAAACATCAGCAACTTGCAGAACTGGCAGAACTTGCAGAAACTCGGACCTCCCAGAAAAGGGAGGGAGAGAAAAGTAAACACCAGATAGCCCATTACTCACTTGGGCTTGTTTGGACTTGTCTGGGCATGCCCTTGTATGCCTTTATTTTTTGTCACCCTGCCCCTGCAGGGGCTTAATATTTTTATTATGACTATATTTAACAAATTGTTGGTGGTCTTTGCTGACCATGAATTTTTGTTATTGTTACAATGCTGCTTTCAAATTTTGTTCTCACAATAGCACCCAGGTAAGCAGTGCCATCGCTGAGATCTGACAGCAACAGCACAAAGTGACGGCATTTTTTTGCCATCCTTGGACTTAGCCATCAATCAGGAACTTGATGTGTGCCTTAGGAGATGCTGTAACCTTCCCAGGCCCTCGTACACACAACAGGACTGTTTTGAAAGCAATTTCTGCATCATCCAGTTCTGGATACCCAGATCAGTCATAACCAGCATGCTTCACAATTCTCTTTTGTAAATAACCAGCTGGTTGCTTAATTGAATTCACCCAGTTGTTTTCAAAACAACCAAATCCAGTCTTCTTCTCAAACTAGCCGGCCTGCCTGTAAGTTGCTATGTGATGATACACGTTATTTTAAACTCTCCTTATTTTTAATGATGTAAACAATGAAAACCCAAGTAAGGGAAGGGAGCGAACACGTTTCTTCCCGTTTAACCATCTGTTTAAAGCTGCTGATGTAATTCCAGTTTGAAATCACATTAGCACGAGCCTCCTGGATTTCTTCCTTACTTCCTTTTGCATTTCAGGCCTCCGTCCTCCATCCTTCGGAGATAGCACTGCCTCAAGGATGCTGGTCAATTATTGCAAGGTCGCCATGTGGCTCTGGCCATTTTCAAACTGGTCTCTGATTTAGATTTCCTTCCCCAGGAGCTAGGCTGACTGTAACCGGAGCTCTCTGTACTTAAATGTATTTGGTACTTAAGGTTTGATTAGTGATGTTTTCAGCAATATCATCAACATCAGCAGATTTGTTTACGCCTCAGAGGATGGCGGAGATGAAGAGCTGTGGTCTTGCATGCTCAATCACTGCACATTAACTGTCTGGAGTTTTAGCTTTTGGATTGTGCATGAGAACTTAATTTTCATTTTGTTTTCAAACACACAGCTGCTTTCCTCTGGTTTGGGTTGCATTGTAAGAGAGACTTTTCTCATTCTGTGGGAAAGTTTGTGTGGGGAGTTGTCATTAATGCGGATCTATCCAACGTTATATTTTCTCTGGGTGAAGCATGTAGCTGCCTTGCTTGAGGATGAACTGGGGACACAGATCGAGCCCAGTTTCTCTTCGTTCCAAAATATTCACCCAGTGGCTGTGGACGTGGGAAGACACACATGGGACTAAATTAGGAAAACCAGAAACTTGGCAGCTTCCTTTGTTTTCCTGAGCCTCATTTCTGCATCTTACATTATATCGGGTAGCTCGAAAGTCTGTTTTTGAAGCTGTTGATTACTTCTAGGGTAGGCATTCTGACCCTTCCTTTCCCCAAAGTCACCAAAGTTAGTGGTACTGCATAAGGACAAGATACTGAAGTTCAAGTCAGAAAACATCTGGTGCATAGACGTTTGAACTCAGACGGGACCTTAAGGATCCCCCTCGAAGCCTTTTCTCTGGTTCTCAATTAAACTTAATTCCAAAACCTAACAGCCTGGCCAGTTATAAGCAAAGGCGCACAGCCAGGCTGCACCAAGCCTCTCAGAACCTAGATTCCTCAGGACGGTGCAGGACCACCTACGGGTATCCGTTCTTAGTATCAATACCCAAGTTCTACACACAAATGGTCAGTCTACAAGCAGAGGTTGTGGGGATGAGGTACTTGATCGAATGTTGCTCCATGGCTGATTCTGAGCCAAGAGAAGCAAGGACTCTTGGAAAGAGCAGGAAGAACAGATGAGGCAATCTACAGACCAGGAGTTCAGTCATGACCCAAATACTAAAAGTCCGAGAAAACACAGAGAAGAAGGGGAAGTCAAGGCTGTCTACAGAGACAGTAACATCTGAACCACATCTTGAAGAATGAATTGGAATTTTCCTTTTTGGGGGAAAGAGGACCATAAGAAACAGGAAGGCATTGAAAGTCACCACCCAGAGTGTGTGGTAATATAAGTGTGAAAGCCACATGCTTTCTTAGCTACTCAGCTCTTCACGTGTCTCTTGGGATGCGAGAGACAGACAGTTAAAGCTTCTGGTCCATGGAGATGTTGGTGGGAACTTGGAGGAGGGACCAGCAGAAACTGAGCAATTGCTAACAAGTGATGAAAACTCCCAATGGTGTTGCAGGAATTGGTCCAATAAACCTCTGTTTACAACCAAAGGTCACAGTACACTGGCATGTTGCAATCAATGGTGAGAGGTTGTGAGTGATGCATTAATGACAGTAATGTGAGAGAAAGAAAAAAAAAAAGCCCAGCTCCACCCCTTACCAACCACTAGCCACTATCACCCACCTCCGCCCTTACCAATCACTAGCCACTCACTATCATCCAGCTCCGCCCCTTACCAGCCACTACCCACTCAGTAGGCCCTGGAGGAATTGTTTAAGTGCTGTGTCTGTTTCCTTCCTCCATGAGAGAAATAAGGACATTTTCAAGTTCTTAGAAACTAATATTATTACTACTACTTTTATTGCTGGTATTCCTAGAAGAGCTTAAAAGCCACAGGCACTTGAAGAGATTCAAGTGTATATTTAATTCCTACTAAAACTCCTTTGTTAAATAGTGAAGAACAAGAGTAAGGAGTAAGCCTTTGTCTAATGGATAACATGTGGCTGTGGTGGTGCCCAGGACAGCAAGCAGGACCTACAAATATCCACAGAGGTCAGCTAGTGACACAGGCATCCTGAGTGGGGCTGCCAAGTGAAACACTGGGCACCAGCTGTTTGCAAATATTCAATAGTCAATGAGTAATTTCTTGGTCTCTGTCTCAACCATTGGTATGTGAAAAATTAAATAGATGTAAGAGATAAGGGGTCCATATTTTTAGGCCATGGTTCAGTAGCTAGAATCCCTCCTAGAGAGAATGGGCTCTATGATGGAGATTTCATAACAGAGATTTTCACAGATGGGGATAAGGGTATCTTTTCTGAGAAATCTCCAGGGAGTTGATGTTAGTCCCCAAAGACTGTAAAAAAAATTTATAAATAAAAATCACGCTAGGCAGTGGTGGCGCACGCCTTTAATCCCAGCACTCGGGAGGCAGAGGCAGGCAGATTTCTGAGTTCGAGTCCATCCTGGTCTACAGGGTAAGTTCCAGGACAGGATACACAGAGAAACCCTGTCTTGAAAAAACAAAAACAAAACAAAAAATCACACTGGATGTTTATTTCTAGGGGAAAAAAAACCCACAGGATATGAGGTCCAGAGGGTATTCAGGGCTTCAGAATCACCAATGAGACACAAGGATGGAGAAGTGTCTGGATGGGCTGAGGTGGAGCTCAGAGAGACATATGGTCAGGGAAGTATTTAGGAACCAGGAGATCAGGACTTTGAGAAATTAGATTGAATGAGTTACTCCCCAGTTCCGGAATTACTCATTATTGCTTCCTTTCTTAATGGCCTTCATTATAGACATTCGAGTTCCCCTAAGCATGGCATTTCCCCCTCATTATGATGAGTTTGTTTGTTTCTTTGTTTGTTACAATTCTTCTATGCTCTGCTAATGAAAGGTTGTCCGACAGATAGGAACAGCAAGAATCAATGATTATTTAACAAGTAATAAACTGAGCCCAGTCAAACACACTTGTCATTGGAAGTCTTGTTCTGCTCTCTCAAGCATGCACGGCAGAGTGAGTTTATTTAATTAGAAGCTGCTTCCCCTGGAAACTGTCCAAGAGGACAGTGGGTGTGAGCTGTGGTAGTTCATGTCTCCTTCGATTTTAGAGGCCTCTCAGAAATGAAATAAGAAGACAGCCTAAAACCCCTGCAAAGTGCTATTTTCTTCGAACGTTGTCTATGGACCACTTCCTCCCCCTTCAGCTATTTGGGGTGAAGACCTTAGTCTTCAGAACAAGGCAGATATAAACTACATAAGAATGCACCATGTTCTTTGGTGCTTTCCCAGATTTGGAAGACACACATCTTGCCATTTCTTGATTAATTACTACATGGAAGTCACAGCGAGGCAAGCGTGGCACCACATCATGATGGACTGTCGTGTGGTCCGAGAACACTGTGGGCTAGGTGAGGAGGGCTGGGGCTGGGCTTTCAGATGCTGCCCAGCTTTTCATCTGATCTTGGAAAAGTTGCTTCTTTCTGTGCTACCGTCTCCTTATTTATAAAAAGTGGGTCTTTATGTTTCCTTTCAGCAGCCCCATTCTGAGATCCAAGAGGCTGTCCCCAGAGGGGACACCAGACAATTCAAGAGCATTGAGATGCCTTCTTAGAAGGCAGAGGTTGGAGAAGATGAGCCCTTTTGTGAGAATAGGTATAAATGACTAAAAAGGAACTTTAAAATTGTCTTGTTCTGAGTAAGTGACCAAAGGGTATGCAAAGACTGGTCTAAAAGAGGCATCGTTGGAAGGTTCTTTAGATGGTTTATTATCGTTGTTGTGGTTGTTGTTGTATTAACTGAGTTGGAGACTGTGAGGTGATGCACCTAACACAGACCTCCTTAGGAACCATGGAGTAGGTCGATTAGACCACCTATCCACCTGGAAACAACTGAAAATACAGATTTTTAAAAATCTGCTTAAAAGAATCAAAGAGATGACAAACGGTAAAACCATTACCATATTAAAAGTAAAGAGAGATGAAGACAAATTAGAACCAAGTGTAGTGGCACATACATATGAAAATGCCATAAGGAATTCCATGATGTTGTAAACTAGCTTTAAGAAATTTAGTTTAAAGAAAAAAAAATAAAGAGAATGGGAAAATAACCCAGTGTGGTAAGCAGGCATCGTAACTGCTGCTAAGCTGAGCCTATATGCTGAACCTTGAAAGTCAGGAGATTTATTCCCATAGAATAGAGAACTGAAGGGCACAGAAACAAAATCAAAGCCCATTCCCACACACTGTGAAGCATCTACAAGGAGACACACCTCCCCCACCAAGCTAGAATCTCAGTACATCACCCTCAGAATGAGGTAAGGCAGACATGGTCCAGCACCCACTGCAGCAGTGCCTGGCTCCAGACTTCTCAGTCTGTTCCAGCCTCCTGATACTTACAGTGTGTCCCAAGGATCTGTAGCATCAGTTCAGAGAGCATAAAGAAAACAAGTTCTTAGGCTCCACCCTAGGCTCCTGTGTCAGAATCAGAGTCCCCATGTGCTGATCAGTTGTCAACCTGACACAACCTAGACACATCTGGGACGAGGGGAATCTCAGCTGAGGAACTGCCTCCATCAGATTATTGCTGGATATAAAGTTTTTCATCCAGTAAATACCAACGATAACAGCACAAAAAGAGAATGGAACGATGGAGCTGTGAGAGAAAGTCAACAAAAACAACAGAGAAGAGAAACAAGCTAGATACCCCAGAGCCTGGCCTTGTCAGGGCTGTCTATAAAACAGTCATTGGTACTTTAAACAGTAAGTATGCATGTAAGCAGGAAAAAATCAAAAGTGAATCTACAGACATCCCCAGTAAGTAGGAACCTATGGAAATGGACAGTAAACTTGGTAAATAACCAAGGAGAAATTCTAGCCTTGTTCCGCAGACCTTGCCATCTATGGCCACCTGTCATGGGCAGTGAGTTCCCTGTCGCTGAAGACGTGTGTAGCACTTAACTACTGGAAGGACACCTAAAGCACATCCCATTGCATCCTTCAGTCCTCACAGGAACTGTCAATAAGCAGTGCTGTCACTTCATAGCAGTAGTCACCCACCGCAGAAAACTTAGAAAAGATTTTGCACAACAACAAAATGGGAAAAATTAAAGCCTCCTCTAACTTTACCGCAGCGAGACAACTTCATCTCTGTAAGTATTTGGTCTATTTTCCCCAAGCTCCCTCCCCTCCCTCCATTTTTTTGAGAAGGGTGCTTTGCATGTTGAGTGTACAATTTTAAAGTTTGCTTCTATATTTTATATATTACTATATACTTATTGTTAAGTAGGGAAGCTCTTCCTCTGTTAATAAATGCACAGCTGTCACGTGACGCTCGATGTGTGTCTGGTTAAGCTCTCACACTGGTGTATGACAGCTTATTCAACAAACCTTCCATTATCAAGCATTTAAATCCATTCCTATCTTCACTGTGAAAATAGCGTCTTGTAGCTCTATCATTTTGCATATTCTTAATTATTTCACCAGGGTACACTCCTAGACATGGGGATGGATTTATGTTTTAGATTTTTAACAGTGTTCCCCTTTTTAAGGCTCCCAACAGCAATGCATGAGTGTGAACATTCGCCTGCCTAAGTAAAACAGACGATTTCTTTTGTGTTTCCTTGCCATTTGACTTCTTTTCCTTTGTAGATTAACTGGAGTTCATGTGGTAATGCATTGCCTGGCCTGTAGAAATAAAGACCAGCTGATGTCATTACAGTCATCACCCTGGACTTTGTTGTAAGGTAGCAACCCTTGGACACTGTAAGTGCTGACCTCAAACCTGTTATTTTATTTACATTTAAACACATTTATTTTATTGACTGGAGCCACACATGTATAAACATTTTTATATGAAGAAATTCATGAGCCTTAATCTTGTTCTGCCTTCGGCAGCAGACAGAACGTCCCTTTCTGCTCTCAGCATATATAAATGTTGCTTAAGTGTTCATCTTACAAAGGCTCTGTGACATCATACATTATATGTAAATCCATGATACACCTAGGATTTATTTTCATATAAAAGGTGGGATAAAGACCAGAGACTTTTCTCACAAATGGCTTACCTGGTCAACACTGGAGTACTATTTTTTTTCCAACTGGAGCAGTAATGTTTTTGAATCAAGCTCTGTGAATAGCCCCTTCAGAGTGGAGAGGAATTAATTGCTGCGTGTCAGAAGCCAGCATGGGGCCAGCACTGTTAAACACACTAATGGCTGAGGTGGATGGGGCTCTGGCAAGCAGGCTGCAAGCTTCTCCCTGTCCAGTGGTGACTTAAGTGGGTGACTTAGAGCCCAACATGACAGTGAAGAAAACCAGACAGCCCTCAGTGTCAGCAGGGAGCGGGGCTGTGGTGTGTGGTTGCCATCTGCCTGGAGGCTCATCCAAGTCCTTGGCCCTCATAGTGTAAATCCAAAAGAGGCGAGGTCTGAGAATGGCCAGGGCCTGGAAAGGCCACGCCCAGAGTCTCCTCCTGGTGAACACTCAGCAGTGCTCTGTGTCAAAGCTTCCCCTCTGACATGGCTGTCCTCTTTGCTCCAAGGACTTCCAGAGTGTGCCTGCTTTCCTACACACTACACTCTGTCCTTTTCTTCAAAGTTCACATTTCAGATTGAAATGATTCTTCGCTCCAGTGTGTGTCTGTGCTCTATATGGCTGATGCCCAGTGCAGTGTTTCCATCTTTGAACAGTCGGTTGGGAGGCTGCACTTCTCTGAACACAGCTCTCAGTCACTACTGACAATAGTCAAGGCTATCATGGCAATTTGATCCCATGTGTTTTACCTCAATCCCATACAACCATCCTAGCAACTAGGAGGGAAAGACCCCAGAAACAATATGTCCAAGGGGGATAGAGAGGGTCAGAAACAGACCTGGAATGTGACATAAAAACTGAAGCCTCCTTTACTACCCTTTTTCCCACCTCAGAGGCTCCCTTCCCAGTCCTGTCAGGGTTTCTTGGGAATCCTGTGCTTTAGAAAACCCAGAAGTAGCCCAGTCAGTAAAGTGTTTTGTAAGTACCAGGACCCCTTCCTCATGGTTTGTTCTCCCTTCTCAGAACTCAGTGCAGGACCAGATTTGGGACCCATCCAGTGCCAATATATATCATCCTGGAGTTTTTGTTAATGACACTAACGGTCATCTGGCTTTTGAGGAAATGGTTTGCCTAAGAATGGAAGGTGGGTGAAGCCGAGAGAGACAGAAGGGATGATGAACTTTCTGGATGCTGTGTGAACTCAAAATCCAGCCACCCTAAGCGGAAATCCCTCCAATTCCATAGCCCTGTGAGCTAACAAGCTCTTTCACTTATGTGCGTAAAGCATCCAGAGTTGAGTTTCTGTCATGTGCAACCCATACAGGTCTGAGGCCTTGTGAATCTTTGGTACCCACAGGCTGTGTCCACAACTGCCTCCACTCCCGGCCCCTGTGCATTTCACACTAGCCACCTTACATTCACAAAATGATTGACTCTAAACCCCTATTCAAAGATGTGGGCCGGTCTTTGATGAGACTCCAGACCTACAGAACCTCAACTCTCCTTAATCAGGACAGCTACAGAGGCATTGCTAGCAGTAGACCAGCTATGGACACCGTAGGTGAGGGGCACAGGTGATGTCTATCACAGAGAACTGGTATCATTTGCTATTCTGTAATGGATTCCTTCCCTTTCTATAAAACAACCCTGTACCCTGTCTCTAATCATGCTAATGAAATGGGGCCTGTCTTTGGCATATGTGGCCAAAGTTGTTGGCTTGGGGAGTTACCTGCCTAAGAATAGATAGGGAAATTACTCTCTAATCCTTTAGCAATGGAGAAGATACCCGGAGCCATTGGTGAATAAGTCTCTTGTTCTGTATGAGGAATAGCCTTCAAAGAATGAAGAGGCTGCACAGGCGGAATATGGAGTTGGGGCAAGGACTGTGGAGATGGGCTGGTAAGAACAGGTAGTTTTCTACCCCTGAATACTATTCACCCCTGAAGTTTCACTACAACAAATTTTCTTCAAAGATCCAAACCAATATAACTGAATTAAATATCTGCCATTTGTGATGCAGAAGGTTTTACCCAGTTCCAGAATGCTCCAAGGTCAGGCTTGCTTCCATTTTGCCAACAAGTCGCCCATTAAATCAAGGACTTAGCCCTGATTTACATTAGAATTACCAGACTCATCCCTAGTGCTGTTTTGAGGGACAAGCCCCAGCGCAGGCAGATGCTCTCAAATGTCTGTGGAAACATGGAAAACCACTGTAGAGACGATCAGCTTACCCAAGCCAACTCTAGATGGGACACACAGCCACAGGTTATGACCACTTGGTGGACTTAACAGCTGAAGGGCTGCATGCAGACCACATTTTGGTCTCGAGATCCATGAAGTTGCAAAAGCCTCTTGATAAAAGCACAGGGTTCCCACACACAACATGGAAAAAAACGTCTGTGCTCTTCCCTGAACACATGTGTAGAAAAGCCTAGATGTGCAGGAATCCCAAGCCAGTTATCTCTGAAAAGACACTTCACACACTTCTTATCCAGGGGATGGGATACTGAGGCTACATCCCATAATACCTGGAGTCCAGATTGAAGTCTAAGGAGTGAACACAGCAGAAAATGCCCCCACCCCATTGTCCTCCCGCCCTCATCCTTTTCAAAGTTCCTTGCAGGAACGCCTCCAAGATTCCTGTCAACAGCCAGCCACCCATCAAGGCTGCTTGATGATCAAATCAGCCCTTCCAGGCCTTTTCCTAAAGGATTTTAATCTCTGCCCTTGTTCTCCATGGATTTTTTTTTTCTACCACTCTTTGGTTTAATAAACACCTTTCCAGAAGGCTTCAGCGCGGCTGGAAGGGTCCTTGAACAGCAATTCTAAGTTCTTATTAGCTCTGTAGTCATCAGGTGAAGGAATAATTGATCTCAATCAGGAACACCTGGTTTCATAATTGCACAAATGATTATAATTCAATAATAAAAGTCAATTTAACTAACTTAATTCAGATTGCTTTAACCTCTCATAGGCAGTTAAGAAATGAACAAGCAAACAGGGAAGGGGAAAGAGAAAACAGAGGCCTATCTAAATCACCTGGCCAAATGGCCCCGAAATGTAATGGGTCTATTGTTACCCTACTTAAGGTAAACATGGAGTCTCACTTTTGAGCTTCTGTTTATCATACTTTGTGTGCAGGAAGTCCCTTCCTGATCTGTCCACTTTTCCAAGTTAAGCTCATCTTGTCTAGAGTGCTTTGGGAGTGCTGGGAATTATGGAGACATGCAGTGCCTCCCTGGGACTTGAAGGCATTAGGGTTCAAAGATCAAAAATGTCTACCACTGAGATGTGATGTCATTCTAACATGGCTTCGTGTGTTTTGTAACATTCTCATAGAGAAATTGGAAACTGAGGCCCATTGAGCTTAAGGGTTCTTAGCACCGTGTGGCTAAAAATCGGGGTTTTTTTGTCTTCCAACCCTGAGCTCTTTGCTTCCTGCCATAGCAGAGAACCCTACCTTTCCAAGCTCTTAGACCTCAGACATACTTGAGCTGTCCCTGGTGAACCTCAGTTGCTGCCACATGAGTCTGAGCCACAGAGACACAGGCCAAGGAGCTGCCAGTCCACAGAGGTATTCTCTCTCTGCTGGCTTCGTCCTCTGTTTTAGCTTCGTCCTCTGAAATTGGCTGTGTTTTCAGTCTCCAACAGCCACTGGTTCATGACAACTAGTCTAAGGTAGAAATGAAATGCTGATTTGTGGATACCTTAAACTTCATAAACCTTGGAGACTGAAAGTCAGGGTATGTGACTAAGGTCCTCAAGGAGTGTGTCAAGCTGAAGGGAATACCCAGAGACCAGGTCCTGCTTCTGCTCTCTGAGTGGGACAGGAAGAGAAAGACCATAATGGGCCTTGCTCATCCATATCACTCAGTAAATGCTACCAGCCCCTACACTGCACACTCTTGGTTAATTGCCACCCAAAGTCATTATGAATAATAAAGCCACCTGCTGTTCACTATGTGCAGTTCTAGGTAGATCCTGGCAGAACCCCCTGTGCAGATGGGCAAACTGGACTGAAGAAAGAGGATTGGGGCACTCTACCCAGGATTTCAGAATTCAACGAGTGCACCTAGGAGCTTGGATTTACTGTCTGAACTCTTAACCATCCCTCTATGTAAGATTTGTTGGTCCATGGTCCACCTTCAGGAGCCCATAGTCTATTGGGGGATACGGTCATGATCATGAATACAAATGATTTAATATAAAGCCATTGACAGAGGAACACAAGGGCTGTTGATAGGACTAGGGGAGCTATGTCTCTCTGCTAGGACTGATTGGAGATGCCGCACCAGGGGAAAAGTTATGTAAGGAGATAACACTTCAACCTATTCCTGGAGGAGCAAGGCTGTTCCAGAAGTAGTAAGTGAGGGGCATTCTAAGTATACAGAGCACATATTAGCACTGACCCAGGCTGGGAGAAAGCCCGTGGGACCCAAGAACCTTCAAAAGTCTGGTTCACAGGTGTGCAGAGCACCTCTGCCTGGACTGGGGTTGGGAGGTAGAGTTGAAGCTCAAAAAATAATATGTTCTCTTAAAGAATGTTCGAGAATCTCAAGGCCTAAAAATAAGGATTAGAAAGATTGCTCTCTCTCTCTCTCTCTCTCTCTCTCTCTCTCTCTCTCTCTCTCTCTCTCTGTGTGTGTGTGTGTGTGTGTCTATCTGTCTGTCTGTCTGTCTGTCTGTCTGTCTGTCTGTCTGTCTTATAGAAAGACTGGGACAGGTCAATGGGGAGGAGAGCATTTAGTCTAGGGAAGAGAAAGAAAGGCCCGAATAAGAGGGAAACTGACTGCCCACAGTGGACAGACAGGAGAGGGTCATCCCTGAGCAGTGGGTCTGCCTCTGTCCATTTGTCCCTTCCACAGCCTTTAAGGGTCAAGTCCTCAGACCTTGCCAGACAATTTGATGCATGTTGACATGGGCTTCTTGATAAACTTCAGAACAAAGGCAGCAAGTGTTTCTGCTCAGATGGGAGGGTGTCCTGGGCACCAAGGAATCATACAGCAATAAGGGAGAAGGTATCTCAGTGGAAGAGCATCCTGAGACACGAGAGTTCAGGAACCACATAGCTCTGAAAGGAGGTCTACTCAGCAGAGGTGTGGCAGCTCCCAGGGGAGGGTCTTCCCAGCTGAGCTCAGGAGCTCAGGAGCCTCAGCCCTGCTCCTTCTCCTCACTTCTTCTCTTCAATGCTTCTTTTCTTCTTGGCTTCTTCTGATGAGAGAGTTACACCAGGCAGGAAATCTTACGAAAGAGATTTATTGAAAGGTCCAGGATATGGAAGGTCAAAAGTAGGGGTGGCTACCCTCTGCTCCCTGAAATGGACAGCAGAAAACTGGACAAAGGGGCAATGCTTATATTTGGTTTCTGAGGGGGCAGAGCTATTCAGGGCAGACATTTCTAGAATGAGGATTGGTGGGATTTCAAGCCCTGAGTTGGGGGACAGGACAGTCTCAGGGATACTTCCTATTCAGGGATTGGTGTGCTTCCTGATCAGGGATTGGTGGGGTTTTGTGGGATGTCCAAGGATTGGTGGGTTTTCCTACTAAGGAGTTGGTGTGCTTCTTGCTCCAGGATTGGTAGGGTTTTCTTGGTGAGCTTCCTGCTCAGGGATTATTGTTGTTTTGTGGGAAACTCAGGGGTTGGTGAAGTTTCCTGCTCAGGTATTGGTGGCTTTTTTTCACCCTCTTTCTCTGTGTCAGGCCATGGGTTAGGGTGGGAAGTCCTTCCCCTCTGCAGTCAGCTTTGCTGAGGTGTCATCTCTGTGAGCCTGCTGGGATGGGGGCGGAGATTGAAGAGGAGGTGCTGCCACCATGGACAGCTCCTGCAGTGGTGTTTCTTGAAAGCTGTAAGCTGAGGCAAGAAAGATGTCACCATTGTAGACAGCTTCTCTGGGGCAGCTTCCGCTGAGAAGAGAAAGTTGGTGCACCAGAGTGAACAGCTCTTGCAGCTCCTGTGAAGGCTGCAGGCTGAGGAGATGTTGTAGTGCTGCCATTTTGACAGGAGCGGCCATTTTGGACAGTTCCTGTGGGACATTTTACTGTGGTGGCCATAGGCTGGGTTGGAAAGCAGGAGCCACTGCTTTGACAGCCTTTGTGGAGCAGTGGCTTTTGTGGTGTGCCACTCAGGGACCACGAAGGCTAGAAATAACATTTCCTAGAAATGTTATTCATGTATTTCTTTTGAGAATTTACAACTATCCACCACTACTACGCCTGCACACACAAAAACACACAGACCTTTGAATATCTTCTTGCTGAAGAAGGCATTTTTTTCTTATGATAGACAAGTTAAAAAAAAATCAGAGATACAGGACTTGATTTAGCAGTTTCCAGAAATTCCATCACCCAGTGTCAATGAGGCCACCGGTACCATGGTGTTTGTTTGCTCATTCAGAACTTCACAGTGACTTTTACCCAAGATGGCACCTGCACCTCTGTGACCTTCCTTCTTCAAATAACAGTAGGAAGCAAGGCCTCCCCATGGGGTCACAGTTTAAGTAAATGGTTTCTAAATCCCCACAGGCTTTGAAATTGGCAGAGCAAGGGTGTGTAGAAAAAAAATACACAGGAGGAAGCAAGGACTCTGAGATAAGCCATGGTGTTCTAAAACTCTCTCTCTCTCTCTCTCTCTCTCTCTCTCTCTCTCTCTCTCTCTCTCTCTCTCTGTGTGTGTGTGTGTGTGTGTGTGTGTGTTCACTGGAAGTGTTTTCTATGTTGTAACAGGTTCTCTCACAGAGCGTGAAGCTCATCCATTCAGCTCGGCTAGCTGGCCAATGAGCTTCAGGAATTTATTTGTAACCACCTACACACACCCAACATTGTTACAAGTATGCCTGGTTGTTTGACATGGGTGCTGAGGATCTAAATCCAGGTCCCCATGTTTCCCTGGCAGGTACCTTACTGACTGGGCCCCTTAGCACTGTCTCTCCAGCCCCTCATTGTGGAGTTTTTGAGGTCTGGTTCTGTAGCTGAGTGGCCTTTCTGACCACTCTTATTTGCCAAATAGGACAATACCTCAGGGTTGGAGTGACACTCCCTACAGGTATAGAGGGATAGACACAAAGTCACCACCCATGGGATATAAAGTCCTCCTCTTTTGTTGATGAAGCACTGAGATGATAACCCAAGCATCCCAGGACTCCAAGGACATCCCTGAAGTACCCAGCAGTCAGTCTTCCCAAGTGGTAATAATGGTGTCTTCCATCTCATCTGGCTCTTAGGACCTTTCTGTTTCCTCTTCCACAGGGTTCCCTCAGCCCCATGAGGAGGAATTTGACGGCGACATTCCATTTAAGAGTGTTCCAGTGTCTCTTACTCAATGCGTATGTCTGGTTGTGGGTCCCTGTATTTGTTCCCATCTACTGGAGGTGGCATCTTCTCTGGTGATGGCTGAGCACGTGGCGCTGATCTGTGAGTGTAGCAGAATGTCATTAGAAGTCATTTTATTGCTGTGTTCCTTTAGCAGAACAGCAGTATTCCATTTCCCCCCAGGTCCCTGGCCTATCTGATCTCAGATTCTTGGCTACCAAAGCAGTGTTGAAGATGGGTTCCATCTCATGGAGTGGGCCTTAAATCCAATCAGATATCGGTTGGCCACTCCCACAGGCTTTGTGCCATTATTGCACATCTTGCAGGCAGGCCACCATGGCTGATCAAAGAGTTTGTAGCTGAGTAGGTGTTTCTCTTTTGGTGGCATCACTGCCATCTTTTCTAGTCCTTTGAAGACTGGGAGCCTCAGGTTCTCAGGTTCTCCAGTTCCCATCACAGCTTGAACTTTTAGTGATCTGGCCAGAGCTCTTGGGTCTCCCACACCCTTTCAGAATCCTACCAGAGCACTGCCCGACAAGCCTGCCTTCTCGTTTTCACCTCTGTTGCTCCTTTGAGTAGAATGGTATCTCTTCTTCCCTTCAACCCCTGGAATGGACTCACTTCTCTCTCCACTTCTCTAGAGCAAGGTGGTACCTCATTCACAAAAAGAAGTGGCTATATGGTTTTCCGGAGCTCCCAGAGATGACTTTCCTGGGGATTTCACCAGTTCCTCAGAGCCCCCCTGGAGCAGCATAGTTTTATATAGCCCCACTTGGCAGATGGATACTCAGCCCCAGCAGCGAAATCCATCAGTGATCACTTTCAATTCCTCTGATGACATCACACCAGAAAGAGCTGTGAACTGAATTCCAGGCTTCTTCCTTATCCTCTAGCCTGTTCCAGCACAGTTCCCTGCTCTTAAGCATCTTCAGGCTACGCTCTAAGCAATACCCCATGTCACTTGTGCCACCCCACCCACTTTTCCTTCCTCATCCTCTGCATTCAGCTCAGGCTCTTGGAAGAACAGGGTCTCACAGCCCACAGATGCCCTGAACTTCTTGTTATTAGGCTAAATTTTAGTGTACTCTTTTTAAAGATTTCCTTTTATTCATGTGTGTGGTTGTGTGTGTGTGTGTGTGTGTGTGTGTGTTTGCAATTGTGTGAGTGTGTGTGACATGTGTTCAGCTGTCTGTAGAGGCCAAAAGAGAGTGTTGGATCCCCTGGAGCTGTGGCTCATCGTGGGCATAGGGAATCACACTTGGGTCCTCTGGAAGAACAGCAGACACTCTTAACAACAGAGTCATCTCTCCTGTCTAAATTTAATATTTTTTAACCTGGCTCCAAGTTGTGACTTCCTTAAGACTAGAATTCTGCCTTATTTTTCCATTACCATTCAGAGCCAAACATTTAGCAAATGCATACGAAATACACTGAACCGCCTTGACAAATTTTAAAAGCATCTGGGGCCACTCCAACTCTCCAACCTGATTCTGGAAAATCTCTAGGTAACTTAGAATTCTGTCCATCCTTTTTCCTCTAGCTGAGCCATGAGAAAATGTGACTTAGTACAAGATACCATTAAAATTACCCCCTCTACCCAGCTCCTGGGCTCCTGTGCAGGGGACAAGCCAATCAGTGAACCCTGCAGGCTGAGACACCTTCTCTGCTCTGTTGGTTTCCTCACCTGTCTTTCTTGGAGGTGCCGGACACTGGTTTATTTTCTAAATGAAAGAATTTTGTAGATGTCCTGAGAACTTTGGGATATTCATGAAAGCAGAGATGTTCTGTGAAGACTCTATTTGGCTATCATCAAGGCTCAACCAGAATTAACTGAGTTTACCAAGTTTGTGCATGCATTCCTGGATGCAAGGAGTATCTATTGACTGCCTGCTCCACATCTCAGGTTGAAGAACCCACATCTCACTGTAAACAGGTTTACTTCTAACCGATCCCACTGGCCAGAGAACCTAACCCAAAGTCCTTCTTCTTGTTGATAAACTTATGTAGTGACCAGTTTACCTAAAAATTTAGACCCTGTGGACTTTCTGTTTTCCCAAAGTCCTTGAGATTGAACCTGGGGGCTTGACACATGTATTATCCAGGGTTCTGTAAGAAATAGAACAGATACAATGAGTGTGTGTGTGTGTGTGTGTGTGTGTGTGTGTGTGTGTGTGTGTATGAAAGGGGATTTACTAGATTATATTACAAGTTGTGGTCTTGGTAGTCCAACAATTGCAGGAGAGGAGGAGTTATTCAGGCTGTGAGGCTGCATGTCTCAGCAGTCCCAACCAGGTGTTGGAAGCCTGGAGGATTCCTGGGGAGTTACTGGTCTTGAGTCCACAGTGGAATGCCAAAGACATCCATTCTAAGATTAGTGAAGGAATGCCACAGTACCAGAGTAGATAAGCTTGCCGACGAGACTGAAGGTGAGCACTTTTCTTCTCCCTTGACTTTGTATGTGGGCTGCCACTGGAAGCTGCTGCCCATAGGTAGTGTGTGTCTTTCGACATCAATGAGATTAAAAAAAAAATCCCAGGAGTGCCCAGGAGCTTGGGCTTTAATTGATTCTAGAAGCGGTCAAGTTGACAATTGAAATCATCCATCTTTCTAAATGTTTTCCACTGCTGCATTACCAGCTCTCCCTTTATTTTGAGATAATCACGTGTTTTAGTATTTCAAGGACCTGCCCCTTGGTGTCTTCTGAGGTTTGTGTGTTTTGTTTGTTTGTTGCATTAAAAGATTTATTTCCACAGTGATTAGATAAAGACTTACATGAGAAACGCATCATAGAACTCTTCCTATGTCAACTAATATATACAATCCTAACACTTGAAAGGTTTACAAGTGTGGGAAGACTGGGGTTTGTGGGCTATGGGTAGCTACCTGCTTTCCCATCCAGTGATCTCCTGTTGCTGGCACAAGGCAGGGAGTTCACTGTTGGTTGAAGTCTGTAGTGGTGTTAGAAGCCTAAAAAGACGAGAAGAGTTGTCTGACCTTCTACAGATCTAAGGCCCAGGTCCTGGTGAAGGGTGTGGACTGAGGGTCAGGATCAGGCTGGTCCCTTCCCCCAGCCTGTTCAGAGGGATACAGGTTTCAGCTCTCCTCACCTGGGGGGTCAAGTACCTTATAGGAAAGGCTTATGGAAGGAGAATTTGAGAGGAAACGGAGATTAAGGTGATAAGCCCACGTGCTATAGAGCAGACACGGGGGCCCTGAGGATAAGCTTAAAAAGTTAAAGAAAGGAAAGGTTTCTTGAGCACTTCTGGTCGTATGGGCAGGCTAAAAAGCCTGTAAGACTTCCCTATTAATTCACTGGGTCTTGAGATGTGCCTCCAAACTGCTAAGACTTGTATCCGAGCTGCAAGATACACTTAGGGATTTAAATACAGCCTCGTGTTTCAGGGAATGACAAACATTGAATTTATATTACTGGAAATACAAAATAAATTGTCAGTGCCCAACCTTAAAACTAAGGGGAGAAGAATAAATATGGAGGCGCGGCGGCGAAATCATTACCAGGCAAGTTGATCGTCCATTAAACCGATTCTATGCAAAGTAGCTTTAAGAAAGCCACAGTGATGCTGGTCACCCCAGTGTTGGGCCAGAGGCTTCCATGTCCCTCTGTGGAGAAATCCTCTATTGAACTTTTCTGCACAAACAGGATGAGAGACCTGGGAAACAATGCTGAACGTCTGCTTCTGTCTGATCTCTACAAATGCTAATGAGAGGAGACATAGCTGTCCAGGCAACACTCTGGTCCACAAAAACAGGAGCCTAGGGCAGGGTAGCCTTCCCCATGACGTCAGAGAGAAACAAAGGTAGCCAGGCTGGGACTGGAACACACAGGCTCTGTTCCCAATATGGCTCCTGGACAAGTCAGATCTCTCCCTGTCCACTGGGTCTCAGCATAGAGACACACATAGCAGACTGAGAGAAATCCACTCTGCTGTTAAGAAGTGTTACCCTGGTCGTTGTCTAAACCCTGAGCGACACAGACTCTTAGGAATTATCTAGTCCAACCCTCTCATTTCCCAGACCAAGTTGCTGGGTACCAGAGAGTGGAAGGAATTTGGTCTCTATCACTGGGAATTTCAATGACTCAAACTGCCCCAGCTGGGTTCAATGGACCATACTGAACCCTGACAGGGGACCCTGGATTTTCACTGACTTCCTGAGGAAAATGAAGCATAGTTACATCACACAGTGTTTTCTAGTGGGTGGGAACATCTCATGTTTTTAAATCCATGAAGCAGAAACATTTGCCAACCAGAGAGCCTACCCAAGTGATACTGGATTAGAGCAACGGTAAAGAGAAATGCAATGTGTACACGCCACTGCCCACCTACGCGGGGCTTATATCACATTCCCTACAGAGTGTCAAGTCAACAGCAGTTTTCACTGGCTGGGATTTAAAAACAGCAGGGAATTAGAAGGAGCCTTTAGGAGGCTTTTGCAAACTGCAGGAGAGACTGGAGATGAGAAACCTGGAGACCTGCCCGTCCCCTTCCACTTAGCCACCCCAGGACCCAGAGCCCTAGGATGAATCTCCCAGCCTCTCTAAGCCTCAGCAGGTTCATCCCTGAAAGAGGGATGCCCACTCCAGAGTTGTTTCAGAAATGACAAAGAGGTGGCCCTTTGTGAACATGTCACAGTGAGTGTTTTCCAGATGGCCACCTGCAGAAAGGCAAACAGCTAAACCTGGTAGATTCAGTGACAGCCAAGGGTAGGGACCGTGACTGAAGCATGACCAGAGACCAGGTATCCAGGGGACCATTGCTATCACTGGGAATACTAACTGATGGGACTGCCTGCAGGTGGAAGGTCTGTAGAATCAGGTAGTCTAGGTCTCCAGGTCTTTCTGGTCACAAAGCCTTGGAAGATCATGTTAGTTCTCTGACTATAAAAATAAAACACACAGGCTGAAGAGATGGCTCAGCGGTTAAGAGTACAGGCTACTCTTCCAAAGGTCATGAGTTCAATTCCCACCAACTACATGGTGGCTCACAACCATCTGTAGTTGAATCTAATGCCCTCTTCTGGTGTGTCTGAAGACAGTGAATATATATATATATATATATATATATATATATATATATATATATATAAATAAATAAATATATAAATATATAAATATATTATTTATATATTTATATATATAAATATATATAAAATTTATATATATAAATATATATAAAATTTATATATATAAATATATATAAAAATTTATATATATAAATATATATAAAAATATATAAATAAATAAATAAAATTTTATATAAATAAATCTTTTAAAAAATTAAATAAAAAATAAAACACCCACCTGCAGGGTTGTCATAAATATTAATAGCAACTAAACTGCCATTATCAATCTCATTATTACTAGAGGCACTATCAAACAGCTCGCTTATGTTCATTCCCTCAGCCCCTAGCAACTCTGACCCTATGGGGTCAGAGGTCAGAACTATCCCTAAATCATTGTGAGGACTTCCTGAAGGTCACATGACTACTATAGCTTACAGGGCTTGTAAGCTCTGTGCTTGTGTACCAGACAGGGAATCTATAGATTAGTCTACTTAACCTGTGTGCAGGCTGTGCTAGTGCCCTGCTGTCACAAATGACTACCCCTTTGTTAGTGCTTAATGAAACATAGATTTGCTATCTCGTAATTCTGGAGATTAGAAGTCCTGAAGTCAGCTGGGCTGCACTGCTTCTGAAGGTTCTATGGGAGAATCTGACCCCTTGCCGTGTCCTATTTCCAGAAACTGCTTCCACTTCTTGACCCTTAACCTCTGTCTCAATGGCCATAGTTTCTTCCTCTCTTAACCTATGTGCCCTGCCTCTCTCTTCTAAGGACCTTGGTATTCCACTGGGATGCTCATTTACTGAGGACAGTCTCTGTACACGCCTACCTTGGAAGATACGTGTATAGATAGGACTGAGATACAAACATCTTTGCAGAGTTCATTATCCCAGCTACTTCCCAAGGTCTTGAATAAATGCCTTTACATGAGAACTGTAAAGCACCTGTAGAATCAGGTAGTCTAGATCTCCAGGTCTTTCTGGTCACACAACCTTGGGAAGTTCATGTTAGTTCTCTGACTGTAAAAAAATAAATATGTCAGGAGGTTGTTACGGATGCCAGTGAACAGATAGGTAGCCCACAAGATTTCCAGGACACTTCCTTGTTTGCCAGGAGCTGTAGGACCATAAGGAACTTTCCCAAGCACAGGGTCAGATAGCCCTCTGACTTAGTCTGTGTTGTCCTGGAAGCAGATACTGAATGAAGGATGCTGGTGCAAGAGTCTCATGTAGGAGATGAACCCAGGAAAATAAAAGGGTAAAGCTGGAAAGAAAGTCACCAGAGGATGTGAGGAAGTTAGTCCCCTATCCCTGTAGGCAACTGCTTAATCCAGCTGGAGGCAGAGTTGGGAGCAACTGTGTAAGACTTGCCTGAGGGTTGTCTTCTAGGTATGAACACACCAATCCCTTCAGCCCTTGTTGACAGTTTTTCCAGAAGTAATGGCAGAGGGATGAAGTCACCTGCACCTCATCTGCCCCATAAATGCAACAGGCCCCAGGGGTCAGAGAAAGCCATATACAAATACCCACCAGTGCTGGAGGTTGGCAGTCAGGCTATGTGCTGAAATGACAGGGGTTGGGGGGAATGGCTTCCATCCAGTAGAGATTTGTGGTCCCTTCTCTTTGTGTGGACATTTGAGTGTCTGCCCTCGACCAAAATGATACAGAAAGATTAGGAGTCAAGGAATCTGTATCTGCCCAAGGAAAAGAACAGAGAGTGGCCTGATGTGGGTCCCAGTTCCAGAAGGCTTCCCACGAAGATCTTCAGGCCAAGAGGTTTGAGTGAGAGCAGGGAGGGGAAAACGCCTCCAATGCTGCCTCTGCCTGAGTCTCCGCATCTCCATCTCTGCTGTTGCCACCCAGTTACTCCCAGGTACTGCACCTGTCACTCTGCGCTTAGTCCTCTGGGCTGAGCTGGTGAGAAGCCAGCTAGCTAGCAAGGAGTGGGGGGAGGGGGTCCTGAAGGCACTTCGCTTCGGGAAAGCAGATCTTTTCCCAAGTGTTACAGCTCTTTCGACAGAAACTCTACAACGGGATGATTCTCGCACATCTTTACTTCTCCCGAATAGGGTTCTTAAATATAGTTTTGGGGTGGGTCAGGGTCTAGCAACAGATAACCCCTATTGGTTTGGTCTGAGAGCTTGGAGATACCTCATCTACATGTGGGAGAGCCCAGGGCACTGTTCCTACTTGACTTATGGCCATAGACCTCTCTGTGGGAGGGGCTGTGGAGGGCTGAAGCTAAGTGAGAAGAACCAGGAGGCACAGGAGTACCGCCAACTCCTACCATATCTTCAGGGTCTCCAGGGTTAGAAGTAGACTCAACTGGGTACCCCATTGCCTCTCACAGCCTACCACCCCACAGCCTGAGACTCACACAGGCTACCAAAGCTGATCTGGAAGTTGCTATGCAGGAGCTGTAGCCATGAGGACAGATACTAGGTCAGTGGCAACAGTAGCCATCCTCAAATTCCTGTGCTGTATATTGCCATTCTCCTTAGAGGCTCCCGTCTACAGTTCTTTTCAGTTACCACAAAGTGGTAGCTCCAAGCTTTGAGGAATTTTGTCATTTTATATTGTTTTATTGTTTGTTTGTTTTTGTTGTTGTTGTTCTGTTTGGTTAATTGGATTTTTTTTCTGTTCTTACCGTTGTTTGGAAAGGTTCCTAGATGTCTTTGATATATTGGTGTGGTTTGTATTGCATCTCCTAGTGAAATAAACACATGTCCCTGTAACTTGCCATCCAAGCGCCCTTACCTCTCTCTCCCTCCTTAGCCTAGTACAATCTGGCTTTCCCCTGCTTCTCCATGGAAACGGCTCTCCCAGAGGTCACTGATGGATTCTGCATTCCCAAACCTAATAGCAAATCTTTCTGAAGCCGCAGTCAGCTTTCTGGGCTAGCCAATGCTCACTGGCATCTTTTCCCGGCCCTCCCTTCTACATGGTTTCCATGGTGTGACTAAGTGCTGGTTGCCTGCTGCCTGCCTATTGATCTGTGTCCTCCAGTGCATTTTCCTTCTTCAGTGGACTCTTGGATACTTCCCTGGGGTTTCATTCTCAGTTTCCTTCTTTTACCTACCCCCACTCTCTCAGCTAGATCCACAGATGTTTCCCTAAAGCCTGACCCTCACTTTGATAATTCTTCCCTCCATGTAGATCAGTTCTACATAAACAACATAGTCAGCATCATAGAATCCAACCTTATCTTTACCACAAACCTGGCTCTTCCTTCAGGGTGGACTGCCTAGGTTAAGTGATACTTCCCAATTCAAGCCAGATGTGAGTTTATTGTTGGGCCCTTCCTCTCTGTCACCTGGTACCCCTGATAAGCACTGAGTCCTTCCTCTGCCTTTCCCCCTCTGCCAGTTCCCCTTCTCTTCTGCCTAGCTATTTTATCTGCCTTATCTGTTGCTTGGGTCTCCATCAGACCACTGCTGGCGCAGTACATCTGTGTCGTCAGCGGGACAGTCTAATAACAATGCTATCGTTTTATAGAACAGCAGCTACAGGGGCAGTGACAGACCTAGCATGCTGGCTCTGTGGATGAGCAGATACCAAAGGCCGATGAACCTAATATACTCAAAGCCTCCCTCCGCTCCTTGCTGGGCAGTGTTAGTTTTCAGCTACTCTTTAACGCATTGCCACCAAGTAGCTTAAAACAACACACATTTTATTATCTCATGTTCATACGATAATAATAAGTGTTAGGTCAAAAATCCAAAATGGGAGCGAACCGCCGGTGGCTAGGCCCTTAAAGCTCCCGCCCGCAGAGGGCGCACCGTCTCTTGGTGCGCAGGTTCGAGTCCCACTGTCGCCTTGTAACGTTTCCCGAGTCTTGTGGGAAAAAAAAAATCCAAAATGGGTCTTATGGGACACCCCCTCTCTCACGGAGGCTTCAAGGAAGACTCATTAGTCTCAGCTTACCAGCTGCCTGCGTTCTTTAGCTAGTGGCTCCTTTCTGAATGATATTACTGTCACTGTCACAGCTCTTTCTGACTCTGACCCCAACACCTACCTCAACACCTACCTCTTAGAAAGTCCCTTTGGATATAACTGAGTCTGCCTAGATTATCCAAGATTAAGTCCCCTACCCTTAATCATAGGTCCTTAACTTAATCATAGCCGCAAAGCCCCTCCTGCTATAAAAGGTGACACATAATTTTGAAAATCAGGATGTGTGTGGACTGTACTAGTTACTTTTTCTGGTTGCTGTGAGCAGATACCTGACAAGAAAGAACTTTTAAAAAGAGGGGTTTGTTGATCTTGAAGCTTGAGAGAGGGCAGTCTATCAAGGCGGGGGAGTTCATGGCTGTAGGATCATGTGACTGAAATGCTTCAGGTCTCAATAGACCAGGAAGCATAGCACTCAGGTAGCAAGCAGGGCTAGGCTACAGCTCATAAGGCCTACCCTGCACCCAGCAACCCGCTTCCTTCAGGGAGACTCTACCTCCTGGAGGTTCCGTGGCCTGCTAAAGTGCACCACTCTTAGCTAGGGTTTCCATTGTTGTGAAGAGACACCATAACCAAGGCAACTCAGATAAATGCAAACATTTAATTGGGACTGGCTTACGCTTTCAGAGGTCCAGTCCATTATCATCATGGCAGGAAGTATGGCAGTGTCCAGGCAGACATGGTGCTTGAACAGGGGCTGAGAGTTCTGCATCTTGATCTGACTGCAACCAGGACAGAAGACTTTCTTCCAGGCGGCTAGGAGGAGGGTCCCAAAGCCCACCCCCAACGTGACACACTTCCTCTAACAAGGCCATACCAACTCCAGCAAGGCCATAGCTCCTAATAGTGTCACTCCCTGGGCCAAGCGTTCAAACCACCACAGTTACCAAGAACTCACAACATACTCCTCACATACTGACAAACCAAGAAGCTGAGAACACTTGGGTCTGAATGTCTTTAAACATATATCCTACACTTTAATAACACATTTCCTCCAGCTAGGCCTTCTCTCATAAAGGTTCCACAACCTCCCAAAATAGTGCTATAAACTGATGACCAATTGTTTAAACAGGTGCACTTGTGTGTGTGTGGGGGGGGGGGGCAGCAATTTCCTTTCAAACTGTAACAAGGAGCTATGATCCCTAAGAAAAATGTTTGCTTCTATTGCCTCTCACTGGTTGAACAGTTTGCCCCTTCAGATACAATGGGAAACAAGGATGAGACTGTGCTGGTATAAAAGACACCTGGAAAGGGCCCAGTTGCCTAGGAGGTGTTCCTGTGTGGTCCATTTCTTCTTCATGGATGCTGAAGGTAGGTTTTTGCACGACTTCTAGCTGCTTCCTCTTCCAGTTTCTCATCTAGGCTGGAGCAGGATCTGTGACTTCTGAGTGTCTGTTTCCTCCTCAAAGCTTAAACTGTTCACCACAGGCAAAATATATGTGCTGGCCTCCATGCTCCAGGATAGCTCTGTCCCCATCCCTGGACTTGAGACAACTTGGGTAGCAGCTTTCATTTTGTAGGTTAGAAACATTCATCTGTTTAGAAAGAACAAATTCTTTTTATAAGTGAAAAAAGTTTATAAACTTTAAGCTAAAAAAATATTAAAAATTACTAGTGAACTTGAAAACCTGGGTGGAATGGATAGTTTTTTAATATATATATATTTTACAAAGAAGTGAGAAACTTAAATAGACTAATTAGCACAGAATAATATTTTTTAAAATGTGCCAGTATTTTACTGTTCCAATGTGCAACTAGCATTATTATAAAAAAAAATCACATTTAACCTGGCACTATAAATTTCTTTTTTTAATTAACAAATAAAAATTTTATGCATACATACATATATATAATATAAAACATGGTTATTTAAATATGTACTCATTTGAGGGCACATTTTAAGGGCTGCACCTAACAGCCTGCCATTTTTACTGTATAATAAGGAAACCCCTTGTGACCAGACAAGAACAGCTATACTTGAGCAGTCCATCTATGGTGTAGTGGGCAGAGCAGATTCCAATCTCAGATCTGGAATAGCACAAACACAACCCATCTAGTCAGATGCCAAAGTGAAGATGGCCTCTCCCTGGGCCAGGACCAGGATGATCTGAGATGCCTTCAGTTCCCATCCAGGGAGTGGTTCAGAAATGATTCAGGAGATATGAAGCATACCTGGGGTCAAGGAACAACACTGCACTCCCTGATTAAGGGTCAGCCATCCAGAAAGGCACAATGGGAGAAAACCTCCTTTCTTCTTGCTGTAATTACAGCTGTCGAGGACTCTGGCATTCCTGCAGCTGTCCTGACAGCAGCCAACCCAAGGATGACACAGAGGTGGGAAGGACAAGGACCCTAAACAGGCACCTTGGGGTGCTGAATTAGCCATCTATGAAGCTTGCTTTACCTTCCAGCCCTGATTACACTGACAGTGAAGCTCCTCTGTTGTTTCGGCTAGTTTCCCAAGCATTTACCAGCCTTTAGGCCTGATGATAATCCACCCCTGCATAGCTCAGTGGCAGCAAGTAAGAAAGATGAGAAAACATGTTCAAACCAACCAGAGAGTGCCAGAAAACTTAGGTGCAGTGGTCATAGTTGCTATTATTAATACTATTGTCATACTTGGTAATTTGCATTAGCCAAACTGGGTGGAGCCAACAAAACTCTATGCCATGAATTGATTCACAGCTCTAGATTCAGCCTCATGATTCTGGCATCATGGTGCATCGGGACAGTTTGGACCCTTCTGTTTTTCCAACATCAAATATATCCCCTACAGGAAACAGAGGTAGCCCAGTGTGCTACCTCTGAGAAAAGCACAACAGGAAGGGAAAACAGACTCTCAAGCCTCCCTTCTAAAGAGCTCTGGAACCCTGAGTTTTCTACATAGTCCGAACCCACCAGCAGTGACTGAGGTCCCAAATTCCTGAGGCCTCTGCTGCCTTGTGCTTCTCCCACTGGACACATGTCTGTGGAGAAACTGAGGCACTGGGGAAGGTTCAAATGGTGGCTGGGCTGTCAGTCCCTTCCAAGTATCTTGTCTATTTCCACAGAAGGAATCTGGAAGCAATAAGCCCATGTGTTGCTCTCCTCCCTGAATCTCTGAGCAGGCAGCCATGGGCAGCCTGCAACTTCTCCTTTCATGTTCAGTCACACACACTCCCGCACTCCCTCAACCCAACACAGTAGGTGCTCAGAGACTTTGAGAGGCACCAATGCGGACATGCTTTGGTTGGGGCTCTTCCTCTATAGAGGACGAGGGGGTATAAAAAGGAGACATTGCTGAGAAAAGATGCAGTGTGAGGAGATTCTTCGGTGGCTTGCAGCCTGCGACAACCCAGTGAGCTGAGGGCCAGAATCCACCTACGGTAGCTTTGCTCTAGCCAACAGTAAAAGTGAGAAAATCATGGGTTAAAAAAAAAAAAGTTGGGTAAACATCACTCATTTGACCAGAAGTTGTCCTTTATCGTTTGGAGCTTAAAGGGGACTCTTTTCATAAAGCCGTTGTCCTCACTGAAACACGGAGAGCTGTAGGCACACTGGGACCTCTGTCTGCTGTCACCTTCTGTGGGAGGATTCATTGACCTGGCTCCTTTTAAGTTAGGTCTGCCCAATGACTTATGTTCACCGATGACACGGAAGTAAAACAAACCAGTCACTTCTGGGCAAAAGTCCTGAGAGACAGCTAGGCATAAGTTTAATTTCCCAATTCTGAGGTCCTGGAAAGGAATGTGAAGATGGAGCTTGCATCAACTGGACCCCAGTGCCAGTGTCAGTGAGCATGTAGCAGGAGAAAAAAAAAACCCTTAATTGTATGAAGCTGAGAGATTTGCAGAGCTATGTGTTTTTGCAGTGGAGTCTGGCTAATACCAGTCCTGGATGCCCTTCTCTATCTTTTTATTTAGCAAAAAGAAATGTCAACAGTCTCCTTGCTATTGTTTTATGGTTTCTGTTTGTTTTCTTTTTCTTCTGACAGTTACTCGCCCCTGGGAATACACGTTTCGGACACTAACAATCTGACAACTGGAGCGTGAGGTGCTCAGTTTAACAAGGGGGACAGCCTGCAGAACAAAGGGCCCTCAACTTTGGTTCAACCAGAGCCACGCCCTTCGTCTCTGCACAATAGATAAATAAATGTGCATATCAGGTTCCTACGTAGGTTTTCACACAGCACAGCTGAAGGAAAGAAATGGTTTTTTCTAGCTAAAGAAAAAAAAAGTTCTGTGGACTGGGCCTAGTGATATGGAGGAAATTCAAAGCCTATGCAGTCAACTTTAGTGAGACGCTATCTCAAAAAAAAATTTAAATTAAATGCAAAGGGTTGGTTTTATAGCTCCCTAGAAGAATGCCTCACTAGCATGTGAAGGGCCAGGGCTCACTCTAAAACACTGGGGGTGGGGGGACGTAGCAAAGACTATACCAGGCCCTAGGAATACAATGAAGGTTAAACTCCTATCCTTTGGCATATTCCTGGATTTTCAGTTATGTGGGGCCTTGGGAGGGTCCAAGAGACAAAAACAAGAGGCAAATTATCTTTTAAAAACCACCAGTGGCCAGGCACAATGTGGGGCAGTATGTGAAGGCCGAGGCAGAGAGAGACTTGAGGGGCTCCTTACAGTAGCCCAGACAGGATGCTTCCCCAAGAGTGCCCTAATATTTAAATTGCAATTGGAAGGAGTCTCCTCAAGAGGCTGGATGCCTGCAGGTGGGGGTGGGGGGGACTGGAGTTGGGGGTCGGGGAGTTGTTGGGGAATGATTAAGAAAAGGATCCAGGAAGCTGGAAGGGCCACAGGAGCCCCAACAGGACCATGGGCCAAGTGCAGGGAGGCTGTGCCAGATGGAGCAGCCTATTTCATGTGTGCATTTCAAAGAGCTAGGTATGGTGATTTTCACCTGTAATCCCAGCATTCAGGAGGAGCATGAGTTCTAGGCTAACCTGAGCAACTTAATGAGACACTCTAGGGAGGGAAGAGAAGAGAAGGAAAGGAAAAATGGTGGTGGTGGGGGAGGGGGGTGAAAGGAGAGCTTGAGCTTGGTGCCTTCAGAAGCCCTGATGTCTACTCCCCCCCCCCCCTTGCCATTCATAAATGGCAACTTCAAGTTACTCAGGCCTGAAATCTCAGCATCTCTCCCCCTCCCCCAAGCCTACCCCATCAGAATCACACTGCCTCTGCCTTCAACATGTGACTAACTTCAATGGTTACCCTTGGGGCTGCTTACCTGGTCCAGGATACCAGCCTTCTCTTACCTGGATTATTGCAGCAGCCTTCTACAGGGCTTCTCTGCTTCTACTCTCAGACTCCCAACCCCACCAGTACTCCTTTCTCTACTAGACAAAAGAGCCTCCAGACACAAGGTCAGCTTCTTTCTCACCAGACCTACAGAGCCTTCCCCCCACATTCAACTGAAAACCAAGGTTCCTGCCACAATCGCCCAGTCCACTACAGTCCTCTCAACAGCTCTTGGGCCTCATCTTATTCCCCTTCCCCTTTGCTCACTTCAACCAGCCTGTGTACCTTCTGGATGATTCTGAGCGTGCCAAGTGGCGTGGCCTGCACCTTGCTTGCCGTCTCCTGTCAGAGCCCTCTTTCTCACATTCTTTTTTCTCCCTTCTTTCCTGTGATAGCTCTGTCCTCTGAGGCCATGTATCTGTGCCCTTTTCATTATTTCCATTTTCATACCTGAATCATCACCTTGCTTTTCTAGGCCACAGGTTGGCAAACATTCTACAAAGGACCCAATGGGAAATATTTTAGGTTGTGCAGACCATACAGTTTCTATCACAACTGCTCAACTCTCCTGTTGTAGTGAGTAAATGACCCCAAAGTGTAAGCAAATGAACTTGGATGTGTCTCAATAAAACTTTATTTACAACACAAATTAGAGCTGGCCTATGGGCACAGTCTCCCAACTGCAGCTGGCAGCTTCCTAAGATGCAGGCTTCAGGAAAGGAAGGGTTTTGTTTTGGGTTCATACTCTCTGTGATACCTCCCCACCATGCTTGCTGCATGTCAGGCATCAATAGTTATTGAACTGATTGGCTGACTGGGTGCTGAATGAGTTCTTGGGAGCCTTTGAGTTTAGGAACCTGGCTAAGAGTTTGCACTTTCTTCTCAAGACAAGTTTGCAAAGAATCGTTGGCAGTTTTAGCAATATTCAGGACTACTGATTGACAGCTCTTATCTGCAGTCTGCAATTCTCAGAATGGAGACATTTTTTTGAGACAAATGACAGCCGCTTGCTCGGCTCACTGTTTACTGCTCTCATAAGAGCACTCTGTGTGTACTGCACATCACACATTGAGTTGGATGTGTGATGATGCACCGGGCTGCTGCCAACAAAAACACGTTGAAATAAAATCATCAGCTCCACAAACGCCCAGAGATGACACTCCAGATACCCCCGTGGGAACAGAGGAGCCTGCTGTGGCTTTTCGCAGGAAAGGCTCGAAGACCCACCGTTGGCGCTGGATGTGAGTGCGCAGAGGCTAAGACGTGGCTAAAAGAACTGTCAAGACTGAAGTAGCTGAGGAAGGACCAACTCAGATCTCAGAAAAGAATGTCTCCCTTGTCTTAAGACATTTCATGTTACCATAATAGAATCTTCCTTCACGAACACTCCACCCACATGGCTGGCATCTCCACTGCAACTTGGGTTTCTCACCTTCATGCAATGGGGAAAGTGACCCTGGCACATACTGCCAGGACTCGCTAGCTTTTTTGTTTTCTGCTGCATTAGTGACAACGTCTGTGATCTCATAATTCTCCCATTCTGTATGCCTGCAAAACCAGCAGAATACAGACATAGCTTCCAAGTTCTTCTATCAGCTCAAGGTGCATATAGCATATGGAATGCCCGATGTTGAGTATATATTTGACTTATAAATCTGATAACCTGGAGGGTTGAAAGAGTATGGTGCCAGTGTCCTGGCAAATTATACACACACAGAGAGAGAGAGAGAGAGAGAGAGAGAGAGAGAGAGAGAGAGAGAGAGAGAGGTGAAAAATGAAGACAGAGGTATCATGTGTAGGAGGCCCTCAAATATGTTGGTAGGCATCACCCTATCCAACCCATTTTCTCAATAATCAGTGTGCTCTGAGAAATCATAGACTTTTCTAACGGCAGTGCCCTTCATGGCATAACCACCAATCTCTAGACCGCACCTCTTAATCCACAACTCTTCCACCTGCCACACTGGTGAAGAAGCTTCTGGAGCAGCCAAGCCAATCTACACATAGCACTCTCATTTGGGTGTGGGACTGAGCATAAGAAGCACGTGCTCCTGTGTCTGATAACGTTGGTTGGAGAAGGATCGTTATGTAGTGAATGATGGGCATGATATGCAGGTATGGACCTGTATATGTGTTCAGATATCATGGACATCCTTGAAATCCAGTCTGGAAAAGTGGTACACTCCTGGCAATAGGAAAACACTGCAGGATTCTTAGGAATCTGTCATTATGGTGATGAAAGTTATCTGCAGTCAGGTGGATACAGGGAGTGAATGAGCGAGTGGATGTGAATGAGCAAGGAAGAGACAGATGCAAGATTTAAGAAGCAGTGCTGACCCTGAGGGCGCTGTGCAGCCCCGAGAAGATTTTAAGTAGAAAACACCTTCATCTCTTTCCAGATGAAATCAAGGGAGGAGTTGCACGGAGCAGTCTTAAGGATAAGGATCTACTCAGACTGTGGCTTCTCAGACTGCTCCTCTTTAGTTCATGGAATTGCATCACCATGATATGGCTACTACTTGTATGGACATCCACACCAAAGACAAGCAAGCTCCCTAGAATCAACCCTACTCAGGTCCAGCCACCTTCCCAGGCATCTTGGCCTGGAAAAAAAATCATTCCAACTCAAGGGGCTCATCTTTGTTCAGGTACAGTGGTCCTTTGTAGGAAAAAAAAAATGGCTGGGAAACCCAGGGTTCCTCCCGCCACGCTGTGGGTAGTCAGCTGGGAACGCTCTGGGTTCCTCCAGCTGGAAGTTAGACCCAGCTACTCACTGAAGGCCTCTCCACGGCTCCTCATGGCATGGCCCCAACACTCGAGAAAGTCCTTGGGTTTCTAAAACTGGTTTATTGGAATGGTGGATGGTGGATGGATCTGGATGTGCTCCCCATAAAACTCAGGGCAGACCTGAGTTAAATAGGGAGGGGAACGGGGGAGGGGCTGGGGAGGAATGCTTAATTGGCTCCACCCTCTGGCCTTCAGGCATCTTATTAGTATGTAAATCTCTCTAGGGCCTGGGGCCTGTATCATGCCCTCCACCTGTGTATGTAACTGAAGGGTGAAAGTGGAATGGAGATTAGACCTCGTGATTGGAGCCTGGGTTCTGGGGGCATGGCCAAACCTACAACCCAAGAACCAGGATACCCTTCCAAGGCCCAACAGTCCTTACCATAGCACCAGGCTACCTAAATTTGGGCCATGATGCAACTATTTGCTAACTCAAGTGAATTTGAGATTTCTGAAGCCATGGACCATGCTTTGCAGATTGTAGCACCTTCCTATGTAAGTAGTATGAGGTAGTCACATAGTATGTGATCAATAAATATTCCTGGAAGGACTGAACAGATAGGTCTGCAATCATTCCTCTTCATCTTCCAGCTCCTCATACTCAGATACAGTCGACCAAGGAACAAAAATATCACATTGCTCGTTGTCTGTGCTATCTAGTTACCTACGCTGCTTGCATCTGAACATGGACAGATATCTTTGTTCCATTATCCTCTAAGTAATACAGAGTAATAGTCATTTACATAGAATTTTCACTATTCCATGGACCACAAATAATCTAGAGAATATTTAAAGTATGTAGGAACAGTAAAAAATTATAATGTCTTGAATACTACACCATTTTATATAAGGGACTTAAGTTTCTGCAGATATTGATATAAATGGAATTTTCTGGAACCAACCCCCCAGTAGATACCCAAGTGACAATGCTATCATTAGAATTGAAATTAATTATGATAAGATAAAAATCATACTCCTTGAAATTTTTTATTTATTATTGCATGTGAACATGATTGTGTGGGGGAATGCATGCCATGGTGCACATGCAGAGATCAGAGGGCAACTTTGTGGAACTGGTCTCTCCTTCTACCCTTATGTGAGTTCCAGGGATCAAATGCAGGTCACCAGGCTATATGGCAAGAGCCTTTACCCACTGAGACACCTTATGGAGCCCCCAAATAATTATACACAAGGATATTTTTATTTTTATTGAGAGAGACAAAGTGTGTGGGTAATGACAGAATCCTAAGAATTTGAGTCAGAAGGAATCTGGACCAACCCTGCAGGATACATTTTCTTTTTTTTTTTTCTTTTTCTTTCTTTCTTTCTTTTTTCTTTTTTTTTTTTTTGAGTTTTTTTTTTTTTTAATATTTATTTACTTTTTATTTATATGAGTACACTGCAGCTGTCTTCAGACACACCAGAAAGGGCATCAGATCCCATTACAGATGGTTGTGAGCCACCATGTGGTTGCTGAGAATTGAACTCAGGACCTCTGGAAGAACAGTCAGTGCTCTTAACCACTGAGCCATCTCTCCAGCCCCCAGGATACATTTTCAAAACCTGATTCTTTTTTTTTTTCCACCTGCAAAGTAAGTTTACTCAAATTACTTTGGAGATCTTATATAGTCCCAACGTTCTATGATTGAGATCAGTAGAATCGAGACTTAAGACTTCCTAGTTCTCATTTTTATGTGTTTGGGTGTTTTGCCTGCTTGCATGTGTATGCACCATGTGCATGCCTGATATCCACAGAGGCCAGAAGAGGGCTCTTCACAGATGGCTGTGAGGCTCTGTGGGGGCTGGGAATAGAACTCTAATCTTCAAGATGAACAGCCAGTGCTCTTAATCACCAAGCCATCACTCCACACCAAGTGTTGTTTTTTAGTGACTACGTGAATTTCCTAGAAAAATGAGTGGAAGAATTTTTTTTTTAATTTAAAACAAATCCTTTGAGGGACACTCAGTACTAGGTCATTGAGAAGATCTTATCAAACACAGGGTGGGCTGAGTGAGAGGTGGGTCTACTGCTTCCTTATTTACTCGGAACTCACAAGTCAAAAGGCCATAAAGCAGTCACACCTCCCACAAAAGCTAAGGACACTGGAAAACCTGAACCAGCACTGCTGGGGATCCTCTTGGAAAATGGAACTATGAGAGACACAGGGAAACGCCTCCAGTTCAGTGGACCCAAATCTGTGGTTTGGCACACTGGCCTGTGTTATGACGAAAGATCCATCAAAGAGGTGAGAATCTTGTGGCTTCCAGAAAGCTATGGCAAAATGGGAGATCTAGACCAGATGGGCCTCCTTCTAAGCTTCTCTAAGAATCTCCTTTAACTCTTGCCACCATCTGCCACATGTGGCCATTGTTCACTTGTGTTACTGGATGCTACGTTCTCCCAAAACTGTGCATCTTTGTCTCAGGACCCCAATTCCCAATATAGGCTCAACAAACATCCATTGAATGAGTGGGGGAAAAGAAGAATGAATGAATGAATGAATGAATGAATGAATACTAGCCACTTAAATCTACCTTTATGGTACACTGACTGATATGTGAGAAAAAGGAACCCTTAAGTCCTGTGGTATGCCAATGAAAACTCACTTCCGGGTTAAAACCAGTTATACCCGTTGATTATTTATTAAGAAAAGAAAATGTATCTGCCAGCATATGATCTTCCTTCTTCTCTCTTGATTTCTCAGTCAGCTTGGGCTGAAATTACTGAGACCTGTGGCAATGAACCCATAGCTTTACCACCAGCTCTGCCTATGGGTCTGATCCTCTATGAGGTATTGCAGGCAATACAGCTGGACTCTGGGGGTAACACACTGTGGCAGCCGTGGCTGACTTCCGTTTGGATTCTGCCTCTCCACACAAACCCTGTAGTGGGTACATGTAATCTCCCCCAAAAGAGCCCTGTAGTGGGTTCTGATGGGGAGGGGGAAGCTAGAGTCCTCTTCAACAGATGTCACCATAATTAGACAACTCATTATATCAAAGAATAAGAGAAGGAGATTGACGCGGACACAAATGTGAACATATTGATAGCTTCTCTGCATGTGAGTTTGTGAAATCTTGGAAACTGATTTCCTGGACAAGCCTCAGCGGATGAGTCAGCGCTTGGAGCCTAGGGAGATTTTCCACAATGAAATTCAAGTGCTAGGAAAGTATCTTGAGAGCTTTCCACCCCCACCCCCACCCCCACCCACCCCAGGACCATTCTCAGGGCAGCCATGCCTGGAAGCCTGTGTGGCCGTGTCCCCGACTGCTGCCCTGTCCTGCCATGCCCTGGGAGAAGTCTAGTAGCAAACCTGGATGAAGGAAGCAAGAAAGTAATAATGTACCCAGGGAGGCAGACTCTGTGGGCAAGGGCTGAAGCTGACCCACAGTATGCCAGCACCAGGCTGCTCCGGTCTGTCCTGAGAGTCCTGGGAACCAACAAATGGCAGGGGGCTCTTCTGGGTTAAAGATTTCCCCCGGGAGGGCCTCACGATTCCCCAGCAAGGATTAAGTGGCCAACATAAGCATTCCCACAGGACCCTGTTCATTTAGCTCTTCCTGCGTCTGAGTTAAGAACGTCCCTGGGAAGGGCCTCCCTGGTTCCCCAGTAAAGACAAAGTGCCCCATGGAAAGTATTCCCACAGGACCTTGTTTTGTTCTGTGGGAGCACCCTGGAATGTGTGCGCCTCTTTGGTGGCAGACCCTTGGTGGTGTTCGGTTTCATGACCCTTGGTGCAATGTGAACATTCTAAAACTGGGTAAATCTAAAATACAGAAGGAAATGGCGGATTGGCACAGCACACATGTAGTCCTTTGCTGAGCTCTTTGCTTCCGTGATTCCTGCCCACATCCTGAGGTGGACTTTCCAGTGATGCTCTAGATAATCACTCTGCCTTCAGAAGACCCTTTCCCTGGGGTCCAGATGCTAATCCATGCTTAGCACTTTTCCCCTTAGGAGAAACTTAGGGGACTGAAGGTGCAAACAGGAAAGGCCACTCCTTCAAGAGTTCCAGGTGCTATGGTATTATAGACCAGGGTAGCACTGGGAGGTGCTGTGGACATGTACGATGTGAGTAGTTGAGTCACTCTGAAGATATCTCCAGAAGGAGTTGTGAGGCTCAGACTCCTGTCTCTGCTTCCTGGGTTGAAGCATAGCGAGTGGTTATGTGCTCCAACTGCTGTCATAGACAGCTTTAGTCGGCAGACAGACAAAAACGGTGTCCAATTTAGATTTGAACCTCAAAATTGAGCTACACAACCCTTTATTTTTTTTATTAGTTAACTATAACCAGATATTTTGTCTTAGTGATGAGAGGCTGAGAAATGCAGCTTCTCCATGTTTACAAACTTGAGCACGGCAGCTGGGCCTGTACCCTCTGTCCTCACCTCCACTCCCCACACTAGCACTGCCCCCCCCCCAAACAATGGCTACTGTCTGACAGAGGAACCAGAAGCCATTGAGAGGAAACACTCTCATCTCACAGTCATAGAACTCTTGCCCACATCCACGTACGGACTTATGTAGCTGCCACCCATGTCACGAGAGTCACAGCCTGATCTTCAACTGTTCTTCCTGACCCTCTCCTCTGCCCTGCCTGGCCCAGCCCATTAGACTTTTGCCAGTGGATACAAACCCCCAGCCATCTGACATCGCTCTCCTCCCTCCCAGTCTATAGCTCACACACCCTTCTCCTGAAACTATTAAAAGACCCTCCAACTTCCTGAACTTGGCATTCAAAGCTCTTTCCCAGAGTCTTGAGAAAAATCCCTTTCTGGAACCCAGCATCCCTAGGTGCTGTATCTTTCTTTTCCTGTTTCTCTTACTTCCAGATCTGATCATCTAAGAAGGACTCCCAAATCCCACCTTTCAGGGAGCCTTCTGGGCTCTGCCTCACCCAGCTCTGCAGCAGCCTGGCACCGTCCTGGAAGCAAGCACACTCTGCTCTGAATGAAAAGTGTTGCTGTGTTTGTCTTGCCCTCTCCCATCCCAGGAAGCACAGCAGTGTGAATCACAGAGCCGGTGCCCAGGGCCCTAAAACAATGCAGCTGGCTGATGATTTACCTTAGAAGGGAATATTAGTTTCTAGGTACAAGAAGATCGTTCGTATTGAGTTTCTTTCCAAAATTAACTTTTCCAAAGCCTTGGTAGGCGAATCACCCTATATTTTAGGCATTGATACCAGGGCTTATGTGGGATATACACAGTGCCAGGGATGGGTTAGGTATGAGGAGGTAAATGAGGAAGGGGAGTCCCTTTAGTTTGCAGGTTCCTTCAATGGGGTGGAGGGCCAGACACTCACTAGTTAAGGTGCTGTAGGACCATCTCCTAAGTGACCAGGCAGCTTGGGTGCCTTTGAAACAAAACACCCAGGCACATAAGATAAAAATAAATCTGAAAAGAAAAAAAACCCAAAAACGATAGCAGTGAGCTCAACATTGGTTTTCCTTGTTAGGCTATTCAGGGAGTTTGGCTTACAGGTTAGGACTAAGAGAAGAAGGAAAGATAAACCTTTAAGTACGTAGACAGTGCGGCCATTAAGATGGGAGCAGTTGTGGGAGAGGGACCGGCTTGGCCTGCACAGGAGAGACCTCAGTAAAAATGTAAAGAGATTGTCACTGACTTCAGATGTACCTGCTGGTATTTCATCTCCACATGACCTACAGAGGAGGAAGCAGGGCTGACTGTCGGCAAGTGTACCCAAACTCCATGCCACCTATCCTGACTACATATGTGAGCCTGGCAGCGGTTGCTATGATACCTGGACCAGTACACTGCACATGTTTGTCAGCCTGAACTGCTGTAATGAGAGGCCAGAGACCTGAGAGCTGACACAAGCCAAATGTGTGTCCACACAGTCCTGGAAGCTATAAAGACCCTTTTTCTGGTCAGTGGATGGACAGTTTCTATATATGACTCAGACGAACAGACAGACAGATGAAGTAGGAGAAGAAGTCTCATGACTCTGCTTATAAGGACATTACCTCTTTTGCATCAAATCTCCACCCTAGTCCTTCATTTACTTTTAAGCACTAATAGTAACTGTTATAGCTTCAATATATAAATGAAGAGTTCACAGTTCAGTCCCCATTAAAGGCAACGTTTCCTTCCCATCGCCAATCCCAGGCCAGCATCCTTTGACAGGGTCTCTTACATCTGCCCGTTATCGTTGGTCTGGACCTTATCTCATGCCTTCAATCTGTCCATGCAGAGCCTTGTGGAAGGATCAGAGGCTCATTTGTCCTCTCTGCTCTGTAGTCCTCAACCTTTTCTTGACTCTTAGCAGTTTCCCACAGCTTGGTTCTAAAACCCTGAGACTGACAATTCTGAATGGGTATTAGCCCATTGAGATAGAAATATGTCAAAAGTGGGTTGTGGCTCCAGGAGCAAGATTGTTATTTTATAGTGTACTACTCAGGCTTATTGAAATCGTATCTTGATGTCACGCTCAGTTGGAGCCTTGGTGTTCACAGCTGCTTATGTTGAACAGGAGTCACTGACAACTTCAGGAGCTGTGACAGTGGCAGAGGTTGATGTCCATCTGTAAGGGGGAATTTTTATGGTAGAGGAAGTAATGGGACCTCCCTGGCTCGGGTCAGGGGGGCAGCTCAGATGGGAGTCTAGTGGAGCAGTGTTCACTTAGTAAGAAGACCATTCGTGAGTATTTGAACTTCCCAGAGACAGGGTGCGGTGCAGCCCTCTCCCCATCCCTGGATATATCCGAGCAGAGACAGAAGGGCGCAGTTGTTGTGGGGAAAGAATCACATTGGCACATAGCCAGCTATTACATATGAGCGACCTGTGGGGTTCTCATGGCAAAAAATCAATCTGCCTTCTTATTTTGCATCTTCAGTCTATTACTCAGGGAAACAGAACAGCCAGGAGCCTTCTAGAACATTCAAGAATAGGCAGTCAGCTGTAATGACCCAGAAACCAAAGGAGCCCACAGTGAGCAAATTCACTGTAGTATGCATCTTTTCTGTGTTGAGCATTCTTATGGCTGTAAGCAGACTATCTCTCTAGCTTCAGCTTCAGAAACAGTTGTATACCCTTAGGGTTTGTAACCCACACTACGGAGAGCATCAGTTGCGTAGTACCATCTGAGCAATTCACTCAGATCAAAGCAAATCAGCAAAGATCCCAGAGCACCATAGTCGTTTAGGAAAAACTATGATGGTGAGACCTAGTCTCTGCCACCAGGCAGGAGAGCCCAGGGAGAGTACAGACTGTGAAAAGCTTAGCTACGAGGCCACCTTTTGTAGCACCTTCCCAAAGTCTGGCAGTTACTTCTTCAGAGTTGTCAGCTGCCCCCATTCAGCTGTGCCTTCTCCAAGGACAGCAGAGCTCACTGACTAAAACAGCATTTTCACATATGACAACCAAGTTTACCCCCCAACAATGGCATCTTTACTGTAACTTTGGACACGTTATTTTAATGTCCTGAATTTTAATTTCCACATCTGAAAATGGAGTTTTTATTAGTATTGATTATTATGTGATTGCATTGTGTAATATATGGCTTGCAGGGCTGGAGCCATATGTGCTTAAGTAGTACTTTCTCCTGTTAGTGATCCTATTGCCAATAGTAATGGAGTCAAGTCACTGTTAAGTAAAATTTCATCGCCAAGGTAAGGTCATGAATCAAAATCCACACAAAATGAGTAAGACTTCACAGTCCCGTCTTACAGGCCCTGGAGAACATAAGTTCTTCATCCCCAACTCTTCTCACATAGGAGTGGGTCACTAAGCTAACGAGTGCTTATTAACGAGGAATTGGTCACAATCTCTCCCTGCATTAAGCCATTTAGTCTAATTTCATATCAAAGTTCCATAATGTAAGTACTAGGACTTTCTCCCTGTTTACGTAGGACACTGAAATATAGAATGGCTAAGCAAATGGGGATTTGGACCTACAAAGTCAACCAGCCAAGCTCTAAACACAGACTATCAACCATGGGCACAACCATCTTAAAGTATGGGACTATGGCCTCATCCTTATTTCAACATGTCCTGCCATGTATACAGAGCTGGGGTACAGTGGGCGTTGGGTAGCTGTGGAGGTTCCTACTTGTTTCTCATTGTAGGAATTCACACCTTTCTATCAACACCAAATTTCCATAAACTTTGGGTGGTGGATGGGAAAGCGAGGCTGGAGTGAGGTCGTCGGAGTTTCTCCATTTCAGCAGCCCCTTTGTTCATGTCTAGCCAACCTCTGGTCCATCTCTCCATCCTTGATGCTGAATGTGCTATCTCATTCTCAGTTTACACAATGACCTCACCAGAAGTCTTCATCCCATGCAGCTGCCATCTTGTTTGGTCTTGGATACAGAATGAAGGGATAAGATGTCACAATATCTTATTCTAGGTAGCAGGAAAGGCTGTCATGTGTTGCCTAGCTATGTCCTCTCAACTGAAGCATTCCACCCAAGAGGAAGATTCCTTAGACTCAGAATAAATGAAACTTACAGGAGCCAAGAAGAGAGCAGCTCACAAGAGGTCCCTGAAATGTGCAGGATTCACACTTTCCCCAAGGTTATAAGCAGCAACAGCCAAGGTGTTTGCAAAAGAATTCCCACTGACTGAGCTGCTTGCAAGGACTGCAGAATGCAATAGGGATGTGGCTACCTCGACTCCTCACTTACGCTGGAACGAGATTTCAGCGATGAAGCTGCATTTGACTCATCTGGGCTTCTATAAGGAACCCCTACCTATGCCCCCTGTATGTAATACAATAAACAAGTACAATAGCTTTTTTGGTCTGCTATCAGTGCCCTATCTGGGATGAATAAACGTTTGTTCATGTCTCCCAGGGAAAGTCACAGAATGGGAGCAAGAGAAGGGCCTCCCAACCTTCCGCACACTTTGGAGGAACAGAGATAAAGCCATGCTTCTCTAACTACGGCAGAAAAGGAGATGGAGAAGTACTCCGAAGGGTCTGTGAGTTCTCTCTGAACTTTTAAGACGATGGATTTTTGTCTCTGTGAAGATGTGGTTAAATTTAGCATTCCTGATTAAATCTTGGAGTGGCATTTATCTATGGGCATAAACAGAAATATTTATAAGGCAGCTTAGTACCATGATAATCTAGCTAAGAAACAATATTAACTCAACACCTAAGGCCTGAACCTCCTCAGTCATGTGTTTATGGCCAGGCTTATACTGAGATGTGAAATCTGTGCTGTGGAAGGGGCCTCGTAGCCAACTGAAGAGTTGGCAATGGTAATCATGCCATTATTGCGCCAGCAGCCACATCTTGCCTAGAAGGTTGATATGGGAGATCGAAGGGTTTATTCCCAGCTAGGTAAGACCACTCTCCCACAGCAGCCTCTGTATGGCTGCTCCCAGCAAGAAGTAAGCTTCCAGCTCAACTACAACTTGGTTTCTCTTCAGCTTACAATCAAGATGTCCAGTATCTTTAGCAATGAGGTCTTATCAACTAGTTCCAGTAGGCAATCAAGAAAAGTGTCAAGAGCCTGTATTGTTCTAGGCTCCTCTGGTGCCTCTCTGACCAACAACTCAAAAGGAGATAAGGTGTTTTACACCTGGCACTAGGGATTACGTTTAGTAATCCTTGGCTTTCAGAAGCAGCCTTATCTAGACATGCAGAATATCTTCTTTCTAACTCTTCTTTTTTTTTAAAACTTACATTTTTAATTAACTTACAAAGTAGCAAGTTTCCATATGGCTTTTTTCATACATCCTTAGTTTTAGTTAACTTTCCCTCCCCCGTCTCCCCCACCTCCCCTAGACTCATCCATGCTTAAACTTTCTACCCTCAGAACTCCCCCTCTGTTTTCATATCTGCTGGGTGACGCTATCTTCCCTCCCTCAAGGCTTCCTGCACCCCAGTGGCCCTCTCTTTGCAGCAAATGGTGATGAATGCAGAGACACACGGCTGCTCAAGGTACAGAGAATGGATGGTGGTTGAGCATCATCTCTGAGGCTCAAAAAGCATCCTGGAAAAAGAGGGAGGAAAAAAATGTAAGAGCCACAACATAGGACTGTGAGATGCTGTCTTCTGGGGGTTATACAGTCAAGGCAGTTCTAAACCCGTGGTCACAGATGATCCTGGTTGAACTCAGTGAGTCTGGAAAAAAAATTAAAAATGAGAAAACAGTGAACCCCTGAGCGTGGAAAGAGTACCTGTAGGGAATGGTAATAGAGGCTGGAAGGAGATTTAAAATAACCAAAATGCACGCAATACGTGTATGAAATTGTCAAAGAGTAAACTCAATGAACAGTTTTTATGTAAAATAGTCTTATAATCTTAGGGGCTAAAGCCAATAACTTTGGCATGACATATCCTGGATGCAGATTCCAACAGTGCCACTCAACAGTATATACACTTACATCTAGGGTCCCGGGGAAATGAGAAGCAAAATGAACCCAGCAAGCTTTCCTGCTGACCTCTTTTCCACCCCATCCTGGCAACTCATAAACCTACTCAAGTATGTTTCTGCAGTCAACACTTTGCCCTGGTTCAAAACTAACTGAAAGAAGCCACTCTTGGACCGAGCAGAGTGCTCTGGACTGATGTATCTGCCACCATAGCCTCAGTTTGTAGAGTGCCTTGTAGTTGACTGTGCATGCTCTAGTAAATGTAATTCTGACCAGCCCCATAGGACCTGGTCAGCCATGTATATTTATTGGTAAAGAGATGATCTTCACAATTCACAAATTTTGAGCTTATGAACACACCTGCTCACACAGATTTCTTGTAAATCCCAAATCAACACCCAGGGTGCATTTATAGTCGCCTGTAATCAGAGACAGAGCAATTCAGCCAATTCACACAATCCAATTCACACAACCCCAGCCAGGGTCCATCAAGGCCAGGCCACCTTCTTAATCACAGCTCATACATCCTTTGTGGTCTATTTATAGCCTGATTTGTTTTGGTTTGGTTTGGTTGTTGGTTTTTGTTATTACATTTTTGTGCATTTTTGTTGGTGAGCTCACTGTTTAAATAGCCGTCAGGAAGAGTGCTGAAGTTTTCCTGGAGCGGGACTTGGCCTTGCAGAAAATATGCGTATGTAAGGTGAGTCTTGTTTAGGTCTGAGTTATAGCGCTGTTGGCTGTGAGTTCAATGGCAATGAACTGGCAGAATATCAAGGCGTTTTCTCAGTAGAAACACACTGTATATAACAGGATATGTGTTCTACAATGGATAGAAATGTCCCCACTGGCTGAAGGGTAACCTAGTTTTTCCTGGGAGCCATGGTTTAGTCTGGCCAATGCAGTGTTCCTCAAGACTTCATAGACAGTCAGCCATTATGAGTGCAGAGAAAAGATGGCAGACACCGGACCTATATGAATGAATTTGAGATTGGCCATTGTAACCTAACACACACCTTCTTCTGAGCTTGTATTCCCACGCTCACCTCTCTAGTCTCACAGCAGACAGGTGGTTTAGACAATGACAGTATGGAAGTTGGAGTAGGGTGAAACTTCTCCAGGTATTTTACCACCCCCACCCTTGGTTGTTTTGTTTTGAAACAGGAACTCGTATAATCCAGGCTGGCCTTGGATTTAGTATGTAGTCAAGGTTGATCCTGAACTTCCTATCCTCCTGTCTCTATCTCCTACATTCTGAGATTACAGGCATATGCCACCATACCTAGTTAATCTGGTGCTGGGATTCGTCCTGGAGCTTCATGCAGGCCAGGAAAGCATTCTGCCAGCTGAGGTCTATCCTCAGCCCTGGGCTCTCCCTTTGCTACCTTCTTTATCTCTTCTTGCATCTCTTGTTTTCTTCCCACCCATTCAGAGGGCTTTAAATTGTCTGTGGTCCCTTTGCAATTGTAATGAAAGTCCTTTGAAACCAGTGAGCCTCCAGGCACCTCAACTTGCCATGGTGGAACAGGGCAGGCGGCCTGGGAATCCACACAGTAGAGTTCCACATTGTGAGTTGGTGAAAATTCTCTGGCATTGTACTTATGGACGTTTTAAATTCCAGCAGAATGAAAGTGGTAGAGAGGAGCTAGAAAAACACCTGTCCCCCTTCACCCCCACCCCGGGCAGCAGCCACCACTACTTCAGAGTCAATCCCTCCTCACCTCAGAACTATGGCCCTGTCTTCATAATTTCCTACAGTCAGCACCGTTTTTTGTAGGGATTCAGACCCAATACACAGAGTGTGATTCAAAGCTGTGCTGAGTTTGACCAGCCTGGCACAGAAGCAGAGATACAAATGGATTTGCTTCCTTTCAAGAGGTGGTACATGAGTCAGAATTCTTCTTTTTAAAATCATTTTATTACTTGACATTTATCTCCAAATGATAACTCCCTTCCTGGTTACCCCTCCACAGATCTCCCATCCCATCCCCCTTTCCGTCCTCCCCTTTGCCTCTATGAGGGTGCTCCTCCACCCATTCACCCACTCCCACCTCACCACTCTAGTATCCCCCTATGCTGGGGCATCAGACCTCCACAGGACCAACAGCCTACTCTCCCACTGATGTTAGATAAGGCCATCCTCTGCTACATATGAATCTAGAGCCATGACTTTCTCCATGTATTCTCTTTGGTTAGTGGTTTAGTCCCTGTGAGCATTGGGGGTCTGGTTAGTTGATATTGTTCTTCTTATGAGGCTGCAAATCCCTTCAGCTCCTTTAGTTCTTGATATAAATAATAGAATCTATCTTAGCTCATTTTTAGCACAAAGACAATTGAGGAAAAAACATTAACTGGTTCCCAGAATCTTCGGGGCCACCAAAGAGCCACTCGGAAGTGGCCAGTTACCCTCATGCTTATGGTGACTTTTATGCCTCCTCCTCCTGGCTCCTGAGACTATATGTACACCACACCTGGATGTGGGTAACTTTTACAACAACAACAACAACAAAGATACATATGATTTTAGGAGAAGAAAACTATATGACTGGCATTATTTTGTTCTATTATAGCACTGCTCAGAAAAGCCAAAGACAATTCATTCAATATCTACTATATTGCTGGTGAATAAAGCCAAGCATGGTATTAACTGTTGTATGCTTACAGAAAATTATCAGTGAATTATAATAGCTGAAAGGGCTTACCTGAATGTCATTTGGAGAAAAAAAAGCAAAAGGCTAACTTATCTCATTTAAAATCTCTATTAGTCTATAACTTTACTTTTTCTAGAATGTTCTATAATGTAAACTCACTGAAAAAATTAATTGGGCTACTCACCCAAATGAAATTAAGATGGATCTAAGTAAAACTCCTTAAAATAAGAAAAACCTACTATCAACTCTTCTGCCATTAATGTATATTTTGAAGTAACTATTTTTTTGTATATGAAAATAAAACATTTTAGTGTTGCTGCAAAAAAATAAAAATAAAAATTTTAAATATTTTTTTAAGTAGCCAGCTAAAAATAAAGGCCTTCTAAGATCCCCCTGCTTCCAAAGTCAATAAATTCAGGCACAGAACAGCCACTCCAAACCTCAAACACCAAGCTGCAGACTTTCCACTGATGTTGGAGGACTCGGACAGAGGGGCTTCCTCACCTACCTCTAAATTAAACTCATCCATATCTGGCTGGTGAAAAGCTCAGTTTATGTGTCTGAGGGGTCAGGAACAACAGAGATCTGTCTTATCCCACTTCTAGAAGACAGGTGTCCTAAACCAAGACATCAGCAGTACTATGCCACCTCTGACACCTGCAGAAGACGATCCATGTCTTGCTGCTCTCAGCTTCTTATGGCTATAGGCATCTCAAAAATGTGATTATATCACTCCAAGTCTCTCCTCCGACCGTCATGCTGGCTCCTTCTGTCAGTTAACACCCCCACCCCCCCACACTTCCTTGCAAGACCTTTAACTGAATACCTGTAAAGGCTATTTTTCCAAGTAGAGGACTAACCACAGGCTCTGATTAGAACATGACATACATTCTGAAGGAAGTCTGTTTGTGTTACTCTCCTGATCGTTGTAGCCAAACACCTAACAAGGAGCAACTTAAGGGAGAAAGGCTGATTTGGGCTTAGAGTTCAGGGGAGCACAGTCCATCAGGATAGGGAAGGCGTGGCAGCAGGATCTTAGGATCTGAAGGCCATTGTTCACATCGCTTCCACAGACAGGAAGCAGAGAGATGCATGCAGATGTTCGAAACCTTTCTCCTTTCCAAGCAGTCCAAACTGCAGCCCATGGGATGATGCTGACTACATTCAGGGTGGGTCTTCCCTACCTCCATTAATTTCATTTAGAAAATTCTGAACAGACAGCCTGGAGATTTGTCTCCTAGGTGATTCTAGATCCCATTGAGTTGACAATCAAGGTTAACCATCACACCACCGTTCAACTCGATGACACTGACGATAGATGATAGACTTGAGTCACTTGTGAAGCCTTTTATATGTATCAGATGCTGTGGCTGAGGCAAAACAATGAAATGACAGTCTCCGGGGAGGCAGCTGCTGTGAGTGCTTCCAGCTGCTTGGTCAGGCTTGAGGGCCAGTGAAAACCAGTGTCCGAATAAATCACCTCTTCCTACAGGTGAGACTGAAGCCCGTGAAGGTTCCAAGGTCACCTTCAGGTCACATAGCAGCCTGAGTTCAGTGTCTGACCTCCACAGGCCTTCCTTGACCGCCCTCCCAAGCTGTGTACAGTGATCCTCACAGCAGACCCCCAGCTGTCAGGGCCCAGCAGAGCTAACATAGCATCTTCTCTGGCTTGCCTTCTGATAGGGTCTTCTTGGCCCTTCTCAAAATCAACAGCATCTGCTCTCGGGCCTGATGGGTTCCCAAAGAGGGACCAGATCAATTCACAACCTGCTGCACAACCTCCAGAAAAGTTCTCCAACCTCTCCTGTTCTGGTTTCTCCACCTCTTCTCTGGAAGCTTCGGCTCAGCGTGTTATGAGGTGACTTTCTGCACAAACATGCTATAATTTGGTAATTCCAACCATCTGAGCATGTTTAACTTGGCCCTGGGCCATCCCAGGATGTTTGATAAAAATCTGATCACTTGGACAAGTCCCAGGAAGGGAACAGATCAGAGCTTGCATTCAGTGTTGGGAGCCCACCTGATGGGAGAGTGTGTGTGTATGTGGTGGGGGGTGGGGTGAGCTGGCTAGGAAGAATGTTGAGACTTAAAACTAGGCGGAAGAAGACACTGGCTAAGGAAGCAGGTTTCTTACTCAGCCACCACCTGAGAAGCTTTCTCTTGCAGCAGATGGGAACAAACACAGAGGCCCTCACCCAGACAATAGGCAGAGAGCCAGAGACCTTGAAACACTCAGTCCTGAATGGGATGTCTTCATCAAATATTCCAGGCTCAGGGAACCCCATGGAAAAGGAGGCAGAAAGAGATGGAGGACACCAAGGAAACAGGGTCCTCTAAATCAACATGATCAAGGCTCATATAAACTCACAGAGACTGAAGTAGCAAGCACGGGGCCTTTCAGGTCTGCACCAGGTCCTTTAAGTGTATACTACGGCTTCCTGTTTGGTGTCTTGGGGGAGTTCCCGGGTGTACAGATGAGCGGGCCTTCAACTCTCGTGCCATCTCTTGGCCTCTTTTCCTTCTGTTTGTTTTGTCCAATTCCAATGTGTTGGTTTCTGTATTATCTTATTATATTTTATTATTTTAAAAATATACTAGGAAAAATATACTTGGAAAATATACTTGAAATTCAGTGCATTTCAAGTAGAGAAACTGAGCCTTGGAGATGGACAAGATTCACGCAAGCGCACACAACTAGTTAAAGCCAATACTGCAAGCAGTCGTTGCTTCTTTCCCGTATCTCAAGATAACAAATAGATTTACTTTCCTGTGTTCAATTAGTAGCAGCTGCCTTGAACATTGTCTTCTAGAAGGTTCTTAGGCCCTCCAGCCCAGTGAGAAGAAATTGGCTAACAACACCTGGTCACACAGGAGAGAACAGGAACCTCCATTTTGCCAACCTTGATCTATCATGCTCATGATAGGAACAGACTGCTGGTGGAAAGTCTGAGCCTTGTTCTCCATAGAGAACCAACTGGTGGAAGTGGAAAGCCACACAACTGAGTCCCTCAGAAGCCTCCTGTAGGTGTCTGTCCCCTAGATGGCCTGCAGTGCACGCCTCAGGAGCTGCCTAACACCTAGAGTCAGAGTTTCCTAAGAAAGGCTGGGAACCAACAGATGCTGGAACTGTGACGGGTGCCTGACAGCCAGCACGTGAGCAGTGGAGGAGCAAGTTCCTAGAAAAGCAGAAGGCAGCAGCTAACGTAGGGAGCACACTGCACAATGGGCACCCAGAAGTTGTTGTTGTGTTTTCTGTCTTGTTCCAGTCACAATACCACTGCTCAGGCTAACAGCAAAATTGGTTTGTTTTCATAAGCCCAGCTACAAAGCTCGGTGTAAAACGCCGATAAAGTGGTCAGTCCTCTCATGCCTAAGCTGGGAGCTGGTGAGATTCTACTGAATTTCTGTGAGATAATGATTATCATCCCTGCTTTATGCATGAGGAAGTCAAGGTTCAGGTGAGATGGGGAAATTGCTAGTCACACAATTGGTAGTGACAGAAGTGAGATTTAAATAAAAGCCATGCTTGCCACTCGTCTAGTTAAAAGAAAAAAAAAAAAACTAGACCCAATCTGAGGCCTATTTCAGAATTCATGGAATCAATGGTACCCTTGCCTTCCATCTCAGCACTTGGGAGGCTCAAGCAAGTAGATTTACTGAGTTTGAGGCTAGCCTGGGCTACATGGTGAGCTCCAGGTTAGCTCAGGCTATCATAGAACCTTTCCAGAGCAGAACCTGAAATTCCAACCCCCTTTAATAGGAAAGCAAAACCATGGCCTTCGTCTTCTTTCGTTTACCAGACTCTAAACCACCACACTTCGTCGCCTCTGTGGAAAAGCTAAGTGACCCAGCATGTCAGAGGAATAGGTTCACCACACAGCTGCACCCCATCTTCTCCCCGACACCAACATGAACCATCCAGGTTAAAGGATATTGGCACTGCCACACACTCTCCTTTTTCCCAAATTAATCAAGAAGCAGGAATTTCTGACAAACGCCATCTGCTGATTTTTCAGAGACAAGTTTTGGTGGTGTGACCAGCAGGTGCCTCAGCTTTTTCTAGCATGCAGTACCAAAATAGTCACCATGGCAACCCTTGGAGGGCAGCCTTCCAAAGGGATGCATTGTGAGCACAGAAACTCTAGAGCACTTTCAAGCGAGAAGGAAGGAGGCTGGTGTTGGATTTCCAGTATGGGCGAGCATGGCTTCTCCCCAGCCTCACCCTGGGCTCCAGCCACTGGGTGCTGGGCCTAGTCAGACCCCTCACTGTTCTGAGGCTTGTGTTTCCAGAAAGAGAAGAGAATTGTGAATTATGGACCATGGCAGCAAGCAACTTGGGTTTTTTTTTTTTCCCCAGAGGTTAAGGTAGCACTGCAAAGCTAAGCAACGTGACTCTGAATTGGTTCCTGCCTAGACCTCAGGCAGCTGACTTAGCTCAAGTCTCAGCTTCTCGTCTATGAAGCAGACTGATGAATGGCACCATCCTGTCCTAGGATCCTTATGGATAAAGATAGGTGTGAGAGCTACTGAGAAGATATCCAGTGGATAGCACAAGCAGAGAGAGAGAGAGAGAGAGAGAGAGAGAGAGAGAGAGAGAGAGAGACAGAGAGAGAGACAGACAGAGAGACAGAGACAGACAGAGAGACAGAGACAGACAGAGAGACAGAGACAGACAGAGATGGAGACAGACAGACCAACAAAAAGACAGAGAGATAGAGAGACAGAGAGAGAAGACAACTGGGGGTATCAGAAAGCCTGGGTTCCTAACCAGGCTCTGCCTCTTTCAAATCTCATGACCTTGGGCAATTCAGAGCTTGTCTAGCCTGCACCTCCACCTTTCCAGAATGTTCCGGGTCTGCCAGCAAGTATGGTTGAGAAGGTTCTAACAGTACAACACACATGGTCAGAGGTACACAACGCTCCCTTCTTTGTCCCTCTCTCCTTTGTGCTCAAGAGATTTCATCCAGGGATCCTTCTGGGAACTGGAGCTTAATTCTCCCTTGTGACACTAAAACAGAGGGAAACACAGTATTCCAAGATGTCCCCCTGGGACAGCCCTGTCCCAATGTGAAGAGAGACCTGAAAGGAGCCAAGAGAGGACAAGAGATACATGGCAATACACAAATCTGACCTGGGGTGGAAAAGAAGGGAAAAAGGATGAATCTTGGATGCTCTGCAGGCTAGAAAGGTTCGACAAGGCCATCAGGATTGCTGGACCAACATGGTCTGTTAGACACTTTTTCTGTTGCTTGGAGGTAAGTTTAGTTCTGTATCCCTGCCTCACTCAGTCACTGATTGGCTGAAAGCAGCTAATAGAAATATGGCTTTAACATAACTGTGGGTGCAAGCCTCTAGGGCTCTCAGTCAACTGAGGTCCCCATCTCCAAGGCATCATCACATGGCCAAAGTATTTTAATTACCCTGACGTCTTTTCCATGGACAGCCACTTTAAGGATGTGACGATAAGCCCATGCCACCCTTCAGAAACCTGTAAACCATACCCACAATTCCATGACTAGGAACACTATGGAACTTACACTCAGCAAGACCTCAAAACCCCAACTGGACAAGACAAGATTTCCCCAGCTCCATGAGATTATAGAATAAAGGTGCATGTGTGTGAGTGCGACCTGCATTTAGATACACAGACAAGCATGTTTATCTGCCTGTGAGACATGCATGTCAGATATGCCTCAGAGGATAGCATTTCTCTTCATGTATGCATATGTTATAATGTTATATAATGAATGATACCATTTACACCATGTTAAGCAATTTACACAGAACGTTACGACTGCCACCATTGTCACTGAGTAGGTAGGTAGGTTGGCTAGTGACTATAGAGGTACCATCCTCTTTGCAGCTCAGTTTTTTTTTCCCCAGCATGCCAATCAGATGACACAGGTAGAGCCATGGTTTGAACCAGGAGTGTTTTCCTTCAAAATCTGAATCCTACCTCATCCATAATACAATTCATTGCACAAAAGCACATGCATGCACACACAAGACAGAATCCAGGAAAGAAGCATACACGAAAAGGTGCAAGCTCATGGTTGATTAATGACTGGCAGCTGGCATTGCCCTTAGAGGTCTCCCCAGTCTCAAATGGAAATCTCATGGTATATGTCATCTAGAAAACCTTGGTGGATCCTTGCTCTAACCATTCCTAACATAGCATGCTGTGGCTCAAACTTCAGGGACTCTGAAATTTTTCTAATACAATCTGTGTTCCTGTGACAAATTTTTACTTTGCTTCATAGAGATTGCCATGTCCTGGTTGGGGGATAGTTACTGTTTGTTTGTTTGTTTGTTTGTTTTGGTGTTTGAAATTTGTTTTGGGTTTGGTTGGCTTTTGGTTTTGTTTTCGTGTGTGTGTGTGTGTGTGTGTGTGTGTGTGTGTGTGCGCGCGCGCGCGCGCTCACGGGCGCGCGCGTGTATCTCCATCTCTAGATTTGAGTTTTGTAAATCTTTTTTCTCTGCTTGTTTCCTGGCTGACTGAAAAGCTAGTCTGAAGGAATAGCCTAGATCTGTTTCAGTTCACATTTGTCGGGCACAGGTACACTGCCTAAAATTGCCTATGTGACTGTATTAGATTTAGGGCCTGATTGGAATGATCAGAAGCTCCCAGTTTCTAAGAGATGAGACTTACTCAAGTTTACTCCACAAACAGGAAGCAGAACATAGTTGGGTGCTGAGCTCTGGGCACCTAACCCCCACTCTCCCCACCAAGCTCTGCTTCTCTACACAGAAGATACCATCTGCCCCACAGCCTGCTTTTCGGGACCAGCCAAGCTCAGGACAGGGCCACTCGGGGCCAGGGCAGGTAGACTTACCTGGATGAGCACCAGCGTGGTTATCTGTATATCTGCTGTCTTCCCATTTCCTTTTTGCAGTCTCCTTCCTTGCTTCACAATGAAGAGGCCAACTTCTGCCAGTGCAGACTGCCATTCAGGATCTTTTCTTCTTTTTAAGAATTTAGGGGAAGAAAACCATCATGTACTCACAGGGGACCTGGAAAGCAGAAGCGTCTGGAGATCTTGAGCTGTTAAGGTAGAGAGGTGGCAAGTGTTTTCTAGGACATCCTCAGGGGGCCTAGGTGGCAGGTGGAGTGCAGGGAGCTGCCATCTGGCCAGTCTCCAAGGCTCTACTGTAGTAAAATGGGTGAGAGGGTAGATGGGACATAATGAAGGGACCTGCCTTCAGGGCCAGGCCAGAGTAAAATCGCTGTACCTACCAGGCTGGCTTAAGGGGGCAGCACCCAAGAGAAGCCCCAGTCATGTGTAGGGAAGGACCCACCAAAGCCATCTGAAAGAGATAGGTTTTGCCTTAGATCCCATGGATAAGACCAAGGCCAAGAATGGGCCACAGGAAAGAGGAGGGCAAATAAAAAGATTCAATGGGCACAAGGTCAGGGTGGGGCAAATCTAGGGCTGGAGACAGTGACTGGAGTGGAAAGTGAATGTGTGAGTACGTGTGTGTGTGTGTGTGTGTGTGTGTGTGTGTGTGTGTGTCTGTGATGTGTATGGGATCTCACATGCCATGGTACATAATTGGGGATCAGAGGAGAACTTTGTGGCATTGGTTCTCTGTTTCCACATTTACATGGGTTCTGGGAATCATCTCAGGTCACCAGGCTTGCATGGCAAGCTCCCTTACCCACCAAACTCTGGATGCCACTGTTTCGTTTTATTTCGCTAAGCTGGCCTCAAACTCACTATATAGCTGAGGCAGACTTTGAACTCCAGATCCTCCTGTCTCTACCACCCAAGTGTTGAGATTGCAGGCATGTACCACCATGCCCAGCTGAAACTTCAAACTTTTTAATAAGACTTGGATGAAATTCTGAACAGGAGAGCTAGCAATTCCCATAGGCTTTAGGCATTCCGCACTTAAGGCAAAAGAATCTGGCTTGTCTACAGGCTGGTGTCTAAAGACTGGTGTGGGGAGAAAGGGGTGTCCTGAGAAGATGTGCAGCCTTCCATGTCCAGGAGCAATGGCCTGCTGCCTGGTGGGCATAGCTTGATGAATCAGGCATGAAAGTAGGCAGGGTGTCCAAGACAATCCTGACCGGCGTCTTTCAGCCTAGCCTGCCTTCCCCACTTGGACTGGTTTTCTGCCCCACAGACTCTGAGGGAACATTTCAAAAGTATCGGCCCATGGAGTTCCTGCACCAGAACCATAGTGCTGACTGGCTAACCCAGGCCTGCCGCAGGTACTGTACCCGGGCCAGCCGAGCCTGCTGCCCCCTCGCTCCCTGCCCTCCCTTCCCTGCCCTGCCCTCCCCTCGCTGCTGACGCACACATCCTATAATAAGCCTCTGTTACTTGGAGCTGGGGCGGCTCCGTAGTAAGCCGAAACCGCTACTATATTTACACCCTTTCCACATTTAGACAAAGGCTATTTTTAACAGAAGGTCTATTTGTAGGGGTTGCCCACGTCAGACTCTGTTCACATGCGTCTCACCAGCCCCAGTCTGTTATTCCGATTTCACACTTGTCCCGGGTCTCTCTCCTTTCTCTCTTTCTTCCCTCCTTCTCCCCATCACTTTCCTTTCCTTTCTTCTTTCTTCCGTTCTCCAGTTTCCTTCCTTTCTTTTCCTCAAAGGAAATCACACTGAAGTCCTTGGCAGGCTGTGTTGCCATATCCCTTCAGGGACACCCAGGTTGTGATCCTCATGGAACACAGGGGCCAGTGTGCCCATGATCTCCATCGGGCTGTAAGGTCTATAATCTGCTGTCAGTGCCTGCCGGAGGCTGGGCACCAGCTCCAGCCTCTGGGAGCTCCATGGAAGCTCAGCTGGCTGTCTCCATGTTTCCATGTTGAACCTGGGTCAGTCCACTGAGCTGTAACTGCCTAAGATTTTGATTTTGCACTATGTTGCTCTGGTTCTCTCTCTCTCTCTCTCTCTCTCTCTCTCTCTCTCTCTCTCTCTCTCTCTCTCTCTCTTCCTCCCTCCCTCCCTCCCTTCCTCCCTCCCTTGCTCCCTCCCTCCCTCTGTGTATGTGTGTCTTCATGGAAACCATAGCTAACAAGGTTAGAATAAAATAAACAAGTTGGCTCACCATTCACAGACCCAGGCACCTAGTAAAAGTTAGTTTGATCAGATCACCCAAGGATAGCAGAGTTCTGGTTGTTTTGATGAAGAAGCATTTTGTGCTTTCTAGCACAGGAACCACTTATAGGAAGGGGGAATCAACTTAGATCGCTTTCAGTGGTCAGGCGCTGAAAGGCGCTATGGATACCTGAACCTCTTCAATGGTGCTTGCGGTGGTCCTGCCTGCACCCAAGTCTCAGGTGGGCACACTGAGCCCGCCCACACAGAAGCCCAGTAACTCTTCCTGGGTCGTTTAGCTGGCCATGCTGATACTGAAACCTCTGAATACAAACTGCATGCTGGCCCCAGGTTTTATACCTTCCACTCCCTCCCAGTCATCGTTGTGTTGGTCTGCCCCCCTCCCTGCCCGTGTTCCTAACAAGAAGCCACTTTTACTACCTAGGTACCCTTGCAGCACTTTTGGGTCAACTTCTCCTGATCGTGAGCAGTGACGGATGTAAGATGAAGTCCCAGCAGAATCCAAAAGCCCATGTAGGAAGCCCGGCCGATGCCAGGGTCCCAGAGAAAATCAGGGTTGAGTCTTGCTCCCCCAACAATCCCTCTCCATCTGGTCGGTGGCTTCAGTGTAAAATATGCAGATTACATTTCTGAGAGCAAAGTGCACGGAGATGAGTATCTGTACCAGGCTGCTGGGGAGACAGAATTTGGGGCCAGGTTTAGGGCTTCCTGCCCCACTTAGCTACGTTCCATAGGTGCCAGAAAACATGTGGAAACCAAATGCCCCCAGAGTGCCCAAAATCAAGACTTTAAAATTGCTGATGCAGGCTCAAACATTTCCTGCAGACGCTGATAATAGATATTATCTACTGGTGTCCTAGCATCCAGAACCCAACAGCTGTAACATTAGGACAAGCCACACTGCTTGTATTTCATTTCTTTCCTAAAGTGGAGATATGAGGAGATAAAGGAGGAGTTGGAGGGGGAGGTAGAGGGAGTGGATTTGATCAAAAGGCATTATGTTCATGGATGAAAATCTCATACAAGAAAAAAAAATAAAGATACTAGTATTACTTTGCTTACCCTCTTAAAGATTTGCAACAATATTGAAATAAAAAAAATATATGTGCGTGTGTGTAGGGAAGCTTGGATATACATGCGAAGGACTGAATCAATCAATATCCTGGGTCTTCCTCTATAGTTCACTTATGATTATTATTTTTTTTGAGACAGGTTCTTACAGGACCTGGAGATCATCCTTTCTGCCAGACTGACTGGGCACAACCCCTCCAAGATCCACTTGTCTGTGTGGCCCCACCACCACTGGGGCTATGGGTATCTGCCACCAAGCCCTGCTTTTTATGTGGATGCTAGGGACAGGAACTTAGACCCTGGTGCTTCCATGGTGAGCAGTTTACTCACTCAGCCATCTCCCCAAGGGAACGACTTTAGATGCAGGCAAAGGCAACAAGGCAGTGAGCCATTCATACCGATGTTTCTGTCATTAGTATGGATAATGAATGAGGGCTCAAAAGAAGCCAAGGGAGCTGCCCAAAGTTATACGGCAAGGAGGTGGTTAAGATGGGGATGTCAAAGCCCTGACACCTTTAGCAGTCGTGAGCTGTATTCAGCCCAGAAATGAGGACACTGATTTGGGATAAGTCCCATCACTCTCCCCGGCTGACCCCCCTGTATCTTTGTCCTGGTGGCTTCTCAGGCTTCTCAGCAGTGTGGGCGGCCTGCCTCAGCAAGAGCAGAAATCCCAGAGCCCTGAAAGAAGAGCCGGTGTCATGAGGCTTCTGGTTTCAGGATATGCTGGAAAGGTGAGAAGGAAGCTTGTCTTCCCATGGATCCTGGCCAGGAACCAGTGGCAGGCCTCCCCCACCGGGAGCTGGGATGTTCCCCAGGTGCCCGGGCATCCCCAGGTCAGTGGGGCCCGCCAGCAGTTTTCCAAAGCATTGGCTTCTCTCAGAAAGTAAATCATTGGTGCTTTGCAGGGACTGAGTGCTTCGTAACTGCAGACAAAGCCACCCTAGAGTTGAGTCTACAGCCAGGCAGTTCCATGAAACTGCATCTTGGAGGACTCGAGAGGAACTCCATGATTTTAACTTGATGCTCTGACCACACGCTTTCTACTGCCCCCATCCCTCCCTCTCTCCTTCCCAGCCTCTTTTTGAGGTCAGGTTCAGATTCTACTCCCTGTGTTTAATCAACTCTAGTTCTCCCTCCAAACTGGGAGTAATTCGCCCCACTCTTGGCTCCAAACACTCCTTGTAAACATTCAGACATCCTATGCCGCCTTGTGCTGCAGATACAGTGCCCCAGCTTACAACAGAGTGATTCAGAACAATCACTGGGCTGCTGCTAAAAAGTGACTTAGCTTCCATTTCTTCTTCAGTGGAGTTGGGTTTCTGGGCTGAAAGGATGTGAAGAGTGTTATAGATGCTGGGGGGAGGGGGGAGGTTCTCCAATAGGAACTCATGAACCTACCCCCAACTGCTGCACCATCTTCTCCTTCTAAGGACTCACAACTACCCACTTCCTCCAGAGAATGGCTCTCAGGAGGCTGGTGCTGCCTCTTCCCACACCTCAGATCCCACCAGGCTCAATGGCTAAGTGTCACAGCCTCTCCTCAGAAGGGACACCCCTTCATGGAGCTTTAGTCTCAATAGTGTCAATACCATTGTCATGCTCCCCCAGGTCCCAACCAAGGCTAACTCATCCCAGACACAACTCAAGGTCAACTTAAATTTCTATTTTACTACTGAAAGGTTCACATACCTAGATCGCCTTTGGTTTTGGCAAAAAGGGTCAATGGGTCAACCTGGGATGGGTCACAGAATTTAGCAGTTAAAATTACAAAATTCCCAGTAAAATTTGCATGTAAGTATACAGTTTTGGTAGAAGTACATCTTAGGCAATACTTGGATCATAATTATATTTTAAATGGTTGTTTGTTTGCAGTGAAATCTTATCTGGACATCCCATATTTTATCTGGTAGCCCATATCTGAAAACGTCTGTTGGCTGCTCCCTGCCCCCACCTCATCTCTGCTCCACCTTCCTCTCTCTTTGCCGATCTACACTGAAGCATTCTTCCTCAATGAACCACAAAGTACCTACATCCCTGCCTCGGGCTCTGCTTCTAGAGAACCTGATCTGCAGCCCAGGGTGGCCAGAAAAAATCTCTCCATATTCACTTGCTTTCTCAGGGCATGTCTCTTTGACCCAATCTTTTAGACTAAGTGGATGGACGGATCTAGGGACCTTCTGTGGATGTGTTTCAGGGCAAGCTACTAACTTTGCCTGTGTCCATGAAGAACCAGAAAGTGCAGGGAAACAAAGGTGTCCAGTGTCCTTGTGAGCATGTCTCCTTTAAGGAGATTCTACCTCTAGCTACCCATATCAGAGCTGGGTTGGGAGGCTAGTGTCTGAGCCTTGCTTTAATGAGCTGTAATGTGAGTCCTGGATGCAAAGACCTCTGGGGGCCTCCCATCCACAACTCAGTGAGATTTGGACCTTTCCTCGTCTGACAGTCTTGTTTGGTTTGTAAAGTACTGGCGCTGGTACTTGGCACAGTAGCAGGTAATACTCACTGAGCATTTAGTGTTATTAGTATTTGTTGTATGCAGTGACAGCAGATGACATCTGCTGTTCCCAGATGGGGAATGTGGAATTAAGATTGTGACCTACAGACCTCTCACTGCAACTGACTGTAGCACAAGGCCAACCAAAGATAGAGTGGGCTGCCTGGCAAGAGGGTGCTCTTTCCATCATTCACAGGGAAGAGAGAAGGAGGCACGACATTTATCTTCCTGCCTGTGACAGATAATTTCCATTCATCATCTTCCTTAATCAAACACAGAGATGTTCTGGCAGAGGCTAGGTGACAGTTTGGAAGGGCATGCCAGCCTCTGAGAGTCCTTCCTGGATAGACCTGAGATCCGGGAGTCTTTGAACAAATCAACACCCCATTCACAAGCTCCGAAGCTACTCTGGTGTCCAGGAACTTGGCAAATGGCTCCACAATAGTATCTGAAACTCTGTACATGTGCTTTTTACAACTGTACACTCCCAGGTCTTAGTCAATCTAGTCATGCCCTGAGCAGGGAGGACCAACTCATGGCCACTTGAAGCCTTCCAGAGTCTCAATTCCTCCAACCTGGAAGAGAACGCCAAGCCTCTGTACCCTCTACTTATGCCTTCTGCTCCTCATGGGAGCATTGTCCAAGATCAGGGTCAAAGCCTGTTCTGTCTCTAGACCTCCAGTGGCCTCGTGAAGAAACTAGCTTTTCCTGATCCTTCTCACACAACTGCCCCTGGAGAGTAGGCTTTCTCATTAAACATAAACACAGTGGTAAACTCTCTGTCACAACCAGTAAGTCACAGGGCAGAAAGATCCCATGCAGCAGCTCATCCAAACCTTGGCAAACCCATATGTCTCCATAAGCCTTACTGTACCCCTTCCCCAGAGAGTGCCCAACCCTCACCATTCTCATGGTAGAATGTGTCTGCTGCTAGAAGGTCTTTCTGCCACACCTAGGTGTCTTCTGGTGTCTTATTGTGGCTTTCTCTGGTTGAACATGGTTTTCCAGTGATGCTCCAGTTTTTACTGGAGGGATACAGAATAGCATAGGAGATGCCTAGAGAGGCTCAATCAGCAATGGTGAGAAATAATAGAGAGAAGTGTCAGGACCATGCACAGACTGAAAGTGACATGTTATTGGAATGCTTGAAATTTTCCATCATACCTTTTTAAACTTTTGTTGTTCAAGGGATCATTCTTCAGCTTTCTGGACAAGTATCCATCCCAAATTCTGTACTCTGGTTGCTGCAGAATACTACCTCCTGTGTCCACAAGGTGGGACTCGAAAGAGCAGGGACTCAAAACTGAGTCACAAGGAGAACAAATAAAAGGATTGTATCTGTCACCTTGCAAATGTTTTTTGAGTGTTAAATTGTTGCCTTTACAAATGTTTCCTGGAGCAGGAGGGTTGGACCCACTCCAGATGGAACTAAGAACCAGATTTAGGACAAAGGGGAAGATAACCAGAGATACCAAAAGCTTCCCTCTGACCAAATGGCATGTGCGGTACGACAGAGTAGTCTCCACCAGTGATGTTTGCAGGCTATATATGAAGGGAGGGACCGGTATGTGAAGCCTTCTAAACACAGGTGGAAACTGGACATGATAACTTTTTCTTCTGGACAGGCTATGAGTTTTCTTTTAGAATGTGCACATCACACACACACACACACCCACACACACACACACACAAAACGGTATATCACTGTAGGGTGTGTGACCCTTGCTTAGGTTAGCTTTGGTAGCCTCATGATTTTCCATTGCTGACATGGTTATAAGCAAGAAATAAATGCCTTTCCTCTCTCCTTGGGAGGAGCAGAGCAGATTGCCTGGATCTGCCTCATTCTGCCCTGGCTCTGGTCTCAGCACCAAACGCTTCCTTCTGCGCAGTCTGTTCCCGTTGTGACAATGCAGAGGGGAGAGCAGGAGAAAGTCCCACAGCCAAGAGTACTCAGAGCGGCAGGCAGGCGGGGCTTCGCCATTGACTGGATAGATCACATTTGCATGGGAGAAGGAGGAGATGGGGTCCTTGGCTGCCCACATATGCAGAAAGTTTGGCTGGTGAATGCTTCCCCCCAGCATGTATCAGAGAAAAAGTGCTACCAAATGCCCACAGCTCCAGGGTGTTCTCAAAGACAGAGCCTGAGAGAGGTTTCCACAAGAGGAGTCCCTCACCCCTCTACATGCTGGAGATAAAAATAAGTTAGCTCTCTGCCTAAGAGATGAAATCGTATTTGCTGCTAGTTCTCCAGAACTGGACATTATTATTATTATTATTATTATTATTATTATTATTATTAATTATTACTATCATGATCAAACAATTGTCATGACTGGACCTTCATGCATAAACAAACATTTTGACTAGTACATTGTACATCCTGTGACTAGCCACTTGGGATTCAATCCCTATAACCTATCAGAGATCACTGAGTATTCATTATGCTTGGGGTCAGGCAGGAACAGAGGTTAAAGAGAGTTGGAACATGCCATTAAAGGGTATATAGTCCAGTGGAAAAGAAAGACAATCAAAAGCAAAAATTTAAAAATCAGTAAGATTGATGCATCCAGGTCTCTCAAAGTACACTGTTAGCACAGTAGCTATCTGGAAGGGCCACGGAGGGAGGTGAGCTTGAGAGGAATTTCAAGGATGCCGAGGGTTTCATGAAGTCACAAAGGGCGGTAATGGTAAAGGGTGTGTGCGTTCACAAAGGTCTGGAGAAGGTTTAGCAAAATTTGTCTCTTAAGGAACCGTGAGTTCATGGTGTGTACAGAGCTGTTCAAGAAGGCAGAGCAAAGACTGTGTTTACAAGAATACCTTTAAACCAGGAGCTGACCCATCCCCTGAGGACACTTGATTGTCACAAAGGGAGGCATTCCAGCACTCTTGGTACCAAGTAGACAAAAGTCAGGGGTTCCTCCGAACATCTCAGTGTTCCAGGCCCTCCCTCAACAGTGTCCCAGTCCACGATGCAATAGTTCCAAGGTCAGGAAACCCCAAGACTACAGTGTTTCCCAGTATCCTTGGCCTTTCTCTCTAGAGAGGAACAAGAGAGACACTAAGGGACATGTAGGGTGTCAGGTCCAAGGTTCCCCTTCCTGTATCTCAACAAGCCCTTCCTGATTTCCTATCAGTTCACTTACAAAAAGCCCGAATCCATTGTCGGTCCGCAAATTGCTGATAAAAATATTAAACATAAAGCTTTGAGGATCAAAGTTCACAGCATCATGTACCCAGGGACCACTTTCATCCCTTATTGCATCTCTATTTCCCTTGTTCTGGAGTCTAAGAATTACTTAGTTGTAACAGTGTTAGTGCCAAACTCTTATAGTCCGGCACTAAGTACTCCCCACAGAGGTTGTTGGGTGTATTGTCTATCTTAGAGCCTGAAGGAAAGACTCTTCCAGATTCCTGAATTTATATCTGGGCACTGAGGTTCTGAGAGCAGGTTCCCTGACCTCCCTCTGGTTTAAGGACATTCATATAACCTGTTGCCCGCAGGGAACCTCCAGCTCACTGAGAGCAAGCCTGTTGGTCAGAGAGCTTCTCGCAGCCAGCGTGGCAGGGACAGCTGCTCGGCTCATGTTCTCTGACCAGGAGGTGTTCCCAACCCTGTGATCTGGCCCTTCTTCCAAAGTGGCAGATGGGACACGGGTGCCTGTCATGAAGCCGCACCCCACCCCACCCCACACCCCGCACACACTGGGCATATCTGACCACTCATCACCCAACAGAGGACAGCACAGTCAGCTGAGCGGTGGGCTTCTTCCAAGTGCAACCCCCCAAAACTGCTGACTGCCGTGTAGCTGCCCTCAACACCGACAAACCATGCCAGGTCATGCACTGCAGAAAACCTCGTAGTCAACCCTGGCTGTCTCAGTGATTTGTTCAAGGCTTATTTGTCTATGGTTAAAATTTTATAACATAGCAGTCTTTGACCTCAATGACTAATTGTGATCTAATTTGCTGCATCCCCGAAGTCATTCAGGAAAAAGACCCTTCTCTTCACCCTCTTCATCTCCCAAAGCCTGTTAATTATGAACCTAAGGAAAAGATCCCAGACCATGAATTGTTGGCTAGTAATAAAATCCCATTTGGTATTTGGTCTACCTGCACCATGTCAGAGCACATCCCAGATTTGTGTCATCCCTTAAAGTTCCCAGCCTATCACAGGGTCCCAGTATACTGCTTTTTTTATAGCTCCTGATCCTACCAGCATGACCCAGAAGCCCTCCCCTACTGCTGCAGTTACATTGCAAGCCAGTAAGATTGCTCTTTTTCCTTCAGGGTCCAGCCACATTGCAAAGATCACAGCTGCAGAGAACACCCCACCTCTGGTTTATAGAGTAAAATGAAAAATTGGAAGCAAGAGTAGATGGAAGCTGAGCATGATGGTGAACACCTCCAATCCCAGCACTTAGGAAGGAGAAGCAGGTAGATATCTGAGTTCAAGGCCAGCCAGGTCCCCATAGTGAGTTCCAGGCCAGCAAGGACTACATAGTGAAATCATGTCCTTTTTTTTTTTTTTTAATGCAGACAAGAGAAAGTAAGTAAACAGAGCCAGAAAGAGATGCTAGTGGCTGTGGTGATGATTACACAGTTGAGAAAGGGAGGGGGTAACTATGGAAATGTCTTATACATGTAGCCAGAGGTACTCAATCACCTGACAGTAGAAGGGATCTATCATCCCCCTGGTCACCGTGACCAATTGCCTGACAAGAAACACCAAAAGGGAAGAAGAATTTATTTGGGTTCATGGCTTTAGGGGATGTAGTCCATGATGGTGGGGAAGGCAGGGACATGAGAGGTGACAGTAGCTTGACCATATCTACAGGAAGCAGAGTGGGGTTGAAGTCAGAGGTAGAGCAAGGTTACAACGCTGAAGGCCCACCCTCCAGTGACTCACTTCTTCTAGCTAGGCCCTACATGCTAAAAGTTCTACAACCTCCTAAATAGAGCTACCAAATAAGGACCAAGTGTTCAAATGCATCAGCCTAAGAGGGATGTTTTGTATCTGAAACTATAAATCACCCCACTAGGGGACCTTGCAACAGTGAAGGAGGGCTACACGTACTTGTATCAGCGCCAAGACTCTGGTCCCATAACATAACATCTCTCTCTTAGGGTGCAGTACAAGAGTACCCATCTCACATAATGTAAGTGTTTGCACTCTCTGTGAAGTGTTTTCTGGAAACATCACAGTCCTCCCGCTCTGTGCTGATCATCCTCTCCAGCTCCTAAGCATGCTTCTCACGTGCTGCTTCCTTGGCAGGCTGGCAGGAGGTTAAGGACTGCTCGATCCAGGGTGGAGGCTCAGCATGGAGCCATGAGCCACTAGAACAGTTAGGTGACCACAGTGTCAAGTGGCTACTCTGTGTGATGGGGTTTCTAAAAATACACCCCCAGTCCTGCCGCTCTCAGGGCACCAGCCCTGCCCTCCCATGTGCCAGGCAGACAGCAGTGGGACGAGCAGCCTGCTCCCTCCTTCTCTCCCCGCTGCCCCTACAGTCCAGGTCACTGTCTATTCTCAGCACTGACTGTTGTATTAGCCACCTGCCTACTCTTTCTTCTCCATGTGGCTGATCAGGTGGTTCCTGGGAAACACAGGGACCTGTTAAGAGGCCACGCATACAACAATAAGCAAAGCCCAGACTAGTCAAGCACCTACCTACTCATTCACTCATTTGTTCAACATACACTAAGACAGCAGTGCCAAAGTGCCTTTACCAGGTCAGGGCTGTAGCAAATGCTACACATTTGGCAGCGGGGAAGTTTATGCTCTAGAAAACCACTCAAGAGCAGCCCAGTGATGTCTGGAATGATAGAGGTCAGGAGACTTCTTAAGAGATGGCGTGAGAAAAGCATTCGGAGTCCTTAGGCTTGGAAATGTGTTGCCCATCACAGGGGGAATTATATGAAATACACTGCATGGTACAATATTAAAAGTTATATTCTTTGACCCATGCCTGTTAAGTGGCAGTCCCTTTTGTAGTTGTAGATGAAGTATATTTTTCTTTTACTCTTTAGAGCTATATACACACCTGTGACTCAAGAACAGGTGAGAAACGCCATGCTCACATTTTATCAGGGCTTCTATAGTTCTGATGGGTGGAATAGTGGTAAAGATTAAATTTACTCCTTTATCCTTTTCTGGGTTTCCCAATTATTGTACACCGAGTACATCCCGCTTACATAATGAGATTAGATATGCTAGGTGTTATTTTTAAACATTTTAAAAGTGCGAGCCCTTGAGATGAACCAGTGGGCAGAGCACGAGGCAGGTGGCTGTCTTCCCGGGGCAAAGCCAGCTCACGAGCTTTTGTCCTCTTCCACAGCAAGGACACTAGCTCAGGAGTGCTGTCCCTGTCTGTGGGATTTCAGAGCAGCTAAATTAAGCTCTTGGCTCTGTGGGGGCTGAGGTAAGAAGAGCTGCTGGGGGAGCCCTCAGGGCTTTCCTGTCCTTGCTGAGGGGCACGCCAAGCCCCTCCTCACAACTATGAGAACACACCTGACTCAGGCTCCAGCCATGCTAACCTGAGACTGCCCAGGCTCTCCAGCGCTAGCCAACCTGGACCTCTGGTGGAAAGAGGTGGGGCTGTTTCAGAATCCTCTCCCACAGCCCGTCAGTAAGAAGGAATAGCTGGTATGTGAATTTAAAGATATAAAGAAGTCAAAGGGAACCTGTAGTTGGGAAATTAAAACTAAAAAAAAAGAAAGAAAAGAAAACCTTGAAAGTCCTACGGATGGGAGAAAATGAACCGAGGAGAGAGGCTCTGGCCTTTGTTTTTCTTTCTGGGAAATGGGGCTACTGTGGGATTAGCAAATGAAGATGCTTATAGGAAGGGCTGAGGGAGCTTTTTATTGTACATTGATGTTGGAGAGGTAGACAGTGGTCCCTAGCCTAATCATAACAGAATCAGGGACCGTTTTTTAGTCTGTGTGCCCAAAGCCTGATTTCTGCACTGGCAAAGCCAACACTGTCCTGTGAGCAGCAGCTTGTGATTCACAAGTGTGTTTTATATTTCCAGCGTGGATCCTAAAAACACTCCCCCTTCTCTCCCACCCGCCTCTCCAGACCCACAATACAAGCCTCCCACAGAGAAGTCAAGTCGTGTGACAGCTTTCCACCTCGAGCCAAGGCAGGAGCCAGTGGCCAGTTCTGCCCTGTGACACACACACACATGGCCTCCAGCAGTCACATGGGTTCCAGCTGCCACCACTTGCCCTCTGTCCCTGACCTGGTACTCTTTCCCTGGCAGACCTCCTGTGCTGACTTGTCCCTCCAAGCAATGGCGTGTCAGACAGTTGGACTGAAGGACTGAGTGCCAACTGGCTTGGATGGCTCTGTTGAAGCTGATCTCGAGGTGGGAACCCTTCCAGGAGTCTCCTGGATACCGTGTATTGTGCCCCAGCGGGAATTAGGTCTCTTACTAGCCTGAAGTAGAAGTAGACAGAGCTGTTCGCTGTGGGTTCACCGCAGCCAACCACAGCCAGAGGCCCCAGGAGCAAAGAACTTGAGCCCAGGGTGCTGAGTGAGATCATATAGGCAGTCAAGGGCATGTCCAGTGTAGCTCATGGGGAGGCTGAAAGTCAGACACTGGGGCCTTGGAGAACAAGGAAAAGGCGAATACAGAAGATGCCATCTGTATGAACACTCTTCAAACACAATTCAACAACAACAACAAATCCTACTCTAGCACAATGGTTCTCACCTGGGAACTGTTTTCTACAAGGGGACATTTGTCAATGTACAGAGACATGTTGGATTGTCAGAGCTGTGAAAATACCACTGTCACTAGTGGAGAGGCCAGGGATGCAGTTGTAAAGTATCCCAAGATTGGCTGGCCCCAATATGGATGGTGCCGTGGTATTCAAGCCCTGGTTTGAGAGAAAGCATTCCTGAGGAGTGTTTGAACTAGGGTCTATAAAATCAGCCCAGAGGAATAAACCATGGCTGTCATTTCCAGACGTGAAACCCTTCAGAGCCTGCCCAGTATCTCAAATTGAAGGCCAAGGCCTCAGCAGGCAATTGGCCCAACTTCACCCTGGACTTCACCTTTCCCTGGGTTTTGTCCAGGCCAAACAAATTTGCATGTTCTGTGCACTCCACAGCTCTTTGCTAGGAAGAGTCTTCTGTTTCCTGTCTAGGATTCTCTCCTCTCACTTCTATCAGACAAATACCCTTCCTGTTGTGTCCAGCTGTGACATTTCCTCTTTCCTTGTAGGTGTCCCGCATCCTCCACAAAGCCACTTTGCTGTGGCCTCATCCAGGGAAGGTGCTGGATTGGTTGTGTGACAGACTCTGCCACCAAACTGGGCTCTCCTAGCATACAGCTTCTCTTTTCAGTGCAGAGGAGACCTTAAAAACAGTGGGAGCTGTTGGCTGATCATTGGCCTTTTCCTGACCATGTGGTAAAGGGGCACTCCTGGCCTTCAATGACAGAAGATACTTGGGGAACTGAAGACAATATAAAGGAGGAATGTGATGTCAGCTGGATCACCAAAAGACGGCCAGAAAGCTGGGGAGACCACGCAGCAGAGTAAAAGTACTTGCCTTGAAAGTGTGAGGACCAGAGGGCAGCGCCCCAAAACCTTTGGGGTAGGGGAGAGAGAGAGAGAGAGAGAGAGAGAGAGAGAGAGAGAGAGAGAGAGAGACCCAGGGCAATCTGGCTAACTAGCCAGAACCGGCAAGTTCTAGGTTCAGCAAGAAGTCCTGTCTCAGTCAGTAATAGTGACTGAGAACCTGGGCATCATTTAGGATCAAAAGAACAAAAAGCAGAGCAGGTAACGTTACTAAAACAAGCACTTTGCACCGTCTCCTTGACACTCATCCATTAAAGATTTTTACATTATAATGTTATGGCTTCAATTCTGATTGTTTAGGAGGCATTATTACTTTCCTTGTAAAGAAATATGCCGTGTATCATTTCTTAAGACACAAATGGAAAAAAAAGAGTTAACTCTCTAATTAAATAAATAAGAGTGAAGGAGACATACATACATATTCACACATGCAAGTACTCACACGCACGTGTACTCATTCCACACACATGCATACACACAACACACACCTATGCACAGAAGGAGGGAGATGGAGGTAGGAAAGAATACTGAAAGACCAAGGAAGACTCAGAGAGTCATTCAGTGTGAGACACCAAAGGTGAGGCAGGCCCCAGCTCCAGAAGAGGCTCTGTAGGCTTCTGACACACCTCAGGCTGGCCATGAAGCATCCAAGAGCAGGATTTCTGACAAGTGCTTCACAACGTTTGGCGTGAAGATGGGACTATCTGGCCATTTATACATGTAAGAACTCATGTTTTTCTCACATCACCCTCAAATAGAAAATGAAATGTTAAGATGCCTTTCTATTTTACATTACGAAGATGTCTATGCTCAAGGAGGTGGAGAGATAATCTCCAGAGTCCCAGGTCCTGCCCCTCCCTCCTTCCCCTTTGGGCTGCAGCATTCTGTGTCAGCCAGGACAATATCAGGTGGCTTGTTTTTACATCATTGGTTTTACTTTGATGAGCGTTCCTAGGAGTCAGCAAATGACACGCTGTTCTCCAATACATCCTGTGTTCTTGTTTTGAGGGAGCTGTGTTGGGATGTAGTTGAACAATAGTGAAGCACAGGTAATGAAAGTGTATAGCTGGGTTAGAATTGGCTTGTTTATGTTCACTTTTACCCCCCAAATGAAAATGATGTCGTCTCCTGTATTTTCCATTGTCTCCACCTCTCTTCATGATCTTCACAGGCAGCAACCATTGACCTGCTTTCCATTGCTCTCGGCTAATTTTCAATTCCTTAGCATTTACATAAATGTTCTTGTGGTATCTACCATCTTATTTGTCTTCTATCACACAGTATAACTACCCTGATGCTCAAGTATCTTGTGGCACGTCTCAAGCGCCCACTCCTTTGCACTGGCTAGTAGCACTCCAGTGAACCTTTACACGACAAGTTGTTGATCCATTTACTTGCTGGTAGATATTTCCAGCTTGGGATAATTACAAATAAAGCTTCCATGGCCATTTGCAAAATAGCCTCTGTGTGTACACCGGTCTTTACCTTTGCAGAGGAAATTTCTGTGTCATGGGATCAGCGTATACTTAACCTTTTAAGAGATTGTCACATTGTTTTCCAAAGTGATGGTACCATTGTACAGTTTCACCAGCAGATGATGAGAGCTCCAGTTCCCCTGTATCCTCACTAATACTAGGTGTGATTAGTCATTTTAAGGTTTGCTGTTTTCATGGGTAGTGGCACCACACTCCAACTTAGTTTCCACTGAGGATGTTGAACATATTTTCATGTGCTTACCTGTCTGCCATCCATCCATCCTTACTCGTAAATGTCTACTCAAAGACAAACATCTAGAATTTTTTTTTTCTTCTAGATGTCAAACACAGTTAAGATTGTAATTGTGAACCTGCTCTTTGGAACCCACCAGATCTGGTTTTATTTTCTGATTTGATCACTTGTGCAATATAGAAAGTGTCTTACCTTCCTAAACTTTACTCTCTTCTGTATAAAATGAAGAGACTACAGCTAATAAACTTTTGAGTGAAGATCAAATAATGTTTGTGAAGTACTCGACTTAAGGCCCTACATATAAATATTAATAAATAGTATTCAAATGATCATAACATCCTCCACTGATCTAATCTGAATTATCACAAAAAAGACCTTTAGTATATCTCAGAAAAACAATCCCCATGAGGTACATAATAAGTGGGATTTAGTACAAATTGTATCAGAGCCAAAGGAGCCCTTAGAGAGATTGAATATAAGCCCATGCTTGGCTCAGGTCCTCAGAAACCAAAGCCCAAGGCAAGAACTCCAATTCGGGAACTTTATTTGAATGGTAAAAACACAGTAATCTGAGCAGGGAAGAACATGGAGAAATGAGACAGTTAGCATGCAAAGTACCACTACCCCTAAAAGATGCCAAAGAGATATGCTTGGTCTCATGGGCAACCTAGCACAAGGAGCAAGGCAAGGGAGATAAACCGTGAGCACAAGACTGAGTCTTGTCATAGGCTAGTGTCTTAGCTTCTTTTTCTGCTCCAGATAACAATGCACTCGGACAAAAGCAACTTAAGAAAGCAAGAGTTTGTTTCAGCTGACAGTTGCAGGACACAGTCTCACCACAGAGAGGACAGCAAGGCAGCAGGAGCTTGAAGCCACTGGTCAAGCGACATTTCAACTGCAGTCAGAAGAGAGCGTGGATGAATCCACACTAGTACTCAGCTTCTCTCTTTTTCATTCGGTCCAGGACCTGGCTCAGGAAATGACAGTGGCCATATTCAGGGTAGGTCTTTCTAACTTAGTTAACCCAATTGAGAAAACCCTTCCCAAGCAATCTCGGAGGCCCAGCTCCCTGGTGATTATCAATTTTGTCAAGTTAACAATAACACTATGTTAACAATAACACAATGGCCATAAGCATATTCCTGAGTCACGGTTTTGAGGGTGTGGGGTTTAGGGGGAATAAATCCCAGCAGGCACTAGGATATGGAGAGGGATGGGGTAAGGCAGGAAAACACAGAAAGAAAACACAGTGTGGAGAGGAGCAGGCTTCTCTGATGGATGTCCTACTGAAGATCTTTGGGAGACAATAGGAAACACATTTTAGGGTTTCTCACTATCCCCTCAAGGAAATAAAAATGGACCCAATTGCTAGCAGAAAAGAACCTTTGGTTTGTATTGAAACGGCCAGTGCCACATCTGCCCCATGATGAGGGTGGGGATGTCAGTCAAAAAGCTTTTCCTTAAAAGGACAGAGCAGAGCTGCTCCAGGTCTGCAGCCCAGTTGGTTTCCGTTGCAACTGGCCAACCCTGAGGTTGCAATTCGTAGACAAATAGGTATGGCTATGCCCTGCCACAATCTTATTTTCCAAACTAGGCAGGCTGACTGCAGGTCATAGTCTTCAGATCCATGGGGTACTGGTATAATACATCCCATTTATCAGATGGAGAAACAGAGACCAAGTAGAGAAAGGGAGCTAAGTTGTGTAAACAGGCTGAGACACATCTGACTTTCTGACCAGTATTCCACTGTACTCAGTGATGTTCATCTTGCAAGTTCTTTGTTGAGGGAACTGGCAGACAGAATCCTTTTGGGAATTATCCACGCAACCTCTAATTTTTCAACGCATCGGTTTGTTTCCTCTTGGTGGCTAGAGAGGCCCCAGGGACTGAAGTCTTCCAGTCTCCAAGAATGTCACAAAGTAACTTCCTGTCCCACGTCACTGAACGAGGCTGCTTTGGAAGCCTCCCCTGGGGCCAGGCCCTTTGCCATCAGCCTCAGCCTCAGAAGCCTTGGCAGAGCATCTCCCAGGCCTGGCCACAAAGCACAGAGCGAAAAAGCAGTTCAAGCTTTGGATCCTGTAAAAACTCTAAAAATATCCAGGAATGTGTGCACATATGTGGCCCTTCTGTGATCAAAACATCTGGAGAGAAGATCAAATCCTGCTTTAATCAGCCTAAACTTATGCAAAAACTGTGGGTATGAGCGGAAGTTCAGTCATTCACTTTACTTGAGGGGAGAGAAAGGACATCACAGAATTTGTGGTTGTTGTTCTTCTTCTTTCTAAGACAAAAAATAGGAGAATCCTTCCCCGGGATGAGACCTGGACCTCTCTGCTTCCTTGGAATCCTGGGGATTATTTCTTCTTAGGGAAAACATGGGTGGAAAGTTCATGACTACAAGCTCAGATTCCTGACTTGGTTTTTTTTATTTGTAAAGAAAAGGACAATTAAAACACTAAGCCCTTCAGTGAAGAACATTAGGCATAGACATCAAGTGACCAAGTGACACCTTCAAATGTGAGAAGGCCTGTTGTAACCAGGCATTTGCAAGATAGAGGACCCAAGACCTGAGGAGAGCTTGCCTGGTGGTACAAGTAGAGTAGAAAGAGGCGAGGCTGACACCATGGTCATCTGAACTCTCAGCCCACTGATGCACTGGGAAGAAGAGTTGGAGTCAAACTTCCATTCTGGCTCTACTTGGCTGGACCAGAGGACTAGTTTTGCTGCTTGTTCTGAAGGATGAACAGAGGCAGGTGGATATGTACCATCTCCATAACTCATTATGGCCCACACTAGAACAGTGTATCTTCATTATTTGAGCTAAGTGATGGCTGAACTAATTGGGACCAAGGCTTTCATCCTTGATTAGTAGCAGGTAACTAACCCCTTTCCAGAAGCAAGGCCCTGGCTATAGGGCAAGGTACAGGCCACTGCCTAAAGCATAGGCTGAGTAGCTATGTCACTTTATCCACTCTGTTTTGATCTGAGCCACTCATGGTTCCCATTGGCCCCTGAAGAGTGAGTAGAAGCTTTGCCCTTCACTGTTCCAATAGACAGAAAGACCCAGAGAAGGACCCACCAAAAAAGAAGATGCAGAAGAAGAAGGCTCTTGGCTTAGCTTGCTACTTGGACACCAGAATTTCCCAGCCTGGCCTTTATGGTGGTCCATAATCCAAGCATGGTCTTGATTTATGCTCACAACAGTTGTCACCAAGTGTGCTCTCTAGAGGCTTCTGTTTCTCTCCAGTTATTCCAAAGACTTGTGTCCAGGGCCATCAGGGCATAACTATCACCCATAAGAGAGGAAGTCATTCATCTCAGAACAACTCAAGCAGTGTCTCGGCAACTCCTCCTCCTCTAAACTTACGCAGTTTTGCATAAGTGGTCCCTCTCCACGATTGCCACTTGGTCCCACATGTGCCCATTGAGATGGGAGGTCCACACATCCAAGGTCTTTATGAGTACTCTTCAGTGCAGCCTCCCACTCCCTGTTCTTAGCTAAAAAGTCATGCTCTTTCCTACCAGTCATGTGGCTAACAAGCCCCAGACTTCATACAGGACATCCAAGGACAATAAGTCATGGCTGCAGTCAAGCATCCCAGACTTGCCACCACCCTCTCAAGATGTCATTCTGCAACCCTTCCCACTCTGATCAGTCCACAGAAATATTAAATAAACATGCTCTCTTTGCCACAAAGGAAAAACTCAAATTATATAGAGACCTCCCTCGCCTTTTATTTCTTCCTGCTCTGATTGATTTCAGCCCTAGACATTATAGGCCCATGTTGAAGAAATAGGTCTCTTGTTCTGGAGCTGCAAACAGACTGGGCCACCATCTCCTGCAGCACCGCCTCTCCTGGTGGACATCCCCAATCTTACAAACTTAGGAGTCAATCAGACAAGTGACTATATCAGGATTCATCTGCCATTCTGGAAAATGAGATAATCTCAAAGTTATATGCCAGACATATATGCCTGGAATATATATACATATATTCCAGGATATAAAGTCCTGAGATTAAGTAATATTCAAGGACTCCTCTGACAAGCCAGCTCTGCAGACTTGGGGAATCCAAATGGCAGGGGTCAGCATCGTTTTATCTTTATGTCTGAGGATGTCCTATCTTCTGTACTGGTTGGTTTGGTCACATGTTATAAGTATTTATTAAAAAGGATCTCAGAGTTTTACTTGGGAAATGGGGACATAGGAACAGATAATCACTCACTGTGTTTCTGGTAGATGTGATCCAAGAAGGGAGACACAAAGTCACACTCACTGACCCCCGGATGTACTTGATTTTAAGTTCTATACATGAGAAACTCTATGAGGAAGTTCTTGGAGATACAGCCTGACAGCCAGGGCTGCTCAACAGAGTTATTTTAGGGATATTTGGGGCTGCTTCGTTCATTTTGTCATGCCCACTGAATAAATCATCTAGAGAGACTGTTCTTACGGAGCAGCAGAACGAAGCTACAATAGGTCTGACAGATACAAGGAAGAAGCTCAGCTGCCCATGTGTCGGCCCCAAATCAGACACAAGGGAAGAGTCAAGAATTAGAGGAAAGGTCCCATGAAGAACCAGGCAAGATTTTCCTACTCAATGATTGCAGCTACAGCACTTAAGTCAAAATAAAACAAACTTTGAGAGCCTGTTGGCTGCCGACCACTTTCTGGGGAGATAAGCTACCCTCTTTGTGCCTTCTAGAACATTCTATTCACAGACTGCACTCTTCTGACCTGGGTGATGGGGTACTGCCCTACTGTAATGCTAAGATAACAATGGTAAAAGAATTGCACGTGCTCACCTGCCGGTCCTAATGGCTTCATACAGCTGCCTAAGGCATCCATCCTGAGGAGAAAGATTCTAGGTTTGTCAAGAAGCAAGGAAGGAAGGAAGGAAGGAAGGAAGGAAGGAAGGAAGGAAGGAAAGAAGGAAGGAAGGAAGGGAGGGAGGGAGGGAGGGAGGGGGGAGGGAGGGAGGGAGGGGGGGAGGGAGGAAGGAGAAGGGAGGGGAAGAAGAGGGGAGGGAAGGGGAGAGGAGGGGAAGGAAGGGGAGAGGAGGTGGGTGGAGGGAAAAAAATCTATCCTGGAATTTCAATAAACTCAGCTAGAGTATGTGGAGGGTTCCTTTCTTAATCAGAAGTCACAAGTGCACTGGTCTACTTCCTGCTGCTTACAACAAAACACCTGATATGTGCCACAGAGCCAGTTCCCCTCAACATGACTACACTGAAGACCAAGCCTCAACATGAGTTTGGTTAGGCATAAATCATATTCCAGCCATTAAACATGAGTAATTGCTGTCGCACTGTACCCCAGGGACCTACTCCCATGCCCAGGGCAAATACATTTGGGGCTGCTAGCATCTGTGTATGACTTCCAGATTGTTCCTCCTTTGAACTCATCCAGAGTTGGGCCTTCACTGGCTGTCCAGAGGCTGAGAATGCCATAGGGAAAACTGCAAACCAGACAAAGAAATCAAAAAGGGTTTACCACAGCCCAGAGAGAAATTTCTCTCGAAAAAAATATTGTTATCATTGTTCTGTGCTCTCTTCTCTCTGTCTCTGTCTCTGCCTCCCCCCCCATGTGTGTGTGTGCGCGTGTGCGTGTGCGCGCGCGCGCGTGTGCGCGCGCACACTCAACATATGTGTGAGTGTGGAAACTATGGGTTAATGTATTCCCCTGTCACTTATTTTTTTTTTCGAGATGACTCTCTCACTGAATCTGAGATTAACTGGTTTGGTTAGACTGGCTGGTCAATAAGTTCTCAACATCTGTTCTTTGCTGCTCGAGCGCTGAGATTACAAGCCTGAGCCACCACAGTCACCTTTTTATGTGGATGCTGGGATCTGAATTCAGGTCCCCATGCTTGCTCATCAAGCACTTGAGCAACTGAATAATCTTTGATAAGAATCAACCTGATGAAGGACATTGAGACAGCAAAGTCCTCCCAATTGGAAGAGCCACCCCAAAGATGGTGAACTCTGTCTTTGAATGTCAGTTTTTACTGGAAATGCTATGGAAAGAGTTTAGAGCCTCGGTGTAATTTAAATCTGAATTATCTCCCGTGAGCTCAGATTCTGCATGTGTGTTCCTCAGATGGTTTGAGGAAGCTGTGGAACCTTCTCGAGGTACAGCCTCACTGGTGGAATTTGATCGCTCATTCCCAGTTCCTGGTCTTCTGTAATGTGAGCAGACTCTGCCACATGGTTCCACCATCGTACCCTCCCCTTCATGAGGGACTGAAACCCCACCAACCCAAAATCAATCTTTCCTCCTTTAAGTTGCTTCTGTGAGATGTGTTTTCAGCCACATAAAAGTAGCTAATGGAAGCCTGGGAAAGATAGAGCAGGTGGGTCCTTTCCCACCTTAAGAAGTTATCAGTCTGAATTATGCCATCCACCCCAGCTTCTGACCCTTGACCACTGAAGTGGTCCCTCCTTCTCTGTGATGGCAAAACTTTAATGAAGACGCTGCATATCCTGGTGTGGCAAAGAGGAGTCTGAAGAGCATCGGCACACATTGAGTGCGAGGGCTGATGGCTCCACTCTAAGTAAAACCACTGATGGCTAGTGACAGGAAATAGTAGGCACACGTGACACAGGGGCTCTTGCATTGCCAGGACAGGAAATGTATGAGGTCATGTGGGTTTTTAAAGCATGCATGTATATCACCCGCTCTTCCTGATGTCCTATCGGTCTACGATTTTCCCTTTAGAAACTGTGCGCAGGCACACGGTATATGATCCAGCTTTCCGATGGCTTTGGGAGATGCCAAATATTTAATGACACCCCACCTCGAAACAATAAATACATTTGAGTCAGTTCGGACTCCTGGGGACAGGGATGCTGAAAATTTGATGAAAGGGATTAATAAATTATAACCAAGCTATTAAGATGTGAATTGCTAAAGATGCCTGACACTCTTTTCCTTCCTCTAATTAGAATTAGGAAACAAATAAACAGACTTACCTCCCTGTGCTCAGAGCTCTGCCCCACCTCTCCACTGTCTGTCCAGCTCACAGACTTTCATTTAGACAGTAAGACGGCTTTCAACGATGGGCAGTAAGGTTCTGACAGTCAGTTTAGAGACAGTGTTCTGATTCTCTAAGCCAGATGTTAGGACCTTATTGATGAGATGCCAATCACACAGCTGGGGAAAGAGAAGGTCCAATTTGTGGGCCGTGGGGTATCTTCCCAATCAAAGTCTTCCTGCTGATGGATTTCAGGGCCTGCTTCAAGCTGTGTGATAAGACTCAAGCTTCCCAGAAGGAAACTTAGACTGTTTGCCCACCTTTGCTTTCTGTGTAGGCAGAAGCTGAGTCCAAAGGAGAGGGAGCCTGTTGCCCAAACACATGCAAATTGTGATAATAAAACCCATACCACTTGGCTGGAGATATGACTCATTCATAAAGGGTTTGCCATAAAAGCATGAGAATCTAAGTTTGGATGCCCATGACCTATGTAAAAAGTTAGGTGTGGTCACATGCACATATATGTTACCCCAGCAGTAGCAGAGATGAGGAAGAAACAGACAGATCCCTGAAGCTCATTTGTCAGCAACCTAGGCAATGAGTTTCAGGTTCAGTGAGAAACTGCTTTAAAACATAAAAGGTGGGGAGTAATCAAGGAAAAACACAACACACATACGTACACACACGCGCACACACACATACTGCCATACACACAAACATAAACACGCAAACATAAAGTATGTATACTCCACACAACACACAAATAAAATTTATTGAAGAACCCTAGTCCCCTGACCCCTAAATCATGGTTTTTCCACGTCTATTTCTGTACCTATTGTGGGGACTCAATCCAATGGTTCTATGCCTCCTGATCCAATTACTGGAGCAACTCTTTGTTGTACAATCATCAGAGGATGTCTACTGGGACAAGAAGGGAACCCTGACATTTTGTATAGATAGAGACTGGATGGCTCTTTCCTCTTAATAATTGTCATGGAAGTGTGTCATACGAATTCAATCTGAGCATAGAAACCGAGTCTTGCTCATGTCCACAGCCCAGGACAAAGACAGAATAGATGAGTCCAGGGAGGGCATGAAGAGTAAAATGAGGAAATCATGAAAATGTATCTTATCTCCAGACCTTCATTTTGCTTTTAAGTGCAGAGTGACTCAAAGCCAAGAATGGACACGTGGCTCAACACCAACAATGCAAAAACACACTTTCCTCCAAATATTTCATGGGTTCTGCTTCAACGCAATCTTCAGCAAACACCCATTCGGGTTTGTCATCCCCTCAGTGATGAGCATAGAGAAGTAAGACACGACCTCCGGAGTTCCCTGACTAGGAAGAGAGACAGATGTCCCAGGGGTTGCAACCTGAGATGCTGGTGCTTCATGACAGATGTATGCAAGGGTGGAGATGACAGCTGAGCTAAGTGTTGAAGGATAAGTCAATCGGGGACATGGCGAGGAAATCAGGTTCAGACAGAGGAGATGCTTCACCAAGACATGAGATGGTCTGAGAAATCTTGGCCAGTGGAAATACTACAGGCACATTTTAAAGTGGCAAAAAAAAAAAAAAAAAAAATGTAGATTCGTTTGTTTGTTTCTTTTTTGAGAAGAGGCATCACTGAAGAGTGGAAGAAGAGTCAGTCTGCAACAGAATTAAGGGAATAAAAACCAGTGTTGCCATTTATAGTTGTTGGCATGGACTTCCTGTGCCAAGCTTCTGAGCCCCCCAGCTACCACACCATGTCTAGACTATGCCATCACCAGAGAGGCTGCTGAGGAAGTGTGCCCAGGAGGACTGGTCGGGACTAATGTGACCATTGCTTCTCAAATTTTCAGCCCTTCTTGCTGAGACCCAAGGATGTGAAATCATTGGACCTAGCATCATAGATCCAAGTTCAAATCCATACCATGCTGTCTCTTGATGGGAGTTTTCTTCTGTCATAGTGTTTAACAATTCCAACATCTTCCCATAACTGCCTCCATGGTGATTCCTGTCAGAACACCCAGAACACTCTAAAGCTCAAGGAGGGGGACACTTCCCCATCCTCTGTGACACTCCAGATACCTACCTACAATCTCCCCTCGTGGGCCTGGAAGTGTGATCTTCAGGGGTGTGAGCATGTCTTGCCAGTCTTTTTTTTAATGAGTGAAATAGAATTTACACTATCCTGGGTCTTCCCTTCTTCTTACTGTGATTCTGTCCCTATACCCAAGATGAAGAGTTATGTGTCAGCCTTAAGGGCCAGCAGTATTGCCTTTCCTAAGGCGCCCACTCCTTGCTCTCACACAGTCCCTCTCTCTTCTGGCTTTTCCATGCCCTCTGGAACTTCCCTACCATCTGCGAATGCTGAGTTAACTCACATCCCACAAAATACTGGGTTCACAGAGCAAAGAGTTGCTTTCCAGTTCACCCTAGAGGGCTGAACACCAGTTGGGTCAACCTCCCAGGCAGAGATTCCAGGCCTAACTCTGCCATCTACTGGTTGCCAGTCACAGCCTGCATTGAAAACCAGTGGCCATGGAATACTCACCCAGCCATGCCAAGGCCTGACACAAAGGCACCCATGATAACTTTCTCACTGTGACGCACATCTGGCAGCTTCATCGTCCATTCCCCATTGCTAGACCATGCAGAAGTGAGCAGGTGCTAGTGCCGTGTGGCCAAGTGTTCCTGGCCAGTCCCAGCATTCCTTACAGTCCAGCCATCTCCTTTCCAACTTCCAGAAAGTCTCTGCCATGCATAGTGAGTGAAGCACACACTGCCCCATTTCTAGCACATTATTTTTGCCCCTCTCATTATAGCTCTTTGGCTATTTCAATGAGATTTTTGCATGGGAGTGGAATAAGATGCATATATTCATATTTTTGTCTTGGACCTCATCAAAGTATTGAAGCAGATAGGTTATTTTAAGAGGCATTTCTGACTGAAGGATATTCTGACTCCTTTGGTGCTAACTGGCTCACTCTTTAATTACTGAATTTGAATCCTGACTCCTCCACCTTATACCGATTACATAACCTCTCTGAATCAGTTATCTCGTCTGTAAAATGGGAATGGTGCCACCTATTATGACATGTTCTACTGAGGCTGTTAGGTCCCAGCTGGTGGCACTATTTGGGAAGGTTCTGGAAGGTCTTAGGTTTGGGAGGCAGGCCTCCTTGGAAGAAATCGATCAACAAACGGGTTTTGGCCACTTCTATAGTCTCCTTACTCTGCTTCCTGGCCACCAAGATGTGAACTGCTTTGCTCTGCTGTGCTCTTCCACCATGACAGACTGATACCTATGAAACCAGGAGTCAATATAAATCTTCCCTTCCCAAAAGTCTTTTATGTAAGGTATTTGGCCACAAAGACACAAAAGTGATCCATTTCTATTTACACAGGGTGTTGTAAACTTGATAATTACCAATTACTCATCATAGGTATTCAATTACGCACTGTCCTCCTGTGTTTAGGTTTAAGTGTTTTTATTGTTTTTTTTTTCCCCTTCATCTAAATCTGGGGAAGATAAAATTTGTCAAAACTTCATATAACCCAGAAATGAGCCAAGGAAACAAATACTGAGAAGCTCTTTTAGACAGAAAACTGCGCATTGCATACAGCCCGGCCTCACCGAGTCATTTGGGGACACATTGTAACAGGTTGTGATGTAACCTGTTGCAATCTCCACTTTTCTGGTATCCTTTCCCCTGGAGTGTCTTTTTTTAAGATTTATTTATTGTATGTACATGAGTACACTGTAGCTGTCTTCAGACACCAGAAGAGGGCATTCAATCCCATTACAGATGGTTGTGAGCCACCATGTGGTTGCTGGGAATTGAACTCAGGACCTCTGGAAGAACAGTCGGTGCTCTTAACCACTGAGCCATCTCTCTAGCCCCATACCAAAACTCTTAACTCAAACATCAGCTTGTAGTTTCTAGGCAAAAATCTCAGGCAGAATTCAAAACTCCCAAGTCCCAGCCACCATGCCCAAAATGATAATCACTTGAGAATGTTAATTGAATGCTATAATTATAGACTATGTATAATAGGCATTTTGCACTGATGTTGTACACTGCCAAGAAAATATTTACTTGGCTAACTCAAGTCCATGACCAAGTCTATTTTTTTCTCAGCAGAAATAATGCTCTCGTTTGGCATCACCAGACGCACCCGTGGGAAGCATCCTGGATGCTGCAAACATAATCAAGATGTCTCATGCATGTGCCCCCTTGTAAGTCATATGCCTCCTTCCTTTGCAAGAATATCCCTAAGTCTTGTGTGGGCTCTTTTTTTTCTTCCTTCCTCACTTTTCAAGAAATTAGCTGCTTGTTGGAGATTCGTTGAGGACAAACAGGATTCAGGTTTCTTGTCTCAAATCCACTTTCATCGAATCGATCCTTATTCTTGATATTTGTTTCTCTGTGGCTTTTGGTCCATGCCATTCAGTAAAGCATTTTTAAAAGCACAGGCCGTGTGGTGTTTAGGGTTTTTTTTGTTTTGTTTTGGTTTTTTTTTTTTTTTTGACTTGTTGTTGTTTATTGACACACACTTGGGTCATCTGGAAAGAGGACTCTCAAATGAGAAAATGCCTCCATCAGATTAGCCTGGATGCTAATCTGATGTCTGTGAGTCATTTTCTTGACTAATGATTGATGTAGAAGATTCTAACCAAGTATAAGAGTGACACCCTGGGCAGGCAGGTCTATGTTGTGTAAGAAAGCAAACTGAGTAAGCCATGAGTAGCAATGGTCTCTACAGACCACTCCTCCATGGTCTCTGCTTCAGTTCCTCCCTCCAGGTTCCTGCCTTGAGTTCCTGCCCTGACTTCCCTTTGTGAAGGACTGTAAACTGTAAGATTAAATAAACCCTTTCCTCTCCAAAACAGGCTGCCTCATCCCAGGCAGGTGCCCTCCCCCACTGATTTGTTTCTGACAGTGGATGCGGCGGGTTGATATAATTTCTCCCTCCATGCTACTGACTTCCCAGGCATTCCTTGAGGTCCATCTGTCTTCTTCAGGGACGATCTGTCTATCTGCACAACTATCTAGTCCTGAAGTGTATGGTTCTACTCATCTTTAGGAAAATCTGGAAGCAGACTCTATCCCTCTGGCTATCCTTCAGTTTCACAAGATTGGGAGGAGGGCTTTAGGGCTTAGAGTTTGGGGATGTGGACTTGACCCAGTAAAAGACAGCATTCTTTCCTTCATGTGTGTCCCTTGTCGATGTCAGTGGGTTTCCGAGGACAAGAAGTGTGGCTGCCTTATTCCTGCCATCTTTAATCAGAAATCCTAAAGGCCTTTGGAAAATTCAAGTCCTTTGGTTTGTTTCTTGACCCTCTGTGTTGTGGATAGTTTTATAGATTTCTGAAAGGCCAGCCATGGACGGAGATGAGGTGTGTACACTTTTTACAGTGCATTGTCTGCCACCATCCTCTACTTCAAGTACATTGACTTCTGTTCATCTCCTTGCAAGTGGCCTCGTCCTTTCTCTGTCATGCCTGTCGTCCAATCTGGAAATGTCTGTGCCTTCTAAATCCCCCTAAAGAGAAACTCCTCAGACTTCCCTATCTCTCCTCCAGCCAGAAGAGCAAACTGTGCTTGTAAGATGTGTGATTAGTTCTTTTCTTTCAAGACCAAATCCTAGAGAAGTCTGCAGTGGTGCCTCAAGCTTCAAGTGATCTGGCAGAGTAGTGAGGCTCCCCAGGAGCACTTTCAGCTAGCGCGGTGGAGAGTGCTTCCTTCTAGGCTTGACTGAAAGGGCTCCAGGGTGAACGGCTCTCAGGCAGGTGCCCCATACTGTACCCCTTCTCTGGAGGCCCACTGACATTACAGGGATGAGCCTCAGTTGGCTGAAGTGTCCCTCATTCCTCCCTCCACACACCCCCCTTGGGGACCTCAAGCGTTAGAAGCACGGAATAAGCAACATCCTGCTCACCAGCGGTCCCACCTGCTTTCTGCACCTGTTTTCTTGGGTTCCCGATCCAAGGGGAGAGGAAAGATGATTCAACCTTGCCTGTGTGTTTATCCTGCTGGTAGACTATCATTAAATATGGAAAATCATGCAAGTAGAATTCCAAAGAAATGGATCAGCAGGCTGACAGCTCCCCTGGACTCATCCATGTGGCTTAAGTAACCAATTTAAAAAAAAAATTTTTTTTTCAGGATTCAGAAGAGGAGGGAGGACCTAGCTAAACCCTTCCCTGTGAACAGAGCAGCAGGTGAAAGGGTCCATACTCAACAGTGACTTCTGCTGGCGAGCTCCCTACTCACAACAAATGGGAGGAGTTTTTGCGTAGTCTCCCAGTCACCCTGCAAGCTATTACCCTGCTAGATGTGCAAAGATATTGAAGATTTTAGAGGAGAACAGGAGAGACCAGATGGGTCTTATCAGGTGCTTTCAAGGTTGGTAATGGCTGCTTTAAAATGTTTTCACGTTTGACTTTGAATGAGTCTTCCAAAACACTGTGGACAGTGAGGCTGACCTTAAACCTCTCAGCTTGAAGTAATCTGAAGTTTCCTTACACCTAGCTCCTGTGATGTTTTCAGGGTGGTCTTAAAATATGCCTATCATGTCTTCTCCCCATGGTAAGCCCTTGGTGTGGGTAGGTCAGCTATCCCAGTTAAAATTACTAAAGCATCCCAGGGTGGCTTGGTTTTCTCAGTGTGCTATAAAATTACTAAATGCTCTTTTAACTGTATCAATGGTAACAGGACTTTTGAACTAAAAACCTCAAGGGGGCTCTAACCTGAAATTTTTGAAGAGAAAGATGCCCCATGCAGGCAGTTTCCCATTTTAAACAGTACAAGGATAAACTATGACAAGCAAATCCCTCTATTGCATTTGCATTCCCTCCTTTAACACTGACTTCCGGGACAAGGAAGTATAGGATTAAACTTCAGCCTCAAGATACTCAGCTGCCCTCTGCTTGGGACCTTGTTCTGGGACCTGAGACTGGGAAGGGAAGGCACCTGGAAAAAGAGCGAGCATTGGTGAGGATGGTACCTGGGGAGATCACACACAAAGACCAGAACAGTCAACAGAGCTCCACGGTCCAGAAAGAAACGGACGGCACCTGCCTGTATTTTGGAAACCAAGTTAAAAATGTGTTACAGACTCATGTGTTAAAGGTAGGAGGCCCAGAATCCCACTCATCTCTCCTCTCCCCAAATTATACAAAATCGCCAAAGGCTTACACAAGTAAAGAGAGTGATGCACAGAAAAGGTTTCGTATGGTTCTCAACTAGGATGACCCTGACTGTCCCCACTCCTGTTTGGATGCTAGAGTTAGTCCTCAGATGTCTACCCAGAACTCCTATCACACAGCCATCCACCTAGTCAGCCCATCTGGCCCACATACCCACCATCCACCCAACTCTCCCAATACCCATCCAGGGACCTAAAAGAGATACCTTAACTTTAGCCCTCAGTGAGCTCCTGAACCCTCCCATTCCCCATAAGCCTTGATGCAATGCTGTAGTGGCTCAGACATCTACCCACTATAGAAGCTGCATCATTTTTCAGGAGTCCCCTGGGTGTCAGGTTACCTACCTCTTCACCACCACACTAGCCTGTCCCTGATCTGAGAACATTAGTCTTTTCTCTCACTAGCATATCTATGAATCTATCATGGATGACCCGGAACTCAGAAACAGAAACCCCAAACCATCTGGAAGGTTTCTTTATCTAATTTTGTTTCATTTTTAATGGTTTCTTGGATATCTAGTATATTTGTGTATGCCAGCCAATCACCAGTAATGCTTTGGAAGTTTTTCCAACAGCACCTAGCCAGGGCTGGGAGTTGAATTTGAAAAGGAGTCTCTGAGCTCTGGGCTTAGAAACGGCACATCAGCTTTGTCACTGCTAACTTTGTTAGAGTTGAAGAGACAGGTTTTCTCTAAGCAACTTCCCAGGCAGAAAGATCACAGCTGATTTCTGTTCCCATCCTGTGTCACAGGAAAGTAGAGACTGGTGTCATGGGGACTCTTCGTCACTGGGGGATGATCTCTGGCCATCCTGAGTTTCGCTGGATTGGCTGCTCTGACCTCAGAGTAATTCTTCTCCCAGGTAATAACATCTCGGGGGTTGGATGAGAGCTCTCATGTCTCTTTTATAGCACGGTCCCTTTGGTTTCTTCTCTTCTGGCTGAGTTCTCTCTCCATTTTCAGGTGTGTAAGAAATATGGACTCTTGACAGTGACATCACTGGGTATCCATACAGAAAGAAAACTAGTCACCCTACTCCAGAGACTCGATCAGGTGCCAGAAGTGTTCAAAGTTTGAATATTTAGGAACATTCTTAAAAGCTGGCCTGGCGGGGAAGGAGATGTTTACCTGTAATTATCCCCAGAGCAAAGGTTAAGCACTTTGAAATATTGAACACATTTTTAAAAGATTATTTTCAAAATTTTCAAGAGGAGAAAATGTGAGAACATCTGTTTTTTAAGTCACTGTGAAATATTCATGTGTAAACTGCACAGTGCTTCTCTTTGAAGTCACTTGGTGATGAAAGTTCAGAATATCGCAGCTGGGAAGAAAAAGAAATTTCCCAATGAGGTTTTCCTAAGTCTTCCTATCTTATAATTCTCTCTATAATACTGCACCTTTCCTGGGGGATGGGTGCCATGGTATTTAAATAGAGGGCTTTTAAAATAAGAGTGGTTATAAATAACTGCTTTTTTGGCAAGCGGGAGAAAGCCCTCAGAGCTGTTCTGGTCTCTAGAACATTATGTAAAGGAGCCGGAAGCCATGAACCCAGCGTCCGCTGCCGCAGCGCTATCCCGCCCTCTATAGAACAGTCTCAAACTAATGAGTATTACTCAGGCCCCGGAGCTCAGGGAGGCCCTTGGAAGGCCTTTGGCTCATGGACATTTTGTATTCCTTCCAATGGCTATGTTAGCATTGTTTAAAGAGTCCTAGGATGAGTTATTGGTCAGGTCAATGTAGAGATCTTTTAAATACAAAAAAAAAAGCCTGCAGACTTCTTTTAAGGCACTCCCAAATGGTAGCATTTAGAAACATGATCTAGTGTCTACAGAAAGAAAAGGTGGTCATCTGATTCACTTGATAAAATTTATGATGTCTGATAAGATTAAATTTAGGAAGGAAAATATGAGCCAGAAGGGGTATCACACACCTTCAATCTCAGAACTCGAGGCAGAGGCAGAGGCAGAGGAGGCAGAGGCAGAGGCAGAGGCAGAGGCAGAGGAGGCAGAGGCAGAGGCAGAGGCAGAGGCAGAGGCAGAGGCAGAGGCAGAGGCAGAGGCAGAGGCAGAGGCAGAGGCAGAGGCAGAGGCAGAGGCAGAGGCAGAGGCAGAGGCAGAGGCAGAGGCAGAGGCAGAGGCAGAGGCAGAGGCAGAGGCAGAGGCAGAGGCAGAGGCAGAGGCAGAGGCAGAGGCAGAGGCAGAGAGGCAGGAGGATCTAGGGCCAGCCTGATCTACAGTGCAAGTTCCAAGCCAGCTGGGGTTACATAGTAAAACCCTCTCTCCAGAGCTGAAAAGACTGAAAGAAAGAAAGAAAGAAAGAGCAATATTAACCAACTAATTATGAATTTCAGATTTAAAAAAATAAGATTTAGTAAGATCATCTCAAATAGTGTATTCCATCTGACCAGCCCCAGCTGATTTCCATTCCAGTGAACCTGTAAAAATTCTCCATTATGTGTAGTAGATACTTGGAGAAATTGCTTGTATTTTTTTTTAAGTCTCCATTAAAGACGTAACAAATCCCTTCTTGACAAAAGAAGTACATGCCAACTAAGGCATATGGCCAGTCTCACCCAGTGTATGTGCCTTGCACAGAATTGGAATCTGGGCTTCCACTCACTTCCTAAGAGCTGATAATTAGGGGAAACTAAACTACAAATGAGCACAAAGCAAAAATAGAAGGAAATGTAAGGAAGCTGTCCCAGCTCCCAAAGAGCTCTGAGTAGTTAGGATCTCGGGTCTTATTCACGGCTGCTTTTCCCATATCCAACCCCTTTCCAGGATACAATAAACACTCAAATAAGATACAGGGACTATCTGAATGACTAGGCCACTGCTGCATCCTCTAAAGTGGGAGTTTGATTGGGGGAGAACATGGGAGGCAGTAAGTGAATGAGTGTCATTAAAAACCAGATTCTTCTGCCCTAAGTGAGACTGTGCTTCTTACATGAGCTAGAGAAAAAACACACTGAAGCTTGAGTAAGAGCTCATGTGTGTCTGGTATAAGCACTTAAGATGTGCATTTCCAAAACACTGAATATCACCCATAGCCCCGCTCCATTACATTCTTTCCTGTTAAGAAAAGATATTCTGTGGTGAAATGTGAATGTGCATGTTGAAAAGCCAATGAAAAGGAAACCTTATTGGTTAAAAATGGGCAAGGATGGTACAAATTGGATTGGATGTTAGACCTGAGCTAGACAATGTCAGATCATCCTATCAATGTGATGGGATTTAGGATCACCATGGAAACACACTTCTGGGTGTGTCTACAGGGGTGTTCCCAGAAAGGCTTAACTAAGTAGGAAGATTAGCCCCAAAATCGGGTAGCATCCTCCCATGTGCTGAGACTCCTGGACCATGACAAAAGGAGAAAGAAAGGTGGGCACTAGCTTTCATTTACCATGGCTCCCCACCTGTGGACACGGTGTGGCCAACTTTTTCATTCTCTGGCTGCTGTGCCTTCTCTAGCACAGAGGGCTGTATCTCCTGAACTGTGAGCCCAGATAAACTCTTCTTCCTGGAAGTTGTTTCTTGTCAGGTATTTGTGCAAAGCTCTGAGAAGAGTAACTGATAAAGAGGTGGGACAAGAGATGAGCTGATCGGAATGGATGAGAAGAGGGTGAGGTTTAAGAGGATTGGGTGGAGATGGGGAGGTGGGATGGGTGGGATCGGATGGGATAGAAGAGGGAGGGTGGGAGAGGATTGGGTGAGATAAAAGCAATAGAGCTGGACCACCTAACTTTATGAACCCATCTCCAGGGTTTGAATTATGCTGAGCCATCTCTCCAGTCCAAGTGGATGCACATTTAATGGCTGTCATTTTGCTCATCCTAACTCACTTTGCAGCTTCATCTAGAAATTCAACATACATACTCTATTTTCCAGAGTTGGTTGAAGAAAATACGGACAGTAACTAGTTTTTTTTTTAATTTGGTTATATGTTAAATTTTAAAGTTGTAATTTTTTTCTTGTACTATAGAGAAAACAACTATTACATAAACTCACGCAAAGAAGCAAACAAACTTTTGTAATCTGAATAAATTCCTCAGTATCACATGTATAATTGCCTTAGTAGAATGAGCCTTTGTTTGACTTAATTTGAAATTGCATGTGAAAATGAAATATTTCAATTGTTAGCTTAAATGTCCATACAGAACGGGTCCATTTGAGCAATACAAAAGTTTATGTCATAGCTTGTTTTCTGGGAACTGTGCTAGTTACCCATACCATCATGAGCACGCTATGCCAGAAACACATACAAACAATGTGTGTCTTTCAACATCAGAATTTACTGAATGGAAATAAATTTACAAGATCCAGAGGTTTCAATGGCAACAATTTGCCAGATACCCTGGTGATCTGGCCGAGGTGAGTACATATTATTTTATTTCAATCTTACGTATTAACTTAACTCTCATATCACAGCACACTCACACATAGTAGATTTGTGTATGAGTTTATGTATGTGTGTGTGTGGTTTACAGAATACTCAAGCATAAAAGGTCATATGGCAGAACTCAAACCGTTTCAGAAGACGGCAGACAAGACAGGTCAGTACTGGGAGGAAGCAGCCTCTGCTGCAGTTAGGGATTATGAACCATAGACTCCAGCCATGAGGAGAGAGCTCTAACTAGGGTCTGAACATAGAAAAGGCAGGACTGGGTCCATGTCCACACAAATGAACTGGTGAATGAATAGACAGACAGGAGAACTGGCCATGTCAACATCAGAGGACCAAGCTTGGGTGAAGAAGTCCCATCACCATTCAGGTATCAGATGATAGGTGGGAGAGACATGCTTTTGCAGTGTTAGGTGGCCATCACTTTAAAGGGTCCTAGTAGGGGAGTTCCTCTCTGTTTGATGTGTCTGATAAATTCTTTAGTCTGGTTTCTCTGATATGATCTCCATACATCAAAATGCCTCTACAGTCTGAAGCCACCCAATAAATTTATAGGAGAACTCCTTTCCTATTCCCAGGAATAAGCCAGTTATCAGTCTATACTGGGTAGGTGGTGCCTGCAGCTTATATTTGAATTAGCGTGAGAGTTAACGCATGACATTTTAATCTGTTTTACTGCACATCTTTAAACATGAAATGTGTCCTTTACAGTCAAACGCTCATTGCTTCGATGAAAATAAGAAGTTAAAGCTAGGAAAAAAAAAAAAAAACAGAAGAAAAGATAACCACTCAAACGTTACCTGTATCAGAGTCTTAAACCAGGGGCTTTCTGGCCCTGCTTGCTGGTTACGAGTACTGTTGCCCTTGCAGAGGACCTAGGTTAAGTTCCCAGCACCCACATTGCAGCTCACAACCTTCTGTAACTCCAGCTCCAGGAGATCCAACAACCTCGCCTGGCCTCCTCACATAGGTATAATCACATAGTACGTCAGAGACGAAAGGTTCAGGAAATTAATCATCATGGAAATGGAAATTGAAGTTGCACAAAGGCGATCACCCCTGACTGAGTGAGCAATGCTGGCCGCCACGGCACCTGTCGGTGAGAAGCCAGCACAATCCCCATCATTCCTGAGGGAACAAACTCGGAGGCAAGCCACTGAAAACGATTGGTACTGGGAATTATTAATATTTCACTAACTGCAAAAAACTACAGTTCTCTAAGCTCAAACTACAATCAGCACTTTGAAAAACTGCTTGTCGGTGCCTGCGAAAGCTGGCACACATAAGTAGCTTGAAACCTACCCCAGTTTCACTATTAGGTATAGACAGCGGAGATGTGGGTATGTGGGCGGGACAACGTGCTCTGAGACACTCACAGTGGCATTTGTGACAGCCAAAAACTGTCCCAGGTTTTCGAAGAAATGTTCTGCTTTTCTACATTTGCTGTGGCGTTGTGGATTTGCTGTATAGAACATTTCTGTTGTATCATGTTCCTATGAGTTCCTATGTTCCTGGCCTCTTCAGGGCTTTCAACATGCAGAGATAGATGTTGAGCTTGGTCAGAATACTTTTCTGTGTAGACTGAGCACTGTGTCTGTCCTCTTTGTTGGTTTGTGTTTGTGGAACCAACATTGCATCCCTGGGATGAAACCAGCTTGGTCATGGTGCATGACTTTCTTAATGTGTTCTTAAATCTGCTTTGTAAGAAACTCTATTGAGGATTTTCATATCTGTGTTCTTCAGGAACGTTTTTCTTCCTCCTGTCCTTCCCTAGTTTGGGCGTCAGAGTAAATGCTGGCTCGGAGTGAGTTCATGGAGTTCTCTCTCTTTCTGTTTTATGGAATAGTCTGAATGAAGCATTGGTTCTTTAAACGTTTGGCAGAATTCAGAAGTGAATCATCTGCTCCTGACCTTGCTTTGTAGGGAGGTTTTGTGTTACTGCTTCACCCTCAAGATTGCTGTGCATCTGGTTCTGCTTATAGCTTCTTGATTTAATTTGAGGAGGTCATATGTGTCTAAGAATTTTTTTCATTTCTTCTAGATTTTTCTGGCTTGTGAGAGCCCCTAGTAATCCTCTCCTTTTCTCTGAAATCTGTAGTGTCAGCTCTTTCGTGTCTCTAGTTTCATTATTAGGGGGAATCTCCACTGATGCTGGTATGCATAGATATTTATCAATCTTGTTGTTTTCAAATATTCAGGTTTTTATTTGATCAATTCTGTTGTTATTGTTGTTGTTGTTGTTGTTGTTGTTGTTGTTGTTTTCTGTTTCACTGACTTCTGCCCTGATCCTTGTTATTCCTTTGGACCACTGTTCTTGTCTTTCTGGAACCTTGGGATGTATTATTAGTTTTTGAGATCTTTTTGCTTGCTGTTGTTTAGTGTAGTCCCCCACTGGAGGAACCTCCGTTTTACCAAACTGGATTTGAGGCTCACTTGGCTGTGTGCTTGTCTGAGATTAGAATGTTCCCAGCTTCCACGTGACTCACCTTTGAGGAAGCCTCCGTCCAGCTGGGGGCGCAATGCTGAGGTCACATGCTGAGGTCACATGCAGCTCTGTATCCTTTTTCATCCTTTTTTGGATTTTTAACGATCTTCTATTAATCTCTTTGTGATAAAGTCTATTTTCTTTTACTCTGACTCCCTCCTTCACTGGCTCACACAGAGCTACCCTGCATTCTCTTATCATACCCAGAAGTCTTGCTGTAGCCCTGTCTGGTAGCGTGTCTTCAAGATTGCCCTGCATTTTCTGAGGGCTCACTGTCATTTTAGAAGTGGCTTGTTAACTTACACACACATACAAATCTGTTAGTTTCCTGATCAGGTTTTTAGTAACCTATAAATTAATTTTAGGAAAAAATGCTAATGTTAAGTCCATAAATATGAAATAAGCCTCGATTTGGTTTACTTCCTCTTTTACTGTAGCAAATTCGGCAAGAGAGAAAGCAGTGTGGAGCGGTAGGCTCGTTCCAGTGTGGAGCGGGAGGCTCGTTCCAGTATGGAGCGGGAGGCTCGTCGTTTTCCTTCTTTAAAGGATCTTGGTCCTGTGAGTCCCAAGTCCCAGCTGCTCATTCCTTCATTGATGACTTCAAAAGCTGTCTTACCCCTAGTTTTTCTTTTTAAATTTTAACATGGGTGGGGTGGGGTGGGGTGGATGTGGAGTTCAGAACTTGATTTCCGGAAGGTGGTTCCCTCCACCCACTGTGTGGGTTCCAGATATTGAACTGAGGTCAACAGACTTTCCAACAAGCACCTTTGTGCATCAAGCCACCTCCTGGACCCCATTCCTTGGCTTCTTATTCTTGGAGAATCCTTTTTTTCTCTGAGACACGCTGGTCCATCAATGTCAAAAGCATAACAAGATGAAAGTGGGACTCTGAGATCCTCGCTGGAGTTTCTTGTTTGTCGTATTTGTATCTTTAGCTTGGTTCCATTTCTCTTCATAATACATTAAAGACACAAAGATGGGGAGTGATGGAGTGTATTTGGGAATTAATATTCTTCTAAAAAGAAAGGGTTTTTGTGAAGGAAGATGAGAAATGCAGGAATATGTCCATATGGTACCAACAGATCCTGTGTTCACCAAGCATGAGGCTTTGGGCTTTCTGCTCAGTTCTTGGGTAGGAACCAAGAATTAAGAAGTAACTGGAAGCAAGTCTCACAGCAACCCAGTTAAACAGTGGAGCCTGGAGTTCAACCCAGGCAGCCAGAGTTAGGGGATCTGGCCCAGCTGGACACCTCAGTGGATCCTGAAGAAAAATCTCATTCTCCATTCACTGAGAGCTCTCAGATTTCCTTCAAGTTGGCATCAAATACCACTTAAGTCAGGATGGCCACACAGAAGGAATGAGTAAATCTCTCAGTATAGTTTTTATATTTAGAATTCTATGTCCTTGACCAGTTTTGTTTGAACAAATAATTTTTGAAAATCTCTTTTGTAAATAAATGTCACCCATTTTCTTGAGTTTATCTTTCTGTCTTGAGTTTCTGGGCTCATAATCCCCCTCCTTCGAAAAGGCCTATATTTAAGAAAATAGATACGTGACTTATTATAGCTTCTCTATATATTTATGCTTTATTTCCGGCCTATTTCTACAGCTTGTAGTTGCTAATAAGCTATCTAGTTTTCTCATCTATTATTATTACTTCTTAATTGTGGAAAAAAATATTTTTGATTGCATGATCTTGTCAATATTTCTATGCATGTCTTCTGCTGGCATGGGGGATGTTAGGAGCTATAGATATTTTTAATAAATTATTTTAATTTCTCTGCCTGTGAGAATGGTGTACATTTTAACTTTTTCTTTATGTGAACACCATCTTTTGTGATGTATTCCTAACCTATTATTAGCTTTCCATCTCCCCTTGTTGTCTTCTCCATTTGTTCTTTTCATTAGCCTCAGCGCCGGCTGCCTTTTGGCAGAGACACTTTAGTTTTGCATATTCTAAGTAGGTGATATTATCTGGTGTTATTTCTTACTCTCTTAAACGCTGCATACATTTACCACCTCTGGGCATCCAAGCCAACATTCTTACTTTTTAGATCCTATTGTCTTGGGCTTGATGTTGAAGCCTTCTGTGGACTTCCAGTGATGGCTTCACTAAGTGTCATTTAATTGTTCTGGTATCAGGGTATCTGCCCCGCCTGTGGATTTAACAGATTAGCTGCCCTTTGGATCCATTATTAAAGTAATTTTTTAAGATAAGTGGACAGTGAGAACTTTTAAGTGTCCTAAAATAATGATAACGACAGTGACATCAACAACGAGAAACGAGAAATGTAGCATTTAGGGTGTGCCCAACCCTGAGCTAAGTGCTGAGCATCCATCGCCTGTCAGTCCTCCTAACAGACTGTACTGACAGTACTAAACTGGCAGCTCATCGGCAGAGGCTAGCCAAACCCAGGGCTTCCTGACTCCCAGGCTTGTGCTCTGCCAAAGCGGACACTGGCACGGTGCAGTGGGGGCTTCAGTGAGTTTAACTTTATTGAACTACGTTCCCATCAAAACCCATGTGGATCAGTTCCTAGATCCCCAACCAACTTTTATAAAGTGCTTTGTACACCTAAACTCTCAGAATAGACATGCCAGAGGGGAAGGAGAAAGACCACGAAGTTCAGCCCGACACAGAGCTACAGACAACTAAGAAGTGCTGGGCTTGGGAGAGGTGCTCTTCCCCAGGAAAAAGCACAGCAATTGGTTACACAATACCAAATGGCCAGCCCTGAAAACACACACATGTGTAGCATTATACAGACTGAGCAGAATGTATTTAGGAATATATATGTGTATACATATATATATATATATATATATACATATGTATATATATATATATATATATATACATACATATATACATATATATATATATGTATCTATACACAGATATAGATAGATAGATAGATAGATAGATAGATAGATAGACAGACAGACAGACAGACAGACAGACAGATAGATATGTGTATAACAATTAAAAAAAGAGGCCATGAATTTGAAAGATTAAGGACGGAAGGTATGTGGAAGGGGTTAAAGAGAAGAAGAAAAGGGGGAATGGTGTCATTATATTACAATTCAAAAAATAAAATAAATATCTTCTTTTAGAAAATGGAAAAAAAGCATCTAAACTTCCTCTTCCAAACTGTAGAGTTCCTGTGCACTAAACAGCTGAGTCCACACCAGGTGTGCGGAACCCTGAGACCAGCTGTCCCCTTGAGTTATTGGTCTTCATTGCTCACTTACGCCGCCCTGGTTTTTTTTATCACTGAAACCTGCTTTGTAACTGTGCACAATCTTGTGGCACGTACACCTTCAAGGAGCTGTTGAACTCCTGACCTTCTCAGAGTCACCAACCACTCCACGCTGGATTTTTCTCCCTCTCTCAGCAGCCTGACTGCCTGGAGGTCTTCATCTGCACCTCCAGCTTTTTAGTGAGGTGAAACTTACCATGAAATTAGCCACTTATTTTAAAGTGATGTTTCATTTCCATTCATGTACATTCATTAAAAGACAACGCCCCTACATATTTATAGGGCTCACTGTGGCCTTTCAGTACATATACAATGGATAGCGATCACTTTGGAGTCACGTGGTCACAGTCTCGGCCATTGAGAAACTAAGCATTTTTAAGTGAACTGGAAGGTCGGTGTCTCTTCACCCCCTCAGTGCAGGACAAGCACTACCTCTAGCTGGAGCTACGACATTTCCATCATCCCCAAGTCTCATGAACCTAAAGCTGAATCTCTTTCCTGCCAGGTTTGTGCGACTGACTCAACAAGAAAGTTATCTGCTAAAATTTGAATATATTTATTAGTAAACCACACACACAAAAAAAATCGTGCCTTTTAGGGTGTGGCTCACTTCATTTGCACAAACTCCTTGGTGGGAGCACCAAGGTCTTCTACTACAAGGAAGGAGCTCTGGTCCTGCGGTGTTTCTCCCTCTGTACACACTCAGGCACACACACACACACACACACACACACACACACACATCATCATCATCATCACCACACCCATCGTCACCATCATCATCATCATAGTCATCTTTCCAACTAGTCTCCCTAAACCACTGCCGTCAGCACCTCACCCTGACTCTTGGCACCTCACCTGGTCTCCCTGGCTCTTCCAGCTGAAGGGCAAAGCCATTTCTTTTACTTTTAATTTAAGTGAGACATTTACTTTTTCTCAACTACTTTAAATCAACAAGGTCTTTCTTGCCTCGAGGACTTTGTACACACCATCTGTCTGGGACACTTGTCCTTCCTCTCCACTCTCAGTCCCACTTTCCCAATGCAGCCTGACTGCTCACCCAGCCCTTTCCTCTCAGCACCCTCCAGCTCTCAGCTTCCATGTCACCCCATCATCGGTTGAGCACACCTCCCCCTCCTTGATCCACTCTACCTCCATGCCATCTTGGTTACACTGCCCTGTTCTTTTCCTGCACAGCGTCTCTCACATTTCTAGTTGCACTTATCCCATAGACTGCATACCTTCCTCTCCCACTCTGCCACTCCGTTCATACGGGCTAGATATCTCTTCTGCTCTTCCCGCCCCTACCCAGCCCATGATATACAAAGCCTGCAGTAAATACTTCATTGACTAGAACAAAACAGTGTGGAGTATTTTAGGATCATTTTCCCTAAAGTTCAAATGAAATGATACATTTTAAAGCGCCACACTTCAACAGGCCATACCTGCACAGAAGACCAGATATGCCATCCCTGATTACAAGCTGTAGTACGGAGCTAAACTCTACAGAGCTATAGTAATAAAAGCAACATGGTATTGGCATAAAATAGACATATTGACCAATGGAATCAAATCAAAGGCCTAGACATAAATCCACATACCTGTGGACAGCTATTTTTTTTTTTTAAAGAAACCAGAAATACACAATGAAAAAAAGAAAGCATCTTCAACAAATGGTGCTGTTCTAACTGGGTGTTTGCATGTAGAAGAGTGCAACACATTCATATTTATCACCTTGCACACAATTCAAGTCAAAGTAGATCAGAGGTCTCAACATAAAACCAGATACACTGAACCTGATGGAAGGGAAAGTGAGGAAGAGCCTTGAATGCACCGGCATAGGAGCCGACTTCCTGAACAGGACACCAATAGAACAGGCACTAAAGTCAATAATTAATAAATGGGACATCATGAAACTGAAAAGCTTCTATAAGGCAAAGGACACTGTCATTTGGACAAAGCAAAATGCAAAGCAAAAATTTCCTGCAAAATGGGAAAAGATCTTCACAAACCCCACATCTGATAGAGGACTAATACCCAAAATATATAAAGAATTCAAGAAACTAGACATCAACAAACCGAACAATCCAATTTAAAAAGAGATACAAGGGCTGGAGGAGAGATGGCTCAGTGGTTAAGCACACCGACTGCTCTTCCAGAGGTCCTGAATTCAATTCCAAGCAACAACATGGTGGCTCACAACCATCTGTAATGGGAATCCAATGCCCTCTTCTGGTGTGTCTGAAGACAGAGATAGTGTACTCATGTACATAAAATAAATAAATAAATCTAAAAAAGAAAAATGAAAAGGGATACAGACCTAAACATAGAATTCTCAATTGAGAAATATGAAATGGCCAAAGAATCACATAAAGAAGTGTTTAACATCCTTAGCAATAAGGGAAGCGCAAATCAAAGCTACTCTCTGAGGTGGCATCTACACCTGTCAACATTGCAGGTGACAGTACAAACTTGTACAGCCACTGTGGAAATCAATATGGTGGGTCTCCACAAAGTTGGGAATCAATCTATTTTAAGACTCAGCTGTATCAGACTTGGACCTATATCCAAAAGACACTCCATCCTACCACAAGAACACTTGCTCAATTACGCTTGTAGAGATTCTATTCATAATAACCAGAAACTGGAGACAACCTAGATACGTCCCTCAGCCAAAGAAAGGATAAAGAAAATGTGGTACATCTATACATGGAGTACTACTCAGTTGTTAGAAGAGCTCACATCGTGAAACTTGTAGCCAAATGGGTGGAACTAGAAAAAAAAAGTCATCCTGAAGGAGGTAACCCAAACCCAGAATGATAGATGTGGTACGTACTCACTTATAAGTGGATATCAGCTGCAAGGTAATTGTGCTGCAATCCACAAACCCAGGGAGGCTAAATAACAAGACTCTGGGGGTGGGGGAGTATATGGATCGTACTGGGAAGGAGAAATAGAATAGACTCTTGAGTAGACTGGGAGTGGGTGTGCATGGGAACAGGAGGAATCGGGTGGGGGAGGGATGGGTGGGATAGAATACAGAGAGAGGTAACTGGAATAGCGAAGTATTTAGGGGGCAATGTGGAAACCCAGAGCAGAAGAAACTTCCTAGAAACTATGAAGATGACCCTAGTGAGGACTCCTAGGAATAGAGTGAACTGGCTATCTCTTGTAACCAAACAAAGCCACACCTGTCTTACCCAGATGTGCTGAGACAAAGGTAGTTCAGAGCATGTGGGGTGACCAACCACATGGTCCTAAGCCACGAAAGGGAATCCATGCCCAACACTGCCTGAATGGCCAGGAACTAGAAGCTGGATGGCTGAGAGACTTAGGGTAGAACGAAACACAACTGACAGGGAAAAAAATGATTCCTAATGGATATTTGCTATGTCCATAGATCAGTGCCCAGCCTAATCATCTTCAGAGAGGCTTCCTCTGGCAGCTGGTCAGAGCAGATGCAGAGACCCATACCCAAACATGAGGTGGCGCTCAGGGAACCGCACTGAAAAGTGAGGAAGGATTGTAGGAACCAAATGCTTGAGAACACCAAGAGAACACAGCCCACAGAATCAACTAAGCAAGGCTCATCAGGGCTCACAGAGACTGAAGTGACAATCACGGAGCCTGCACGGGTCCATGCTGGGTCCTCCTCATACATTCTGTGGTTGTTTATCTGGAGGTTTTTGTGGGACCCCTAACAATGGGAGAGGAGGTGTCTCCGCTTCTTGCCTGTTCTAGGGATCCCTTTCCTCCTACTAGGTTGCCTCATCCAGCCTTGATATGTGGGTTTGCACCTAGTCTTACTGCAGCTTGTTATGCCATGTTCAGTTGATATCACTGGGAGGCCTGATCTTTCTGAAAGGAAATGGAGGAGCAGTGGATCTGGGAGAGGGAGGTGTTGGGAAGGCTGGGAGGAGGGAAGGAAGAGGAGATTGTGGTCAGGATGTACTTATGAGAGAAGAATAAATAAAAAGAATAAACATCTCACGTCAGTTTTCAGAAGAACAATTCTCTGCCAACAGCTGAGGCCAATTATCTTGACAGCGTCGCCATGAGGAACTAGGACCAGGATCACCAGTCTTCTGGCTTTGCCTGGTATTATCCCAACACCAGCAAGACCACGGTGTCACCCACCAAGCACTGCCATTGGTTGTCTCCACCTGGGATGACAGAACATAGTCTGACCCACAGTTTGTTTGTTTGTTTGTTTGTGCAACAAAACTAATTGTTGCTCTAATGACTAATGACCCTCTCATCATGTAAAAATCTCTTCTTGTATCACAGGTGTATTTTGGCTAAAGAATAAGACCAAGACTGAACTCACAGTTTGATTAATATATTAATACCAGGAGCCAATAATTTCCCTTTCTTTATCCCTGGAGTAGATGTCACTGGATATAGTATTATTTTTTATGACATTGAGTCATTTGGGGTGACATATCTTGTGTATGTTGTTAAGATCTTCTGTTTACACACAGCTCACCAGAGCATAGGCTATCTGGGAACACCTTTATTTGGGTGACTCTTGGCGAGTACTCACAGTTCACTTCTAAGTCCTTCTTTACAAAGCTTCTGGTGAGAATTCTGACTCCTTCCTACAGTCCTTCCCGCTTCCATCAGGATAACCTACTTCTTGGAGAGCATTCTTCTTTGGGTTGTTCACATTTGGAAGTCCACTTAATAAGATTTCCCAGCTCTGTCCTTACCCACCCATTTGCAAACCTTTTTTTTATTCTAGTTTCCCCATTGTCTGGCAGTGCTTTCTCTTTTGCCATTATGGGGAGGGGGCGTCCTTTTTTTATAATCCTTGGTGCCTGTGATTATTTTTTTTAAAAGGGATGACTCTGAATCTTTCTGTTTCTGAATTCCTGTGACATGCTTTGTGGCACATTTTTTCCTTCTCTTTCCTGTCTGCTCCCATTTTATTCCATTTTATAACAGTAATTACTAATAATACCATTTGAAGTGTCTCCTCTCATTTTGTCGCCCTTTCCTTCCCTTTCTGAATTAATGTATTAGCAAAGCTGCTGTTTTGTTTCCTTAGGAGTTTGTCTGCCTCATAGCTCAGGAGTCCTCGTGACTTCTCTCCTGCTTCATGCTTGTTAATAGAGTTCTATTTTTATAGGGAAAATATCCACAAATTTGAGTGTAAGGTGATATAAATCATTCTAGCCATCCTTCTCCAACTTTTCTCATTGAGAGCTGAGAACTGAGGCACAGTCCAGTACATCTGCATCCTGCAGGTGGTAGTTTCTGCCTTGCATTTTGGACAGAGATTGCAATGCTATGGTTTAAATTTTAACTTCTGGGGACATATGGAGGAGGAGATGGCTCAGGAGGTAAAGTGCTTGCTCCTTACGTAAGTTCAGGTCTCCAACACTCACATAAAAAGCTACCGAGGAAAAGATCCAACGTCAATCACATATGTAGACATATACACATATAAACACAAAATCTTAAAGGTCCCCAGAAATTTATGTGTTGAAGGGCTTGGTCCCAGTGTTGACAGCAGTGTTCATACCTGGGTCTTAGGGGAAGTGACTGGTTCATGACACTTCTGGCCTTATGGTGTATAGATGTATACATTGATGAGTTTCTAACTTTTATAAGAGTGTGATGAAGACCTCAGGAGGGGAAGCAAAATTAGTAGGCTATGTCACTAGGGCATGCTGTCCCTGCTCATTGCTCCCCTTCTTGGTTTTCATGAGATGACAGATGTGCATACCCCGCCATGATGTTCTACACCTCTGGAGTACAGAATCAGAGGTGCCACATGACCATGACTAACACTTCTCAGACTGTGAACCAAAAACCAATCTTTTCTCCTTTAAGATTTCTTTTCTCTAGGCACTTCCTCAGAGCAACTGGAAGCTGACTAACACAGGGGATTAAGAGACTCTTCAACATCTTGAGGCTAGACCAATAAAGTAATCAAGTTATAGGGTATGCTACAGTGGCTAGACAGGACAAAGGGGGAAAAAACAGTTCTTTGGACAATCAGTTCATAGAAGCTGTGGGTAATGAGATGCGAAAAAGGAATGTGGCCACCAGGACTGTTTCCAGTTCAAGCATAAATCAAATCAATACAATCAATACAAGAGTTGTAATCATTATAATGACCTACAGATGCAGTAGACTCAAGGGTTTGATGACTAGAGATCTCATGACTATTCCTTTAAACACACTGGCATGGCTTCTGGTGACCCAATGACACGTGTCACACCCAGCAAGCCATCAGTGATGGGAACACATACTTGGGAAGATGCAGTAGCTACTCTGATGCTTATGTCTGCCTAATGTGCAACCCACTCTTGCATTGTCTTGGCCTCTCTTGTACTATAGACCTTCGTAGAGTACTATAAGGACAGTGATTCACACCCAACAGGAATCTCTCTAGTAGGTGGCCTTTGGTTCCAACTCATCGATCCTTCCCTCTCCAAGCACAAGGCTTTATCTGCCATAGTCAGCTGTTGTTAGGGGTGACACTTTGGGGCTGTATTAGGAATGAAGTGAGAATATAAACAACTGGAAAACCAACCAAACCAATTCCAGCTTAAGGGATAGGGGTGGGGTAAAGAGGCTCTCTGTGTTGTCCTTGGCACTGCTGGCCCTTGCCTCCACGCTCTTTGCTTTTATATATAAAGCTGAATGTTAAAAATTGGCATCTGATCTTTTTCTTTACAAAAACAGTAACTCTACCAGTTTGTATCTAATAGTTAACATATGAAACACCATTGGCTTCCTCTGCCACTTTTTGCTTTCAAAACCTAGTTAGTGTCTTAAAGGCCCAGTCCAAGTGTCACTTCATCATGAGACCTACCTCTGGTGTCCCAGCTAGAAGAGCTATATATCTGGGTTGGAGAGATGGCTCAGTGGTTAATAGCACCGACTGTTCTTCCAGAAGTCCCGAGTTCAATTCTCAGCAACCGCATGATGAATCACAACCATCCATAATGGGATCTGATGCCCTCTTCTGGTGTGTCTGGAGAGAGCAATGGTGAACTCACATACATAGAAGAGCCATATATTGTTCCCATGACTCCACAAATGTCATGCATTGACTTAATGTGACCTGCTGACTGTTGGCTTGGTAGACAGGGATTTACCACTGACCTCAACTTCTGTGAATTTCATGTCTTTGCCCTCTCCTTCCACCTTGTCCCAGCGGTACACACAGCACCAAGAGCATCTCAGTAGGTTAATAGGCCAGATGATAATGAACATGCTACCTTATGTGGTAAAGGTCACTTGACCTTGAGCTAGGGAGATTGTCCTTGTAGACAATCATACCAGTGCATAAAAGGGGAGCAAGAGGCAGAGCAAGGGGCACAGTAACTCAATATGGGGAGGACTGATGGTTTTGATGACAAAGGAAGATGCCAGGATCTAAAACATGCTGGCTGCTCCTAAAAACTAGAAAGAACAAAGAATTAGATTCTCTCCTGCAGGTACAGAAACCCACAGTTCTCTCCTGCAAGTGCAGAAACAGCCCTGCTGATACCATGATCTCAGCCCAGTGAGACCCAAGTCTAAATTCTGACCTAAAGAATGATAGTGAGCCTGTGTTTATGAAGCTGCTGCTGTGATCATTGCTACAGCAGCAATAGAAAAGCAACAGAAGCCCAGAGAAGACATCTCAGTTAATCCACAGCATTGAAGTTTACTCCTTTTTTATTTTGAAAATGGGATGTCAACTTAAATGTCACAGCCTTTTACCTTTGGGGGTTAACAGTTTCTGATGACACTTGTATGCCTCGGTCATTTGGTTGGGCGGGTAGTACAACTGCTTTTTTATTTACATCTTCTATGCCATTAAGCACCGTGATGCCTGTAACAAACGAATCACTCAAATGCAATTTGCTGCCACTCATAGCTCTGTCAGGCTGTTTTAAATCACACAGCACCATAACTGGAAATGCTGACTAGTGGGTGAAAATCATTCTGACTGTTTTTGTAAGTGCATTTTAATTTTTTTTCCATATTGTTGTTTGTTTTTTCTTGAGACAAGATCTCATAGTGAGATCAGAAACTCACTATGTAAACCAGGCTAGCCTCAGACTCACAGAAATCCACCTACCTCTGTCTCCAGAGTGCAGGAATTAAAGGTGTCATGGTGTTCAGCTAGCATTTTTGTTTTTATGTATGGACATGAGTAGAAATACAAATCTTTCCTTTCATCTTTTCTTCTTTCTTATTCTTTATCATAAGCACATATGATTTCCCTGTCATCTGGAACAGGATATAATTGTGTATTATTTCATGTTTAAGTATGTCCTGTTCTATATGGTTCTCATAATGGTTACTACAGTCTCAGCATTTTATGCCATGAAATAGGAGTTCCAGAATTTACGTTCACTCTAATGGTCTTCAAGATTGTCTTAGTTCGGATTTCTGAGTTCCAGGCCAGCCTGGTCTACCGAGTGGAGTTCCAGGACAGCCAAAGGCTATACAGAGAAACCCTGTCTCGAAAAACCAAAAAAAAAAAAAAAAAAAAAAAGATTGTCTTAGTCAGGGTTTCTATTGCTGTGATGAAACACCATGCCCAAAAGGCAAGTTGGGGAGGAAAGGGTTTATTCAGCTTACACTTCTACATTGATATTAATCACTAAAGGAAGTCAGGACAGGAACTCACACAGGGCAGGAACCTGGAGGCAGGAGCTGATGCAGAGGCCATGGAGGGAGGGGTGCTGCTTACTGATTGGCTTCCCCTGGCTTCCTCAGCCTACCTTTTATAAAACCCAGGACCACCAGCCCAGGGATTGACACCACCCACAGTGGCCTGGGCCTCCCCCCATTGATCACTAATTGGGAAAATACCCTACAGCTTAGATATCATGGAGGCATATCCTCAAGGGAGGCTCCTTTTTCTATAACAACTCTTGCTTATCTCCAGTTGACACACAAAACCAACTGGTACAGTCATGAAAGTTTTATCAAATTCTTTTGTCTTAAGGAAGATACTGCAATTATTTGTCTTCATTTGGGCATTTGTTTCTCTTGAGGTCTCTGCACAGAGTGCTTCTGTGGCGGGGAGAACATGACAGAAGGTCTAGTGATGGTCATGGCCCTTGACGGGAGTCACAGGGTAGTTCCAGGAAGACTGAAGAGGAGACAAGTGGTTCCCCAGATGCTTTGTCAGTGTCCGGAGTAATTGTCATCATTTGTGTCACATGCTTTAATTATTATTATAGTCAAGACAAGTGTTTAATCTACTTGATATTGTATTCATCATGCTTTCGGCAAATTATGCTTATAGCCTTTTGTTTATAACCCTAAAGATGTGATAGTTTTCTTAGAAATAAAACTTTTAGAATGAGGCTGGGCGGTGGTGGCACACGCCTTTAATCCCAGCACTTGGGAGGCAGAGGCAGGTGGATTTCTGAGTTCGAGGCCAGCCTAGTCTACAGAGTGAGTTCCAGGACAGCCAGGGCTACACAGAGAAACCCTGTCTCAAAAAACCAAAAAAAAAAAAAAAAAAAAAAAAAAAAAACTTTAAGAATGAGAGAAACAGTCCTCCCAGATGAACCCCCAGTTGGTTTTCGAATACCAAGTGGTCAGCCCTAAAATCATGCAAGTGACACTAGACAGACCGAATGGGTTGTGTTTCTATACTTTGGCATGTGCAGGTACATGTGTGTGCATGTGTGCACAACAATAACAAATAGAGAAGGAGGCTATGTATTCAGCAGGAAGCAACAAAGGAGTTGTAGGAAGGAAAGAGGAGAAACTGGGATGATATAATTATGTCTTAATTGAAAAGTAAAAGCCAAAAAAAAGTGTTATAAGAATAAAAAAAACCACTCCCTAGACAATGCAAATTTTACCTTTCTTTCAGATGTACACACATATTTGTTATCGTCTTGTTTGCTTTGAAATTTCCACTGTGGGGGTTTGTTTGTTGGTTGATTAGTTGGTTTGTTTGCTCAATTCACTTGGGAAAATTAAACTAAAACAAAACATCACCCACAGCACAGAAACACACATAGGGCCCCACTCTGTGCTACAACCTGGACTGCTCAGAATAATAATTCTAGAAAAGTTTAGAGATGAATGCTTCGGGTAGCTTGTGATTGTAGCCTTAAACTTTGAGTCTGATAGCATATTATACAGTTTGTACATTAATAGCAATTTATCATTTGCGTCTCGATAGCCCATTTAGCTTTCCTTTCTCTCGTGACAAAGCGATAATTTGGAAATGAACAAAATCAACCTTAATATTAAATCAATTCAAGGAAAACTAACCTGTAATCCATTTGTAGCATTTTTTCTGATTACAAAATCAAGCGTGTTTATCATTTCACAAAAAAATTAGATGATGAAAATAATTTAAAAATAAATCAAATTCTACCTTCATCTTGCCAACCAGAAAGCTTCCTCTTAATGCCACTGTGGGTTCTCCTTCCCGTTCTCTCTTATCTGGGAGTATAAATGCACAGAAATTCTAATCAAACTTTGGTTATATTATTTTCACACTGTATTGTCTTACTGCCTGGTGGTTTTAGTGATCATTTTCCTATTTTATCAAATATTTTGGAAATGGTATAACCAGTGTACCATTGAATAGCATTACAATTAGACAGATCTATTTGAGGTAAAGAGACTCTGTCTTAGAAGTCCAAACACTTGAAGGAAGTCTTCTCATCCTGCAGTGGAAGGAGTTTAGATCAGGTTCATTCGGCCTTCCAAGATCAGTTACATACCCTGACAGATCAATACACTTCCTAAAAGTCCACCCACATTGGATTCTGAGACTCAGGAAGGTGATGTTTGCTTCCTGTTCTGTGACTGCTCACAATCAACAGGCTTTGGTCACCACACCCCCAAGAAACTCTGACGAAGCAGGAAGAGGCAGGGAGAAGGCACTTGTCAAAACCATCTTGGACACTGAGCTGGTAAATGGAGACTTATCCACATTGACTATTATACCACAGGTCTGAGGGTACAGAGTGTATAGGAGAGCAGGTAAACACTCATGTAGGCCTCCGTTCTACCTCCTAATTTTCAAACTGTGGAAAACTTGGAGAAGTCATTTCACTCTGTTTCAACCTTCTCCTTCACACAACAATCTGCCCCTAAGTTACTCAACTAAACTGTCATGTGGAACTTGTTCATAAAGTGTAATGATCATTTCTGTATATTGAAGAGGGCCAAGAAGGAACTTCTGGGTAACCTTAAGTCCCCATCACTTATCGGTTACATTTTCAGTAGTTTCAAAAAGTTTCTCAATAAAATGATCTAACACATGTGTGTCTACATCTTTATAGATACTAGATAATTCAAAATAAACCATAAATTTTTGAGTAGTTAAGGTAACGCTAACAGCTTTACCAAGTCCTCATAGTTTGGTGGCTCAGTCCGATACTTTCGCGGGTCATGCAAGCATCCCATAATGGATTGACAACTGGCAGATAGCTTTGCAGAAACCCGGGTTCTTTCCACATTAGAATTCTGCCTTTGTCCTCCAGGATCCTCTCCTCTTCGGGATCCTTACCACTTAGTCGCAGATGAGGAAAGGAGAGGAGGCTCATGCCTTGTGCTTGTTTCTTGGCACCATAGCCAGGCAGTCACATTGAGTTCCATTCACATTCTACTCCAGCATTCAGTTCATAATGCACCTTACATGGAACGACGCTGAGAAACAGTGTAGGTTTGGTGACCAGCTAGCCAACCACATATGTTACTTTAACCAGGAGAAATGAGCCAAGAAGAAAACAAGCCAATGCCTACAGTTTGGAACTAAAAATGAACCCAATCATTCCCTTTGTGATTTTTCCAGCATGCTCTTGTAGTCTTGTTTACAGACATCTTCAGAGGACTATAGATTTATTCGCAGATTATTTATTCTTTTAAAAAGTGTGTGTCAAGCACATAGACTGATAGAGTAACCTAGTCCCACGTCAAGTGACATGCTGGCAACCCAGAGCACTGTCTGCCCTGATAAAGATGGGTGTGTGTGTGTCCTCTCTCAGGCATGGTTCAGTCTTCTGTGCCCAAATGTCTCTGTCCCTTTATGTGTATTGGTGGTTCAGCGGTAGAATTCTCACCTGCTTGTCTCTGCCCCATTCTAACAGGGAACCCGGAGATCTGAACGCTGGTTCAATTCCTGCTTCTGCCTCTAATTAGCTGTTTGGGAAAGTTTGTCTTGGGCAAGTTAGTCAGTCTCTCTGGGCAACTGATTTGTTCTCTGTGAGGTGAGAATGAATGAGGAGACAGACCCTCTGAAGCTCCTCCATGGTGCCTAGCACCCAGAAAGTACTCACACAGTAGTTCCGTGACCCCAGCTCCCATCTCCACCCTCAGATCTCTAACTTCTATCTTCAGTGATCCTCCTTATTCTATATCTAGATCTATATTCTATATCTAGATCTATAAAGCTCTAATAGAATGTATAGGTTGGGAAGTTGGGCAAAGAATTTGTTAGTCAAATAAAGAACTTTTCCTGAATTCACTAGCTGTGAAATCTGCCAGGGAAGATGTGTGAAGTGTGAGTATTCTGATGACGGGAAATTGGAAAGAGACTACTCTACATCGTGCCTTGCCAACCCTTTTCATAGGCAAATATAATATTAATAGATATTTATTACACGATAATAAATCCTTCCTGGTGAAAGATGTCAAGCCGGGCTTTTCACAGGTCCCTTTCTGGTTAATCTCTGCATTAGTGCTGCAAAGTGGCCGCTTCCATCCCTTACTTTACAGAATGGCCAGCAATAACTGCATTGAAGACTGGAGGTGCTTGGAGTTTGTCCAGCCACCCAGTTGTTAGGGTACCGTCAGATCCTGAGCCAAAGGGTATCAAGCCTCAGCTGTTTGCTCTAGCCACCAAAGCCCACTGCCTCCCAGAGCCTGCAGTGAAGACCTTTCTCTGACACAGCAGAAAACAATCAACATTGACATGCCCCACGCCCATGTCATTTGTAAATGTCTTCTCATCTCATCTTCATGTCTCACGGTGAAAGAGGGAGTGCAGAAAGCTGCCTGCATTTGACTGTGGAGAGAACCTGAGACGGGGAGGTTCATCAGAAGTTGTAAAGGGAGTCTCGGTAACAATAGCAAGAAGCATTTCCTGATGGGCAGCATTAACCACACGCCCTGCACAGTGATGAACACTTCTTGTACATTTCTTCTGGCCCCATGAAAACCCTCCTGAAACAAGTTTCTTGATCAACCCAACTTTATGCCTGCAGAGATGAGTCTTAAATACTAGAATCTTATGACATCCAAACGAGCAGGCAGTGAAGAACACAAAACTGAAACCTGTTTGTTTTTCAAATCTAAAAAAGCAGAGAAAAGGTTTGTCCCATGTGCTTTGTTAAGGAACAAACAAACATCCATTCAGTTAATACTTTTTTACCATAAAATATGTGGCACAAGGCAGTGCCCAGACCACACTCAGGCAAAAGCCATGGTACATGTATTGACTCTGAGGTGTGACAAAGACTGGCATGTTTGAATAGTAAGTTGGCTACTGAAGCAAGAAGAACAAGAGGCCTAGGAAAGCATGGTCAACTGCACCTGGGGATACAGCTTCAGGCACCCTAATTTACAAAGGTCAACAAGTCAAATTCATGAGTGTATTAAAAGCTATACTTTGTCCAAGGAGAGCTTTGTGAAGGGGCAGAAAACAGCCTCATATTAGACTAAGTATGAGTTTGTAACTCATCACAGAGATTGAAAATCTGTAGTTTGTTAATAACAAAGCAATTGAAAATTCTTAATTATGTCTAAAAATACACACACACACACACACACACACACACACACACAAACCATTCATTGAGGTACAACAGTCAGGAGGCTGAGAAGATGGCTCACCAGTTAAGAGCCCTGGCTGTTCTTCCAGAGGACCTGGGTTTGATTCCCTGCACCCACAAACCCTCTGTTAAACCACAGTTCCAGGGGATTCAACTCCCTCTTCTAGACTCCATGGACACTACACTCACATAGTGCACAGACTTATATATAGGTAAAACACATAAACACAATACAAAAGCAAAGGTTAGGGGGAAAGTTACAGCATTCAGAATTATCTTTTCAAAGTCTCAATAAAATTTTAATGGACATCGACAAACTGATTTTTAAACTTTTAATGTTTTATTTATAAATCAATAAACATCAAGTGTTACAGCCATCTATAATCAAACAAAAATAATTTATTTGCATTCTTTTGTTAAACTACCTCTTCTAAATCTAGTGCATGTTTTATACTTAACAGCACATCTTAATTTGGACTTGGCTGCATTTCAAGCGCACAGTAACCATATACCACTATTGGTGGTGCTTTGCATACTGAAAGGAGCAGCCCTGTTTAACAACGACGGGAGAGTCTCTAAGACAATACACAGGCTTTATGAGTCCACTCCCGGTACCCTTTGAAAGAAATCTGGTGACAATGGTTTGTCCTGTATTTCCCTGGCTGTGGATTGAATCCCAAGCTAAGATCAAGAGAACACAGACCTGGCTGTCTGCTTTCTCGGACCCATTGACGCTTCACCCAGATGAAGAGCTAGTGGCTAAATCCAGTATGAAGTATGTAAAGAAACATCACATGTCTAGTTTTTCCTTTGATTGAGATGGCAAAACTTTAGTTGTCTAGCACTTAGCCACAACTCAGTTGCTCTTAAATCTACTTTTTAATATAATGTTTTATTGATTTTTTGTGAATTTTATACAGTGAATTTTGATCATATTCACTCTCCTCTCTCAACTCCTCCCAGATGCTCCCTACCTTCCTAATCACCCAATATCTCCCCCCTCCCGTCTCCCTCTCTTTCTCTCCATATTTTCTGTTGACCTTCTACTCATCCAGTGGGGCCTGCCTTAGAGTGCAGTTGATCTATCAGGTGTCACACCATTAAAGACAACTGGCTTTCCTTCTTCCATCTGCTATGAGATGCTGATAGATCCTCAGCTAGGATGGAACTCTGTATGCCCTCCCCACTCCCATGCTGAGATTTTTGTCTGACTTGGACTTGTGCAGGTCTCATGCATGCTGACACGATTGTTCTGAGTTCACTCTGCCCTGTTGTGTCAGAAACACTGTTTCCTTGAAATCGTCCACTGTCTCCACCTCTTATACTCTTTCTACGTAGACACCTAAGCCTTGAGGGAAGGGGTATGATATAGACATGCCAGCCTAATACAAAGTAACTTAGTAAATCTTTGTTTTTAGTTGGCAATAAAAGGGGGGGTATGTTATAACCAACAAAATTCCAAGCATAATTAGGACATAATATAAAAATTTCTATTCTGGTAAATTGGGAAATTCAGCAAAGAGGATAGAAACAAAAAGATCTGAAATGAGAATTTTATGAAACCAGGAACAGAGTCCTCAACTAAAACCCAGGACTGGGAAAATCTGCTACAGGGCTCTACAGACCTTTCACAAAGAACAAATGGCAAAGATCCTCAGATCATTCCATAAAACGAAAAAGGAACAACTGCTTCCAAACGCACATTACACATTCAGTATCACCCAATGCCAACATCAGGTAAGGAAACAGAAAGCAGGAATGAGAAGACTATATTATAAGCCAATTCCTTGCTGAATATGAACACAAAGATGCTCAATGAAATACTCACAACACAAATTCAATAGCACATTAAAACGTCACTCACCATGACCCATGTAGGGCAAATCTATACCCAACGTTATACTGAATGGAGAAAACTTGAAAGCATTTCCTTGAAAATCAGGACTGAGGAAAGAACACCCCCTTCCTCCACTCTTACTCAATATTGTACTTAAAATTTTGCCAGAGCAATAAGACAAAAGAAAAAACAAAGGGGATACAAATGGGAAGGGAACAAATCAAATTATCCCGATTTGTAGATAATAGGATCCTCTGCTTGAAACATCCTGAAAACTTCACCAGAAGCTCTTATATCTGACAACACCACAGCAGACTACAAAACCAGTGCAGCACTTACCAGTGATGCTGTATACCAATAGTGGACATGCTGAGAAAACAAAACAGGAATCAAGCCAGCAGAGCAATTCTCACTCATCATAGCCTCAAAAGCAAACAAACCAACTAGGAATGAATCCAACCAAAGAGGCACACAACCTCTACAAGGAAAGCTTAAAATCACTGAAGAAATCAGTTAAAGAAGGCACCCGGAGATGCAAAGTCCTCTGTGCGGTGAGATTAATACTGTGAAGGTGGCTGTATTACCAAAAGCAATTTAGGGATTGAAATCCCCATCAGAACTCCAAGATCATTCTTCACAGAAATTTAAAAAACAACAACAAAAAACAAAACAAAACAAAAAAAAAAAAAAAACTCTTAAAATTCATATTGGAAAAAAAAAAAAAAAAAAAAAAAAAAAAAAAAAAAAAAAAAAAAGACCCGACGTAGCCAAATCGATTGCAAAAAGAGCGACGCTTAAGTTTCGACCAGATTTGAAGGTATGCTCTACTATATAGTCATTGTCGCAAAGACAGCACAGTACCAGAGCAAAGGCACACAGACACACGGCAGTGGAGTGGTCCCAGAAATGAGGTCACGCAGCTACAGAAAGTTGAGTCTGCAAAGGGGCCCAGAAAACATCGGTTCCCTACAGTGTTGAGAAAACTGGGTATCTGTGTGTAGATGAAACTAGATCCCCATTTATCACTCAGTTCCCAAGTCCCTAATGTAAGATAGGGAACCTCAAAACTGACAGGAAAGCAGGGCGAGTGCAAATGAAACAGCCAATGGTGTTAGGAGACAGCCTATGGTTAGTTTCTTGAGTTCTTTATATATTTTGGATATTAGCCCTCTATCGGATGTGGGGTTAGTGAAGAGTTTTTCCCCAGTCTGTAGGTTGCCAATTTGTGTTATTGGCTATGCCCTTTGCCTTATGAAAGCTTTCCAGTTTCATGAGGTCCCATTTATCAATTCTTGATCTTAGGGCCTGAGCCATTGGAGTTCTGTTTAGGAAATTTCCCCCTGTGCCAATGACTTCAAGGCTCTTTCCCACTTTCTCTTCTATTAGATTCATAGTGTCTGGCTTTATTTGAGGTCCTTGATCTGCTTGGACTTGAGCTTTGTGCAAGGTGACAAATATGGATCTATTTTCATCTTTCTATGTACAGATTGAAGAAAACGTGGTTTATTTACACAGGGGAATACTACTCAGCTATTAAGAACAAGGACATTATGAGTTTTGCAGGCAAATGGGTGGAAATAGAAAATATCATCCTGAGTGAGGTAACTTAGACCCAAAAGGTTATGCATGGTATGTACTCACTAATAAGTGGATATTAGCCAAAAAGTACAGAATACTCAGGACACAATCCGCAGAACTAAAGGCTAACAAGCCGAAGGGCCCAAGTGAGGATGCCTCAATCTCATTTGGGATGGAGAAGAAAGTAATCACAGGATTGGGGGGAAAGGCAACAGGGAGGGAAGAGGGGAACATGATCAGGTATTGGGGGAAAACAGGACTGTAGCCCTGAAGGCAAGAAAAAAAATTGAAACAGGCAACCTTGGAAGGTAGGAGGTGGGGGGGGACCCTCTAGAATGTACAAAGATTTGGGAGGTGAGGGACTCTCAGGACTCAAAGGGAGGGACCTTAAGTGAAATGCCCTACAGTGAGGAGAGGGAAGTTGTAGAATCTACCTCCAGTAGAAAGACAGGGCATCAAGTGGAGGAGTGGGGTTGCCATTCCACAGTCAAAACCCCTGACCCAGAATTGTTCCTGTCTGAAAGAACTGCAGGGACAAAAATGGAGAAGAGCCTGAGGAAAAGGAGGTCCAGCAACAGGCCCAAATTGGGATCCAGCTCAGGGGGAGGCTCCAAGGCCTGACACTATTACTGATGCTACGGTGTGCTCACAGACAGGGGCCTATCATGACTGCCCAACAAGCAGCTGAAAGAGTCACATGCAGATATTCACATCCAACCAATGGACAGAAGCTGGCGACCCCTGTGGTTGAATTAGGAAAAATCTGGAAGAAGCTGAGGAAGAGGATGCCCCTATAGGAAAACCAGCAGTTTCAACTAACCTATACCCCCGAGATATCTCAAACACTGAGCCACCAACCAGGTAGCATACACCAGCTGATATGAGGCCCCCAACACACATACATCAGAGGACTGCTGGGTCTGGACTCAGTCAAAGAAGATGCACCTAACTCTCGAGAGACTTAGGGCCCCAGGGAGTGGGAAGGTCTGATGCAGGCGGGAAAAGGGGAAAACATCTTCTTGAAGATGGGGGGGGGAAGGTGTGGGATGTGGAACAGTCAGAGGGTGGACTGGGAGGGGGATTAAGTCTGGACTGTAAAAAAAGATTAAAGAATAAATAAATAATTTATGATACAAAAAAAAAAAACCTATGGAGTGGGAGGAAAATGTTTGCCAGCTAAACATCCAACAAGGCATGATAGCTAGAATCCATAGACAATTCAAACAGTTAAACACAAAATATTCAATCAATACATAGGTAAATGGGATAGACAGACAGTTCTCAAAAGGTGAAGTTTACATGACCCATAAACACATGACAAAAACGTCGAATATTCTTAAACATCGGGCAAACATGATCAAAGCTATATTTAGATCCTATCTCACTTCAGTCAAAATGAGTATCTATCATTAAGAAAACAGGCAGCAAATCCCACCGAGGATGCAGGAGGCAAGATGAAGAGGTACCATTATATGTTGCTAATGGGAATATAAATTAATCAGTATGCAGGTTCCTGTTGGGGTGGGGGGATTACTGGACTCATAAAAAGGGCTGAAACAGAGCCACGTGCGCGGAAGAAAACAGCAGAACTAGAGGAGCTGGCTGGCGGCCACAGGTTTGGAGTGGGGCTGCACCTGACAAAGGAGCTGGCCCTCGGACCACCACTGGGCCACCTTATCCTGCTCGGCTCACTAGGACAGTGGTGCTGCTCGGTCTGCAGGCTTAGCCGGGAGCATGGAGCCTCTGCTGCTGCTGCCAATCCCAAGCTGCCCACCCTGTGTGGTAGGTATGGAGGGGGCATGGTGCTGTTCACTGGCTGTAAACAAGATGGTTGTGCCCTGGGTCCTACCAAAGGCAAGGTGGTATACAGCGTCCTGGAGCTCAAGCAGGTCCTGCCCCAGACATGTTGCCCAACCCCATAATTACGCTGATTCTGAGCAAACCACAAGAGAGACCAGGTGGAGCATGGTTCATTTTCTGAATTAATTCTTCTGGAAAGACTTCAGCGATCCACGCTGCCACTAGAAGCCACGTTGAAGTCTGTGACTGATGCTGCAGCCGGAGGCCACGGCCATGATCCATGGTACTGCAGGCTGATGTGGACAAAAATGCTTCTTTTACTGTGCTATCAATGACTTCAAGCTCATAACTAAGAATGAAAGGCTTTGAAGGCTTCTGTACCAACCTCTCCCCCAACTCCCTCCAAAAACAAAAACAGTCCAGACCGAAGCGAGTCTGTAAAAACTGTAATGAAGATGCTGAGGTGTAGCGCTTCACTGCTGATGGCTTCTGGTCCAGCTGGGGTTCCTTTACGGGGCTGGCCACTGGGAGCACGCTCCAGTGAGTAAATGGCCAACACAAATTGGACTTGGTATAATTTTGTCTTTTCTTTTTTCTTTTTCTTTTTCTTTTTTCCTTTTGTGGGGCAGGGGGTGCAAGGGTGGGCCAGTGGACCTGGGAGGAATGGGAAGCAAGTGTGATTGGAGAGCATTGTATGAACTTCCCAAATACTTAGTAAAAATATTATGTTGAAAAAAATGACCACGGCTTTGCCATTCCTCTGACTACACCCAAGAGATTAAGATGACAACCACAGAGACACCTGCACACCCATGTTTGCTGTTGTACTATCCATAATGGTTGGAGTTACAGAGTCACCCGAAACCGATGAAGAGATAAACTATGATGCATATGCAATGGGCTTTAAGTAGCCACCAAAAAGACTGAGATTATGTCATCTGCAGCAAAATGAATAGAACGGAAAGTAAGCCAGACTTGACAAGCATTATATATTTTCTCTCATGTGGAACCTAGATAACATAAATATAGACACGCAATACATGTATACACACAAACACGCACTCGGCATAGACATAGAAGGGACCTGCATAGGAAGAGAAAGGGACTAGTCAGGTAACAGGGAGCAGAGGGGATGATTACAGTACAACCGTCATAGGATTGGAAATTGTATTATGAAAGCCACTGCTCCCGATAATGAATATACACTAATAACATTTTTTAATTTTGAAAAAAAAATAAGTAAAAAGAAAAAGGTAAGTTAACTTGAATAAAGGTTTGGAAGTTCTTCCTAAGTAAGAGTTGGGGGGAGAATCCAGAAATACAGAAGAAAAGGCCCAGTCTCATTAAGATACTCCATAAACCAGGTCCTAAAGCTAGTAAAATTCATTTCCAAAAATACCCAGCAAGGAAAAAATTAATATTCACAACACCAAAGACTTTCTAATAGAAGAACAGAGAGATAACTCAGGGAAAAAAGCATATAAGGGAAGCAAACAAGCAATTAAACAAAAATAAGAAGACAACCAATGAACATGACCGCATCTTACTAAAGCCAGGGGACAATTTCTGGTTTCTCTCTCTCTCTCTTTTTTTTTTTCTTTTCCTTTCTTTTGTTTAAATATCCGTGCTCAATGGTGGCCGTTCCATTTATTGCTCCATGGGAAGCCTTCCTGGTTCTTGTGTGAAACAAAGAATTGCACAGAGACACATACATAGGAGTGAACCAAGTGATAGACTTTATTAAGGAAAACACTCTTATGAAACAGGAAGCAGGCCAGAGCAGCAGAAAACTGAGTAGGTCAAAGGTGGTGGCACACAGACTGGGGCTTTTACGTCACATAGCCCAGGCTTCTTGCATCCTCTGCACAGTGTAGGCTCTTGGGACCATTTTCATAGAGCAAGCTTTCCCACGGGTGCTATGTTCCATGGAGTTGAGTCTACGGCCTCATGACTCTTTAGTCTCCTGTCTCAGCAGCTTAAATCTCCACCAAGGTATGTATGTTCTGGTGTTCTAAAGAACCATGGGTCGCTTTTGGACTTCAGAACACCTCTGCATCAGTGCCTTGGTTTCCTGATCTCCACCAAATGGGTTTGGGTTTTTTTTGGGGGCGTGTTGTTTTGGTTTGGGTTTTTTATGGTAATCCTGTAAGGCCTTGCAAGCATTGCTCGGACTGTGGGAAGCAAACTATCAATGAGCTTCCAGCTTACTGTCGGTGAGGAGAGGAACAGTGACTTCGTTATGCTGCACCCATCCCTCCATAAGCAGCTCTGATTCATGGCTCTCACAGGTGACTCCAGGATGATGTAAGCTTTTGTCATTGACTTGCATTTCTCATTGCCTATTCATCAACTACTTAAACGAAAGCCAAGGTTTGGTCAGATTTCCCCAAGACAGGTGTCTTCTTTTTATATATTGTCTGGCCTGCCATCTTCTACCTGTAACCACAGCTGACCAGCCTACAAAGATGAGTTTAACTTACAAGACAACCTCAGTGCATACAGCCTACACATTAGAGAGCCACAGGCCTTGGAAGACTCAATATTTAGACTCTGAGTAAAATTCAAAATTATAGTGACATTCTTTCTGCTAGTAGTTATTAAAATAATTTGAAGTTCCCAAGTACTGCCAATCTGGAGTTGAAGCAATCTTTACTAATACCTCTCTGGGTTATACAAGACTGGTGCTAACTATCGTGTTTCATTTGGAAAACAGGTACAGAAGGGTATTGTGGGTTATCCCAGTACTGGCCTGTGGCTTTAAAAACTGCAGAGCTGAGGCTGGATGTAGTGGCACATTTAATCCCAGCACTCAGAAGACAGAGGTAGAGAAATCTCTGTGAGTTCAAGGCCAGCCTAGCCTGGTCTACAAAGGGAGTTCCAGGACAGTTAGGGCTGTTACACAGAGAAAACCTGTCTCAAAAAAAAAAAAAAGTATATGCAGAACTGAAAACTGGGTAGAGTTGTGTGTGTGTGTGTGTGTGTGTGTGTGTGTGTGTGTGTGTGTGTGTGTGTGTGCACATACATGTTATTAGGAGGGAAGACAGGGAGGCCAAAGACCAACATCAAATGTCATTTCTCGGTCATTTCTCCATCTTATTTTTTGAGAATTTCTTTCCTGCATATAATACAGTAAAACGGTATTTAACCTCATCTCCACCCCTCTGGCTTCTCCCGCTTCTCCCATACCCCAACAAAACACCTCCTCTCAACTTCATCTCTCTTGGTTCATACCCTACCAAGTCCAGTTCATGCTGGCCATACAAGCAGCAAGTGGATCAGCCATTAAAGCATAGAAAATTTAGCAGTGACCACACCCTCAAAAGGTAGGTTCTCCCTACCCCAGCAGGTATTACCTTCCAAAAGCTCCTCAGAAAGGGGTGGGACCTGGAGATCATCTCCCCCATCCATGCTGGGATTTTAGTGCCTTGGTCTTTTGTAGTCTAAAGCAGGTAATCGTGGCTGCTGAGTTCATGAGGTGACAGCCATGTCATGTCCTGTCATGTTCAGAAGACAGCATTCTACAGTGCTCCTCTCTAGCCTCCATCTCTCCCCTTCTTTCTGCCTCCTTTCCCAAAAAATGGTCCCTGAGCCTGGTGGTGGTGAGTTAATACAGGGGGCTTGGCATCCCACTTAGAGGAGAACACTTGCTCTCATTAACAGCACTTTGACAAGTTATGCATCTCTGTGTGTCAGTGGCTGGCCACTGCAAAAAAAAAAAAAAAAAAAAAAAAAAAAAAAAGCCAGACACCATGACCAAGGCAACTCTTATAAATGCAAACACTTAATTGGGGCTGGCTTACAGTTTCAGAGGTTCAGTCCATTATCATCATGGTGGAAAGCATGGCAGCATGCAGGCAAGCATGGTGCTGGAAGAGCTGAGAGTTCTACATTGATGCAAAGGCAGCAGCAGGCCACTGTCTTTCACAGGCAGCAAGGAGGAAGGTGTCTCTTCTGCTCTGGGTGGAACTTGAGCATAGATGTCCTCCAAAGCCCATCTACACAATGACACACTTCCTCCAACAAGACCACACCTATTCCAATAAGGCCTGACCCTTCCCTTGGGCCAAGCATATTCAAATCACCACACTGACCAAGGTGGTCTATAAACATAGATATTTGGGAGACAAAAAAAAAAAAAAGTGCTTCATGTCCTTAACTATCAGTGAAATGTAAATTAAGTCTACTTTAGGACTCTGTCCCCAGCCAGAAGGGCTATCTTCAAGAATTCAAATGACACCTTATTGTTTGAGACTGCGTCTCTCACTGAACCTGAAGCTGACTGATTCAGCTAAACTGGATGGCCAACAAGTCCCAGGGATCCTCCAGTCTCTGCCTTGTCAAGGCTGGGTTCACAGGCACGGACTACCGTGCCCAGTTTTACATGGGTGCTGGTGTTCTGTGCTTTTATGCTGATACAGAAAGTATTTTACTGACTGAGCCATATCCCCAGCCCTAGGTATAGGCTTGATACTGTGAGTTATGTGCTCTTTGCAAAGATGCAACTCAGAGTAAATTAGTAATGTCTTGTTTATCCAGATCAGTGGTTCTCAACCTTCCTACTGCTGTGACCCTTTAATACAGTTCCTCATGTTGTGGTGACCCCCAACCACAAAATTATTTTCGTTGCTACATCATAGCTGTAATTTCGCTACTGTTATCAATCATAATGAAAATATCTGTGTTTTCCAACAGTCTTAGGTAACCCCCATGGGGTCCCAACCCACAGGTTGAAAAACACTGATCCAAACTCTAACCTGGTGAGTTTGATGCTTAGGGATGCTGCTCCTGACCTGAGAATAAGGAAGCCTAACACCTCAGTCCCATCCCCCAGACACACAGCTACTTGAGCAGGAGCCAGCATCCTCATGAGAGGTTTTTGCTCAGACTCTGGCCTCTCCTCCATTAAATCACTCCTTATCACAGGGGGCGGGCTTCCCTGCCCCAGGAAGCTTAGAAACAGAGACTTGGAGCGGGTGGGAGTGGGGGCTGGAGGGACCTTTGAGAAGCAAGCTGTGCTATTCTTATTGTTTTTACTCAAACAAGAATCTTTGTTCTCCGATGCAAATTTTGAGAAATTGGTGCCAATCTGCTCTGAACAAAAGAATTTTAGTCTGAACAAACAAAATTTGAGATAAAAGTCTGGCTTTCTTAGCTGCATCTTGAGTATCTGCCTCCCCTCCCCCTCCCACACTGGCTCACTCCCAAAGATGGAGAGTAACTTTGAGGAAAACTTTGTGGGTTGTTTTCCAGTTATAGGACATAAAGAGTCCAGGGTACCATACATTAAGATTATGAAAATAAACTTCCTTAAGCTGCTTAGGAGACTGAACTGGTGCACCACCCTTCCTCAACAACCCAAAGACTGTATCATTCATGAGCAGGGGACTCAGTTTCAATGAGTTTTTATGAAAGGCCTGACCCACTATTTAGTCTAAATGGAATTTTCCATTGGCTTTGATGTCCATAAGGACACTATGTTCATTATTTATATTTACCAAGCAAATAATTGTTTAACAGAAGTCTCTTTTTCCTTGTTCTCTTCCTTCAATTGTATAACAAGAGATTATAAATGAGTCAAACTTTTTTCTGATCAACTACATTAAATACCATATTTGTGGTCTTTTGATCATCTTGATAGCTACATTCTACCATTGTGCCTTGATTTAATTAGTATCTTATTCTTGCATATTGAATTTTTAAAATTTTACTGAAATTATAAATAATGTTTTGATAAGGATTTCTATGAATAAGGCTCATTTATTATCTGTGAAATTGTTTACTTTAAAATACTAAGAGAAAAGGTGTTAGGTTAGAATATGTGTTTTATCACTCACAGTTTTGACAAATATTAAAATCATAAATTAGTGTACTAACCTTGATATCATATATTGGCTTCAATTTTGGTACCATTAATCACAGATATTTGTAAGTTATTTTTGTACTTCACTTTCTTTCTCTATCTCAAACTTAATATATAGGCATATATGTGTACATATATATGTATGTGTATATATACACATATATGCGTGTGTTTGCATTTATGTGTATGTATAGGTATATGTATATATACACACACATATACGTGTATGTATGTATGTATGTATGTATATATATGATCTAGCAGTTCATATGGTAACTACCAAAAGAGGCTGGCCTGAGTCTGACACCTCTGTAATGGATTTCTTGAATCCAAGGAATAGACTTCTATATTAGCAATGCTTCTTCATTGATTCCATATACCTGAGGTGGTCAGACGTGGCTACCAATAAGAGACTCCAAGCTCCATCTCAGCCCATTGAAAAAAGTCTTCAAAAGGGACACAGAGCTTAGTCCTTTGTCACTTGGAGCAGGATGGCTTACAGGTAAGAGCTTTGAAAACACCAAGATCTCCACTCACCTAAGAGAATTCCCAGGCAGCCCAGCTTGTGGCATGAGCAGGACCTGAGGACTGGGCTGCCTAAAACAAAACACGTTCTTGTATAGGAAGTATTTGCTTAGAGTCCAGATAACTGTGGCCACCTGTCAGAAGACAGGGTCCTGTTTGATTTGAGGAACAGTCTCCTCACAGCTCTGCAGTTCTACAAAGCAATTCTTACAGGCAGGTAGAACCTAAGGCCTAGCGGGGCTCCACTCAACACTTCCTGCTCAGTTCTGTGACTGAATAATAACAAGTTCGCGATGTAGATTCAACGTTTTCCTGTTTGCTCAGGGACACACAATGTGGACTTTAAATTTGTCATAGAACTTGGAAGGGAAACTAGCTGAGATTCAGTATAATCAAGATGCTCTCGGTTATTTAATCACCTTCCACTCAGATGCTTAAACCCCTTAAGTAATGTCCAAGAAGCCAACTTCCAGCTTCCAAGACGACTCAGTGACCTAATCCCTCTAAGTCTATGACACGTGAGACTGGAAATAAATATCTTTAGTTTTTAAAATGTACAAAATTCCAACAGAATTTGGAGCTACAGATTTTGCATTTGGGCCCATTTGTCAATATTTGTGAAAAGGCGAGTTGTAGGCATGCTGAGACCTAACACTTGGCCTCATGACATCTCTAAGTCCTTTCTTGTGACTTCAGTGTATTATAACTTCTTGCAGAGTCAAAGAAACTTGACTCTGTTCCCTAATGAAGGGATCCACAAAATGTGCTTAGCCTAGATGCATGTGTCAACCACCAAGCTTCTTAGGAGTCGTTACTAGACATACAGGTTTCCAGGCCCCACTCTGGACCTGCTCAGTCAGTGGAAGTTGTAATGAGACCTCAGGTGATCCAAAAGCACAAGGAAGTAACATTGAAAATCCTTCATCTTGACTGCTCATAAAAAAAAAAAAAATATGCTGGTCAATGTTCTAACTGTAAAAGTTTAAAAAACAAACAAACAAACAAACAAACAAAAAACTCATTGCGAGGAATTTGAAACGTGTTCTCCTCAAAGGAGGAGGTGACTTGAATTAGAATACAAGCAGGCTCTCCCACAAGGTCACTACCAAGCCATTTTAAGATGTGGCATTAAGACAGCAACCTATTAAATGCACTGAGGCTGAAACAAAGTGGGCAGCAGTGTGAAGCAAGAGTTGGAAGGATCCACTGGACAGCCCTGGTTGATAATGTTAAGTATTCACAACTTTGTGAACAGAGGTTTGGTGAACTCAAGGGCATGTAGGAAAGTGTCTCTCTTCTTGCCTAAAATTGACATCTCAATTGATTTTAAGGACATGAAGAAAAACGTTAGGTATAAGTTCATGGGAGCCATTCGTCCCAGACAACTCATTTCCAGCCAAGTACAGCTAAAGATAGGAAGACAAACAGCTCTCAAGGACAAGAGGAGCCAGGCTGTGGTGGCACACGCCTTTAATCCCAGCACTTGGGAGGCAGAGGCAGGTGGGTTTCTGAGTTCGAGGCCAGCCTGGTCTACAGAGTGAGTCCAGGACACCCAGGACTATACAGAGAAACCCTGTCTTGAAAAACCAAAAAACCAAAAAAAAAAAAAAAAAAAAAGGACAAGAGGAATCCAGGAAGAATCCAATAAATATTTGTGGTGGTTTGAATGAATCTGGTCCTAAGGAGTGGCACTACTAGGAGGTATGGCCTTACTGGAATACGCATGGCCTTGTTAGAAGAAGTTGATCACTGAGTGTGGACTTTGAGGGTTCAGATGGTCAAGCCTGGCCTAGGATCATTCTCTCTTCCTGTTGCCTAGAGATCCAGATGTAGAACTGTCTGCACCCTGTCTTTCTGCATGCTCCCATGCTTCTGGCTGTGACAATAATGGAACAAACCTCTGAACTGTAAGCCAGCCTCAATTAAATACTTTTCTTTGTAGAGTTGCCCTGGTCCACTGCACAGCAGTGCCAGTGGTAGTGTGGGCACTGGAGAGTTGGCCTTGCACCACACTGGCTTCAGCCTTAGTTGATAGCTTCTGGAGGAGGTGCAGGGAGAGAAAGATTCACCTTGCCCTTGGGGACAGGCCACTAGGAATGGGACCATACTCTAGGGAGCATACAAACAATGCAAAATGAACTTGGTCCTTCTCCTCCTTCTCCTCTTTCTCCTCCTCCTCCTGCTTCTCTTCCTCCTTTCTCTCTTTCTTTCTTCTTATTTTAGGGGGAGGTGGAGAAGCAAAGAGGTCATGGGAAGAGAAAAGACTGGGAGATGAGTGTGATCTGGGTACATAATATAAGATTCCCAAATTAAAAAGAAAAAAAAAAATAAGAATTGCCGTGGTCATGGTATCTCTTCACAGGAATAAAACCCTAACTAAGACAACATTGAAATCTTAAAATTCGCTCACACTTTAAAAATCCTTTGAAACACTGTTCTTTAAACACTGTCATTACCATATTTAAATAGTTCCCATTTTAGAGTGTTAGATTATTCCTATTTTTTGACTGTAATATATGATGCTGCAATAAATATCTTTTTCACACATCATTATCCATACACTCAATTATTTGCTTTTTTAAAATCAAAGTAAACTATATAGATAGAAATGTGTAAAAAATCAAAAGTCTGCAATTTGATGACTGATCACAAAAAGAACATGCCCAGAGATGCACCACCCACATCAAGAAGCAGAATATGATTATCAAGCCAAGCCCCTTTGTGGCCCCACGTAATGGCTGCACCTCCCTCTGGGATACACTAGCTATGCTAGGCATGGTTTTATCATCATATCAACATATTTGGGGTGGTGAACATAAAAAGTAAACTTTGTTTTGCCTCAGTCTCAGAGGTCCTAGTCCATGATCATTTGGCTCTGTTGCCTTCGGCCTTTGGAGAGACAGCAGGTGGTGACAAGATATGATGGAGTTCTACACTCATCTCTTAGAGGCCAAGAAGCAAAGAGAAAGAGAAATGGCTGGGACCCTAATGTCCCCCATCAAGAACATTCCCCTGACAACCTAACTTCCTTCCAGTAAGCCCCATCTCCCAAAGGTTCCATGTCTCCCAATGACACCATGGGCTGGGGACCAAGCCATTAATGTGTGACCCTTTGAGGAACATTTCATATCAATAACAATTGATAGAAGCTTATATACATCCAAATATATATTTATTAGTTGAATATTTTGCATAAATATAAACTAATATATTTTACACATATCATATGCATTTGTGCTTGTATGTATCTTAGATATTAACTATATGTAAATGCATCTCTAAATTTCATGCAAATTTAGAGATTTAGAGATGAGCTGCTTTGTCAATATTTGTGAGATTCATCCAAGTTTTGTTTAGAGGGAAAGCCTGTTTCTATTGAATGATTATCCACAATGTTCCTTTTCTGTTTCTCCAACATACCCAGGTCTTAGCAGGGCATGAGGCTGCGGCCAGCTACTCAGTCAGAAGCAGATGAGGAGTCTCCTGGTTTTATTGCTGCTGTTGCTAAACTCTAAGTGGATTTCTAGGCAGAGAGAGAGAGAGAGAGAGAGAGAGAGAGAGAGAGAGAGAGAGACTCTGTGTGTGTGTGTGTGTGTGTGTGTGTCATTGATTTATACTGCTAATTGCTTTCCATAAAGCTATGATAATTTGTACAAAAAAAAAAAGGGCAGGGTTTTCCTGAGGCATGGGTTTCAGGAATATCCTAATAATAACCAAAAATATCAGACCTTTGTGATAGTGGTTGCAAAACATGGCAGTGACTTGAAATGTCCTTTTTCTCATGAGTCCAGGCATGCCGTTAAAAGCATTCCCACCACCATGCTGCAGCCATTAGCTACCAGAAACAGAAATGAAACATGCCCTAAAGTCTTTCTGCAGGAACTCTCTTCTTTAATTCTCCATTTACAAATGGGGAAACTGAGGCCTAGAACAAGCAGCTACACACCTTAGTGTTCGTGAGTCACCAGCTGACTTTTTGCCTAATTTTGTGGGCAAGCATCTGGGAATAAGATTCTCCCTGTGTTTCTGTGGATACAAAGCTAACCTGATCTCAAAATCCCTTGAAAATGTCAAAGGAGTGAAGTTTAATTTTAATAAAAAAAGGAAAATCGTGTGTGTGCATGCTTAATAAACTCTAATTTGGGCAATTTGGAGTTCATAAAGTATAACCTTTATGTAAAAAGTGACAATTAGCTTTAGGAAGCAATATGTTGAACCATTGGCCTTAAGAGAGTCAGCAGCTAGAGTTTCCAAGGACAAGAAGATTCTGGGACTATACAGTGAAACAAACAAGTCTGGGAGGGTGCTTCCTAAGAGTCCTGGGATTTGAATTTGCTTCCCCAAGGGCACACTTCTGAGAGTCACTCTGCTCTCTAGACCTTCACGTTAGACTCAGCATTCTTACTTTAATGCAAGGTTGTAAAGCTGATGCATCTACTGTCTTCTAGAATGCTTGTGCAGATAGAGAAGGAAGCAAACAGAAAAGAACTGCAGGAAGAGGCTCAACTCGGAGTCATGATCTCACCCAGCCCAGTACTTCCAGCAGAAAGGACAAAGGAGTCCTGTAGACCAGTCTAATCCACAGGCATGAGAGGAAACTGGAGAGGGAAGAAGGATGGCCATGTGTAAGGGACAGTATGACATGCTTTCCTGCCCCTGGAACAGAGCCAGGAGGCTGTAGCCCTCTGTGAGTGTTGATGGTTGCTGTGGACAAAAGGTTTGTGTGTATAATAATGTACATATTTTCATGCTCCTCCTTTGAGGTTAATGATTTCACAATAATTAGAGACTGCAGGAAGTGAGGAAGTGCCTACATTTCAGCAAAACAGTAGAATGCTGTGACCTTCAGGACAGCCTTTAAGGCTGTGGGAAAGAATGTTGAAAACCTGAGTTCGAAAATATGTAATTTCTCAACTATGCAAAATATAAGGATGCAATATGAACTGTATAAGGAGCTTCACAGATCTAAAGGAACAGAAACAGCTGGGCTATGGACCAACACTTCAGAAAAATACTAAGGAGGTGATAAAGAGATTTAGGGAGTGATGATAGAAGGATAAGAGCCCATGTAGCTAAGTTTTTTGTTTATGCTTAAAAAGGCAGGTAGATTCGTGAGTTCAAGGTCAGCCTGGGACAAAGGATGTTTAGGTCCAGGCCCAGGCATGATAATTTCAGGTTGCGGTCCTGTCCAGCTATCTTATTGTACCTGCCTGTGCTTTCTGTCACTTTCTAAGAATCAAAGGGCTGGGGTCAGGGGTTGCTGATTCATGTGATAATCAAGAGGGAACCTGAGGCAATTACTTAATTGATATGTAAATAAAAAAGTGGGCTTTTGATCTGCAAGAGATGAGCTATCCAGAGAGTTTTTAAATAGCAAGAGAAAGATGTCTTGAGTATAAAAGGGGGAGTGAGAGGGAGAGAGAGAGGGAGAGGGAGAGAGAGGGAGAGGGAGAGAGAGAGAGAGAGAGAGAGAGAGAGAGAGAGAGAGAGAGAGAGAGAGAGAGAGAGAGAGAGAATCTGAAAAGCTGTCTCAAGCAGAACATAGGCCATCAACTTGAACCCACAATTTGACTTGAGTCATTTGCTCCACAGCTCACAGACACCCCTTCTCTCAGGAACCCTTCTCCAAGCCGAGGCTGGTCCCTAGCAGAAGGGTATGCAGTCTCTCATGTTCACCCTTAATGTTTGCGTTAAGGTTGTTGGGACCTATGGTTGCTGCTAGTGGTTTTATACAGGAACCAGAAGCAAATTTCCCAGTCTTACTGAATGGGGGGAGAGTGATAACTGTGCCTCCTGGCCAACAATTGCCTTACAGATCTCAGAGTTCCTTTGCAAAGAATTTTTGTCTGTTTTGTTTTCTTGGCTTTTTTTTTTTTCTTAGTGTCCTGTAACCTGGACTGGCTTTGAATTCCCTATAAAGCTGAGAACAACCTTTAGCTTCTGGCTGTCCTGAGTCTGCTGCTGCCTGGGTTTGTCCATTGTCGACTGCTTGGGATAGAACCCAGGACATCATCTATTCTTCTAACAGCTGAGCTATAATTTCAGTCCCACAAAAAGCTTTGTACACAGACTGTGATGTTCCTGTTCAATATAGATGACCTACAGGGAGATATGGCCACTAAACATAGATCATAGATCTAGGTGACCCCGTCAAGACTCAAGACTGCTTTCCTGATTCCATCTGTCAGTCTACCTCAGAGGAGTCTCTGCAGTTGCAGAAAGCAACTCACTGTGAGGCTAAGAAGTTAGTGAAGAGGTCAGTTCAGGACCTTTGGAAAATTCCACCAGACCTTCCCCTCCTGGAAGAGAAAGGTCATAGAACACTTAGGCACCCCTTCCCCCCCCACCCCCCAAGAAGGGAGAGGCTTATTAACATTCCTCAGATGATGGGGGGGATGGGGAAACTGACCATCAGCCACCTGAGAGTGGGGGAAGCCCAGAGTATGTGACACATTTCACAGGACAAACCAACCATTGGCCACCTACAGGCAAAGGAGGTCCTTGCACCTCATTCCCTAAAGACCAATCAGTTTAAAAGTCACACCAATCATATTGTGCCTAGTTGCTGTGTCTCTATTCTGCCCCCTGGAAACTGTATAAAGGTTCTCCGAACAAGCTGCTTGGAGTTGCCTCTCATTTTGGATGCAGAATGACCCCAGCATGCTGGAACAATAAAATTCCTCTTGCTTTTGCATCGATCCCAGACTCCGAGTTGTTCACTGGGGGTGGGGGTGGGGGTGGGGGTGGTCCTCCAGTAAGTTAAGGCTCTCCAGAATCTTACATTAGCACCCACTTGTCCCCCTTTACCCTATAGCTTCTGAGCCACAGTGTCTGAGCCACAACTGCAGTCTTCATGAGAAGGCTTCTACACACAGTACCTTCTCCCTGTCCCTCAGCAAGGCAGCAGCCACCACTCCAGGAAGAAGCGATTTCTCCTAGTGCCTTCCCAGAAGCAAAGTAGATAATTAATTGCATTGAATAACACATTAAATGTACTAATAATTGGGTAGTCACAGCAAAATGATTACTTTGAAGAAATATTACCAATTCCCTGTTGTACTTAACATTTCTCCTTATTTATCATTACCATTTTAATCAATAATAGTCACAATACTAATAAATCCATCTTAATTTTAATTGTGTTCAATTGGATGTACCTGTACTGGAGTAGTCTAAGCATACTTCATTATTTGTATTAATTTAAGATCACTTAAAGGCAAATTACATAGTTTGTACTTTCAAGTAGGTAGTTAATTATGACAAAGTTTCTCTGGATTCAGCATTTTCCAGCTCCTAGCTGTGTGTGATGCCGGAGGACTTCACTGTTCTGCCAGGCATGAGGTCAGAGACAGAGAGCAGAGGCCTGTGCTCTCAGAAGCCCCCTAGATTAGCATGTCCCGGCCTTTTAGAAAAGGGTTGGACTCTTGAAGTATGACTGATAGCTTAGTGGCTTTGGCTTTCCGCACTGAGTCATGAATGCAGTCTTTATCCATTTGTCCACCAAGGCAGAGAGCAAGCCCTGACACCAGAATCAAGAGACATGGATGCCAACTATGAGAGTTCTAAAGTTTCCAGAAGGCTGTTAGAAGTCATCTCAGTAGCCACCGTATTTGCTATGCAGGTATGAGGACCCAAGTTCAGATTCCGAGAGCCCGCAGAAAAGCCAACAGAGTATGGCAGTCCACTTGTAATCCCAGCACTCAGAAGATCAAGGTGAGGCTATCCAGAGTAGGCTGGCTAATAAGTTAGCCATACTGGAGAGGCCTGGCGCCAACTGAGAGGCTCTGTCTCAATGAATAGGAGGAAGAGCCCTTAAGAAAGATTCCAAGATTAGGTCTCTATGTTCAACTATATGCACAAACAATCGCACACATAGATATCTACATACATACAAATGTGCATGCATGCACACCACATACATAGACATCTGTCAAAAATAAATGAGAAAGCACAGAGGTTCTGAGAAAGGCTGGCAGCTGCCAACAGTCGAAGGAAGCAAATTGCTTGGGACCAAACAAATATGGAACACAGCCAAAAGCAAGGAAGCTCTGCAGTTCTCCCAGGCAGGTAAGGCCAGCAGGAAGCAGGGAAGCGGGTCACCTTGACAGAGAGTCTATAAGATGGATTGGTACCCTGTGGGCTTTTAGCAGCAACAATGCAAGTGACAGGAGGGAAGACCCAGAAGGAGAAGCAGGTGGAGGGAAGCACTTTCCTCCAGGAAGTCATCAGAATGGAGGAAGAGGGGAGGCTGGAAGAGGAAGCCAGGCTTAGGAGGAAGAAAAATCAGTTAGTCTGAGAGACCAACTAGAGAATCAGCAGATAATGTTTTAAGCTGGCAAAAGCCCAGAGGAGTCAGAACTGGAGAGAAGGGTCTCAGTGAGCGATTCATAACAGGGAAGTTAGCAATCACTAAGTAGGTCTAAGTATTCTGAGTACACGCTACACCAGTACGTACCCAGCCTAAGAAGCTTCTGAAATTTCTTCTTGTCTCTGTTCAGATCCAGTCAACAAGAAAAATCTTGTGGATCAAATCATACAGAATGGAAATTACACCATTTTACTGCAATGTCCCCACTTTATGAGGCCATCTTGTCACCTTTGGGGGATTTGCTTGGGACCTGTGGTTCCAGAGTAGGGCCCCTGGGAGCTGTGGTTAGCCACAGTGGTAGATGGGCCTGTGTCTCTGTGTCCACTCTGCACAGTTAGAGAACTGAGGTCCTGGCAACAGCAATTGTTTACTAGGCTGGCGGTAATGTGCTCGTGGCTGCCAGAAACCTAGAGTTGTAGGAAAGCGATTTAATAGGAAAGAGGCTCCACCTCCTGGTAACACTCAAAACCAACATTTCCACAGCACTTTACAGTTTATGACTTTAGGATTACAATCATCCTTTGGTCTACATCCTCGCCCTGACAGATCATGTGACCATACATTGAAATCTATGGAGCTTCAGCTTTATGGAGTCTAATGATAGCAATAACACAATAAAAGAATAAATAAATAATATCTGACCCCTTCCAGTTCAGGACCTCAGGGTTAGGGCAACTCAGTGCGGACCAGTGAAGTGACAAGGAAGCCAGCTTGTCCCCAATGGATTCCTGGGTCTGACATGGATTATTAGGTTTAGAATAACTGAGGGGAGAATATTCTTGATGCCAAAGCAGGGAACTAAAGCTGGCAGTGACCAGTTCTTTGTGAGGAGTCCGAACAACTTTCCAAACAAAGGGTGTGAGCTGAGCCTCACTTTTAAGTACAGATGGAAGTTTAATGGATGGCAAAGAGCTGTGTGGGTTCTGGGCACCAAGAACAGCATGAGCCACCATCCAGAATGAAAGAGTCTGAGACAAAGGTGAAGGCAGAGGGGGAAGACATCGAAGGGGCAGATAAGGGGTGGGAGCCCGGTGTGGTGGCACACACCTGTGATCCCAGCACTCGGAAAGCTGAGACTGGAGGGGCTCAAGTTCTAGGACATCCTGGGCCACTGACTCAAAATATGGAGGGAAACAGGCCTGAAAAGACAGCTCAGCTGGAGCTGGTAAAGTGCTTCTCCTAGAAGCACAAGGACATCAGCTTGGTCCCCAGAACTCAAGTTTTTAATAAATAAATATTTAAATGTAAAAATGAACAGGCATCGGGTGTGCTTGTCATCCAGTGCTGGAAGGTGAAGGTAGGTCCCTGGAGCTCGCTGGCCAAACATTCTAAACTGCTTGGCAGATGCTGTCCTCTGGTCTCCATAGGCTAGCACACACAGAGATTTGACAATGCACACACACACTACAGACAGACAGACAGACAGACAGACAGATAGACAGAGACAGACAGACAGACAGACAGACACACACACACACACACACACACACACACACACACACACACACACACACACCATGCTCAGAAATCCAGCCCTCTATATACAGAGACTCATTCAGAGGATCCTTGTACCTCATAAACAGGGGCTCAAGCAATGTACCTGGTCTCAACAGACCTCAAAAACTGTAAGCCAGATGTGACATACTTCTGTTCTTGTCCTCATGACCAAGGACACTGTAGTACTCAGAAACTCTTGAATCCAGCCTACAAATAAATCATCAGCGATTTCTGGTTTTCTTTACCTGTCCGGGGTTCACATCCCCTTTACTGTTCTGAAGCTCAGTAAAGGTTCATACTTAGGGTCATGGCCTCTTAGGTGCCCAAGCCTAGCCTGCACTTAGGAAAAGGCAGTGTTTGGATGTATTATTTCCCTGACCCAAACAGCACAGTGAGTCCATGCTCACAAGACACCTGAAGAGTCTTTCAGCCTGTGTTATGAAGCAAGATCCTGGCAGGCAACAACTTGTCACAGCTTAGTGGGGAGCTACTAAAGGGGTGCCACTTGTTAAAGGGGAACCACTTGTGCTTTGCCCGGTGACCTTTACTTGGCAACCCTTCCATCCTGGTGCCTGGGAAAATGAGGCCCTCTGTTTCGCCGTGAGTTTGCAGCATCAGAGTGGAATTGTATCTGTCAGGTAGGTGTCCATTTTCTGTGTGATGAATGGGCTCTTGGTTTCTGTCTCCACGTCTGGAAGGTTCAGATCCCCAACTGGGGTGGCAGATTCACCAGGAGAAATGGCATTGAATGGGGGGAGAGAGACCAACCCACAACTTCCTGAGGCCTCTGGGAATTGGGTTACAAACAGAGTTGAGGACAAGTGAAAAAAAAATAACAGTATCTTTTAGCTCAATCTAGATGTTCTTTGAAACAGTCTGCAAGCTCTATATCCTAGAGATGTGTTGAGATACCAGCCACTGCCTAGAATAGGCTACAGCCATGGCTTCCTGTTCTTTCCTTTCCCTCCTCCTCCAGCTAAGAAGGCTTTTTCCTTAATATGAGTCACTCCAGGCAAAGCAAAGAGAGGATAATATGTGTAGTGTGAAGCTAAGAGCCCAAGTCTTCTCTCTGGCAGGCTTATTATGAGGCCTTAGGCAAAAACCTCAATCCTCTGTTTACCTACCTGCAAAATGGGAAAGTAGCTCCCTCAGGCATGGTTAATTCTCCATACATTTCCATGAAATCAATCCACAGAGTGCCACACCTGTTTTAGAAGATAGAGATGCCTGGTGACCATGCCTGCCCTTACTCTCTAAACCTCAGATAAGAGAGCATGGGTTCTAGTTTTTGCAAATGTCACCAGGCCTGGCATCCCAATTACCAAGTCTGTGTGATGGTCTGACCAAGATGGCTATGGCCTCAAGCCACAATAGCGAAGTCAAGTGAAGGCTTTAGAGTCAGCCACAGGTCTCTTACAAGTCACAGGGCAGCATAAAATCCTGAAGTTCTCTCCGTTTGGTGTGCTCTTCTACAACACAGGAACACCAGGGTTCTCTGGAGGGCTGTTCGAAGGAATCCATGATACGGTGCCTCTAAAGCAGATTCTCGAACTGTCTGGCTTCTAGTAAGTGTCCAGTGGTATTCTAGGTGCACGATATTGGTGACAAACATTCTAGGGGCAGAAGCCCTAGCACTTCATCTAAAACCATGTTCCTCCTGAGAAGCTCCAGGGCCGCTTCGGGCGCTGCGTGGTGACATGCGCTTCTTGTGTTTATCCCTCAAGGCTTCCTTTCAGCGGCTTCTTCCCCAGCAGCTGCTCTGTCAGTGGTCCATATGCCGCCTCGCTGCAGAGCAGCTTTGAAGAAGTGACTGCCAGCCCCACAGGAGAACTGTACAGCTGAGTTCGTGGCTCACGGGAGCTGTCCTCCATCACTTCACTGGCAGCCAGCCTGCACCTCCTTGCTGCTCTGGACCCTGAAAACTCCAGCCTCAGCCCCACACCCCAGCACCTGTTCCTGACCCTACCCCACCCCACCCCGCGAGAGCACCAGCTCTACACCACATGCTCCAGTCCCTCACCATGAGCTCCATTGCACCACCACCCTAGCTCTACACACACACACACACACACACACACACACACACACACACACACACACACCAGAGCTCCAGCCCTGCACCCTAAGCTCCAGTAGGGCACCGGCCCTCCACAAACACAAGTGGGCAGGGGGCAGGAGGCCAGGTCTGGTTCCGGGAGGGGGTGTGCATGGCAAGGAGGCCAGCTGGAAGAACAGGAGGGGACAGATGCCATGGGGGCCCGGATTTGTTCCTGCAGGAAGAATTCAAGGAGCTAATTGTCTCATTACCAGGGAACGATTTTCTCCACGGCCCTGCCACGCAGTGTAGAAAGATGCTGTGTGTGTGTGTGTGTGTGTGTGTGTGTGTGTTTTCAAGCGCATGCGCGAAGTGTTAGTGACTGGATGGGAAGGAAGGAAGGAGAGGCTGGCCTCGGGTTCTTTCCAGGCCTGTGCTATAGAGCAACTTCTAACTTCCAAGCCTGGGAAGGGGCTGCTTTAAACAATTCAACCTCAACGGTAGTGCAACATTCCTGCCACCTCCGGTGTTCCCTACATCACCTTCAGAGCAACACAGCAAGTGCACACACACCTTACACCCTGCCGGTGTCCTTTGCCCTGAGTCAGGTGTCCTCGCCATCCCATTCTTTACAGTGTGAAGGTCCTTACGTTCTGGCTTGTTCTTCAGGTCCTCCTTGCTTTGCTTTTGCGCAGTGGTTCTCAGCCCATTTCTGCGTCCTGCCCTTTGCCATGCTGTGCTCCTGCTAGACACTTTCTGTGCCTGTCCGAATCTACCCATCTCCTTCCGCACAGTTTTCAGAGAACAGTTCAATAGCCCCGCCCCTTTCAGCTTTTGTTCTGTGGCTCCTGTCTTTCTATGTCTAATTTCAGACTTCCTAGTGTGAAAAGAAAAGTAAGTGACCTCTGCAGCCCCTTGACTCTTATAGTAGCTTTCCACCCACGCTGTGGCATCTCTGCCTCAGAAGTGACAGTCCTGGAAAAGGGGCAGGATAACCCCTGGCCTCCATCCTGCTGTCCAATCAGCTTCTCTCACCGCCCTTGCTGGGAGAGCTCTGGAGACACAGGACCACAGGACGGACGCCAGACTGTACTTAGCCGACCAGCATTTATGGAAGAAGTCTTAGAGATGTGCCAGCTGCCACGGCTGGGCTCAGCCTTTCTAGCCTCTTACACCTCTTCTCTCTGAGCCGGTACCCTCATCTCCAGTGTACACTTGAGTGTGTCAGTAGGAACAGTACGTTTGTGTGTGAGAGAGATGTAGGCACTGGTTTACTTAAGCGAACAGTTGGATTTGCTTTTCACTTAACAATTTTTAAATGTTTTTCAATTTTTTTATATCGAGTGGGAGGGCATACAAGTGTCATGCTGCACATGTGGCGGTCAGAAGACAACTTGAGGGAGCCAGTTCTCTCCTTCTGACTTGTGGGTTCTGGGGATCAAGCTCAGGCTGTCAGGCTTGGCGGCAAGCAAGTGCCTTTGCCACTGAGCCATCCTGCCGTCTCTCTTCACAGTTTGACTGGCCATCTTACAGCTGCAATATGGCTGCTCGAGACTAGTCTCACATCTAGGAGAAGAAGAGGAGAAAAAATGAGGAGGGGGAGAGGGACAGGGAAAGGAGAGTTCCTCCCTCAGGAAAATTCCAACAAAGTCTCCACTTGCACAGACCATACCATACATATGGCTGCCCCCAGATGCAAGGGAGACCAGGAATGAGTTGTTTCCCTGGTTACAGTGGAATCACAAACAATGTCAAGATGCTCTTGATAAAGAATGAGAAAATGACACAAATCTGCAAGTCCTCCTCAACGATTACCCCCCTCGTAGGCTCCAGGATGTTAAAAGCATTTTCCCATGCTCAGAGTCATCTCGCCACAACATCAGGGGTCTTCCATCTGAGTCTATGCAGGTGGCCAAAGGGCAGCTATGTGTTTGGTACACAGGGACTGTGCCAAGAATGTGCACTAAATAGGGAATGTGTGGATGACTGAGCAAACGAATAAATTACCTCTGACGTTGTCACTGTTAGTGACCCTGAAGCTCTAGCAGGCATGCCCAACTTCCTCATATCACACTGCATCTTCAAAGTTCACACATGAGAACCATACAGAGGGCTGGAGAGATGGCTCAGAGGTTAAGAGCACTGGCTGCTCTTCTAGAGGTCCTGAGTGCAATTCCCAGTAACTAAATGGTGGCTCACAACCATCTGTAATGGGATCCAATGCCCTCTCCTGGTGTGTCTAAAGACAGCTACAGTGTACTCATATAAATGAAATAAATCTTTATATAAAAAAAAAGGTTTAAAAAGATCAGGGGGGAATCTCATAACTTTTTAGGTTTGTGATTTTTTTATCAGGCCACATCCATAGCTGCCTTTGGTCATCTGTGTAGGCTTACATAGAAGACCCCTGACATTCTCCATCCACTTTTCTACACATCTAGAATTTGACTTTTCATTGTGCCTTTTGAGAAATGCTTGATAACACTAATATGCACTGTTAGGTTAAACTAAATCAGGTCTACAACATTTAGACCTGACTCATCTGAGACATTGCCTCCCATGTTTCAGTTCTTAAATGGTTAATTATGAGCCATTTAAAACTCCCCAACACTGGTAGATACATACCCTGTATACTGATGCCGGCTCTAGCATGTTCTTTCTGACAGCTGTCTGGAATGCAAATTTTAATGCCGGTGTTTATTGCTAGATACATATCATTTTGAAGAATCGTAGTCTTACACCTTTTAAGAGAAAAGACAGCTATGCAGATTTTTTTTAAAAAATCCTCACAAATGTTATAAATTTGATAAACAAATAGAAGTATGAAAATTAGCCAGAAGTATACTCTTAGTTGAAAAGGTTTTTAAATAATTAAAGTGGATTTCCTTCTTGATGAAGAAATTAGGGCTCTGGGATGAAATAAGAAACTCAGCCTGTTTGTGCTTTAACTGAATCTCCAGGAGCTGCTTCCATGGGCTTTCCTGGCCAGGACAGCTGTCGGAGAGGGGCTCTGGAGGACAAAGGTAGGGCCGAGCCCATTGGGTTGATGTTCTTCTTCCCTCTAGATGGTGTGTCTCAAGACAGGAGTCAGAGCTGGGGCTTCTCTGCATCCCTTGTGGAACCAGCAGTAACTGGTCCCATTAACTGAACTGCTAGAGGCACAACATGGAGAGACATTCTATTTCCTCAGGCGATGAGGCTGTACGGAGAATGTTTGTATCTTGAGATTGTTTTTCTCTCACCTCTCTTCCTCTTTTCTCTTCTCTTTCTACCTCTCTCCTTTTTCTCTTCATCTTCTTTTCAAGACAGGGCCTCATGTAGCCCAGGATGGCCTATATTTACTATACAATTCAAGATGACTTTGAACTTCTGATCCTCCTGTCTCCACCTCTCAAGTGCTAGGATCATAGTCCTTATACTGTCCGGGTTTGTGTGTCAACTTGACACAGGCTGGAGTTATCACAGAGAAAGGAGTTTCAGAAAGGCCTTCATGAGATCCAGTTGTAAGGCATTTTCTCAATTAGTGAACAAGGGTGGGAGATCCCATTGTGGGCAGTGATATCCCTGGGCTGGTGGTCTTGGGTTCTATAAGAAAGCAAGCTGAGCAAGGTAGGGGAAGCAAGCCAGTAAGTACCATCCTCCATGGCCTCTGCATCAGCTCCTGATCCCGACCTGCTTGAGTTCCCGTCGTGACTTCCTTTGGTGATGAACAGCAGTGTGGAAGTGTAAGCAGAATCAACCCTTTCCTCCCCAACTTGCTTCTTGGTCATGATGTTTGTGCAGGAATAGAAACCTGACTAAGACAGTCCTGTACGGCCACACCCGGTTTATGCTATGCTGAGAGTGGAACCATATTTTGTTGACAAGCCTTCTCCCAACTGACTATAGCCCCAGCCCCTGTTTATCTCTTTATAGTAAGAATAAAAATAGCCAAGCTGAACATGATGGCATATGCCTGTAATCCCTCCACTTCAAAAGTTCAAGGCTAGCCTAGAATACAGAGTAAGAACCTGTCTCAACAACAACAAAATGATGATGAGGAGGAGGAGGGGGAGGAAGAGGAGGAAGAAGACAAATGAAAGCATTCTGTCCCCTTTCATTGTGGTTATGAAGGAGAGAGGGGATGGAAAATGAATCAACCCACCCCATCATCTCACAGAGTCGGGAAGATCTGTTTCTTTCTGTTTGTTTTTATAGACAGAGCCTAAAAAACTTAGAACCTACTCAAGTCACCTGACCCTGTAGATGAAAGCAAGATGTAGACATGGGCATCAAGATGCTGACTGCCAGAAGGGAGTTTTAGTGTCCTTGACGGCCTTCATGGGAGCATCCTTATACGAGGCTTAAATAGAGGGTTGTGTATTCTCAGCTCAAACACAGGAAGTCAGTGTGAAAGTGGCATAGGCAGGCCTTTGAGCCTAAAGAAGGAAGTACTATTGGCATGCTAATAGAAGCAAGAACAGGCCCGGGCCTAGGGGCTCTGGAGAGTGAGCCAGCCAGGTCCTGAGTCTGCGACTCTCCTGCCTGTGACGTTACATTAGTTATCCAATACAGACCTCAGTCTTCTCCTCTGAAAAGTAGCGTCTAGAACTAATCTCTGAAGGCTATTCACACTCCAGCATTTTGGTAATTTTGATGCAACTATCTAAAAGCCTACATGGCCTGGGAGAGAATGGTTCAGATGTGTACACCCCTTCTCAACGAGGCCCTTTGTAGCGACCCGCTAGCCTTCCTCCATGCCCTGCCCTCACTGCCTCGGGTCTCTCTGAGTGCATCTCCTCCAACTCAGAACCTTCCCAATTCCTAGAGAAACCAAGGGAGGACCAGGATGCCATGCTACTTATGTCTTGAAGCATAAGGTGGCTACCCACAAAGTCACACCCCTGTCTTCCACAAAGTCACACCCGTGTCTCTGCCTCATCAAGTGCCCAGAGGGGCCGTAGACAAGTGTGGACTGACTCAGAGAAGCCATTTCTGCAGTTCTCCACTCGAACCACATTATCATTCAGGTGTTGAGGAGAGGTATAAACTCCAGTCATGCTAGTTATACGTGGCCTCTAAGATTTATTCCCAAAGACAGGCCATTAAGGTTTCTTCCCTTTTATTTTTTCTCAGATTCTCCAGAAATTCCCATTGTTATGAACTGCAAACAGCTCCACTTTGGCCAGGGACTCGGCAATAAATCTGTCTTTAATAAACTGTCAAAAGTTCATCATTTTAGAGACAGTCTATGCTCCCTTCCTCGTCTCCTTTTATACAGTTCTTTGGTATGGAGATGTCCTCTGTATAAAAGCTGCTAACCATCCAAATGGTCACTTCTCCATAGATATGTTGCTGATAGGAAATTAATTCTAAAACTATGGGTCATCCAATCCCAAAGGCCCTGTGGCAGTTGTGACAAATGAAGAGGGACTCGAACTCCAGGCTTGGCCATGACCACGGGCACATCTTCCACTCAGAGCCTCAGTTGTCTCATCTGTATACAGGAAAACCCTGTCCTTCGTCCTGTCTATTTCTTGGAGACAGTGTGAGGATGGTGGTCAGATGAGGGCAGGATGAGGACCACCAAGCACTGTGCTCCTAGAAAGGCTTGGCTGCCTTGTTAGTGCTGGGCTGTCAGCATGGTAGAAGGGAGGTGTCTTGGACATTCTTCCTTCTACAGGAGAAAACTCTGAGCCAATATCAAATAATCATTGCACTTCAGGTAAACCGCACTGCTCCCCCAAACCTCACCTGCTCAAATTTGGAAGAAACTTAGGAAGAAGTCTTCCAAGAGGTCTCTGTGACATCTCCTGGGGTCTCTCACCCCACCACAGGCAACTTAGTTAAAGAGGTTCTAGAAATGTTCTGTGTTGGATAGAAGTCATCATGCCTTCACACACCCCTCTAACCAGCTGTAAGAAGCCATAGAGCAGGCACTTGGGAATAATCTTTGAGTGTGTTTCAAATTAATGCAGGGGACTGATGCTCTGCCTAAATGCCAGACAAAGCCTTGAGTGGTTGGGAGGCAGCTATCCTACCTTAGCATCCCTTTTAAAAGGCAGTAAGACTATTCTAAAAGGTGGAAGTTCCACCCATTCCTTCCTAGAATTCACCCTGAGGGCAGCAACAAGTCAGTCCACACAACTTTGGAGCAGAATGAGAAGTCTTAGAAAATTAGTGTTCAAACAGACACATGAAGCCTTCTATAAATGTCTATCTCCAAGTCCTCTATAAACCCCTGTCTGACTTTGTAAACACAGTCATATAAGAATTTGTCCAGTAAATAGGGAGGCAGAGATGTACAGGCATCTCTGAGAGCCTGCTTCTGCCCAGTTGAGGCTTGTAAAAGATTGTGTGCTCCGGCTCCCTCTTTACTGGTCCATAATCTAACCCATAAAAGCCAGAACAATTCTTACTTCAGCTCTCGACCTGCTTATTTCTGCTGTCCCCATAATGAGATGAGAATGGGAAACTGATCAAGATCCCCAGTTCCATATCTTGATGACCTTTCTTTAGAGTCCCTGAGCCCTGGGCCAGCTAAGGGCTCAATGAGAAGACATGCAATTTCTGAGAAGTGCCCCTATCACAAAGTTAAGTCATAGACTGAGCAACCAGCATGAATACCGGCCCATTCCCTGGTTCCAGGAAATCCTTATGTGCTCCAGTCCCTAGTCCCCACTTCCTGCTCATTCTCCTGCACAGATGTCTGACATTTGGGCCTCTGGCTGAAGCACCCAGGGTGGAAGTAACAACCTCACATGGGCTGACCAGGGTCCACAAGTAGATGAAGTCAACTCCACTGAGAGATCCTTTAGTCATATATCAGAGTGTATTTGCTTCTCTAACTGAACCCCAGATGGCACAAGGGAGGACAGGTCAGAGGAAAACAAGGTTGTGCCCTTCAGAGAATGAGTGGGGAACCGACTGGCTGCAGGAGAAGTCAAGCTGCCAGATTCGGGACACAGTGGAGGCCTGGGACTTCCACACATGGGTTAATTGGATGCCTCAGAAAACTGCTGATCTCGGGATCTGGAACCTGCTAATCATGAAGCAAGAGGTGGGGCTGGAGAGATGGCGCCAAGGTCTTGAGTGTTTACTGTTCTTTCAGAGAAGCCAGTTCTGTTCCCAGCATACAGCTTCCTGTAACTTCAGCTCCAGGAGTATCCAATGCTCTGCTCCCATGAGCATCTGTGTCCCTGTGCGCGCGCGCGCGCGCACACACACACACACACACACACACACACACACACACACTCATATATACACACAATTAAAAATAATAAAAATAACTCTTAAAAGAGGCAATGGCTCCTGCCTGTGGTAGGAGAATATGAGATGTGTCACATCAGACTCGGGTGACTTTGAAACAGTACAATGGCTGCTACGCACACTTATGTGGACACACTGACCACCTGTGTTCATCCTTAGTCAAGCACAGCACTCACTTGGTGACATTCTCTATTCCTTTTTCCTTCCTTCTCTCCTCCTTTGCAATGATGCTGGAAATTCTAAGGACTCTTCTAAATAAAAAAATAAAAGTGGCAGTACACTCTTCTAATCTCAGCACTTGAGAGTTCGAGGCCAGCTGGTTCTGCACAGTGAATCCCAGACCAGCTAAACCATGGCTACACAGTGAGAACCTGTGTCAAAATACATACATACATACGTACATATGTACATTTGGATATGTTGAAACTGACTGTAGAATTACAGTTGCTGTGGAAGGTTTCTTACTCCCTGTCCCACTTAATTCCCTCTCCAAACAAAGACAGTGAGGTGCAAGGGCATGGTATGTCGGCACCTACCAGCTCACTGGGAAGACAGTGTATACTGACAGTACACTCACATGACCCTCACAGAGTCACACAGATCCTTTCAGCCTCAGAGGAAACATGATGGCCACTCTTGGTCCTCTCAGCAGAGAGGCTACTTCTAGAACAAGAGCCAGGAAGACAATTTTTGTTCACTGCTGCCCCTAAGACCAGAACTGCCCAGGCCTATCCAACCCTAGAGAGATCCCAAGTTTAGCTGACAGTTGGCCTGAGCAACCATGAGCAGGTTAAGTAGAAGAACATCTGTTATAACTTGAGTTCATCACTCAAAACAAAGGAGACGGGGCAGAGGATGACAAGCAGGGGTCCCAAAGGAACAGGGCACATGGAGACCTGGATGACCACTGTAGTAAGAAAACTCCCAAGGATGCAACAATTTAAACAACCACTCTGTAAGCTCCAAACAACATAGCATCCTCCATGAAGTTCTTAATGCATAAACTAAAAGAGAAGATATATTTGTGTCTGAAAACAGGTACAGTGGCTTATACACAACAAAATCCCAAAATACAGCAATGAATGTAAAAAGACGAAAATCGGAAAAAGAAAAAACTAAAATTCTTGTGGGCAGATGCAGGAGACCTGAGTTATCAGTAATAAGCATTCTTATGCTCGGGGCAAAAGGCATGAATAACATCAGCACAGAAGAAAAGAATAAACATTTTTTTTTTTAATTTAAAGAAAGATGTTTTGATGTTAAGAGAAATTTTCTAGTCCCAAACAGGACTGATTAAAGATGAAACTAAAGAATCTTGACCAAGAATCTTCCCAGGCACAGATCATCCCAGCATGGGAAGACTGCCCTCCCTCCCTCCCTCCCTCCCTCCCTCCCTCCCTCCCTCCCTCCCTCCCTTCCTCCCTTCTTTTCTCTCTTCCTTCCTCCCTTCTTCCCTTCCTCTTGACCCATTTTCCCTTTTCCATCATATACTCAATAAGATAAAGTAAAAAAATAACCTTGACCAAATCTAATATTTAAAAAAGAGAAAAAGTTCAACTCACAATTTCTTCATTGAATAATTATAATTTTCCCCTACCTGCTGGCTAAAAAAAAAAAAAAAGAGAAAGAGAGAACCAAAACCAAAATAGCATCTAATTTTTACTTTAAACTTTATCATTTAAACAAATGCAGATTAGAAAACATCACACACCAAAAATCAAATGAACGAACAAACAACCAGACTCAAAGACGACACAACCCACTGAACTACACACTTAGAGTGACTGTTCCGGTATGTTATCTCCAAATACATTTTGTAAGCAAAAGGCGCTATGTGGAGAAAGCACATAGCTCTTGTGCATTTTTAAAATAATTCTTTGTAGCTGGGTGTGGTAGTATACATCTCAAAACTCAGCACTTAGGAGGCAGAGGCAGGTAATCTCAAGTTCAAGCCCAGCCTGTTCTACAAATGGAATTCCAGGGCAGTCATGGATGTCACACAGAGAAACCCTGTCACAAAAATTAATTGATTAATAATAGTGGTAATAATAATTCTTTGTGTTTACAAGTGCTACTTCAAATAATGTTTCCACTTCTGTATATTCCCAATGCAATGCCCTGTGTAGCAGAAAAACAATTTACGTGACAATCTGCTGTCCTGTGATAAGGTCTGTGTTTCACTTGACTATTACCCCCCCCTCTTAAGACACTCTCTATGCATGCTCCCTGTGCAATTTGAAGTCATTGATTCTAAAGAAGCTTCTTATTTTATGGCATACACGCACCTGCATGTGTTAGTACCTGTGGATGCGAAACAGAAATTTCGTTACAGCTATCCTGCACTTGTGAGTCGCCTGCTCTTCTGTTTGGTGATATAGAGGATTCTATTTACCTTTACAGCCTCGTCTTTAATAGAATATGCTACAGACCTGGCATGGCGTATGTATATTATGACTTCTAAACAGTTTTCTCAGATGGTAGCCTCCCATATCTGTTCTGTTCCATTGTTTGAGCGACATCACAGACTCCGACTATATGTGTGTTGCCTGGTCCATGCCACTTCAACCCAGTTCTCCCTGGCATCTCCATCTCTCTGTGCTCGTCACTCTCTCCACTGTGCTTCTGTCTTTCTTCAGGTTCTCCTAGTGAAGTTTTATTCTGGCCTATCCCACTTTGGTGATTTATAACTTCGGTTGGATAGTGTCTCCTTGTATTTCCTCCCTTATTTCAGCCAATTCACTGACTCTTAGTTCAATGATATTGTTTTATATCTTTAAATCAATGTGTAATTCCTTATGCGGTTATTTTTGTGGTAGTTTTGAGACAAGGTCTCACCCTGTAGACCAGGCTGACCTCAGGGTTGCAATTCTCCTGTCTCAGCCTCCTGACTACTGGGATTTCAGGAGGGCAACACCATTTTCTAGCTAATGTGGAATTTGTTTAGGGTGGTTGTCTTAGTTAGGGCTTTACTGCTGTGAACAGACACCATGACCAAGGCAACTCTTATAAAGGACAACATTTAATTAGGGCTGGCTTATAGGTTCAGAGGTTCAGTCCGTTATCAAGGTGGGAACATGACAGCATCCAGGCAGACATGGTACAAGGAAAGCTGAGAGTTCTACATCTTTATCTGAAGGCTGCTAGAAGAATACTAACTTTCGGGCAGCTAGGAAGAGAGTCTTAAAACCCACACCCACAATGACACACCTACTCCAACAAGGCCATACCTTCTAATAGTGCCACTTCCTGGACTGAGCATACACACACCATCACAGTGGTCTTTGATTTCAGGTCAGCAGGAATCATCAATCTTCCAATTGTGTGGATGTCTCTTGTCTTGAAAGACTCAAGTTTCCTTCTCCTTACATTTCCTCCCTTATTTCAGCCAATTCAGACTCTTAGTTCATATCTTTAAATCAATGTGTAATTTCTTCTGCTGTTTTAGGGTCTTTTCCTATTCACCACCAAATCTCCTCACAGCACCTCCTGCCTACCTCTTGCTATCTCTTCCTCTGAAGCAGCTCTCTTTGCCCTTCTAACATAAGATGAATTTTCAAGTTTCTATTAGTAGTTGCCAATTCTGGCAAATCCCTCCTCTCTGGCAATGACTTCAGAACGATCTCAAGCGTCTCGCCAGTTCCCTTTCTCCCTCGACCAAACAACATTCCCTACTTCATATCATGTACCTGGTGAGCCAGGGAACAGAACATAAAGAAAACTCACTGAAACCATATTTCTCTATGTACTTGTTGGTAAATTCACAATTGGGACAATCTAATCCTTCTACATTTGTGGATTTGGTATTGCTTTATTTTTCCTTCTTGTTGTCCTATTTGTTTTTGAGATATTCCATTTTTGTGGCTGTTATCTCATCTCTGGATCCTTTTCTGATGGAGAAAGGACACCCAATGAGCACAAAGTTACAGTTGGATAAGAAGACTGCATTTGGGTCCCCGTGAGCTTCTACAAAGTAGAGGGATCACCGGTGTCAATAACCACGTATTTCACAAAAGCTAGAAGGAAAGACTGTGAAAGTTCTAACCACAAAGATGTGAGAAACATTAAACATTATGAAATTATAAGAAACATTATGCGAAACATATGAAACTTTATGTACAACTTCAATGCATTCATTATAAACTAAATAAATAATGAAAATAAAATGTTCTCTAATTATATCTTTTGTGTGACTCTTATCAGCTGTAAAGATTTTACTGTGAGGAGAACAAAATCGGGGTGGTTTTTGAAATGTAAAGTGTTAAGAACAAGCCTGCTCTCTGACCTCACCTTTCCTATCAAAATCAGACGTATCCCACTGCTTGGAGGACCTCAGGCACTCGTAAAACCAACTTCTATTAGTGATGGTCTCAAGGCTTTCAGGTGCCATCGGCCTCTGGGTAAAACTCTGGTATTGGCAAGATGAAGGGGTAGCCTAAGAAGATGAGGGAATGACTTCCCTGTCAGCCTAAGCATGAGACAACAAAGGCCTATGTCACAGTCGCCATGGGCTCTCCTCCCTGCCAGACACCCATTCTAATTCATCCACAAGTCTGTGTTCAGACACAACCAACAATGAACACCATGCCTCTTCAAAGCAGTGCCATCTTTCATTTTGCATTTTAAGGCAATAGATGTGGAAAACAGGAATTTCAAGCGATATTCACAGGATAGAGAGACTGAAGGGATGTGTGGGGAAGCAGCCTAGTTTCCTGTCTCTTCACAGTAGGTGGATGGCCATACATTCACTGAGGCAGGAACAGGTGTGTGGATGGTCATGAGGTCAGTGTTAGACAGTTGCCTTTGAGGTACCACTGGGCATCTAGGTGGAGGCAACGGGTCAGCTGGTTATTCATTTCTAGATAACAAAGACATGTCTGGGCTGGGAATGCAAAATTTAAAATCATTTTTTTTTAAAAAATTGATAGATGTAATCACTGAGGGAGGATAATGTGAAATTTAAAAGCATAAGACAGGCAGAAAACAACATTGAAAAGGTGGCTGTGTGGGACACTGCTTGGCAGCCAGGGCAGGGGGAGGAAGGAGGACCAAAAGACTGAGGACAGATCCAGCCGAGGGGAGGCTCTGAAAGGGCTTTTCATAGTTTGAATGAGAAATGCTCCCCATTTTCTCACACATTTGAATACTTGGTCCCCAGTTGGTGATGCAATGTGTTAAGGTTCAGGTGATACACCCTTGCTGAAGGAAGTGCAGCACTTAGGGGTGAACTTTGACAGAAAAACCAGCCTCGCCTACTTCCAGTTTGTTCTCTCGGCCTTGTGTTCAAGACTTGAGCTCTTGGCTTCCTGCTCTTGTCGTCTGCTGCCATACTTTCCTGCCATGATGGATTCTTTTTTTTATTAGATATTTTATTTACATTTCAGATGTTACATGTGATCCCCTTTTCTCCCCCACCCAGAATCCCCTATCCCATCCCCCCTCCTCCTGCCTCTATGAGGATGTGCCCCCACCCACCCACTCCCACCTCCCCATCCTTGAATCCCCCCACACTGGGGCATCCAGCCTTCTCAGGACCAAGGACTTCCCCTCCCACCTATTCCTGACAAGGCCATCCTCCCCTACGTATAGAGCTGGAGCCATGGGTCCCTCCCTATGTGCTCCTGCTATGACAAATTCTTATTCCTCTGGAACCATAAGCCAATATCAACTACTGCTTCCATAATTTCTCATGGTCATGGTGCTTCATCATTGCAACAGAAAAGTATAAAACAGACTAGGTGGCCAATCACACCGGGTGCTACTGAGGGACCCGAAAAAAAGATCACACCCATAAGTGGGAGTGTCCAAGTGAGGTAGAGATGATTAGCAGTGCATTGAGGATGGGTTATACCAAAGTAGAGCCGGACCTCAGGGAGTAGGGGACTAAAGAGTAAGCAGGATGGGTGGGGGCAGGGAGGTGAGATAACAGGAAGTGCAGACAAGTCTGTAAAGAGAAGCAGTGGACACCACTGCAGTTCGGTATAAGATAGAAGGCACTTTCCTTTTATTTAAAATTTTCATTAACTTAAATCTTTTTTTAGAGCTGTTTATTTATCTTACATATACTGTAGCTGTACGGTGTACATTGTAGCTGCCTCCAAACACACCAGAAGAGGACATCTGATCCCATTACAGATGGTTGTGAGCCACCATGTGGTTGCTGGGAATTAAACTCAGGACCTCTGGAAGAGCAGTCAGTGCTCTTAACCACTGAGCCATCTCTCCAGCCCCTAACTTAAATCTTATATGGAATGGCTCACATGACACATGTGTGTGCAGCCAGAGGATAAGTAGCCAGAGTCAGTAAGTCCTCTCCTTTCTCAAGGTGGGTCCCCAGAATCAAAGTCAGACTGTCAGGGTTGACAGCCACACATTTTCTTTACCAGCTGAGCCATCCCACAAACTGGAAGACTTTCTTAAAGGGGAGTAGTGGGATGACTAGATGTTACTGACTGGGGACAGTAACCACCAGTAGCTTGCTAATGGGATCCAAGAGAGAGGGAGTGGGATCAGAAAGAGAAAGAAACAGAGACACAGAAAGATATGCAGAGAGACAGACAGATATCCAAGAGAGAAGGAAGGATCAAAGAGAGATGAATTGATGGATGGTTTCAGAATTCCCGGGGCTAAGTTCCAGTCAGGACACCTATACAAGCAAGCATCTCATTATTTGTTTGATAGCACAAGGTCAGTTTGACAACATTATAATTTTACAGTTTGCACATCATTTTTCTCTTTTACCCTTTTCATATCTTAAAATCATTACATTTCTATGAAACACGTTTAAAAACATAGGATCTACCAAAGTTATGACACCTTCAGAAATGCTGGATGTATCCAAAGAACTAAAGCTCAGATATTGTAAAGAAAGAAAATTCAGGAAACTGTGTTTTGGTATGCCCTTCCAGAAAATTCTACAACCTCAACTGAGTAACCAAATACAAACAGAGACAAAAAACATGGCCACTTTGTTGTGCTCACCAATTAGCCTTCTTGGGTTGTTGTTGGTTTGTTTTGTTTTGTTTTATTTTTCAAAGAGCAGTGACTGTGAAGTGGCCTCTCTGACCTTGTCAATACCCACGTGATAATGTGGCCATCTTAGCCATGTGACTCCTAGCAAATGCTTGTCTGTCAGTTTTGTTTTCCTTTATAAAACAAACATTAGGCAGATGCAGAATGGTCCCATCTCAGCTCAAAACGGGGGATGGTGCCCCAGTGAGAAAAGGAAGGAGCCCTTCAGGAAGCCTGGTGCTCCCTCTCTCTATCTGGGAGTCCTCTCGTTTCCCACCACCTGCTATGCAGAGATCCCCTCCTCATGTACATTTACCAGGCTCCCCTACACAGTACAGAGAAACAGAGAACATGAACCTGTCACATCAAGCCACGGATCAGCCTCTGAGAGATTCTGAGGGGCTCTAGATTGCTGGGGGAACCCGGTCTGGCCTCCCATCTGTGAGTCTGGAACATTCAAGGATGGGTGTTCTATTTTGGAGGTTGACGAAGAGAACAAGACAATACCTTGAGGTTCCTTTGTCAATTTCTAAATCCAAGGATTCTCAATTTGTTTAGGAAGAAGGGCTTGGTCTTGAGGACAGAAAATAAAACCAAATAGAACCTCAAACAGTTTTACCTGCACCCAAAAGGCCTCAGGTCTCACCTTGTGCCAGCCTTACTTCTTTCTGACATGGAGGGCCACCTACCTACCCTGTGTGTGATCTGCCATCATTGCTGAGAAATCCCTGCTAGTACGAAGCCAAAAGTAGTTTAGGAGCCTCTGCTGCTTCCTTCACTACACAGGTGGAGAGACAGTGACCGTCTCCCTATCTCTCCCTAAGTAGGATCCTTTGGAACCCCATAGGTCACATTCCACCTCGGATCACTGGGAAGGGTTGTGGCATCTCAGGTGTACTCATCAACCTTATGAAAGGAAGGAAATCGAGGAAGATCCTGCCTCAGACTAAGATTTGCTCAAGGTGAGACGTTCTGGGAACTGGGGACACCTCCTATCATGGTCTGCAGTCTACCACTAAAGGGCCCTGCTAAGCCCACAGAGGGCACAGCTCCACTGCACTGTCGGTTGCTCAGTTGGAATTAGACTTACCCAAAGCACTGAATGCTGCTTTCAGAAGTAATGATTTTAGTCATGATTATTATTTTTTATTATAGTGCACATCTCTTCCCACCCGTGCATATAAATCTACCTCACTCACTTTACAAGCTGAGTTCTAGTCTGTGAAGATGCTGCATATCATTTATGTGTGAACCTGTTCTTACTGGACTACTGGGTTGTTTCCAAATTCTTCCAAAACCTCGAGACGCACATCTGTGAATATTCTAACAGTTTTTACTCTAGTGAAAACTCACTGCATATGTCTCCATGCACACGGGTGAGTATTTCAGAGCATAAGTAACTTGAAGGAGAATTACTGGGCCAAAAGAAACAAATGGGTTTTAAATTTTACATTCAAATTGGCCCTCAACCACCTACCGACCAATGAGAATAGGCAAATTCTCATGTGTGTGTGTGTGTGTGTGTATGTTGTCTACGTATGTGTAAATGTGTGTCTGTGAGAATGTGTTGTCTGTGTGTATGAGTGTATGTGAGTGTGTGTGTATGAATGTGTATGTGACCGTGTTTGAGTATGTGTGACTGTGTATGTGTGACTGTGTGTGTGAGTGTGTGTGTGTGCGAGTGTGTGTGTGTGCGAGTGTGTGTTATGTGAGTGCATGTGAGCATATTGTCTGTATGAATATAAATGTGTGTGATTGTATAAGAGTGTGTGAGTGTGTGTATGTGAGTGTGAGAGTATGTGAGTGTGTTGTTTATGTGTGTGTGTGTATGAGTGTGTGAGCATGTGAGCATGTGAGAGTATGTGTGTGAGTGTGTGTGAGAGTGTGTGAGTATATGAGTCTGAGAGTGTGCTGTCTGTGTATATGTGTGAATGTGAGTGTGTGGGAGAAAAATAGCTCTGTGTTTCTTCTTTTTCATATCTACTACCATTCTTTTTCTTTTTAACTCTTGAATGTTTATTTGCCAATTTTATTCCCCCCCCCACTTTTTTTTTTTACATAGCCAGGATGACTTCACATGCATGATCCTCCTGTCTCACTGTCCTGAATGCTGAGTTCTTGGGTTACAGGTGTGACGGGTGCATTGAGAAGAAATGCAACTTTCACAGAGGATTCCAGCTGGGTCTCCTTGTCACCTGTGAGGCTGAGTATCTGTCAGCCATGCTAATTTATCTCCTGGGGACTTGCCTGTTCATGGCCTATGATGGGCTGTATGTTGAGTTATTTGCCATTTTTCCATTGATCAGAGAAGTTCTTTAAATAATTTAATGTGCCGCAGAAAATGCCCACCTAGTCTGTTACTTCTAAATGTGCTTCTCTTTGCTCATTTTACTAATGACTTGCTCAGATTTTCTTATTAGCTTCTAAAGACTTTTTCTATATTAAGGATCTCTTTCCTGGTCTCTATTTGTTTTCCATTTCATTTGGGGCTTGGTTGATTTAGAATCAATTTGTGCTCATGTAGACACATAAGCCTTTGCATGTCATAAATCCCTAGGCAACTGCTCCCCCCTGAGGTGGGGCCTTCACTAATATCATCCTCGGGTTTTCCTAGCTATGACTTTGTAGTCCATCTGGAATTTATTTCGTGGTATGCCATAGGAATCTTGCTCCTTTTTTTTTTTTTTCCAAAATAGTTGGTCAAATTTCCCAATATCTTTCATCAAATTAGTCATCATTTCCTTTGGAGAGTGTAACCCCAACCTGCTCCGACAGTTAGCTTTGATTTGGATTTAAAAGATGTAGAAAAGATTGCGATCAGCTCTCTCGACTTTGTCTTTGGAGGGGATGGAGTATTGTTTGCTTTGGATGGGAAGGGGGTGTGACGCAGGAGGAGGCAGCAATGCGGTCATGGAATTTGTTGTGAAAAAGGAAAGTTTAAGAAAAGGATGGCAAGAGAAAAATCTACCGAGCCATAGAAGGAACGTGTTATCAACAAAACAGCTTCAGAACGGCCTCTGGGCAGGAATCATAGGAGAGCCTTAAAATAGAAGATAAAAAAGAATCAGGCTCCTCCGCTGAAAGGAAAAGGCCCACAGGCAGGCAGTCCACCCCCAGCTAGCCTCCTGGCTGTCACAGAGCCTCGCAGAGGTCATGTCAGGATTGGTTAGGCAACTGGAAGATAGAAAAGGCCATAACTGTTGCTATAATAGATTCCACTAGAGGTTGGGAAAATGCTTGCCCTACAATACTAAGAACCTCTATTTATCCCCAGCAGCCTTGAAAAGAGGCAAGTGTGGTGATAAGCACCTGTAATATCAGGGTGGGGAGGCAGAAACAAGAGGAACCCCCATCCCACACCACTGCCACCACCACCCTGAGCTTGCTGGCCACTAAGTCTAACTGAATAGGGAGCCACAGGTCCCATGACAGGCACTGTCTCAAAAAAGAAGCTAGACACTTTTGAGGAATGACACTTGAGATTGACCTCCGGCCTGCATACACACACACACACACACACACACACACACACACACACACACTGAGAGAGATCACATCACATCACAAAAATAAATATTTTTTTAAATAATGCTTTCCCACATTATTAATAATTCATAGAAATTCATTTAATGACTAAATTCTATCATGTGGTCAGGTCATCATTCAACCATTTCAGTATTTGCATCAATTGTGTACATGTGTGTCTGTGTGTATACAAGAAGTCAATAATGAAGGTCTTCCTTAATCACACTCCATCTTATTTTTTGTGACAGTCTCTCGCTAAACATATAGCACACTGATTTGGCTAGACTGACTAGTTGGGTCTTCCTGCCTCTGCCTCACCAACACTGGTACTACAGGCATGTGCTGCCATGCCCAGCTTTTTTACACAGATTCTGGGAAATTGAATTCAGATTCTCACACTTCCACAGCAAGCACTTTACTAACGGAGCCATCTCTGGCCTCCAGTTAATGATTTTTTTTTTTTTTTTTTATAGAATAGACACTGCTACAGGAGTCTCATAAGTCCTGTGCACAGCTCAGCACTCCAATAAGAGAGACACAAGCAACTGGCTTCATCCAGGCTCTTTCTTCCCACTGTCAAATTTCCTTCCATAATGCTTCTGACCTTTTACATCCACAACCTAAGATAAGTTCATTATAGTTCAATGTGCACAAGCCAGGCGCAGTTACGCACATCTGTAACACTGCACTCAAGAAGAGAAAGCAAAATGATTGAGTTCAAGACCAGCCATGGCTACATAATGAGACCCTGTCTCTGGTAGATAGATAGTTGGATAGGTAGATAGATAGATAGATAGATAGATAGATAGATAGATAGATAGATAGATACATACATACATACATACATACATACATACATAGATACATAGATAGATAGATAGATAGATACATACATACATACATACATACATGACAGTTGGTTGACTCTAATTGTAAATTCTCCTGTACACTCTGCAGTATTTAAGACTCTCTAAGATGCAGTGTTAAGGACTTATTTGATACACCCATGCCTTTAGATAGCTAACTATCTGAGTCTCACTTTATAGATGAGGATGGGGTCTTCAATAGGTTAAAACCTTGTACAAGGACACACAAACGGTAAATGACTAAAATAAGTTTCAAAACAGTGCAGTCCAATGCCCCATCCCACCCCTTTTATAGAAGGACAAGAACACCAGCTGCTGTGCTCTCAGAAGAGCAGACAGGAATCATGAAAGAGCAAACACATGGCAGATGAGAGCAGATACAAAGAGGATTAGAAATGGCAGGAGCCCTGTGAATCAGAAAGGTTGCCATGAGCCTCTAACTGTATTTTCTTTTCTCCAAGAGTAAGTGAGAGTGACATGTGACAAAAGCCAGCAGATCACATGTTTTACAGGTAAGCCTACAACCCAGCTATGGACACGAGAGTGGTCTGTAGCAGAGGGAAGAAGACAGGTGCCCCAGCTTCCTAAATCTGAAGAAATAAGAAAAAGTCTGAAGCTACCGTTTAAAACACACAAGATGGGTAGAACAGAAAAACTTCTACTTCTCCAGGGCTTCTGGCTAAGGATCTTCCAGCTCGCCATGAAATGGATGCAATCTGCCCACAGCCCACAGGACCTGGATTTTGCAGAAGACAGGTTGGCTCTTTTGTGTGCCACAGCTCCACCTATCAGAAATAGTGTAAAATTGCATCATAAGCACCAGGGTGGTTCTGGAGTCCTTCAAAAGACAGAAAGCCACACCAGGCCCGCACCTCCCAAATGCTGACATCGACGTGATAAAGAAAGAAGTGCCTGCCCTTGAGAAGTTCACCATCCACCAGAAGACTATCAGAGGCTGTAGAATGAGATCTGCGGAAGTGTATGGGAAAGAGGAGTTGCAGCTGTCCTTCCCAGAGGGTTCCGCAGGGGGAGCTACTCCATCTCTTAAAGATCATAGGCTAGACTGGCTGACAATGGCAGAAGACGAGAGGATGTCTCAGAGACCAGGAGATAGGGGAAATTCTAGTATATTAAGGGGGGTGGAATGCTGGACGCTCAGTCTCGCTTAGCTTCCTGTTTCAGGAAGGGACTCGTGAAGATTCAAATCCCAAATTGGGAGTTTCCACACTAGAATCCATTTTTCCTGATTCCCACTGAACCAGGGAAGAGCAAGGCCAGCCCAGCCCTGAGGCCATGCACTCCGAAGACCTAATGGCAGTCCAGGCCATCTCCACATGTCTCTATAAGACCCTTGCCAAGTACCTGACCTTTCTGCATCTCAGATTATCTACCTATAAATGGGAATAATAATGATGATAACTGCTCAGCCTGATGCTTACTGCTCAATTATCAGATTTTAAAAATGGTATTTAAATATCATATTATTGGCATATGTCTCAGACTACTGTTACAGTAGCTCCATTGTCCGAATATTATTTTCTCTTTCTCAGTTACACGTACAGAGATCACATGGAAAATTCAACTCATATACTTTAAGTTGTGTGGCATTCTGAGGAGCAGAATGAGATCTCGTGCCAGTTCACTCGGTCGGTCCCATCGGAGATGGTAATGGTTGCTGTGTGCTGTGCGCCCATACTGTGTATGCTACCATGAGAGGCTTCCTGGTTAGCAACCGCCTCCTACCTTACATTTGGCAGAAAGTCATCTAATCCTCTGCACCGCCCTGTGCCTTGAGCTTCTAATTTGGCTCTGCTTTTGAGGGAGACGCAATTTGCTAGGTCACCTGGGACGACAGCTGTCTGTGTTTATAAATCTCAAGGTCGTGATCAGCGCTCAGAGAAGTCGGGATCCAAACACGCAGCCTTGTTTTCCAGCGTAATTCATTAGATTTCACCTGGAAACGTGAGGCAGCAGCTGGGATGCTCACACCAGCCTGAACACAGGGGAAGGGGCAGAGGAACCAAAGGCAGCTATGCCGGCTTCGTTTTCATTCCTAGAAGATCCAAAGGGCTGTCACAGACTTCCCAGCACAAGGCATACCGGTCCCTAACACAGCACATCAAAAGATACCATTAGGGCCGGGGAGATGGTTCAGTAAGTGAAGGCACCCAGCACAAGACTGCTGACCTGAGTTTGAGCCCCAGAGCACACAGAAAGGAGTAGAGAATGACTACACAAGGTTGTCCATTTCATCTGACTTCCATATGTGCACCATGGTGTGCACGTGCACGGACACACACGCACACACACACATACACACTCACACACACACACACATACACACACACTCACACACACACTCACACACTCACACACACACTCACACATTCACATACACACACACATGCACACACATGCACACACATACACACACACACACGCACATCATACAATACATATACATGTCCTCATAATAGATACAGTTTAAAGAAAAATGTTCACTGTTGAAAAGCACAGGTGGGGTCTGCTTGTACGAAGCACTCAGACTAGAAGGACAAACCCAAAGGTGACCCCATGAAGCCAGAAGGGGGAACACAGTAGGATCATTAAGAACCATGCACAAAACCCTGCAATCCAAGGCGGAAAAGATCTCACACTACAGCACTGGTGTGTGGAGTCATGTGGCCCAAGAGAACTTCAAGAAGTGATATTCCTACAGGGCTTTGTGGGAAACAAAATACAGGCCCCAAACAGAGGGCAGAAGCACTCAGGAGAAACAGTTAAGTATGAAGTCTACCTCCATCATCAGAGTATGTTAAGCAACTAAGAAAAGGTCTGGTCCCAACCTGATCGACTGGGTTTGGGTTTTATTTGGTTTGGACTTTCGGCTTTAGGGTGTTTGTTTTATTTTGAGACAAGGTCCCACTATAGAACCTAAGCTGGCCTATGACTCTTTTTGTTTGGGCTGGCTTTCTTTCTTTCCTTCTTTCTTTCTTTTTTTCTTTCTTTCTTTCTTTCCTTCTTTCTTCTTGCTTATGTTTCTTTGTCTACTTTTAAGCCAGAGCCTCATGTAGCCCAGGGTAGCCCTCTAACTTGCCCTATAGCAGAGGATGACCTTGAGGAGGACATCCTCTACCCTCCAAGTGCTGGGCTTACAGATGTGGGCCACCACGCCCGGAGGAATGGATGAATGGGTGCTGGAAAGGGAGGTTAAACGTAGCTTCCTCCATGTCTACATGCATCTTCCACTCCCACGCTTCAGCCCAGACTTACTGTCAGGGTCTCCTGCTTTATTTATTTGGCACTCTAAAGCAATCCCCCAAATTGATTTCATTGATCTCTAGTAGATTGCAAGCTATCGTTTGAAAAATGTCAAACATAGTATGAATCTTACTACCCCTTTCCTCAAAAGAAGAAAAAAAAGTAGAGCTCTGGAAGTGTAGGCTATGTCAGGGTAGAGGTGCCCCACTGTGGCCAGAGGACAAGCAGTGTATGAGAGTGGAAAGAAGAGCAGAGAGTAAGTTAGGAAGGGCCTGAGGCCTGCCTAAGACTGAACCACACTCTGGGTTCAGTCCCCAGCACCACATGAACTGGATGTTATGGTTTACACCTATGACCTCAATACCCAGCAAGGGGTCACACGAGGGTCAGGAGTATGCGGTCATTCTCTAGTATACATTTCAGGCCAGCCTAGGACAGTAGAGACCCTGTCTCAAAAGTGGAGAACATCCACAGATACCTATAACAGCTTTGTTCAGACAGCCTGGAATCAGTAAGAACCCACTGGCCATCAGTGGACACATGAGCCATTAAGTGTAGTCACCTGTGAAGTGTGTTACTGTCATACACCAGGGGGATATAACACTACTAATACATGCTACAACATGAACCTTAGAAACACGGTCAGTAAAAAGTAGACACGTACACCCACATGAATCTACATATGAAAGGCCTGAAATCTGTCTACCTAGAAACAGTCTGTAGCCTGAGGCTGGGGATGAGGCAGGAAGAACTTGCAGTTGGTGGCCAGAGTACAGGATCTCTCAGAGTGTGCTTATGGCTGACACACCCCATGAAAGACAGAAAACATTGCGTTGTTCAACTTAAACTATGACTTAGTGATTCATGGGATGTGAACTACATCTCAATAAAGCCATGGCAATAAAAAGAACAAGATAACAGTGGCTCTCTGAGAAGAGCAGGGACAACACAGAGACTGGCCCATCTGATGTCCTTGTGGCCCAGAAGGAGGCATTCAAGGCCAGGCGTGGGGTAGATTTATGAGAGAGGTGGCTGCCTGTGCATATGCCAGTCATGGGCAGGGCACAATTATTCCAGGAAGGCTCTGGCACATGAAGGTGGCCCCTGATGGCCATGCCAATGGCGCCAGGGTGGAGGTTCTCACCCAAGCACTAGAATCAGAGTGCACCACCTTCCAGCCAAGCTGTCCACGTGCCTGGGATGCTATGTGAACTCCAGGTAGCCAGCAAGCTCACAATCAGCAGGTGGTGGTGGCAGCCAGTCAAAGAGTCCAGCCTGTTGGCAGGCAGCCCCCACATAATGGGTACTCATGCTCACATGAAGCTTCTGGAATCTCTGCGGACAATCCCGAGGTCTGTGGGAAATAAATCATGTCTGCACTGTGAAGGTAATCCCAGCTAGGCCCAGTGCCAGGACACGATCCTGCCTGACTTTCACTCAGGGACAAGCACTGCCTGGAAGTCCTCACTACCCAGCACCTCCCTAGTCTGCAGACCTCTCCATGGAAGAGGAGAGTATGAAGGACCCCATTGTTAGCTTTTATAGATGGTTGGGATGGAGTGTCCTTACAGCTTCTCATACTGGAGGTTGGGTTGTGTTCTCCTTGCCTGTCTCTAAGTTGTTTTTCTTCTTGGCTCTTCTGAATGAACCCATTTGTGAGACACTGGAAGGGGAAACAGAGTCTAATTCCCAAAGGGAAATCAAGAACCCTACCCAAACACTTCATACTTCTGAGGGAAACTGAGGCCTGAAAAGAGAAGAATAATTTCTCAGGATGGGCAGAACCAGCAAGACAAATAGTTCTTTGGTCAGTCCAAACCTCTCTTTCCAGAGACCCCATCTCTGCAAGTCAAGAACAAAGGTATACTTTTCTTCTAGAAACTTGGAAAGAAAATGCCAGTTCAGTTAAGAACATGGGGAGAGAAGGAGTCATGGAACCTAGGAAAGTCCCGTGAGCCATGCTTCCCCCATATAATAATGTTTCCTTAGAAACTGAAGCAATGAGACCCAACTTTTTAAGTAATGAAGTTACAAAGAATGTTCTGTAAACATCTTGAGCTCAGACAGGGAAACAAGACCCCAAAGGATGGAAGGTTGATGAAGGTCACACAGTCAAGACAAGGATAGAATCAGAGGCGAAGCATTAGAAGTCAGGGCCAGCCGTCTCCCCGGCACTGGGTCAGACTGTCAGCAATCCCTGTCTCAGGGCTCATGGCCAGCCATGAACTGACTTGTCTCAGCTTTCCCTGCAGAGTCAGCTGCCCCTTCAGCCCTCTCTTTGCCAGGCTGAGGCTGCATTCTTCCCAAGCCAGGACTGGTAATGGGACTGCCTTCTGATGCCACTGCAGCTGCCTCATTCCTGTACTGGAGCCCTGGAGCAGCTGGCCCAGGCTGTCAGGCAAGCCTAGCTCTGAGTCAGCCCTGGCTAGTCTGTGAGGATCACCTGCCCTCCAGGAAGCTTGGGTTTTACTGCTCCCTTTACCAGGTACCACAGGAGGACATACTGAACTCTACTGTGACTTGAGGACACGGTCAGGCTGCCCTGGGCAAACAGATGGGAAGAGAATCTGAGAACCATCCTGGCAGCGTCCCTCTCCTGAGGGTGACTTCAGGACACAATAAGGAGACAGGGGTCCCAGCATCCTGCTCACATGTGAGGTAGAACAGACTGTCCTGGCCTCTGAACCACCAGCTTCAGACCAGCCAGTGAGGATCTGAGAACCCAGACCAGTTTAGAACATGCAGGCTCTGAGGGACAGACTCCTCTCTCCTCCATAGAGTCAAGGGTACAGGAGGTAACTCCCCAACTGTGGTGAGATCTCTTAGCTGTTGCAGACCATAGGACCCAAATTATGGTCCAAGCTCCTCAGCACAGGGCAGAGAGTAAGTGCCAGAGAGTCAGAGGGGCTGAGGCCACACAGCCCCCTAGAACCAGGGCAGATCTGAATCTGTTGTCAAGTCATTTCCCTTCCTCAAATGCCTTCAGAGCAGAGAGGGACAGCCTTGCCCAGCCCCTAGAAGGATCATGGACAGCTCTGCTGCCACTCAGGCAGACACCTTCATGGGATGAATAGTAAGAAGAGACACCTTTCCTCAGTACTCTGAGAAACCCAGCAAGCTAAGTAAGTCACCATCAAGACAGCGCATGGAAAGGAACACGGGCATCTCCACAGATCCTCACTGGCCATGTCTTGTTCTCATTTCTGTTTACGTCATCAAGACCAACCTGTGGACAGAGCCAGCTGTCTCCAGAGGACCCAGGATGGGAAAGAAGGGGGCTGCTGCCTATGTCATACTGAGCAGGTGGCTCACCACCGATCAACTCTGGTAAACAGTGGCCTGTGCCTCAAACTCCCAGGAAGGTCCTCATGGCACAGAAGAGAGGCTCAGCCTCACCCACAAAAGAGGTCAGGACCCCTCAGGACAACCACGGACAACAGAGCTCAGGAGAACAAAGGATACAGAGAAGAGGCCCTGGCCAGGGCCCTCGCCCCCTGTACTGTGGAGTTTTAAACTCCTGACCACCTCACCACAGTATGTGCTGAGGGTCAGAGGAGGCAGACACTCAAGGTAGACAGGAAGAAGAATGTGGTTTCCAGCTGCTGAGGCAGGGTGGGGGCTGGGGAGATGAGGGAATGGGGAGGAGGGAGATGAGAGAGCACAACTGGAATGGCAATGTCACTCAACACCCCTTGGGGACTGGGTGTTACTATGGACCACGGTCACAGGCCAGGCCATAGAAGAGCACACAAAGGCAAATAGGAAGATGTGCCTGGAGCAAAATTGTCCTAGGCCAAAAAGAACTGGGAGGCTGCCTTCCAGACAGCGTCAGTACACAGCCTGTGTTCACCCCTGAGTCACCACCCAGTGCTGCTGAGAGGACGAAAGCCACTTGTCTCATGGAGCCACCACTGAAGAGAAAAGGGTTGCCTCAGACTCAGCTGCTAAGAGAGAATGAAAGTGAGAGCCACACAGTGCATCAGTTGTCATGCGTCCCCATGTCACACAGCAGGCAGCCTGACTAACCCTGGCCTTGTGTTGCCTTGTCTGGGGCAGGCATGCCCCTGGTTTTCATCAATTGCAGGCAGCAAACCCTGCTGCTTCTGCATGCACCTTGCATAGGTTGTATCTGAGTCACATACACAGGGGACAGGGGAACCCCAGCTCTGTGACTTACAAAAAGGTGACAACTGTGGGCACCTATCATTGTATGGAGATTAGCTTGCCCCCTGTATGACATGAAAGCATTAGACCTTGAAGTCCCTAGAATGGTCCCCAAACCAAGAAGGACCAAAAACCAGAAACATCCTATACTGTTTAGTCATCAGATTAAAGCAGTACACCATACACACACACATATTTATACACACACACAGACACATATGCACACACTCATAAATAGTCATATTCAGATACACATGCTCATATATGTACACATAAATTTTCATGCGCATGCCCAGTGGTCTCACACATGCACACATTCATAAACACACAGACATACAGACATATTCACAAATACACACTCATACATGCACATACATATGCACATGCTCAATGGTCTCTCTCTCTCTCATACACACACACACATACACACACACACACACACACACCCCTAGAGCTCTTTCTCTCTCCTCCATCCCTTTTTCTCTTCCCCTCCCCCTTTCTCAGAAGACACACTCCTTCAACTGGAGCAGATGACCTTAAGTAACGGGACAGTACTCATCACAGTACCAAGCACTCGCCCCTGTGTTCCAGTTACAGCAGGTTACAGCCCACTTCCTCACAGCTGGCCTGCAGTTCTCACCACAATCCGAGAGTCAGTAACCGGGGGAATGAAAAGACAGCTACAACCTCTGCCTTCTAAGGACAGTCACAGAAGGTGTGCCTCCAGACTGGTGGTGAGAGACAGTATGACTCACTTCTGACCAATACCTGGAATAAGGACGGGTGGGAACTATTGAGAACTTGGAGGAATACTCCTTAAAAAAGAGGCCTGATGCAGTTGGCAGGCCCCTTACTGGTCTTCTATCTGACTGCTGTTTCGGCAGCCGTTTTGCTCTCATGAGGGAATGCTGGGGCCTGTGCTGATGCGACATAAACAGGAAGGAACGAATTCAAGAGATCATTAGGACGTCAGGGGGGCTGTAATGGTGCCACATCAGCTCTGTGTTGCTACCATTTGAATGTGCCCCCTCTAAGTTTCAGATGCTGCCAACATGATAGCATAAGAGGTGGGGACCATCAAAGGGTGGCTGTATCATGAGGGTCTCCCCCTTTCGCATCAGTTACTTTCTCGTTGCTGTAACAAGATTCCTGACAGAAGAGCTTACGGAGGAAAGGTTTATTTGTACTCACTGTCTCAACAGGGTCTCAGTCCCTCAGGACAAGTAAGACCTGCTAGAGAGGCTCCATGGTAGGTGGCAGTGTGGACGAAGATTTCTTATTTCTTGCTGGCCAGGAAGAGAGCTACTAGGACAGAATATACCAGAGTCCAGTGCAACCCTCAAAGGCACATCCCTTGTAAACCACTTCTGCTAGGCACTCCCTCTGAAATGAAACTGGCTTGGGGCACTGTTTATCGGTGTCTTATAAACAGCAAGCAAGCAGTCTGGGTCACAGACCTTATGGGCTAGGATAGTCTATGATTCTGAGGGAACAGACGCTGAGGGAGTCCTTTTGACTAGTTATTTGTTAAGAAGAAAGAGTCAACACCAGTTCACAACACTCTTCACTGCCCGAGTTCTCAATACAGCCTGTTCTACACCTGCATCGGTCTTAAACATAGGGAGAGATCAAAGCAAAGACCTGAGACTGCTCCTCTGTGTGCTGAGGGCTCATGGGATGCACACACACACACACACACACACACACACACACACACACGCACATGCATGTACAGCTCCAGGAACTCAGAGAAAAGGCTCAGCACAAAGAGGAGAGAACCTTGTTGCCAGGGTGGGCTTTGCACCAAGACTATCCTCATCCATCACGTGGTCCTGCTGGTCATGATAGGGATGGAGGAAGAAGCCGCTTACAAATCAGGAAATTGAGATCTACAGAGGAGAAGACACAGCTGTCAAAAGCTGATGCAACATCTGTCTGCTTTTTATCAAGCCACGGGCACACAAGGCTGCAGGAGAAGCAGTGACAGTGGCGGCAGGCAGGAGAGGAAGGCACAAGCACCAGCCACCCTAGGCAGGTCCTGATGTCAGCGGACGATGCTGCCGCTGGGTCCCGTGTCACAGTGTGAACATGAACATGCTTCTCCTCTCCCATGTGTTCTTTATATCAAAGTCAGCACACACTTAGGGCCTCTTTTTATGGGAGAAAGGGCCCACGTGTGGTGCTTAAAATTCCAGGCTGTGCCCCTGTCCTGCAGTCGCTGTCTTTGTCAATGGTGTCAGGAAGGAACTGGACAGACTCCTAAGGTCTGATCTTCCTCACAGACACACAAGCATCTACAGTAAGGCTGGATGTGGGATGTTGTTGAAGGCCTGTAATCCCAGCACTTGGGAGGCTGAGACAACAGGGTTCTGGGTCAGTAGAGAATAACTAGGATATGGAACCAGGATAACCAGACCATGACTCTAAATAAATAAATAGGACAGGTGGGGCTGGAGACCTGGCTCAATGGTTAAGAGCTCTTCCAGCAGACCTGGGATCAATACCCAGTACCACATGGTGATTCACAACTGTCTGATACATACATATACACACACATATATATACATACATATATATATGTATATATATGTATATATGTATATACATACATATATATAATCACTTTTAAAAACAAAATTTAACATTATCATAAAATAAAATGTATTCATCGATAAGTAATGTAAGGAAGTCAGCATTATATAAACACACGCGCAGGATGAAGAGAATTCATTACTGCGCACACCGCCAGTCTGCTTTGCCACCATGAGTGCACAGCTGCCTCACGTTCACCTCTTTAAATTATTCCACGGCTGTTTTGATAACACCAGCAGCAGGTTCTAACCCTCACACCTAGGTATTCAGGGACATTTACATTAGGAAATCTGCTTTCAGCCTCAAACATGATTTCCTTTCAACCAAGGCGAAGTAGTCCCGGTAGGGATTTAACATGCACCCTGCCCTTGCCCAGCAGAGCCCCGAGCATGTGACAGGAAGCTCCTCGACCTGGGAGGGTTTTATTAGACAAATCAGACACTTTATTAACCACCCCAGGCCTTCTCATAAATGTAGCCTCTGGCCCCTGAGTGACAGGGACAGAGCCCTCGGGAACTCTGGCCGCTTTATTCTGGTATTAATGAGCATGAATAAGCAGACCTGGATAGTGTCATTTATGATCCTCAAAAGCCCAAGAAAAGAGAGCTTTCGGAGGCTCCTCTGGTGTCTTTGAGGCTGTCTAGAAAATATGCCTGGATTAGCCTTGCTCCTCCAGTGTCTGAACACTGTCAGCTCTGCCAGACTCCACAGCCTGGCGACTGGAGTCTGGAGCCCTGACCTGCTGTACATCACAAAGCTTCCTGCCCAATTATCTCCAAATGGCTTCGTCGTTCCCTAGGTGAGTGACTGTGCTGCATGGGGGAAAGGCTTCCTGCCACCTGCCTCCTGCCCCTGGAAAGCAGTGTGACCCAACATCCTCCTGCCCCGCACACCCCCAATCTGTAGAATGACCCCGAAAAGACAACGGTTCTCCAGAGCAGTGAGCTCCTACCGCGGGGGATATCCAGGCAGGTAAGAAGGTTGAAGAGGAGGTTTCCTAATGAGGTGAGGAGGACAGGGAAGGGTCAAGTTTCCTCCTATGAGCAGGGAACTCAGACTGAAATAGGACCAAAGGCTGTTATTGATATCATCACCCAAGACTTGTTATGCAGCGGAAGCTGTGCTGAACACACTGCAGGTGGCTGGACTCTCACAGAAAAGGCACAATAGTCCCTGCATTTGCAATTATACCAATTATCCACAAGCAGTAACTGAGTGAGACTCCGAGACCTTGCACAAGGCTTAGAACCTGTGTTTTTCCGCCCTCCAGGATGCGGTACCTACTCAGGAGCTGGGACAAGGCAAGTGTGTCTAAAAGGGACCCAGCCTGGAGATGAGGGTAATGTGCCCAGATGAAATGCAGAGCCTAGGGCTAGCTGAAACCTGTTAGAACACATTGTCCTCAGTGTGGTGCTCCTGTGGTGTTCTAGAACTCAGAGCAGGACGCTCACAGGACAGGAGGCTCCAAAGACTTCCACTTGAGATTCCAGGTGCTCCCTTCCCCTCCCCTCTAGTTGCAGGCCAACCTGTCCCAGGTGAATCTATGTGGTCATGGAAATGAGAATATGGGATGTAGAAGGTTGACTGAAGGGGACATTTGGTAATGTCACCCAACAACATAGTTTCAGAGAAGGGGGACTTTCAATGTCTTGTTCCTTCAGGCCACAGTCTGGGCTCCTTGGGTGGGCAAGACGTGAGGCTGAGCCCTGTTCCCCTTGCCATCCAAACTCTCATGACACACAGCCTCAATTCTCATGGCTGCTGTCCCGTAACCACTGTTGGCCTGAGCACCCCTGGGTGGCCTGGTGTTTCTCAGCCTTGCCTAGCTCAGTGGTTCTCATCCTCCCTAACGCTTAAACCCTCTAATATGGCTCCTCGTGTTGTGGTGACCCCCCAACCATAAAATTATTTCATCGCTACTTCATAACTGTAATTTTACTACTGTCATAAGACGTAATGTAAATATTTGATATGCAGAATATCTCATATGTGATCCCTGTTGGGACACAAGTCACCGGTGGAGAACCACCAGCCTGGATGTGGAGACTACAGTCAGTGGAAAGTGTAAGGAATACTTAAAAGGTTCAGCTCCATCTCTCAGCAGTGGTGTTTATCCTCACAGAGGGTCTGGGAAGAAGGATGCTCACTTTCTTCCCTTCCAAAGATAATTGTTGAGATACAGAAAGCACCCGAGTTTGAAGGCGAAATGACCACATTAATCTCTAAGCACGGGGCCGGCTGCCGTGTTCTTTAAGAAAACAGCTTTAGGAGTTTAACAACAATCAAGAGAAGCAAAGTGAATTAAAAGAAATAGTAATTAAATCAGGAAAGAAGTTTTTGTGAAGGGAATGGTAAAGGAAATTAGATCTGGTAATGCTGAAAAATGTGGCCGGCTGGGCTGGGGGAGGGCAGGGCCTGGTGAGGGATAAGGGAGGGAAAGGCTGGAGGACAGCAACTGGGCTGAGGGGCACTAAGAACAGAGTCTGGAGATGACCCCTTGAGATCACCGGGCTAGCACATCCAAAGCAAACAAAGCCTGACTCATCATGATTGTCTTGGGATCCTCCCAGACCACCCACATGTTCAGTGATTTTTTTTTTTTTTTTGAACAGTCCAAAAGAGAACATATAGGTTAAGGTTCATTACAATGAAAGGATACGTGGCGGTCATCTGAGATGACTCACACAGCCCCAGGTGGAAGGGAGATCCTACTCAGGCCTCCCCGAGGCTTGCTCTCCTAGGAGGGCCAGCATGTTTTTTCTCCAGTACTGGCAGATGTGATGATGTGGATCATGTGTAAGCTCATAGTTGGCTAGGCCCTTGGATCCCTGGGTTTTTCATTAGTGTTAGTCACTGAGGCCCCTAACACCTGGTGACTGACAAAGTACCAAGTCTGGGTTGGAGAGACAACTCAGTGCTTAATAGTACTTGATGCTTTTGCAGAGAACCCAGGTTCAATTCCCAGCACCTACATGGAAGATCACAACAATTTGCGACTTGAGTTTCAGGGGATTGTAAGCCCTCTTCTGACTTTCAAGGCAGAAGGCATACACATGGTGCACTCACATACATGCAGGCAAAGCAGTCATACATATAAAATAAAAATCTTAAAAAGCAACAAAACACTGTGTCCTTAGAAAGAAATGGGATACAAAAACACAGTAGCATCCCACAGCCTTATTAGTTCAATGGTTCAAAACCGTGTTTTCGGGTTCCAACCACAGGCCAGCCTGCAAGCGAGCCTTTCTACAACCAGAAGATGCCAAGCCAGCCTTGATAACCTATTTCAGCATAATGGTCAAGAGGAGACCTTTCTAGACACGTGAAAGCAACACACAGTGCTGGCTTGAATCTGGTGAGGTGAAAAGTATTCCACCAGACCCCTTCAGGCTGTGCCAGCACCAGCCACATTGTCCTGAACTCTGGTGATGAGTGCCACTCACACTGCTAAGAAAACTGGTGTCTACCGAAACCCCCACAAGGATTTTCTACAGCCTAAGTTGTCTGCTTGAATCAACCCAAAGTCAAATCTCCAGACTCCATGATTCACATGGAATCAGTGCTGGCCTCATATCTGAACGGCCATCTGTTTACGTAATGTGGGGGAAATACACTTCTAGAAACTCCAACTTGTGCTCCTGCTTTGGGTGCAGCCCTTCTCTAGATCCAGATGCAAGGCTGTCAGAAAGTCACACTGAGGGCTGTGGAGCAGAATGTGCTGTTTTCTTGTTTCTCAAAGGGACATGATGTGCCTGGCAGTGGTGGCACACACCTATAATCCCAGCAGAGATAGGCTGAGCTCTTAGTACAGACACGCTGTGAGTTCCAGAACAGCCAGGACTACCCAGAAGGAATTCCTGTCTAACATGATTGTTATGTGTCTCTTTAATGAGTATGACATGGTGTGTGTGTGTGTGTGTGTGTGTGTGTGTGTGTGTGTGTGTGTGTCACGGAAACACAGAGACAGCATGCTACAGCACACATGTGGAAGTCAGAGAACAACTTTGTGGGGTTTTCTCCTGGTGCCCTTACATAGACTCTAAGGATAAAATTTGAGCACACAGCATGCTTAGCAAGAATCTTCAGCCTCTGAGCTGTTCCAGCGGTCCTGACACTGTGCTTCACATTCCTTCCCGAAGTCACCTGGAACTTTCAGGACAGTGTGTCTACCTAGAGCCTACCATAAAACAGGGGGCAGAGGGCACAGGCCAAAGGGAGCCTCGGGAGAGTTTGTTCAGGTTGTAGGAGATCGTGCCACTGAGTCAAAGGAAGGAGATAGGCAACCCTGCACACTGTGGCCTCCCAGGGCCCTCTGGCTCTCCAGCTCGTGGACTGCCCACACCACTAGCTCACTAATATGCAAAGGGGGTGTTCCCCAGGTACTGCATCCTGAAGCTTCCGAGAAGCCAAAGGGGAACAGCATCAGCCGACTTGTATGATGATGAGCTGGAGCAGGTTACGGTCTCCAGAGGCTTGCCGCCAGGCAACCCCCACTTCAGACTCTGGTTCTGAGAGTGGTACCCACTGGCTGCTCTCAGCCTCTACTAGAAAGAAGCAACAAGTTCTCATCTGATGATCCCGACACATGGGGACATTTGGGAACCAAATTCTCAGAATGCCACCACCCAAGTTAGTGCCAGTGTTAGTCACTACCAGATACACCTTTACAGGCAAACTCCTACGTTTTGTTTTGGTTTTGGGTTTTGTTTTTTTTTTTTTTTTTTCAGTTTTGTTTGTATTTGAGAAAGGGTTTCTCTGTGTAGCCCTGGCTGTCCTGGAACTCACTCTGTAGACCAGGCTGGGCTCAAATACAGAGATCCACCAGCCTCTGCCTCCCAAGTGTTCCCAGTAAAGGCACGTGACACCACCGCCAGCCTGTAAACTCCTATGTTAATATACCTTCAAAATGCCCTCTCCTTTATTTTTAGTTAAATATTATAATGCAAGCTGAGCATGCCCAGAGGCATCCCTGCCTATCCTTTCAACCTTTTAAACATGTGCTCCATGACCTTAAGTTAAGCATACCAAAAATGTGTCTCCTTCAATTTTGACCTTAAAATGAGCATGTGCAGGAATGGGCCCACCTCTATAGGAATATGCCTAGGCTCCCTGGTAAATAAATGCCATTGCTTTTTTTGTTGAAGGATGCATTTCCTTGGAAAGAACTGTCCACTGGTGCTCATGACATTTATTATTTATCTTCACAGAGATGCAAACCCCCTGCGGCCCATCCCAACCTTAGAAAAGTGAGCCTGTGTTCTCTTGATGGCAAGTGTGTGATTGTGTGGACCAGGAAGGAACAAAGATGGGCGGCTATGCAGCCAGCGCTGCTGAACAGCAAGGCAGTAGAGTACCTTAACCATATGCAGAGTGCTCAAGTTCTGTTTGTTTTGGGGCCATAAACCTCTAACCATTTCCTTAAAGTGAACCCATCCAGACTGTTTGCAGTTACCCTCCATTCCTATGCAGTTCATTTGCTTTGCTTTAACGCCTTCAGCTTAAGAAAGAGATCCAGTTGCCACACTGACCAAGAAAAGCATTTAAACAAATTTGATCAGACTCACTACATTCTGGAGTCACTTCCTGTTGGAGGACTCACCAATGGGACAACAGAATCACCTGCAGGTTCTGCCGGTGGCTTCTATTTCCTCTCCCCTTACCATCTCCTGAACCTTCTGGCTTTCTCCTAAGTGTACTAACTACTCCATTCTGCTTTTCTATATAAACCTGCTGCCTTCACGCTTCCCTTTCCGATTAACACCGTCCACTATTGCCAGCCCTGATTAACACCACCCGCTATTATCAGCACTGCCAACATGACCCCACTCCCAGTGCCCACGTTCTCTCCCCAGAAGCCAGCTGCTAAACACAGGCTTACGAGTTTGTCAGCACTGAGAAGTTTCAAGCTGGAAGCACAAACCCTTCCTCAATAGACAGGATGAAGAGCGATGGAGAAAGACACCTGCTGGCAACCTCTGGCCTCTGCACATACACATGCATGCAAACATGTACATACATATGAAAAAAAATAATTTAAAAAAAACATGTGGCTAAAAACGTTCAATGGTTAGCTACCTCACAAGACACTGTTACTTTCTTCCCATGAAAGCTAACTAACTGGTGAAATTATTACATCCATAATCACCCCCCAACACATAAGGACACCCAGATGAAGAAAGCAAGATGCTCATATCTGCTATGTGGTAGTAGTGTTTCTAAGGCTCAAAGACACATACAGTAGTACAGCCCAGAGTCACGTTAGTTCTGACCTCGACCCACCTTCCCTGGCTTTAAAGTCCCAAGGATCATCTGTGTGGGAATCAAGAATGTGCTGTCAGCCAAGGCTAGTGGAGTATCCCTTTAATCCCCAGCACTTGAGAGGTAGAGGCAAGCAGATCTCTGTAAATTTGAGGCCAGCCTAGTATACACAGAGCTACACAGCCCCCTGTCAAGTACAAGGACATGCTCTCTGCGCTCACAGGTTCCACAGGCTCTACAGTACTTCCTGGTAGATGCAGTCCAGCATTGTAGACACCTTCAGACATTTCAACATAGTGCCAACATTTGCATGATTTCAGAATGTCTTGTCCAACTCTTGTGGGATCCTGACCCCTGGAATCTAGATTAGAATAGGCGTGCGAACAGGAGAGGCACACCGCTGCCATCATCCCAGGCCCACTGTGTTCAGAGTTAATACTAGGAGCCCAAGATGTCTCATTCTCAACTAGTTCAGGGACTCTGGCACTGTCCCTAACATGGCATCTCCAAGGACTTCAAAGGCTCAGCCTAAGCTAATGTTAGCAATTCACTTTGCTGGTGCTGCTGCCATCAGAAGCAGATAAAATTGTAGCCCACGCCAAGGGGCCTGGAAGCATCTCAGGGCCAAGAACACCTTAACTCAAGTAAAGATCTAATGTGTTAGGGTATTTTGTAGTGCTATAAATAAAAGCCAGGGGTGGTGGCACATGCCTGTAATGCTGAGGCAGGAGGATTAAGAGTTCAAGCATAGCCTAGCCTACATAGAGTACATAGGTAGACAGACAGACAGACAGACAGACACACACACACACATACACAAATATTAATAACTCATAAGCAATAACAGTTTATTATAAAAGCAGCATAAGATGTAGTATACATATATAATGAAATTAACTGTCTAGAAAGAAACACATTCTGGCAAATGATATCCCATGTGGAGAACATTATGCCAATCGAATTAAGGTCATGAGCACAACAAACACTTGTGTGACTCTTCCTGTAGGAAGGCTAGCCATACCACAAGACAGTGATGGCCGTCAGTTGCTGGGGGAGGGCAGTTTTGCAAGATGACAAGTTTGGGAGGCAGATGGGGAGAGCACCCTCCAAGATAGATGGACTGAGTACCACTGAACAGTAAGTTGAAAACGGTTAAGATGAAAAATTTTATGTTATGTGTGTCTTACCACCAAAATAAAATTTTTTTTGATAAAAAAGAAAGGAACAGCTTGAATACTGTGTCTCTCGGCAACGGTGTTAGCATTGTATCGCAGAGCCAAAGGCAGCTACGGAGTACATGCTGCACGTTTACATCCAACTCCCAAGCTCCCTTCCCTTCCTTCTGCTGACTGAAGCTCGCCCATCCTGCCAGTGAGAGCGCATATACCTTATAACTCACTGGCTCAGAAAACGCAGCAGGCTTTCCGCTACCACTGGAGACCAGGCTAGCCAAGCCAATGCAGCAGACAAAGCACTCCGTGTGGTTGCAATATCTGTCTACTCTAGAGAGTTAACACAGACACAGACATATACAGACATGCACACACACACACACACACACACAAATTTCTTTTCCAAATTAAAGATATAACTTTTAGCTATATTTGGTACCTCTAACTGGCTATGGGGGAGGGCGGGGATTCTATTACGGATATTATCGTCTTTTTTCCAAATGAATTGAACTCTGTTTTCTGTGTTTCAAAATAGAAAAACACCTGTTTAATGCAATAAGAAATTTGCAGAATCCAAGAAAACCAGTTTTCCAGCCATTTCCCCCTCCCCAAAAAAAAACTTTTGGGGAAAAAGTTTGTTAAGATTTACAAGTGCAAATTCACTGATATGTCACTCTAAGAAATCTTTCACGGAGCTGGTGAGATGTCTCCTCAGGTAATGGAGCTTGCTGAGAAGTCTGATGATGAGAGATCCAGAACATACATGGTGGAGAAAAAAGAACCGACTCCAAGTGTCTTCTGACCTCCACATACGTGCCTAGCATACACTTAGCCCACCCCGCCCACACAACTAACTAAATGTAATTTTTACAGTTAACTCTTATGAAGAAACATGCAGTGTAGCATGTGTAAGCTCTGGGTCTGATTACTTGTAACATAAAAGACAGGAGACTAATTATAAAGAGGAAGGAACCAGCCAGCAGAGAACAAGAGAAGACAGCAGCGATTATACACACAGACAGAAATAACAGTGAAAGCCATCATTTGGTACAATACACTAATATACAACTAAGGCGGGGGGACACATACCTTTATCTTTAAAGTGTGACACTAGAGTCACAGGCAGCTATGAGCACCTGATATGGATGCTGGGCTCAGAACCCATGACCACTGCAAGAGCAGCAAGTGCTCTAGGCCACTGAGCCACTGCTCCAGGCCAAAAGGCTGCAGTTTTAGTTTTCAGTCTGAGCATCTGTGCACATGCAGCAGAGCCTCTGGAGGCCAGAAGATGCTGTTGGATGCAGAGACTTTCCAGCCATCTTCGTGGGTGCTAGGAACAGAAAGCAGGTCTTCAGGGAAGCAGTGTGCAGCCTGAATCACTGCCATCACCCTGACCTCAAGACAGTTTTTAAGTTTATTTCTCAATACATGTTTTTATTTTATTTATTTGAGGGCATACATGTGGAGGTCAAAGAGTAATTTGTGGGATCAGTTCTCTTCCTTCCACCATGTGGGTCCCAGGGACTGAACTCAGATCATCAGCAGGCCCCACCTGGGCCTCCACCCATCCTGGTGACCTGTTTTACACACGTAAACGTACACGTCTTCAACACTGATCGTGTGGAACAGTCGGTCGCTTCTTCCCTTCTCTCTGGGCATCCCAGCGTGGAACCTTCAGCTCCTGGACTGCCCTGCTGGGGTGGTTCCCAGAACAGCAACGCTGTTTGTACTCAGTGGGCAGCACAGGTGAACACAAATCCCAACACTTACTTCTGAACACAATTATTTAGATAGTAGTATAAAAGTGCTGTCTCACTCCTATTACAAAGTTTTTAATTTTTTAAAAATGAAAGCTAAATTTTACCAACAAATCCAATTTCTCAAATCAGTTCTTTCAAAGCGGGTTTACAAATGAGGGATCAGAGGGCAGAAATCCCCAAGGGACACCAGGACAAGAGAAAAAGCAAACAATTGCCTGTGATTTTAGACACAAAGGACTGAATGAGCCAGGCCTGTTGGAGGGGTGGAGACAGGAGCATGGCAAGTTCCAAGAGAGTCTGGGCTACACAGCGAGACCCCATCTCAAAAAAGTAAAAACAAAACAAAAGAACAGAATGAGCAGACAACCCAGCCAAGATTCTTGGTTTCTGATTTCTCTGACTCTTTACCCTCGGCACCAGCTGCCTCACACACAGATCTCTGATGGGAATCCAAGGCACACTTCTTGAAAACCAAGTACCCAAAATGACAATCACCAGCACAGAAATACCTTGGGAAAACATGCCAAGGCCAATTAGAGCATCTTGGATTTGAGTGACAACATGGTTGTGTGTGGAACTGTCAATCCTGCAAAGAATGAGTTCCGTAAGAAAGAATACCCACCTATTCCCTGGTAAACCTAAAGGCAGAGACCGAGGGACCTCACAATAAAGCATCGGCAACCAGTCTCCATATAAAGCAATTCCAAAGTTTATTAGCCATAGAAAAAACTGATTTCTCAAAGTCAATTCTTATTCTCTGTAAAATAATAAACGTGAACAGAAAATCAATACACTTTTGGTCCAAGATATGTTGGGTTTTTCCTTCTTCTTCAGATGACAGATGGATGCAGCCCAATCTATGACCGCGTGTACTTGCCCCAAATGTGCAGCATGAACACAGAAGCGATGAAGAGAAGACTCATCACCAGCACTGGGACCGGGCCCCTGGGAATGAGAAGAGAAGCATGCTTACTTCAGTCTCAGGTGGGCAGCGTGGAGACCTTGTCTATACCACCCAAAGGGATTCCCAGAATTGACACTGGACAGATGGACATGGCGATGGCCAGGCAGCTGTGCTGAGACTGGAGGAGGTACAGTCAGTCTCCTCTTCTGCTGAAACACAGAACATTATACACAAACGAAACCATCTGATGTCTTAGAGATAATCCCTCAGATATGCTAATTTTGTGTACTTAGTATGTTCTACAATAAAAATAAAAATTTCCTAAACTCTTATGTACAAAACATCTATTTACAAACCTTCTCAAATTAACATGTATTATGACAGCCTTTCCTGTCTCACTACAGTGGATGATTCACACAGATGAATTAGCATAAAATGTTTGTGAATCTTTGATTCCATTTAACCTGCACAAACTCATGCATCTCATGAATGAGACAAGTATTCATCTCATTTTATACATAAAGAAACCTGAGGCTCAGAGGGATTCCTGCCGAAAAACACCCAGAACACAGGGGTCTGAACATCTCTGACTCCACCCATCATGGTCATTCATCCTCTGGAAGTTCTTTTTATTTCTTTTGTTTTGTTGAGACAAGGTCTCTCTGTATAGACCTGACTGTCCCAGGACTTACACTGAAACCAGGCTGGCCTTGAATTCAGAGATCCACCTGCCTCTGCTGGCCTAGTACTCGGTTTAAAGGGGTACACATCACACCCAGCAAGTCTAAATCTTGGTACCACATTCCAGCACTGTGCACTAAACTGACTTGTATCCATGGGCTTAGTGTAGACAGGGAATAGATTTCCTCATCTGCCTTTCTTTAAATCAAATGCTGCTTGCTATAAAGAACTGCCTCTGAATGTACCAAGCTGGGAACATTTACTGTCAGCATTGCCACGGCAGGTTTGGAGAATTTGACACATCTCCCTTCAGCTCCCAGATAAACTGGGAAGTAGATTCTCAGAAAAGAAATCCTTTACTCATCAAGGCATTGCCAGGCAGGCCAGGTGAGGTAGCAGTAGGGACAGACTGGATCAGACTGGATAATAAATACTATGGAGATCGAGTTTTCTGCTAGATCATTCTAAAATTTGTACAATTAGAGAGTAAGAAGGTTAAAATGGAGAGAGCATGACCACAGGAATTCATCTTCCTCCCTTACTGCCAGGCACCACTGCTAACATCAGCCAGAGCACAGATCCAGCTCTCAAGGGCATGGAGTGAGGATGCCTGAATTCACAAGCTTGCCTGTGGCCCACTCCTTACCTTCAAGTCTGCCTCCCCATCTGTAAAGAGGTTACTGCCCACCCACCTTTTATGTGTATGTGTTACATACACATAAAGCAGACTTAGAGCAGGTTCTCAGGAAACCTGAAAATCTCACAAAATCCCCAGAAGGAGACAAAAATAAGCTGAAAGGTGCTGGCGGAGAGATCTGTAGGTAGAACTTCCAACTGTGTCCTTTCACCGAAGCACATTTCTCTGACATGGTTAGGATACTGCTTATGAAACTTCAAGAGACAGTTCCTACCAGTTCCTGGGAAGATCAGAGTACCACAACTGAAGGACTCCAAGGGCAGGCATGAGGCAGACTTGCCCAAACAAGGATTTCCCACCTTTCTGAAGAATTTAAAACGAGTTCCAGAGCCACTGGCAAGAGCAAGGAAATACAAGGCTACTCCTCCAACACCAAGAAAATCACCAAAGGCTGTCAGAACACCACGGGCTCACACCCCACAGGAGAAAAAAATGCTTCATAAAGATATTCTTACAAGCTGACGGGGGGGGGGGGGGGAGGGGGGGGATACTAGCCAGGCCTGGTCACATAAGACTGTAGTCCCAGTGCTCAGCTAGGAGGCTAAGGTAGAAAGAAGGTACATTCCAGATTAGTCTGGACCCTGCCCCACAAAAGAAAACAAAAATGTAACAGGAAAAAAATTCAATAAATGAATTAAACCAAATCCTACTATATATTTAGTAGGATATATATTTCTATAGAGAAATCTTCACAAACTAAATCTGTAATGTAAGCCGAATCAATTAAACTAACGGAATTTTTGTCTCTTTTCTATCAGACAGGCAGTCAAGCAGTAGAGGAAGGTGTGGGCCCCAACAGTCAGGTCTGCTCTGCCTCCTACCATTTGTGTCTGAGCACCTCACTGCCTCTGAGACTCATCTGCAAAATGGTGGAGCTCCTACCTCAGGAAGACCAGTCAGATCAAAACAAAAAAGATACTAATTTTTCTGAAAAACAGCAAGGGCTACACAAAGGAGGGAGATTTGCTGTGTTATCATCATCCCTTATCCATCGGGTTTAGTTGGGAAGTAGCAGGAAAGGGTGCTATGGTAACAGACAACCTGGCCTCAGAGGTAAGTTTGCACAGGACAGAAGTTGCCTGGATGGTCACCTCTCCTCAGTCAAGTCTCCCCAAGGCAAGGCTTGGAAAGTGAAGCGCTCACCCTCCTGGGTCCACCCACTACCCACCACAGCAAGGAAGCCAAAGAACTTTGGGTACCACAACATAAAGGGACATTTCCATTAGGCTGTACTAATAACAGCTTCCCCTCAGGGCAGCTTTGAAAAATCACCCAATTCCCATTCAAATGCCCCCTCCCGTTTCCCAATATGGGGCAGGAGAACCAAATGAAGAGCGATTTCCTCTAATTAAGCGGCTCCCTCTAGTTCTCCATGCCTGCCATTTACTCTGACACAGTGACAGGAGGCTCCTTGTTAATCATGCCCAGAGAGGTATCCTTCAGCACCCTAATCTGTCCATCAGTTGATGAGCAGGCGAGCCAGACCCAGCCCACCAGGCACAAAGGCAGCTGCAGGGCATCATGTCAGATGCAGCTCCTACACCTCGGTCACAGGACACACGCAAGTCCACTCCACGACTTACACTTTGAGCCCTGGGGAATCTTCCGTGTAGAACCGCCACATCCCCCCAGTCCCTGCAGAGGTCGTGCGGCCTGCGCTCCGGGTTCCACAACTGGCATTTTTTCTGAAAGGGATTTAAAAAAAAAAAAATAGTAGTTTTTCTCAGAAACCCTTTTAATAACATATCATATGATTCTAGCATACAGGCTTTCTTTTTTAAAAAGCAAGCTGTAAGAAGACCTACTTTACGAAAATAAACTCAAACCCTACCTTTACCTTTCTAATCTTGTGTTCTGTGGACTGAGTACTACCTGTCATTTGCCAATGCATACAGTAACTGCCTTGACCATATCTAGCCTTCTCAGTGGACAGTGTGCCTCAGCTTGTCTTCATAGGAACTTCTATGAAATAAACCCATCTATAAATGCCCTTAATTTATAATTTTATTTTGAAAGGATTACTTGAAAAGATGGCTTAAAAATAACTGCACTTGCTGCAAAATTAAGAAAAGACATTGAACTATAAATATATCAAGGTCCCCAAACTGTAGAATACTCACGATGAACGAGTACTCTGTAAGGTACTTGAGCTATCTTGATATACTGACCATCTGTCTTGGAGAGGAGCTGGAGGTAAAAAGCAAACTTGTTCTCTGCAAAAGGATGATGGCTGGTGCACAGAGCCATCATGGAGGCAGAGCAGACCAAAGGCATGGACACTCAGGACCAGGACCAGACCCAGACTCTCCTAGCAACTATCCTCCTGTGGGAGGGGGCACTGCCCAACTCTGTGCTAGGGTGGCAAAGCAAGGACCCGAGCACTGGGTGACAAGAAGAAATCCAAACGAAATCTTCAGCCCTATTTTTATGCCAGAAGGGTTAGGTGTGGAAAAAAAAGAACGTTCTGTCCTACCAAATCCCAATACTCTCTCTACTAAAACCCCATTCCTGTGTGGGCTGCTGATCCTTGAGCAGGCCTAAAGCCCACCTCACCCCATCACAGTCTTGGCATGACATTCTGAATGCAGAAATCCTGACTATAGCCTAGGGAGCTCATCCTACCACATGAGCAGAAGATTAGAGCCTTGGTCCCAGTCTGACTCCAACTGTGCTCATGACAACTCTGACAGCAGTCAGTACCCATGATCTGAGTCTACTCTGCTAGTGAATGACATTGCAGATGTATTACTTACGGGCTACAGTGGCCTGGAAACATACAATCTATGTGTGACTGCTTCTGTGGGAAGGCTTTAAGCAGCAAAAAAGACGTACAGGGTGTGCAGAGTACCTGTGCTCTTAGAAAGCCTCCCTGGGCAGCAATGTCTCTAACCTGGAGGGTGGGTACCTGAAATCTCCTTTGTTCATAAAACAGGACTTGTGACCAAAGATAAGCCAGTGTCCACATGGAAAGTTATCACCTGAGCCACAACTACCACCATGTGCTTGCCACTCTTTGAGGCACAACCCCTGAATTTAGTTCTCTTCCAAGTTGGAATTTCAAGATCCCTACAGAAACCAGAAGGATGTGTTCTTGTTGTTATCTGGCAGTCGGGCAGAGCAGAGGATCTGAATAGCAGGGTCCATAGAAACACCAAACCGTGCTCACAATATCCCTCATTACCTTATCTGGGAAGCTAGCTGAGGTGCCTAACAGAGCCCACTTCAATCTCTTAATCTTCAATGGAGTCTACAACTTCTTCCTGCACTCTAACAAATGCGGCCCACCCTAACCACGCGCATGCGGTGGCCTACCGCCATGGCTGCTGGCACATGGGCAGGAGCAGCCCCAGCCCACTGACCTGCCCGTCCACTTACTGTTCCTTTTCCTAGGAGGCCTATCCTCCCTGGACCAGTGTGTCACTCGTTCCCTTGCACCTCATGGGTCTCTACGAGCCACTCACCCTGAACACCGTATCCAAACTATCCACCCTCACGCTTTCCTCACACAGCTTCCCTAATTTATTGCCTTCATCACTTGAAATCCCAAGACCTATTTATTTGTCCTGGTTACTCATAGCCTCCACACCGGAAAGAAGTTCACAGCATGCAGACAAGCCCTATCTTTCTTACAATTACATTCTCCAAGGTAAAGTGAGGCGACATCGCAGCCCCTCAGTTATTATTTCCTGACTGTCTTGGTATCCCCAACTATTCCACCATCTTAAACTTGTCATTTCCATCACTTCTGCAGGAACACCATGAGGCTGGCATTTCCTAGTTTGTGGTCTCTGAGGTTTCATCTCTCCTTCTCATCCTGTGGCAGCTTCCTTTCCATTGTACTGTGCAGATAAGGGCTCCAACCCCAGCTTAACCTTAACTTCCACCCACTTCTCTGAGGCCTTATCACTTCTGCCGCTTCATTCAGAGAGACAGAAACTGCACACTACAGCACCCAAGTATCACTAACCAGAGCTTCAACTTCTTCTCAAACAATGGACATATTCTTAGACAGTCAACAGCGATCACAATTACCTAACCATCAACAAGTTTCTAGAATGAATTTTGTGCACTTCATGCATATAGCCACACACTCACTAGCATGTGTGAATGAATTTTGTACACACCATACATACATACAGCCACTAGCTGTCTGGTATTATTACGAACCCTACAATACAAGAACCTAAAAGATGTCATCTGTATCTATAACCTTCAAAGTTACATCTGTCACCTCACTTGTGCAGGGGCTGCCTCATTTTTACTTACTATCCTTTGATAATTTCATAATTAGGTACCATCTGGTCCCCTAAGAACTCTCAGATGGCCAAACTTCCCTATTAACTCCTCTTGAACAAAAAACAATCCCCAAAGAACTATACACACCTAAAAGAGTAGCCAAAAAAAATACTCTTTGAAATCCCAGCTAACAACAAAAAGCACCCCAGGCACATACAATCTAAATTATAGCCAGTTCTATTACAGCTTCCTTCTCCGAGCTGCAATCTGTTACACACATGTTCTAACCACCTAGTTCAGACTGTAGATTTGGATTTTCCTACTGCAGTCAACAAGACAAGCCCTTCACATGCTCTTTTGTTGTTGTTGTGTTGTTTTGTGGGTCATGCTAGGGATCAAGCATACAGCCTTACACATGCATGCATGCCAGGCAAGCTCTCTAATACTGAGCTATCTACCCACTACATCCTCAAGCCTTCCTCTTCAACTTCTTAAGGTTACTTATAAAGTACACCTTTCCATTTTCAAGGTCTACAAACACAACAATGCAGTTGATTGATTCCTTCAGTCAACATCTGCTGTGATTTAAGACAGGAGCTGGAAAAGGGGACTTGGGCCGATATTCTGTCAAAGCAGAGGAGATGACCATGTAGACATAAATAGTACATACCATTACATCTATAATCCCAGCACACGGGATGTGAAGGCGGGATGATATAAGTTCAACCCTAAGTAGTATGTGATTGTCTAAAAAGAAACTAACTGGAAAAAAAAAAAATGGTAGTAAGTTCAGAATTGCTGGCTCACAGGGGAGTGAAAGGAGAGGCCTGAGATCCCTCTAAAGGCCTCCTCTTTTAACAGGTACCACCAGAAACTTACAGAGAACCCAAGTGGAAGAGTAACAGCAAGCTGGAGGATGGACAGTGGTGGAAATACAAAGCAGAAGTTGAGGGCTAAACTGGGTGGACAGAAATGAAGGAAGAAAAGTAGTGAGGTCTTTCTGTGAAGTCTGGCATATGACTGTATGGAGAAGACACCAAATATTTTTTAAAAATGACTGGAATTTCTGGATTTCTGTAAATAAGCAGTGACATTTAAAAATAAGGAGATACTGAAGCTGGAGAAATGGCTGAGTCGATAAGAATACTTGTTGCTTCTGCAGAGAACTCCAAATCGGTCCCCAGTACTCATATGGTGGCTCACAGTCACTCATAACGGCAGTTTCAGGTGACCTCCAAGGGCACCAGGCAAGAAAGTGATGTACACACATATATGTGCATACAACACACACAGATATACAAACTAGACTTAAAAAGAAAGACATACACAGCTGGGATGGGGAACCAGGGTAACAGACTGTTGTGTAAGGCAAATTTAGTCAGTGTGTATGCGACCACCTGATGGAAGACTGAAGGTAAAGCCTCAGACACACCAGCCTTACGCCAACGCTTTTCCTAAAGTTGTTCCTGATCCTGGTCTAATTTAACTTACCTTTAACTGAAGTGGTGCGTGCAGCTGATCAAGGAGAGAAAAATCATGCCTCCCTCCTAAAGGGCCTGTAACTGGATGGCCACGTCAGCTGGGGATCACCCGGCCCCTATGAATCTTCCTATCCTGGTGTTCGTCCCAGCAATGCAAATTCCTGGGTCCCTCACCTCTTCCAGTCACCGCAGGAGCCACTTACCTCTGCCGGACAGTGGATCCCGCAGCCCGGGCGGCCACCGCTTTGCTGGGAGAGCGTCCAGAGGAGCCCACGTTGGTGCCACTGGGCGTTGGACCCGGCTGCGGAGAGAAGCAGACAGTGAACATCGCGGGTCGGGTCCTCTTCCCACCCCCGACCCCACACACAACCGAGAAGCAGGGAAGAGCAACGAGGTCCCGGAAAGAGAAGGAGACGAAGATGGGCTAGTGCGCCCCATGGAAGCGGGGACCACGCACCATGCTAATGTCTAAGAACAGTGGGCACAGGAGGCACGAAGAGTGTAGTCAGGAAGTTGCCGAGCACTCGGAACACTAGTAGACACAGGCTCTGGAACCGCCCCCGGCCGGCTGGCAGGGTCTTCGCAGACTCTAGGATGTCTGGACTGTCCTAAGATATGCCTGTAAAAATTATGCTGAGAACAGCTGGGCCGTGCGAAAATAAAGATCTTTCGCTTCTTTTATTTAATTTATTTAGCGTCTTTCATATGGTCAAACGTCACCAAATTGAAAGCTTTGAACACCTTCCCGCGAGAAATTAAGTCAGGCATTTTCTTGGCGCCCACAGATTTATCGCTGATGTGTCCTAAACTGACGCAGGCGTAGTTGCGCTGGGTCGACTTACAGTAGCCGGCGGGGGCCCGGGGCGGAGCTTGCAGGAGCTAGCAGAAGCTCGTGCGGAGAGCGCAGGCGCGGCGAATCTACCATGGCCGAAAACCTGTACCGAACCCGTTCCCGGGTTTACAGCCCATCTGTGCTGTTTCTGCACCCAGACATGGGTATAGGCGGTGCCGAGCGGTTAGTGCTGGACGCGGCGCTGGCGCTGCAGGAGTACGGCTGTCAGGTGAAGATATGGACCGCGCACTACGACCCGAACCACTCCTTCATTGAAACCCGCGAGCTCGAGGTGCAATGCGCAGGGGACTGGCTGCCTCGCAGCCTGGGCTGGGGCGGCCGCGGCACCGCCATCTGCTCCTACGTGCGCATGGTCTTTCTGGCGCTCTATGTGCTGTTTCTCTCTGGCGACGAGTTCGACGTGGTGGTGTGCGACCAGGTGAGGCCGCCACCAATTCTAGGCTGGGGGAGGGACCTCTGTTCTAGGTTTTTAGGAACTGTCCAGCAGGAGTCCCCAGGGAGAGAACGGTCACCAGTTTTAGTATGGACCCTTTAAAATGGCAGATCGCAGGGACATCTCTCCCCCGCCCCCTTCCTTTCGTTGAAGATCCTTGAGGTAGGGCTTACATGCCTGCATTTTAAATGTTTAGATTTGGATGATTGGATCCTGGTAAGGTTGCTAACATTAAAAGTCGCCTTCTGGCCACACCTTGTATGTTTACTCTTCTTTCTTCTCTGTTATTCCTATTGTCTCTGCTTCCAGGTCCCATCCATTCCACCCTCTCCAGTCTTCTTAATACTGCCATTCCAGTACTTAGCAGTGCTATGGATTAAAGTCAAGCTAAATGTATCATGTCTCCATTAAAACTTTACCATGATCCTCATTGGTCTTTGGAGAAACATCCAGTTATTTTGTCTATACAAGTGTCTGAGCTTTTATATGGAGACCAGAGGTCAGCTAATCTCCACCTGAACATTGGAGTCAGGCTCTCTCATGGAACCTGGAACTGAAAGATTGAGCTAGACTTTTAGACAGGTATCCACTGCCATACCTGGAGCCAACTCCTAAGCCTCGCCATTTTTTTTTTTTAACATTTACTCAGGAGTAAAAGTTCAAATAGAAAGTATAATGTAAAAATTCCCCATTCCCATCCTTGAGAGGACCACTGTCAACAGTGTCTTCTACATCCTTCCAGAAATGATGTGGACCACTGTAGTATATGTGCCTGCTTCCTGATACGTCTTATTTGTACATAACTGAGATTCGGTTTACCTGCTGTTGGAAACTTTACTTTTGTTCTGCAAAAATTTGAGACATCTTTATTGATATTCAAGAACCATATCAATCTCTTGAGTGGCTGGAAAGTCCCCTTATTGAAATATCTTGTAAATACTCCAGTCTTCCCTAAAAGACACTCACATTGTAACCAGGTTTGGGGTGTGTGTGTGTGTGTGTGTGTGTGTGTATGTGTGTATGTGTGATCCTAGGTGTGACAGGAGATGTGACACTAGATGTGACATCCTCATACTGACTGCACTTATCTCACTTCTTACACAGCCCTCTGAGGAAACTCCTGAGAGGCGGGAGGCAGTTATGGGTCATGGAGTAGCTCACTGTAAATGTCAGTAGCAGTTTCTCCAGCTTTTACTTCCAGCGGTGTCACCTTATTCTCTCACGAGCTGTACTCGGCCACCCAGTGCTTTTACCCACAATGGATACCTCTGTACTCTAAGCAAGCAAACAGGTAGAAATAGCCACAGATGCTCCAGAGATTCTTTAATTATGATCCTGAGTTGCACTGAACCACCCTGAGGAAGCTGTGTATTCATGGTTAATGTAGACATTTACCCAAATCCTATGGATTCAGTAATACCAGGCGGCTAGGCTATAACAGGAAAAGAATTGTGGCCATGGCGGTTGAGGCGACCAGTCACTTACCTACTGTTTTACCTTCATTAGGTGTCTGCCTGTATCCCCGTGTTCAAACTGGCCAGACGGCGTAAGAGGGTCCTGTTTTACTGTCACTTCCCAGATCTGCTGCTTGCTCAGAGGAATTCAGCTCTGAAGAAGTTCTACAGGGCGCCCATCGACTGGATCGAGGAATACACCACAGGCATGGCCGATCGCATCTTGGTCAACAGCCAGTACACAGCTTCCGTCTTTAAGGAAACCTTCAAGACCCTGTCTCACAGAAATCCTGATGTACTCTACCCATCTCTGAATATCGGCAGCTTTGACTTGGCCATCCCTGAAAAGATAGACGACCTCGTCCCCAAGGGGAAACAATTCCTGTTCCTCTCTATCAACCGATACGAAAGGAAGAAAAATCTGCCCTTGGCACTGAGGTCCCTAGTCCACCTTCGTGCTCGGTTGCCATCTCAAGAGTGGGAGAAGGTTCATCTTTTCATGGCTGGTGGTTATGACGACAGGATCCCGGAGAACGTGGAACACTATAAGGAGCTGAAGCAAATAGTCCAAGAGACAGACCTTGAGCGGCACGTGACCTTCCTGCGGTCCTTCTCTGACAGACAGAAGATCTCCCTCCTCCACGGCTGCCTGTGTGTGCTCTACACTCCGAGCAATGAGCACTTTGGCATCGTCCCTCTGGAGGCCATGTACATGCAGTGTCCAGTCATCGCCGTTAATTCCGGTGGGCCCTTGGAGTCTATAGTCCACAAGGTCACGGGGTTTCTGTGTGAGCCTGACCCAGTGCACTTCTCAGAAGCCATGGAGAAGTTCATCCACAAACCATCCTTGAAAGCAACGATGGGCCTGGCTGGGAAAGCCAGGGTGGCCGAGAAGTTTTCCGCTGATGCATTTGCAGATCAGCTGTACCAGTACGTCACCAAACTGGTGTAGCCAGGAGAGCATGATGTAGGGTCTGGATGCTACGTGCACTGCAGTAGTCAGGAGAGCATAATGTAGGGTCTGTAGGCTACGTGCACTGCAATCCCTCTTATGGGTTGTAGAAGCGCCTTTGAAACCAAAAGAGGAGGAAAAAAATACAAAAAGGAGCTAGAATCTAGTGCTAGTGAGATAATTTTTTTTAAGTAGACTTGAGTCTTGAGTGTGAGCCACCTGTCCACTACACCTAACTGTCATTTTCTGAAAATATTCTTAGTGCTGTAATCATTCCAAACCTCATCAGTATTGTTGACAGTATGGTAGCAAAGACTACTTTAATTCTATTCTTCTGGGTTATTGTTCCTTTATATATAAAGGTTTAATCATCCAGTGCCTTAATTGGCTTTAGTAGTTTAGGTCTTACATCGTCACAATCAGTTGATTTGACTTCAGAGTGGGATGGGGACGGGGCCACTGTGGTTCTCATGCTCAGTTTACTTAAAGTGTTCTCTAGTAGCTGCTAGGAAGTTTTTGTTGAAATTTTGGCTGGATCCATAGCAAGAGTGCTCAGTATTATTTATTGTTTTGGTTTTTTGTTTCATTTTTTTTTTTTTTTTTTTTTTTACTGCAACTTGACAATAAAAGATATTTAGCATCAGAAGTGACTAGAACATTAGGTCTGGGCCTGGAGCTCTGACTTCGTCTTGTTAAATAATTAAACCTGTAGTTGGAAAAGTAGGATAAACAAGATAGTTGACATGAAGGAATACCACACATCACACGTTTTGGCTTACCGTGTCAGAACTACACACGCTTGGCCTTATGTCTTTGAGCCTGTGACAGAACAGTGTATTGAGGCAGGAAGCAAAGGCAAAAGGGGTCCAATATCCCTTTCTAGAAAATGTCCTTTGGTGACCTGATTCTCTTCCACTGGCCCTCGCTACAAAAGTCCTATCACCTCTCAGTAACAATGTGGGCTGGGCCCAAGCCTCAGGGCACAGGCCTTTGGGAGCTGTGTCAGAGTTCTCTAGATTAGCAAACAGCACCTACAGAATAAATTCCCAGAAGAATGACTTACAGGCTAATCCAACAATAAACAGAAAGTCCAGAAATTCAGTAGTTGTTCAATCCATGAGGCTGGATGTCTCAGCTGGTCTTCAGTATACACTGGAGTCCCAGTGGAGTAGGCTGCATTGCCGTTGAAGGAATGGACTTGCCTGCAAGGTAAGGACAAGCAAGCAAAGAGCAAAAGCTTCCTCCTTCCATGTCCTCACATAGGCTGCCAACAGAAGGCATGGCACAGACTAGAGGTGTGTCTTCCCACCTGAAGATCCAGATTGAAGGAAGAGCTACCAACTCCAAATTAAGCAAAAGTCCCTCCCAGGCGTGCACTCCATTGTTAGATTTTAGTTCATTCCAGATGGAGTCAAGTTGACAACCAAGAATGGCCACCACCGGGGATACTCCGCATCTGAACTGTATACCAAGCTTCATATTCCAGACATGTTTCTTAATGTCATTGGTGTCTCCAGCCCGCGTAGTGTTTGTATCGTATTCTCTGCAGATTTTAGCATGCCAGTGTTTCCTGTCCTTCACGTAAATACCTTTGTGTGAAGCTTGCTTGACCCACCACTCACCTCTCAACGTCCTTATCCCTTTGACACTGCCCAGTAATAACTGTTCGTTGTTGTTTACCTGTTGCTTGTAAGTGCAAGTATTAAAGCAATTTTAAAGGTAAATTCACCTGTAAGAATATAATAAATACCTATAATCAAATGGTCTAGTTTATGGTTGCGAGCACAGAGCCAAAGAGCCTGCCTGACTTAGAGGGAAGTAATCTCTGCCTAACACCTCAACTTCTTCATCTTTGAAGTAGGGTAATTGTCCTGTCATTCTTCCCTGGAAGGGTGATTGTGACAGATTTCAACAGTAGAGTATCTGGAGGTTTAAAAGGACTAGAAGTCTCATATGAACTCAGGCCACAGTCAGAGACCACTTTGTTGAGGCTCCATAGAAATTAGTTTAAATCTCCCCAGTTTTAGTTTAAATCTGTATCTCGGGAGTATTTTTTTCCAGGTCCAATACCAAAAAGGAGCTTCCCCAAATAAGGATGTCACACCTGGTTCTATGGAATTTGGTTTCCCTAGTGTTTTGGAAGATCCAGTAAAGTAGGTCTTCCCAATTTTGTGGTTTGGTTCATACGTTTGAGAATATAGCCTTTCGGGGAAAACCTGACAGCTCTGACCGTTTGATTCAAGACTGGTGGATTTGGTCACATGATCTGTGTCGACAGCTTACTCACTGCAAGCACAAAATCTATTGCTTCTTTTGAGTGTTTATCATTCCAAAATGAACTCTGGGTTCCTGGTACTTGTCTTCCTTGTCCTGAGCCCGTGGATGACAGAAAACTTCCCAGGCCTAGACAGACTGCAGAGTTCTACCTGCGCTGTCTTGACTCTGGGCTCCTGGATGAACAGCTGAGGGTGGAGCTTTCCCCACAGGGTGTCCAGAACTTGCAAAATTGCATTCAGTGGTAAAATAACATGGACCACTGGAACTGACTTTTGGCCTCATCAGTAATAATTCTAGCATTAGGGAACCAGCCCTTCTTGAATGCTATCAGAGATGCACAATAGACATTCATTTAATCCTCTTATGAAATCCAATGTCCCTTTGCAGATGAGTGAAGGTAAACTATTTGCTTCATCACAGCCTGGAGCCCCACCCTACCTGCTTCAGTCATCAAGCTCCATGCTTGTCTGCCTCGAACCTCTCACCACAGCACTGCTATGGTGCTTGCTTGGGCCCTGGGCTCAGAAAGGCTTCACTGTTACCACTTGATCCTTGGGTGGTCTGAGGTTGGTGTGATTCTCCATCATCTTGGAAAGGCCCAGACAAATGAAAGCCATAACCAAGTGTACACAGTTGAAAAATGTCAGAGCCAGGGTTCAACCCATCTTGCCTCTAGACCTCAGACTGGCCAGGATTTCTCAGTTTGCTCCCCTGAGACACAACTACCATGTCCCTCATACATGCACACCCAGTTGGAGTGAGGATGGCCTTGTATACAGAAGGTATGAACTTGTTCAGTGGCAGGCTGTATTATTGGGGTTCTTCCTCGAGATGTTCCCATGGCCTCTGAACCTTTCCATGTGGTCTAAAAGCTTGTAGAGCTCACCCTGGGTTACCATGCTTCTTCACAGCATCCTTCAAAGGTAACTACAGGCACCTTTGAGGTGGGAAATCAGATGTACATCTGGGAAGTATCGATACCGTAATTGAAGCCTGGTGTCTTGGTCTTAATTTGGGTTTTATTGCTGTAAAGAGACAACCATGACTCTTATAAAAGAAAACATTTAGTTGGGGCTGGCTTACAGTTCAGAGATTTAGTCCATTATAGTTATGGTGGGAAACATGGTGCCACACAGACAGGCATAGAGTAAAGGGAGCTGAGAGTTGAGCTGAAGAGAGCAGGAGACTGTATACCACACTGGGCATAGCCTGAACATACACATTTCCTTCAACAAGGCCACACCTACTCCAACAAGGCCACACCTCCTAAAATGCCACTCCCTATAGGCCAGGCATTCAAACACAAGAATCTATATGGCCATACCTAATGCAAACACCACACCTGGGTTTCAGAACAGCCTAGGACAAGAGTTCCTCAGCTCTGCCAATGCCTCTTCACCACCTTCTAAGCTGCTGCAGGTTCCACTCCGCTTGCTCTGCATCAAACACTGTTGCCAGCCTTCACTCACACACCCAGTCTGTTGTCCCAAGTCTTAACTGCTGGCAGCTAGTTGCTTCACACCTGTCACTAACTGCCCTGAGACTTCCTTTCTCTGCAGTTCAGCTCCCAGAATCTGACAGATTCCATAGGTCACCCAACCTAATTTGTTCTTATGCAGGTGAATAACAAACATAAGAGAGAGGGATCAGCCTGAAGCCACCTGTCTGAAGGGACAGCCGGAGCCCTCCTTTGTCTTTGTGCAACCCCCTTCCAGCATGTCCACCATACCTGTACTCACTTATCTCATGCCACTCTGAATTTCCTCCTTCATTCCTAACCCCAGCCCAACCCCCTGCCGCTCTGTGCCCCATGGAGGACCACCAGCTTTCCTAATGGCAGGTGACTAAACAAGCTGGTTATACAGCCAAAGATGAATGGGAAGAGATTAGGGGGAGTGGGGGCACATTCCAAGCTACCTGGAGCCAAAGGTGCTCCCCAGGGATCCATAGACCAGGGTCAAGAAGGAACAAAGTCTACAGTAAAGGGGGACCAGGCCAGGATGTTTTGTTTTGTAGATTTGTTTGAGCTTTTTTTATTTTGTTTTGTTGGGTTTTGTTGGTTGGTTGATTGGAGTTTTGTTGTTGTTGTTATGGGGTTGGTTGGGTTTTTTTGTTTTGTTTTGTTTTGTGAATTGTCTGTTTTGATTATTTAGTCTTAATGGAAAAGCTCAGAGTCCTTATTTATTTCAGTGTATACTTGTACTGAAATCTTGCTATGCCATAAATATGTGCAACTAACATGGGTCAACTAAAAATTTTTAAGCTAGGTATAATGGCTTGAATACCAGCACTTCAGGAGACGGGGGGTGGGAAGGGGGGAAGAATAGGGCCCATGAGAAAAGTCAGTGGGTAAAAATGCTTGCCACCAAGCCTGACATCCTAAATTCAGTCCCTGAGATCCCCATGGTAGAAAGAGAACTGATTCCCACAAGTTGTCTTCTGACTTATACACCCATACACGAATACATGTTAAAAAGGAAAAAATTTAAATTATGAAACAGATTTTTAGTTGGATACAGTGATGTATGACTTTAACCCCAACACTTGGGAGAAACAGAGCTGGGTGGATCTGAGTTCCAGAATAGCCTGGTCTACAGAGCAAGTTCCAGGCCAGCCAGTGTTCCACAGTGAGACCCTGCCTAGATATCTAAATATTTTAAAAGAATCTTGCCTTTAAAAAAAGGAACTGTAGAAACAATCCTCCTGGTCATTTGTTTTTACAGCGTAGTATTGGACATCAATGTGTCCAACTAATGCCCTGAAATGTACATTACTCTATAATAATTTCTTATTGTTATATATTGAGATTGCTTCAACTTTTTGCTACCATAAGCATCTCAGTGGAATGATGACAGATTTAAATTCTAAAAGCAAATATTTAAAATTTTGAACAGCAAAAATTGGAAGGCAAAAATATGAAAAAAAAAAAAAAAAAAAAAAAAAAAAAAAAAACGAAAGACATGAAAAGAAGATTGCAGCAACTGCCTGGCATCACACGCACATCTAAGGATGCAGGTCTCAAACACTGAAAATTCCTTGCCCTCAGTGATGGTTTTAGAACCAAGTTACCACACTAACCAACTCAGATCCAGCCGAACTGTGGGTTTACTTTGCATTGTGGAATACAGAAATCTAAGGATATTTCAGTTCATAGAGTAAACATGTGTGGTCCTGGGAGCCATCTTCTGGAACACAGAGCAGTGTGGTCCTAATGCTTGCAAGTGGCTGAAATGTGAGCTCTAAGAAGAAGAGAGGATTTCAAGAAGCTACTGGGATAGATCATATAATCCAAGGAAAATTGGGCATATGTGGGAATGTCACTAAGCTTGGCATTTTAAGTGATCCACTTAATGGATCCTACTGGCTCACCAGAAGGGAGCCAGCACTCTCTCAGAAAAGATGTCAGAGAAGGACTGCTGGACACTCTTGGTTCACGGGACTTCCCTTGCTTCAGCAAAGGAGTCCCAAAGGCAAGTGAGAGATGTTCTCCCAGCTCAGCTCATCTAATGAGCTACCTTGAAGTCCATCAGCTAAGGCCAGAACCCCAGGCCACCTAAAAGCACAACTTATCCAGCTGGGAACAGAGCAAGGAATAAGCAGGGAAGGACAAGCAAACTGTCCCCAGGAGAGCTAGGCAGACAGAGCAGGTGGCTCCCCAGTGCTTAGTGTGACAACCCTTAAAAACACCCCAAGGGGCTCTGACAGCCATCCAGCACTTCCCACTTACTCTGTATCCATTGTTCCCATGACCTATCTCACCAGTGTGTACATAGGACCTGCCATGTGCAGGAGACTGGAGGAAAGAAACGATGTTACCAGCTTCAGACACTTAGACCTCTGTAATTCTGCAGCACTTCACAGTTTTACTGAGACGTGACTGTTTCTTTGCTCACATTTTGGGATCATATTTTACCTGTATCTTAATTTCTGTAAGTTTTTACACGTTTATTTTGTGTTTGGCAGTGCATGCACACATGCCATGTCACACATGTGGAAGTCAGAGGACAACTTGAGAAAATCAGTCCTCTCCTTCCACCATGTGGATTCCAGGCCTTGATGGCAGCCTGTCAGGCTTGGTTTAGTCATCTCTCCAGCCCCTAGATCTTAGTTTTGACAATTTTTCCAATTTGTTTTCCTTTTATTGGGAATAGATTCTTTTCTCATACAATATATCCTAATAACAGTTTCCCAACCCTCTACTCCCAATTCCTCCCCCTCATCTTCTCTCCCCTCGAGATCCACTCCCTTTCTGACTCTCATTTGAAAAGAACAGGCTTCTGAGAGATAACAAACATGACAAAATAAAAAATAATAAGATAAAGCCAAAACCATCACATTGAGGCTGGGCAAGGCAACATGGAAAAGAACCCCATGAGCAGGCACAGGAAGCAGAGGACTCCTTGTTCACACATTCAGTCCTTCAAACACACTAAACTGAAAGTAATAACATATGTGTGGAGAGCCTGGTGCAGATCCATACAAGCCCTGTGCCTGCTGCTTCCATCTCTGAGTTCATATGAGCCTTTCTTAGTTGGTTTAGAGGGCCTTGTTCTCCTGGTGTCTTCCATCTCCTCAGGATCTTTACTCTTTCTGCCTCCTCTTCTTTGAGGTTCCTTGTGCTCTGAGGGAAGGGATTTGATGAAGTTCTTCAATTTAGAGCTTTGTGTTCCGAGGACTTCATAATGTCTGGCTGTGGGTCTCTTCCCATCTAGTACAGCAGGAAGCTTCTCTGATGACAGTCGACTAAGACACCAATCTATGAGTATAGCAGAATTTCATTAGGAGTCAGTTATTACAGTTATTGATACTGTAGACCAGTAAGTAGTGTTTGGATTTACCCTAAGTCTCTGGGTTATATTTAGTCTCTTGTTCTTGGTCACCGAAGCAGTGACTGTTATGGGTTCCTTCTCCTGAAGTGGGCTTTAAGTTTACATAGATGTTGGTTGACTACTCCCCAAGTTCTGGACCAACATATCATAGGTCAAAAGGTTTGTGGCTAAGTTGGTGTTTACTTTTCTTTTCTGGTAGCCTTCAGAGTGTATTTCCATATCAAAGTCACTAGAACATAGAGTTGAAGGCTCCATTCAGTAGTCACCAGCTCAACTTCTCCATGTTTAATGAGTTGTGTGTGTGTGTGTGTGTGTGTGTGTGTGTGTGTTGTCTCTGGTAATGGATCAGTTTGTGGAGAGTAACCCATTGTCTTAGCAACAGCCTGGGTTGTTTGGGGATTTCCATAGGACTCCCTTGGTTAACAACTTAATTGAATGCAACCCAGTCCCTCTACTGGAAGCTTCTTTGGTGACAAGAAATGGCCAATTGCAACTCTCTATCCCTATTATGAGGAGAACTGATGAATACTGTCTTCCATATAGTTGAGGAAGTTTCTACGGCATTAGGTCTCCATAGCATTCCTCAAATGCCCCTCAATTCCAGCTGTCTCTCCCCACATTCCATCCCTCAACCCTATCTCCTTTCCCCTTCCTCATATAATCCTCCTGTTCCTATCCCCACCTGTCCCCAGTCCACCCATATCATTTATTCTATTTCCCGCTCTCAGGGAGATCCATGTGCCCCTGCTCCTCTATACCTTACCTGCCTGGGTCTGCAGATTGCACCTTGGTTATATCATTTATTTAATGGTCAATATCCACATGTAATATAAACATACTGTATTTAACTTTATGAGTCTGGATTACCTCATTCAGAATAATTTTTTCTACTTCCATCTATTTGCTTGCTTATGTACTTTTGTACTTGCTTATGTACTTATGATAGGATGAAACTTCCTTTGGGTATAGAGGCCCAAGAGTAGTAGCTGATCTTGAGGTACATCAATTGCCAGCGTTCTAAGGAATTACCATACTGATTTCCATAGTGGCTGTACAAGTTCAGACTCCTGTCAGCAGTGGAGAAGTGTTTCCCTTTATCCTACATCCTCACCAGCATAAGTTGTCCTCTGGGTTATTAATCTTCGCCATCCTGACAGGTCTAAGATGGGATCTCAAAGTAACTTGATTTACATTTCTCTGATGACTGAGGATGTTGAGCATCTAAGTATTTCTCAGTCATTTGGGTTTCCTCACAGACCATATGAAACTCAAGAAGAAGGAAGACCAACGTGTGGATGCTTCAGTTGTACTTAGAGGAGGGAACAAAATAATCATGAGAGGTAGAGGGAGGGAGGGACCTGGGAGGAAGAGAGGAGAGGGAGGGAAAAGGGGGCCAGGATCAGGTGTGGGAGGAGACAGAAAGAAGTACAGAAGGTCAGAAAATTGAACGTAGGTTTGTAGCAGTGGGGGGTGGGAACTGGGAATAGCCACTAGAGAGTCCCAGATGCCAGGAAAGCAAAACGGTCCCAGGACCCCACAGGAATGGCACTAGCTGAAATACCCAACAAAGGGGAAATAGAACCTGTAGAGACCATATCCAGTAGATAGGCACAACACCCGGTCGAGGGATGGGGCCACCCACCCACCTCAAAAATATTAATCCAGAATTCCTCCTGTCAAAAGGAAATGCAGGGACAGAGTGTGGAGCAGAGACTGAAGGAAAGGCCATCCAGAGACTGACCCACCTAGGGATCCATCCCATCTGTAGAGACCAAACCCAGACACTACTTCTGATGCCAAGAAACACTTGTTGACAAGAGCCTGGTATAGCTGTGCCCTGAGAGGCTCTGCCAGAGCCTGACCAAGACAGATGCAGATACTTACAGTCAACCATTGGACTAAGCACGGGGACCTCAATGGAGGAGTTAGGGGGAGGACTGAAGGAGCTAAAGGGGATTGCAACCTCATAGGAAAACCCACAGTATCAACTAACCAGATCCCCTACAGCTCCCAGGGACTAAACCACCAACCAAAGAGTACACATGGAGGGACTCATGGCTCCAGCTGCATATGTAGCAGAGGATGCCTTATCTGGCATCATTGGGAAGGGAGGCCCTTGATCCTTTGGATGCTCGATGCCCCGGCATAAGGGGGTAGAGAGATGCTAGGGCAGTGAGGTGGGAGTAGGTGAGTGGTTAGGGGAGCACCCTCATAGAGGCAGGGGAGGGGGGATGGGATAGGGGGCTTTGGAGGGGAAACCGGGAAGGGGGACAACATTTGAAATGTAAATAAATAAAATAACCAATTTTTTTAAAAGAAAATTCTTTGTTGGATCTGTATCCCATTTTTAATTGGATTATTTGGTTTTTTGATTTCTAGTTTATTGAGTTCTTTGTATATTTGGATATTAGTCCTCTATTAGATGTAGAGTTGGTAAAAAAAAATTTTTCTCATTCTGTAGGCTGCCACTTTTTCCAAATGCCTGTCCTTGTCTTCTGTGCCAATGAGTTCAAGGCTCTTCTGTACTTTCTCTTCTCTCATGTTCAATGTATCTATCTGGTTTTATGTTGAGATCTTTGATCCATTTTATGGTGAGATCTTTGATCCATTTGGACTTGAGTTTTGTGTAGAGTAATCAGTATGGATCTGTTTGCATTTTTCTACATGCAGACACCCAGTTTTATAGAAGATGCTTTTTTTTTTTTTCCCAGCGTGTATTTCTGGCTTCTTTATAAAAAAAAAATCAGATGTCCATCGGTGTGTGGATTTCAATAGGTGTTTGGGTCTTCAACTCAATTCCATTGGTCAATTTGTCTGTTTTTATGCCAACTCTATGTGGTTTTTATTGCTAAAGTTCTGTCGTACGACTTGAAATCAGGAATGTGGGGACCTCCAGCAGTTCTGTCATTGTATAGGACTGTTTAACTATTCTGTTTGTTTGTTTGTTTTGTTTTGTTTCCCATAAGAAGTTGAGACTTGTTCTTTCAAGTTCTGTAAAAAGAAGTGTTGGAATTTTGATGGGAATTGCATTGAGTCTGCAGACTGCTTTTGGTAGGATGGCCATTTTTACTATATTCGTTCTACTGATTCATGAGCATGGGAGCTCTTTCAAGCTTCCAGTATCTTCTTCAATTTTTTTCATCAAAGACTTGAAGCTTTTGTCATACAAGTCTTTCACTTGCTTGGCTAGAGTTACCCCAAGATATATTATATTATTTGAAGCTACTGTGAAAGGTGTTGTTTGCCTGATTCTTTCTAAGTCTGTCACTAGTATGTAGAAGGGCTACTGATTTTTATGAGTTAATCTTGTATCCAGCCACTTCACTGAAAGTGTTTATCAGCTGTAGGAGTCTCTCAGTAGAATTTTTAAGGTCATTTATGTATACTATCATATCATCTGCAAATAAAGATATTTTGACTTCTTGCTTTCCAATTTGTATCCCCTTTAATCTCTTTCAGTTGTCTTATTGCTTCACGCTAAGACTTCAAGTGTTATATTGAATAAATATGGAGAGTGTGCAACCTTGTCTTGTTCCCGATTTTTGTGGAATTGCTTTGAGTTTCTCTCCATTTAAGATGGTATTGTCTACAAACTTGCTGTAATTTTCCTATATTATGTTTAGGTATGTTCCTCTCCACTAATTTCTCCAGGACTTTGAACATGAAGGGGTGTTGAATTTGTCAAAGGCCCTTTCACTAACAAAATTATCAGTGTGTGTGTGTGTGTGTGTGTGTGTGTTAGAGAGAGAGAGAGAGAGAGAGAGAGAGAGAGAGAGAGAGAGAGAGAGAATCTCTGTGTGTGTTTCTTTCAGTTGGTTTACATGGTGGATTACATTTATTGATTTTTTTATATTGAACCATCTCTGCATCTCTAGAATGAAGTCTATTTGATTACGGTGAGTGATCTTTTTGATGTGCTCTTGAATTCAGTTTGCAAGTATTTTATTGAGTATTTTTGCACTTATATTAATAAGGGAAATTGGTCTGCAATTCTTTCTTTGTTGGGTCTTTGTGTGGTTTGAGTATCAGGGTAACTGTGGCCTCATTACATTCAATGTTTTTATTTTGTGAAATAATTTGATGAGTTTGGGTATTAGTGCTTCTTTGAAAGTCTACTAGAATTCTGTACTAAAACCATCTGGCCCTTGATTTTTTTGATTGGGAGACTTTTAATGACTGATTCTATTTCACTAAGTATTATAGGTCTATTTAAGTCGCTTGTCTGGTCTTGATTTAACTTCTGTAAGTGGTACCTATTGAGAAAATTATCCATTTCTTTTAGAATTTTCAATTTGGTGGAGTACAGTCTTCTAAAGTATGTCTTATGAGTCTCTGGATTTCCTCTGTATCTGCTGTGATGTCTCCCTTTTCATTTCTAATTTAATTTGCTAATTAGGATATTCTCTCACCACCTTTTAGATCAGTTGGATAAGGGTTTGTCTATCTTGTTGATTTTCTCAAAGAACCAGCTCTTTGTTTCATTAACTCTTTGTATGTTCTCTTTGTTTCTATTTTACAGATCCTGACCCTCAGTTTGATTGCTTCTTGACAACTACTCCTCTTGGGAATGATTACTTCTTTCTGTTTGAGAGCTTTCAGGTGTTCAATTAAGTTGCTAATAAGTGATCTCTCCAGTTTTGTTTTGTTTGTCTGGTTGGTTGGTTAGTTGGTTGGTTGGTGGTTGGTTGGTTGGTGGTTGGTTGGTTGGTTGGTAGTTGGTTGGTTGGTTGGTTGGTTGGTTGGTTGGTTGGTTTTAGGTAGACTCTTAGTGCTATAAACCTGACTCTTAGGTTTATAAAAAGAACCACTTTCAATGTGTCCCATAAAATTGGGTATACTCTTTATTCATTTTAATTGAATTCTAGAAAGTCTTTAGTTTCTCTCTTTCTGTCTTGACCCATTTTTGATTCAGTAGGGAGTTGTTCCATGTTCATGAGTTGTTGTTGATATGTAGCTTTAATCATCAGTGGTGGTCTAATAGGATACAGGGAGTTATTTCAGTATTCTGATGTCTGTTGAGACTTGCTTTGTGTCTAAACATGTGAATCAATATGTGATTTAAGATGTGTTTATTTTACAAACTTGAGTGCTTTTGTGTTTGCTGCATAGATGTTAACAATTAAAATGTCATCTTGGTGGATTTTTCCTTTATGAGTATGCAGTATTCTTCCCTATCTTATTGGACTTTTTTGGAGTCTATTTTGATAGTATGAAAATACACCAGCTTGCTTCTTAGGTCTGTTTGCTTAGAATATCTTTTTCCAATTTTTTACTCTAAATGTCTATCCTTGATGTTGAAGTGTGTTTCTTGGATGCAGCAGCAGGTCAGATTCTGTTCCATATCTAGTCTGTGTCTTTTTGGGGGGAGGGGGCATTGAGACCATTGACATTGAGAGCTATCAATGACCAGAATTGTTGATTCCTGTTATTTTAGTGGTGGTGATGGTGGTGGTGGTGGTGGTGGTGGTGGTGGTGGTGCTAGTGGTGTGTGAGTAAGTATGTTTCCTTTCTTTTGAATCTGCTAGCCTAATATTTATTGTCTATGTTATCATAAATGCAGTTAGCCTCTTATGTTGGCGTTTTCCTTCTAGCACCTTCTAAATATATATTGTTTAATTTTGGCTTTACAATTGAATATATTGGTTTTCCATCTATGATGATTGAAAGTTTGCTTAGTATAGTAGTCTTGGCTGACATCTGTGGTCTCTTAGACTTTGCAACACATCAGTCCAATCTTGGGCTGTGGCTCGAATGGGCATGGGTCCTGTTTTGTTGAGCTGTGGGTCCCAAATCTGTTGTCTCCAAGGGGCTGGGACTGAGGCTCAGAGAAGCAGAGGCGGGGGAATTTGACTGTGTTCACTCCACGCTGGGCGGACATCAGGCTGTAAGAAGCTACAGGACTCCATTTCAGGGGTGAGGGAACACAGTCTGGGGTCCTGTGGAGGCCGAAGCTCTTGGGTTGGGGGTCCCAGGCCAGGAGGCAGTCAGGAACCAACTGGTCTCAGGCCCTTGGGCTCTCGGGCACTGCTGAGAGGCCACAGAAGGACCGAGGTGGGACGAATGAGCTGGATCAACCCTCAGCTGAAAGGGGGGAGGGGAAGAAGATCTGGCTTTGTCCAGTGGGCTCTTGGCCACGGCTTTGCTGGGTCTCTGCTGGCGGGAGATTAGACTGCAGCTCTGTACTTGAAGACCTTCTCCACAGTTCCCCGTCCCCATTCCCTATGATACCTTTCAATCATCATAGATGGAAAACCAAGATATTCAAGTTCTTTGGGGCCCTAAAGAAGAGAGATAGTTCATGGTCTCAAGATATGGTCTTGAGATATTTATTGTCATGGCAAAAAATGGATGAAGCTATACCCCCAGTATTCTCAGGGTGGTCCTGAGGTTAAATATCTTTTGCAAGGAGGAAGGTCTGGGAAAGAATGCTTAATTGACTACACCCTCTAGCCTTTAGGTATCTCATGAATATGGAGATCTGTCTTGAGACTCTGTGGCCTGTAGTCTTGTCCTCTGCCTGTGCTACATGACAGATGCCCACGAACCTCTCTGTGGGAGGCTGTAGCTATGTGAAAGGAGCCAGGGACCCAGGATCAAGGCCAAACTCCTACCATCCCTGAGGGTCTCCAGGGTTCAATGCCTGCTCGACCAGGTACCCAGATGCCTCTCACAGCCCCACAGTTCAGGACCTTCTGTCTTTTAGAGTCTCCATTGAGAAGTCAAATGTAATTCTAATCAGTCTGTTTTATGTTACTTCATCTTTTTCCCTTGCTGCTTTTAATATCCTTTCTTTGTCCTGTGTGTTGAGTGTTTTACTGTATAGTGAGGGGACTTTCTCATCTATTTGATGTTCTGGACTTTGGTAGATTTGTAGCTTCTCGTACTTTGATAGGCATTGCCTACATTACATTAGGAAAATTTTCTTTTATGATTTTTGTTGAAAATATTGTCCAGGTCTTTGAGCTGGGAATCTTCTCCTTCTATTCCTATTACTCTTAGGCTTGGTGTCCCTGATTTCCTGGCTGTTTTGTGTCAGGAGTCTTTTAGACTTAACATTTTTTTTTTGACCAATATACCGTTTCTTCTACTGTGTCTCCAGCTTCTGAGATTCTCTCTTCCATCTGCTGTCTTCTGTTGGTGAAGCTTGCCTCTGCAGTTCCTGCTTGAATTCCTAACTTTTTCACTTTCAGAATCCCTTCCATCTATGTTTTCTTTATTGATTGTATTTCCATTTTCAGGTGTTGAACTGTTCCATCCATTTCCTCCCACTGTCTCTGTTGACCTACATCTCCTCTTTAAGCACCTCTATCATCTTCATAGAGTGGTTTTAAGGTCCTTATTTTGTGCTTCAGCTATGTTGGAATATTCAGGGCCTGCTGGAAGGATAACTAGGTAGGAGACATATTGCCATGGCTGTTATTGATTGTATTCTTACACTGGAGTCTACACATTTGAGATTAGGATGATTATAGGTCTTGGTGCTGGTTTCTACATTTGTCTTTGTTAGGTGGGTGTTTTGTTCCTTGGTTTCTGTTTTCTCTTTGGATTTTCAGACAGTGTGATGGCCGTGTGGCACTGATAAGAAATTTTCTTTAGGCCTGACAGTTGTGTCCACTGAGGGTGTCTCAGTTAGGGTTTTACTGCTGTGAACCATGACCAAGACAAATCTCATAAAGGACAATATTTAATTGGGGCTGGCTTACAGGTTCAGTAGTTCAGTCCATTATCATCAAGGTGGGAGCAGGACAGCGTCCAGGCAGGCATGGTGCAGGCAGAGCTGAGAGTTCTACATCTTCATCTGAAGGCTGCTAGTGGAAGACTGACTTCCAGTCAGCTAGCATGAGGGTCTTAAGCCCACACCCACAGAGACACACCTACTCCAACAAGACCACACCTCCTAATAGTGCCACTCCCTGGACCAAGCATATACAAACCATCACAGGGGGTTCCAGGTAAAATGTGTTTCTGGGTATTGGGAGCTGACTTATAAGTTATTCTCTGTCAATGAAATGAGCCAATTCAAGCCAAATTAAAGAATATAAAGGCAGGTTTAATGGGAAGCTGCTCTCAAGATGGTTCACTGGTTCCAAGGAACAAGGCTATGGAAGTCCCCCCATGGGGAAGGAGATAGAGGGAAGGGGTAAGAGAAAGAGAGAAACATGCAGGGAGAGAGAAAATGCAGAGGGGGGAGACCAAAATGTCTGGATTATATAGGAAGGAGCTTCTGGGAGAAAGGAAGCCCAGTCCCTAGGCTGGAAAGTTCAGGACAGAGAGTGGGGTATGCCAGTCATACCCTGTAACAGGTAGGGACTGAGGTATGCTGATAGAACCTGGAACCCAGGTCCAATTTGGTATATAAAATGTGTACCCCAGTCACTGGCCCCAAGTCTGAATCCCAACACTGACACTTAGGGATGGTGCTAGGCAAGGGCCTGAGGGAGTTCATAAGAGGGAAGAGAGCAGATGTTTCACCAGGGTCTGCTTATTTTGTTTCCTTGGGATGGGGCAGACAGAGAGGTCACCCCAGAGGGTCTATTATAGTCCTAGGGATAAGACTGGGGGTGGTGGCATTCTGGATCTAGAGGAACAGAAAGAGAAGGAAAGATTGACAGACAGCCTACCTGCTTCCCTGGAAGGTGTTGTCTATATGGGTTAGCACAGAGTACCTGCTGGATTTGGGGCTGGGATAAAGCAACAAGCTGGGAGAGGGATGCTAGGAGGTAAAGGTCTGTGGGATCCACAGATGTGGGCAGAGGGGGAAGGCAGGCTGCAGCGGGTGTTCTGTTGCAGAGATAAGGATGGGACTGAGGGATCCAGTTTGCAGGAGAGGGAGGCATGGTAAAGGTCTTCACATGATCAGCTAGTCTGTTCCCTAGGAACGCCTGCTGCTGTTGAAAGCTGGGGTACCGGGAGCTGTTGTGGGGGTGCTGGGGTGCTGGGAAGGAAGACCTTTGTGATCCATTGGAGATAGGGTCGGAGAGGAAGGGGAGGCTGCAGCAGGCTTTCTGCTGCACAGCTGATGCTAAGACTGGAGTAAGTGGATCTGGAGGAGCAGAAGAAGAGGTGTGGCTCTGCCTTCAGCCCACTTGTTGTCCTGGCAGGAGCCGCCCTTGGGATAGCTGGGGGTGCCTGCTGGGTGACTGTGGGAGCCACAGGAAATGGGGGCGGGGAGAAGGAAGGTTGCAGCTGGTGTTCTATTGCAGAGCTGGGGAGATTGGCTGATTGGATCTGGGAGACAGAGGGGAACCTCAGTCTTGGTTTGTGTTTGTTTATTTGTCTAACAAGCAGAGAAACGTTGGGTTTAGGAGTCACGTGGCTTTAAGTGATCAGTTTTGGAGGTGTGGGTTTGTTTGAGTTTGGGTTTGCCTTGACTGCTTGCTAAAGACTGCTGTGTTTTCTCGCTGTATCTGTAGATAGACAGATGGATCTGATCCTCTCTATTTTCCTTCTGAAGGACACTTGATTTCCTTTCCTTGTTTTTTTGTCTCCATGAATGGAGTTATCTCATAATTCAATGGAAACACTTTATTTCTGATTTTTTTCTAATGTTTGACTACTCCACACACATGTAGTCTGTGATAATATTCACTCTCTGTCACCCTCTGTAACCCCCTCCCTCTCACTCTGAACACTGTATTACCAACTGATCCCAAGGGGTTATTTTCTGGAGCATGGGCAGTCTACCAGCCACTGTTCCACTAAAAAGAAGGTGAGGGAAAGGAAGAAGGAGGGGGAGAGGAGGAGGAGAAAAAGAGGAGGAGGAAGAAGAGGATGAGGAAGAGGAAAAGGAGGAAGAAGAGGAGGAAGATTGATACCACCCTCCTACCAATCTTAACTGCTAACATCTCAGGAAGGAGCAGGGCCTCTCATGGCCTCTCATTTCTCCAGCCATGATGGAATGTTAAGGGGATCTTTTCTCATGGATAGGAAGGATCCTTTGTGAAGGTGTCCTAGTTAGCAGTTTTCAAAGCACTGCTCTTCACTCTCTTAGTTCTCTATACCCCAACTTGTAAGATGTTCCCTGGGCCTTGGAGCAGGCAGTAGAGATGTCTAATATAGTTGTGCTGTTTGGGTGAACACTCTGTGTTCACTCATTCTCAGCACTTTGACCAGATATCTCTCTATAGTAACCACTGCAGAAAGGCGCATCTCTGCCCAGGTCTGAGAATGAACTTGCTATGCCTATTTAGCAAAACACCAGCGTCATCTATAGTCCCTCTGTAGAGTGAAAAATTATAAAGGCCATTTTATGAAATATGTGTAGATTTTTCGCCTTACAGAACTCGGAACTGAAAATAAGATTTCAGGCCTTCACATTCCAGGTGAAGGACACTTGCTGGATTACATTCCCCAAGCCTCGCCTAAGGCAGGAAGGCATTCCTGACTACAGATAAAGATGCTACCACCTAGGTGGGGCCATAGCCCTATAGCCGGAAAAAGTAAAGATAGTAATCTGAAATGGCAGAATAGGACACAATAGCATGGTGAAAACCACATTTTTGAGAAGAATGAGTGTGCAGAGTGATCTCACATGACTCTAGATCATTTGGGCTAGATTCTCTGAAATGTTCCACTGTTCTTGGTTACCCCTCCCTTGGTCTTCCCAGTGCTATGTTCAAAATTTGTAAAACAACCAATCATGTGTAAGCGTGCGAAAATGCCTTCCTCCCCCCACCCCATGCTATAAAAGACCCTTCAACCCACCACACGGGGCCAAAAACCCTGCTCTTGGAGCTAAAGAGTTTGTCGTTTTTGACCGCCGGCTTCTCCCCTAATAAACCTCTGCTGATTGCATCCAGGTATGGTTTCTTGTGATTTTGGGTGGCTGCAATGTCCTAAGACTTGAGGAAGGGTCTCCGGAGTTTGGAGCTCTTCACCTCCACCTCCTAACAGCAGCCCCCACCTTCCAGCTTGATGAGAGATGCCCAGCAAGAAGAAAGATTTGAATCATTTGGTTTCGAGCATGAGCATGCATTTTCCATGACTGTTTGGATTTGTTTCAGCGCAGTCGGTTGATTCCACGATCTGCAGTAGTTGTCCTCAGACACTGAGTCCACACCGTAGCTCCACTACTCCCTGCCCACTGAACACTTGAGTTGTTTGCCCCACTAGAGAGTGTACAACATGCATGTTCGAAGTTCCCATTGTCTTCGCACTGTACATAAAATTCTTGAATCACATTCTTTCAAAACTCTGTAAATGTTCTACTATCATCCAGGTCAAGTTTTCCTATAAAGTAAAATATTGAGGAACTAATCTGAAAAACAAAACAAAACAAAAAAACCCACTTCTGAAAAAAGAGGTTCCATGATTATTTAGGTGTAGGATAGTCTATTCAATCAGAAATGTGTCAAAGTAGCTAAGGGAAGGTCCAGAGAACACTGAAGCCATCAAGATAGTTTGAATTTATTTTCAGCATATCCACAAATATTTGGTCTGGTGCATCACTTTAATCCTAGCACTCAGGAGGCAGAGGCAGATAGATCTCTGTGAGTTCAAGGCCAGCCCAGTCTACAAAGCAAGTTCCAAGACAGCCAGGGCTGGTTGTTACACAGAGAAACTTTGTCAAAAACAAAAAACAAAACAAACAAACAAAAAATGGGGCGGGGCTGGGGGAGAGAGAGAAGAGAAGAGAAATGGCCAAAAATATGGGGATGGTAACGCATTGAATTCTTCTTACTATGTTGCAAGGTGTTGTGAGACTTAGCCTGGGTTCAGCAATTGGCTCGGTCCTCACATTAGCTCTATGGGATTGGTAAAAATAAATCTGTTTTAACAGAGGAAGAAGTTGAGATATGAGAGCCTTAATAAAGCTAGGAAATCACAGAGCCATGTTTAAACCCAAGCAGTTGATTCCATACCTACCGTTTGATTTTGTTCCCCCCCCCCCTTCTTTGTAGCCAAAGAATGTCCCATAAGGGAAAACAAGGCAACTTTTCCCTTCTTCAGGTCAGAAAAACTTCTAATTGCCCAAGAATAGTAAGGGGAGTTTTCATCACCAGAAAAGCACCCTGCTGGGCAGTCACAGCCTGGCTGCTGCTTTGTGGCAAAGGCACTTTTAGAGTGACCTGATTATCCCCCAGTGGGTGCCTGGGCTCTGCTGTTGGCCAACATCCAGGACCCATCTCAGACTACTCCTCATCTCATCAATTCATCCTCCTCAACTGACGGGCAAAACAACATCCAAATATGCACTGCACATCTGTGTGGGCAGATTATACATTAGCAATTCAAATCTGACGGCGGCACCGGCCATCCCTGAAAACGCATCTGTTTGGGTGAGATGCCTTGTTGTCTAGGACGGATAATAAGGCAACTCGAGCTAATCTTGAAGAACAATCAGCCCATCTTGCGAAGGTGACTGGCTGTGTGTGTTCTTGCCCTGGCAGCGTCGGAACAATGGCCCCATAATGCACTCGACTCAGCTGGCAATGAAGTCCCATCCTGATTACTAGCCATGGCTGGTGTCAATCACCACAGGATGCACCATTGTCCTCTGGTCCCCAACACAGTTTATTTACAGGAAAACAAAGGCTTTGGAGGGCTATGGCGGCTTCCCAGAGATTGCAAAATAGATTGAGCTGTCAAGCACACAAAGTAGATGAAGATTAATGAGTTGTGTGGACAATAAATATGAAGAGATGACTATGAATATGCTAATGGGCATTATCCATATACACCGTAATTGCTACCAAAATTAAAAGGTGGCATGAAGAAGATGGGTCACCGGGTGACAGGGACATAATCTTGGATGCTTGAGACCTCACCCCAGATAAGGCTCTCTACAGGTTTCCTTTCCCGATTAAGCCATCCCTAAGCACCATTGTCCACCAGCTGCCTCTGTGAGCTCCTTTCAAATGGAGCCAAGGGTCAGGTGTGGAGGGGAGGCAGGCACCGAGTTAAGTTGGGGAAAGGTGTCATTAGAATAAGAAAGGTGCTTATCAAAGGCAAGGAACTGTCAGACGAGCTCTGAATCCCCGGGGACTGGATTGATGAGGGAGGTCACTTCAGACCTCAGAGCCACTGGGATAATTATGAGAACCCAAGTGTTATTTAGATCACCTTTCAGGGGGGCAGTGGGTGATTTCTCAAAGTATTTTATTAAGCTCCATTTCGTGTTGTATTTTAATAAATGTAATTTGAAGAACAATTTCAAAACAACTAAAATTTTGCTACCATGGAGAACTTGGTTTGGGGAAATGTAAATTCTGCACACATATGGCATGGCAGAGCCCAGGTTTGCAGCATGCCATCATGGTGGTTTCCTCCATTCTTTTAGCCATGGTTGCGTTCCCTGTCTTCAGTTAGAACTCAGATTTTCTGTTTTAGAAATAAGGTCTCCCTGGGTGGTCTCACACTTATGGCAATCTTCCTAGTTCAGCTTGCCCAGTGCTAGAATTTTAAGCATGTACTGTCTCACCTGACTGAACTTTTATCATTCTTCAATAAGAGTACCAAGCTCCTTAGAGAAACAGCTGATCTTAGGGCCGATCCTAGGTTGACACAGAGCTACAAGGGAGAAACCCTAAACATCATAAGACTAGAGAGTAAGACAGTTCTTTGAAAAATACAAGCCTACATTCATGATGGAATTGAAGAGTATCAAAGAGACACAGGTCCAACAAAGACAAAAACAAGAGTATGTGTCCCACAATGAATAAAACAAACACCCAAGAGTCCACACTGGTACACACAAATGATGGAATAAACATGTAAATAAGTGCTACAGAATAGAATAGCCTCCCTTACAAAGAATTCCAAATAAGTTAGGTAAACAAAGAAAGCAGAGGATGACCTCGTGGAAGGTTCAACCCCATGACAGATGCTAGGGACATCAAAAGGACAGTGGGGAGATAGATAAACACTAAGGAAACCTGAACATGCTTGAACACTGATTAATAATAATGACCAGTAATGTTTCCTTGACTGTAACAGCAATGGTATAGCAGTGTGTGATGTCAGCAACAAGAAATCAGAGTGTGGAGTACCCACGAACACGCCATGCTATCTGTCCTAGTCAGGGTCACTATTGCTGTGATGAAACACCATGGCCAAAGCAACTTGGGGAAGAAAGGGTTTATTCAGCTTACACTTCCTCATTACTGTTCATTATCAAAGGAAGTCAGGGCAAGAACCATGAGGCAATGCAGGGACAGTAGAGGGGTTGCTGCTTGCTGGCTTGCTCAGACAGCTTTCTTATAGGACCCAGGGCCACCAGCCCATGAATGGAATCACCCACAATGGGCTGGGCCCTCCTCCATCAGCTACTAATTAAGAAAATGTTCTATAAGCTTCCTTATAGCCTGATTTTATGATGGCATTTTTTTTTTCAGTTGGTGTTCCCTCCTCTCAGATGACCCTAGCCCTTGTCAACTGACATAAAATTAGCAGCACACTATTTTTGTAAATCTTTATATGTCAAAATGATTTATAAAATTATTGGCTTATTTAGAAAAGAGAGTCGGGCATATCTTTCACGTTCAGCAGAAGCCGGTAGTTAGTTTGTTTTTTTTTTTTTTTTTTTTTTAACAGAATTTGCTTCCATGACTCCATGACTTTCTGGGGATTTGCCGGTTTTAACCAGAATCCCCATTTGTAAGCAGTAGACACCTACTCTTGACTTATTTATGAGCAAGAAACTTATTGCAGAATATTGGGCCACACACAGTTTATGAGGGGACCTAAAAGCAGCTATGGTAGCTTTGTAGCTGAGATCATGCTGGTGCCCAGGAGATCCCACAACTGGCATTGCTAGCCTTCTGATGTCAGATTCAGATCAGCCACTATACCTGCCACCTAAGAACATGGCTGGGTCTCTCATAGCTGCCAGCAGCCCTGCCAGCATCCTTTAGTCAGGGCAGAAAGTCTGCTTATTGCTTATGGCTCCCTGGACCCAAGGGAGATATGAGGAGCTGCCATTTGCATCGTTTGTGGTGGAGGATGGGGAGAGCCAGCCGTGAGCTGGCTGGATATTCCTCCAAGTCATGGGAAACTGAGATTCCTCTCACATCCAACCTGCGGATACTGCAAAGCCAGGTGGAGAGCGATGGCAACATGAATAACTGGCACAACTAGGGAAAAATTAATATCTTTAGAGAGGCGTAATGGTTTTTGTAAATAAAGTTTTTAAATTTTGACAATATATCATACACAACAATGCAGAGTTCACTTCTTTACCTACCCTCTCTCACCCCTTCCTGCTAACCTCCTTCTTCTCAAGGGGTCCCTCTTCCAGACTCAAGTAGTTTCTTTCCTCTCTCCCACCCCCTCTCTCAGTCCTAGGCAGGCAGTCAAGGCTGCTACAGCTGTTACGACAGCTACATAGTCATGCCTGCGGTGGTTTGTGTCATATGGAGAAGACCGTGTCCTACCACTCTCCTCCTCATATTTTGGTTCCCACGATCCTTCTACACACTTCCTTTCATGATGCTCTTGAGACTAAACACCTAGCAAGCACTTATTCCTAGCACTTTGCCTAGTTGTGCGGCCCTGCTTTGACTGATAGCCACAGCAGAGAGAGCCGTCTCTGGCCAAAGCTGAGAGCTACCGTAAAGAATGGGTATAAACATATATATATATTGAGAAGGCATTCTGTCTACATGTTCATTTGACAAAACATCCATTGTGGATTCTCCCGTAGGACCTGCAACCTCCCTAGTCATCCAGTTTTGACAGGTCTGTAGTGACAGCATATGTTCTTCCCAGGGCAGGCCTCAGAGATCCAACCAGGGAGCAATTGGATACCCCTAGGAGATCCATGCCACTATTTATATGGCTGTCTGCCCCTGCTGAGCCACCTTAGTGATCGAGTGATCAGGGCAATCACTATGGAGACCACAGTACTTGTGTTTTTTTTCAGCGACAGCACTCTGTGCTATTACTAGAAAGAAAACCACCAATCACCTCAAACTGAGGCTTAGGTGATAGAGTTGCTTGCTCCAAATGGGGGAGACATTTTTTTTTTAATCTATTTACTCCAGATTGAGAGGGTACTCGAAGAACAAAGAAAGAATTCCATCTGAGCTGATTAATATTTATTAACTTGACAGGACCTAGAATCACCTAAGAGACTAGCCTCTGGGCAAATCTGAAAGAAAGCTTCTAGATGAGGTAACTAATGTCTCTGCAGGTGAGCCTCTACTGACCGGGTCCCCAGACAGAATAAAAAGGAGAAAGAGAGGCTTGGGCATTGTCTCTGTGAAAGCCTCTGTTGCTGTGATCAAAACATCGAAGAAATGATTTATTTGACTTACACTTCCTCATTGTAGTACAGCCTGTAGACAGGAACTCCAACAGGGCAGGTGAGAGACCAGATCTTGGGTTCAGACTCCATCTTAGAGAACCTGACCTACGGTCGAACTCGAGTTACTCCCCAACAAACCTATGTCTAGCACTAGTTTCCAGGTTACTCCCCAATATATCTGCACCCCCAAGTTACAAGCCCACTCCTGATACTTCACTTCCTAAGAACCACCAATCAGGAGGAAAGCAGAAGTTAAGTTTATGGTTTGGCTCCCAGCCCCAGCCAATTATTTTAAAGGGCAACAAAATTCCATAATAGCCCCTCAATCAGATGTGTGTCAGGCTAGAAACCCTTTTCCTGGTTTGCTTGTCTCTATAAATGCTTACATGAAACTGGGCTTGGGGCTTCATCCTCCTGTCCTGCTGAGTCAGGGTCGGTGGGGAGCCCAAGCTCGAACTTGAATAAAAAGACCCTGCTACAACCGCATCAGACTCAGATCCTTGGTGGTCATTCAGAGTTTGAGAACGGGCACAACACAGCAACCTGGAGGCAGGAGTTGATAGAGAGCCCGGGGAGGGGTGCTGCTTACTGGCTTGCTCCCCATGACTTGCTCAGCCTGCTTTCTTAAAGAAGATGAGACTACCATCCCAGGGATGGCACCACTCCCAATGGGCTAGGTTCTCCCCAATCAATCAGAGTCAAAAGATGCCACTCTGTAGCATTCTGTAGGTGAGCCTCTACTGGACAGAATAAAAAAAGAGAGAAATAGGTGTTTCTTTCTCTTACATATAATTAAGAAAACAATTAAGCCACATAATTAAGAAAATACCCTACAGCTGGGTCTTATGGAAGCATTTTCAGATGACTCTAGCTTGTGTCAAGTTGTCATAGAACTATCTAGGATGGGCATGGTGACACACCTCTTTATTACCAGCACTTGGGAGGCAGAAGCAAGAGGATCTCTGTAAATTTGAGGTCAGCTGGATCTACAGAGGGATTTCCAGGCCAGCCAGGGCTACACAGTGAGAGCCTGTCTCAAGACAAAATGAAGGAGAGAGAGAGAGAGAGAGAGAGAGAGAGAGAGAGAGAGAGAGAGAGCGCACCAGCATGACCCTCCCCTCTGTCCTCGCTGGAGATTCAGAGTGGCCAGCTGTCTCAAGCTCCTGTTACCCTGTCTATCCCACCGTCATGACTGTGAGCCCAGGTGAGGCTGCCATACATTAAATGGCTTTCATAAGGTATTTGGTACCATCAGTAAGTAACCACTGCATCATCCAAGTACAGACCGCAAACCTGTAAGTGCATAGACTCTCCCTGTTGCCAGTGTTAAGGCACTGCTGGGATTGCTTGTTGAAAAACCTTTATGAAGACAGCCCTTTTATGAAGACGGGCCTGGTGACATACACCTTTAATGCCAGCACTCTGGAGGCAGAGGCAGGCAGATCCTTGGGTGCAGTGGGTTGAGCCTACACACACTGATCAATAATCCAAAAGAATGCATCCCAGGCTTGCCTAGAGGCCTCCAGTCTAGGGGAGGCATTTTCTCAGTTGAGGTCCCCTCTTCCCAAATGACTCCAGCTTATGTCAAGTTGACATAAAACTGTTCAGCACAGACCCCAGTTTCTAGCATTCCTTCATATCATACTAAAGAAGACCAGATGACCCTGGAGCTAAGAGTAGAGAGGATCGTGGTTTTCTCATAAAACATGGTGTGTTGCTTACTTTTATAGTCGCTGTGACATAAAAGCAAACAAACTCACAAAACCTGACAGGGACATCTTCAGGAAGGAAGTTTGATTTTGACTCACTGTTTGAGATACAGGCCATAGGGGAACAGAAGGTGAGGAGGTGAGACAGAGCTAGCTGTAGCAGCAGGGGTGTGAAGCACCTGCTCACACTGCATCTGTAGTCAGGAAGCAAGGAGAGAAATGAGCACACGTGTGCAGCTGGCTTCCTCCTTGCCCTCGGTACCCCACCACATGAGAAAGGGCCACCCCATTCAGGGAGGAGATCAAGTCTTTATCCCTCGGGCTCAGGACTGGGATGTCTGGCATCTGGGGGAGTTCCTCCCTTGAGGAACTGTCTCCCTCCTGTTGGCCTGTAGGCAAGTCTGTGGAGCATTTTCTTGATTAGTGATGGATGTGGGAAGGCCCAGTTCACAGTAGGTAGTGCCATCGTGGCAGATGATCCTAGAGTGTATAAAAGGAAGCAGGCTGAGAACAAAAGCCAGAAAGCAGCCTTTCTCCATGCTGTAGACCATAATCAGTGGTCTCCGCTTTAGTTCCTGCCTCCATGCTCCTGCTTTGAGTTCCTGTCCCGACTTCCTTTCACAACGGACTGCCATGGTAAGCTGGAATAGGCCCTTTCCTCCCTAAGCTGCTTTTGGTCATGGGATATTATCATAGCAATAGAAATCAAATCAGGACAATTCCTTATTCTCAAGTATACTGTGGAGCAGCAGGAACGGACCTGCACCTTGCTGACACGCTGCTTCCTGATGGCAGCTACAGTGTGGGAAACAGAAGATGTTGCAACTTACTGAAAAGCAAAACCAACCATGGAGTAACTAAGAGGACTGGAAACCTTGCACCCAAGGGGAAAGTCTCTTTTTCCCATCACCTATGGTGGTCAGAATCACGCTACTTAAATATGAAGGTCATATACGGCAGCAGATGGACCAGGGGACAGCTGGGGTGCTGATGCTGGAGTACCCCTTCACTCTGAAATAAAGTGAAAAAAGGAGGGGTATGTGGTGTCCCAGAGAGTCTGAAGAGAGTAAACCTGGAACTGAATGGAGGGCTTTGGAGGAAAGCAGCAGACAATGGGGTTGCTTAGTTTGCTCAGTTGACCCCAGGTGGTCACAGAGTCACCTCCCACCTTCACAAGCTTCTGTATCACAGCCTCCTATTGGACTAATGGAGGCTGCCTTCCATCTCTGTTGTAACAATGTTAGCATGGCTTTTAAAACAACAGACCTATTCTCCTACAGCTGTGGATGTTGCGAGTCTAAAATGAGTCTCCTGGGGCTACAATCAAGATGTGGATGGTCGGCAGCTGAGCATCTAACCCCTCCTTCTTCCCACCTCTCTAAGCGCCATACTCTCAGAAAAGATGAGGTTCCTGTGGTGTGTCAGGGAAGACGGGAGGTTATCCTTGATGTCTCATAAAATATGAGTTTGGCTCACCCTAAAAGTGATCTTTGGGTAGGAAAGCCATAGGGTGAGCTAAATGATAGTTCCCAGAGACGTCCATAGTCCATTACCTGACACCCGTGAATACGCTAGTTCAATGGGGAAAGAGGCTTTGTAAGTGTAACTAAGCTGCTGCTTGTGAGAAGGAAAGGTCCTCTCGGGTGTCTGGGCGGACCCCGGGTGGTCACAGTCTGTAAGGAGAAAAGACCAGTGGAGAGATGATAGAATGAAGATGGGGCCATGCACATGGTGGTGTCCTCTATTTCGAATTCACCGCTTGGTGCTGTGTGACAGCTGAGATCTGCCCTCAAGTCACTGCCATCATAAATAAGGCTGTCTCAAACTTATAAAACACTTTATGTTTACATAGAAGGAGCCGCTGCGGAGTGAGGCTTTGTGTGTCTTTGTGAGTCAATAAGGTTGTGAGTTAGTCCTTTAGGAACCTCAGGAAGCTCATCTTTTCTGAGAGTATGGCGCTTAGAGAGGTGGGAAGAAGGAGGGGGTCAGCTGCCGACCGTCCACATCGTGATTGTAGCCCCAGGAGACTCATTTTAGACTCGCAACATCCACAGCTGTAGGAGAATAGGTCTGTTGTTTTAAGCCAAGAAGCCATGCTAACATTGTTACAACAGACATGGAAGGCAGCCTCCATTAGTCCAATAGGAGGTTGTGATACAGAAGCTTGTGAAGGTGGGAGGTGAGGCAAGCAGCAGTGAAGAGTTTGGGCTTTTGAGGTAGGTTCCAACTTTGATCCCACCTTTAGATTCTCAAAGCCTCAGTTTCATCAACTGTAAAATGGGGTTCTTCCTTTATACCCTGAATCATAAGATCTTGACTATTCCAGGGACTCAGGAACCACTCACTAAGAACAGCTACACAATCTTTATTTTCTTAGAAACCCCTCTGAACTGTCGTACAGCAACGTGGCTGTCCTTTGACACAAGGATGGCTTTACTGTTCTGTCCTCATTCTCTAAACTGTACTTTGCTTTAGCATAGGACAATGAGCTATGCCAGTTGCATTCAAATCATTAAAGACCTGGAAGTACTCAGAGAATTTTTTTAAAAAATTTTTAAGGCTTTAAAAAACAATTTTTTCCTACATACCTGTGTGAGAAAATCAGATCCCCTGGAACTGGAATTACAGATGTTTATTAGTTACCATGTGCATGCTGGGAATCTACCCCAGGTCCCTGGAAAAGTAGCCAGTGCTCTTTAACTGCTGAGGCATCTCTTCAGTCCTGTGCTTAGCAGTTTGTTTGTTTGTCTGGATGGCTTGGATTGGAGTGGTCTCTCTCTCTCTCTCTCTCTCTCTCTCTCTCTCTCTCTCTCTCTCTCTGTGTGTGTCTGTGTGTCTGTGTGTCTGTGTCTGTGTGTCTGTGTGTACTTCAATGTCAAGCCAGACACTAGTGGTCCTGGTTACGTTTTCATTACTCCAGGTTTCACACATTAACTGCAAACATGAGTTTTACAGTGTCAGCTCTCTTACATAGCTTTTCAAGCTTAGAGCATATGTGTTTCTCCCATCAAATCGCTCTTGTCCACGAGGTCTGCTCTAAGATAGAGGCTCACAGCATGAGCTGCAGGCAACCAGACTGGGAAAGGATATTGAAGGTACAAGGACCCAGGTCTTCCAGAGGATGAAAGGCACGTCAGGGCCATCTCAGGACCGAGAACAGCTCACTCTTGTTAGATGCCAAACTCTAAAAAGAAAAGTCAAGGTTAAATCACGATGATAAGCAAAGTGTGTTTCCTTACAAAGTAGTCAGCGGTGGTATCTTTTGTTTTGTTTGTTTGTTTTGTTTGTTTGTTTTGTTTGTTTCGTCGGGTGACTTAAAAGTAAAATTGTGTCTTCACTTCCTCACACAGATATTAGTAGGTGGAGAGATTTGATTTTATCTTTACTATTAATTCAGTGGTCGTTCTGTGTCTCCAGCTGTGTCAGGCAAGTTAGAGAAAGGCTGTGGAGGGGCGTGGTGGGTGAGGGAAGAGAAACGCAAGAACGAGCCACACTTGCCGGTTCTGATGCTTATTCTCCACCCTCATATTTCTCTAAAGTTGTTCTTGTTTGTTTGTTGCCTCTTTGTTGACGTGGTCTCCTGGTTGGCCAGGCTGACCTGGAACTCAGTCCTCCAGCCTCCCAAGTGCTGTGGTTATAGGTGTGCACCCCCATATCCAGCTTAGGCAGTAATCGTCATCATTCTAGAAGTCATGGGGTCCAGACCCAGGAAGAGCCTGGCCAGTTCTGGTTAGACAAGAGCTGGAGGACTGAAAGCAGGAGTACACACAGAAAGAAAGAGACAGAAAGGATGTTTTCACACGAAAAGCAGACTCATTCCATGAAGACTCCCCACCTCTGTTTCAGGGTGTAAGGTTCGGTAAGGCTCAGGGTGCCAGCATATCCTCCTGTGTCCCCTCACTGCCCAGATGATCTCTGGTTCTTCATTTTAATAGCGCAAGAAGAGTGAGGAGCCCCCTTCGACGAGACTTGAAAGGAGTACTCCCTGTTTCACTCCATGGAGTTACAGAGCTTGCCTGACTACAGACCACTGATATAAATTCCTACCTTCTATCATCTTTATTTCAGCCAGTGACGATGGTGGTGTGCACAGAATTCAAATGTACGGTCAGAAAAGAGGAGCTTCTGAGCACTGCTGCCCAGCCCCGCCCCCCCTCCCCCTCCCCCCTGCCCCCCCCCCGCCCCCATCCCCCTCCCCCTGCCGCCCAGCCCCGCCCCCCATCCCTTCTTTAAATTCAGGTAGTTTCCTGCCCCATTGTTTGCCTTCAGAGTTTTCATCATAGGCAGATTTTTACAGGTCAGCCTTAGGCCCGGGATTTATTTGTGCCCATAAACAAAATCCCAATATTAATCGCCAACTATTTCTGATTCTCAGTTAACATCCTCAAACATCTTGAGTCCCCAGGGACTCTTTGCCCTGTCATATGAAGATGATGTTTCCAGATTTATATTCCCCAAAGAAGCGAGGAGATCATGAAACCTAATGTATTCCGTGGTTCGGAATGATAATTTCACCAGGAGACGAGGGAATATTTCCGTGTGGATCATTACAGCACCATGTAAGTTGTTACCGTCCTCCATGCTTTTGAATATGTATCTGCCTCTGCTTACAGAGCAGCTTCTATACCCACTCTGGGGCTGAAGGTGGGCTGTGCAATGGGGGCAGACAGTGAGGACAAAGCTGAGGACAGCTAGCTCCCTGCCTGGGGTAAGAAGGTTATGGATGGCGGCAGAAGGTAAGGGGTTGTCAGAAGCAAAATGATTAGCCAGGCCAGTACACGGAGAGAGTTTTGGCCTAGAGAAGGAGGCCACAGTAGGGCCTGGGATGGACAGTGGATCTATCCACAAAGAGCTCTGTCCCAGCAGATTTAGCTTGAACTGGTTGTGGCATGTGCAGAGACCATGAGGTTGTCAACTCTCTAGCGCAATAGCAAACAGCCTGAGATAACCAACTTTATTTTGGTTCACAGCTTAGAGGTTCTAAACCCAGTCCTTTGGTCCTGTGACAAGCAGCACATCACAACAGGAGCACAATGGTGCTACAAAACCACCTCCTTGTGGCCAGGAAGCCCAGTGACCCGCAGATCTCTCATTAGGTTCAAACCTCCCCCCCTCCCCAAAGGTTCCAACATCTCCCAATAGAACCACACTAGGGACCAAGGGACTTTCAACACATGGGACCTTTGGGGTGCATTCAAAATTCAAATCATAGTGACCCAGCTGTATAGCGACAGTGGTAGGTATAGGGTGTTGGGTGGGAGGCACTGTTCAGTAAAACTACTAGAATAAGGAGGATTTGATTTAGTCAGAATTTTCTAAGTGTTCCTGCCCTGTTCTGTGCTTGAATTCATTCCATTCTAGTAACAGAGGCAGAGCAGCACCTGGTAAAGTGTCTTACACATAACCAGGGCACCTGGAAACCATGGGGAAAGGAACCATGAATTCTGCTGCTTAGGAAGAGCCTCAGTATGTCTATCAAAGTGACGCTAGGCATGTCATTACATAGTCCTGTGGGTCGAGGAAGTCTCTGAAAGCAGGACTCAGATTGCCGTGCCTTCTCTTCCTTGCTAGGTGACCAAGAGGGTCACTTCTCAGTGCCCAGTTCTATCTATAAATTGAAGGTGATAATATGACCCCATGTCTCAAGATAGCTATGAAGGTGGTTACAGCCCTGTGAGTGCACAGCACTTAGCCAAGAACCTGGAGCAGGCTTTGAAGCCAGCACATGCTGCTCTAAGGGCCCTGACACCTGGCAAGCTTTGTCCACAGGCAAAAGGCAGCCGTGATGCCTACAAGGAAGATCATGGCAGGAACCCACCTCACTTTGGAAAGGCACCTGGGGCAGGTTGCTAATGTCAGAATTGTGGGGATCGAGGGGGCAAAGGAGGGGACACATGTGAGGGGTGAGAATCCTGGATCGAGTAGGGAGAGGATCACAGGTCCACAAGGGGGAGAATGGGGTGAACCACAGACACAGCAGAAACAGTTTCACTCTCCAGCCTACTGCTGCTTCTTGGACCCCACACTTAAGGATGGAGACAACAGAATCGTTGACTTATAGACATGTTGATTTACAGACAAACCTGCTTCTTGGCTTGGTTTGTTATAGAGAAGAAAGACTATCCTGAGAACATAGCTCAGTGGTGGAGCACAGGTGCAAGGCCCTGGCTTTTATCCCCAGCTATGGAGAGACAGAGGCATCTGTGTGTGTGTGTGTGTGTGTGTGTGTGTGTGTGTGTGTGTGTGTGAGAGAGAGAGAGAGAGAGAGAGAGAGAGAGAGAGAGAGAGAGAGGGAGACAGACAGAGAGACAGGGAGACAGAAACAGAGAGACACAGAGAGATTCTGAATATGATTCTGTTCATCTATATTAAATAAAAGGTTTAAATGTGTGGTTAATGAGTGCTCCCCCAGACATAGTAAGAGGAAATAAAGACATGAGAGTTTGCATGCACTCCGTGTCCTTAGATGACTCCTTCATCTATCCCGACGCTTAGGTGCTCCTCACTTCATTTGTCCCGTTTTAGCTTCAGGATCACTGGGTGGGGTCCCAGGCAAGCGATACCATCACACTTCATACATGAAGGCCCTAAGGCTGAGAGCGTCAGACCAGGCATCTGAATCCAGTTCTGTCCTCATAAACCAAGCACCCTCGCACCAAACAAGCTACTCTTACACGTTAAAGGCTTGAAAAGCTCTGGAGGTAGAGAGGACAGTCTCACCATCCCTTCCTCCATGATCACCTTCCAAACGCCAGCTCTCGCTCTGGGAATCAACGATGCGCGTGCTGCTTTCGCCCTCTTGTGGCTGATATGCAAAGTGCTCGGCGGTGGAAGAACAAAGGCTGCTAGCATCCTTCCCTCCCCCAGGGCCCAGGAATGGGGGTTGGGGTCCTGGACTTGGCTCTAGCGGCACGGTGGACTAATGAGCTGTACATCTGCGCAGGAGGCAGCTGTTGAGTGCCTGTCGGAAGGGTCGAGCCTGAAGGAATGAAATGAAAATTTGATTTATGTCGCTTGCTTGCTTTGGCAAGCTTTTGGGAAATGACCAGCCAGCAGCGCTGCCCCCGCACTCATGAGGGGTGAAGGGTGAGCGTGTGTCTCCCTGTCGCTCCACCTCACCCTTCAGCTGTCAAGGAAGTCGTCCGTGGGGAACTGACTTTTATGCCCCTCCTCCAGGCAGTTGGCTTGTCCCGCCCTTGCTGGAGATGGGAGCCTCTGGTTCATCTCTGTTATGTCTGAATGAGCCGGGGCTGCAGCTTCTTATACTGTTGGAATATACAAGTGAGTGTTCTCAGCTCTGGGCACTGGCCAGCTCCAAGTAGTTCAAGTAGTAAGCAAAATGGTCAAAGGGTGTGTCACGGAGAGGATGGCCACGCCCACTACATTTTCAGAACAGCCTCAATCTCCAGGTAGAACAAGTTCCTTTGAGAGAGGTGGCTCTGTAAGCACCAGGTCTCCTGGCACTGTGTTGCAGGTGTATGGATGCGACCACAGGTGGGCTGGGCGCCGACTCCAGATCTTGCTTCTCTACCTGCCTGTCCAATTTCCCCCTCTCCCAGGAGTATTATGGGAAACATCAATTCAGCATGTCTTCTCTAGGACTGGGCATCCTAGAGAATCAGCCCTGGGGAAGCTCCCTGGCAAAAGGCACATCCAGAAACAGCCACGGCAATACAGGGATCCTTTAAGGACAGGGTCAGCCTGCCCGAGTGAGAACACTCACTGACATCCTCCCTCAGCCCTGCCCCCTAGGCGCCTCACATAGACTTTCTCTGTATTTCATACTGCTCTATAGAAAGGGGGAAGTATATCTCCTGAGAGGCTTCATCTAGCAGCGGATGGAAGCAGATGCAAACATCAGTTGGAGATCTGGGGAGTCCTGTGGAACAGAAGGGGATAGAATTGAGCGAGCCAGAATGGTCAAGGACACCACAACTGACCAGGGTCTACAGAGACTGAACCACCAACCAAAGAACACACATGGGCTGGACCTAGATTCCCTACATATTTGTAGCAGATGTGCAGCTTGGTCTTCATGTGGGTCCCCTAACAATTGGAGTGGGGCTGTCTCTGACTCTGTTGCCTGCCATTGGATCCCCTACCTCTACTTGGACTGTCTGGTTGGGCTTCAGTAGAAGAAGGGGTGCTTAGTTCTTCTGAGACTGGATGTCCCAGGGTGGGGTGATACCCAAGGGGGCTTTACTTTCTCTAAGAAGGGAGTAATGGGGGGAGGGATTTGTAAGGGTGAGACTCGGAGGAGTGGAGGAAGGGGGATTGATCAGGATGTAAAATGAATAAATAAGTTAATAAAAAAGAAAGAATAAAGTGAGTGGCACAATTAGTTTCTGGCCTTCATCGAGGAAAACCTGAGAAGTGAGCATTGATTGTCACGTTTGCTTCACAGAAGCCAAGCTCCAGTCTATGTAAACTACTTAGGAGGGAGGAGATACTAGAGACAGTCTCACGCTGTGACCTCAACCAACCTGGAACTCTCAGTGGTCCTTCTGCCTCAGTTTCCCTAGTGCTGGAATTACAGGTATGAGTCAAAGCAGGGTTTTCTGCTTCACGTCCTTCACATACACTTCCTCTCCCTGAGGTCATCAAATGACTCATGAAAGGAAAAATGACATGTCTTCAGGCTATTTTTCCTTGAGTGTTTATACTGAAGGAGTGAATAAAATAAATAGGAATTCTGCATAGATTCGTGTTACCGAAGCAACAACCCCTCACTGAAATGTGCGTGGTCTCTCCACCGTACAGGCAGAACTAGTGACAGGCTAGGGAGTCATATATCCCCGGAGACCCAGAAGACCTTCGTGCCAAACCAGGACCATTTAATATTTCCATTAATGGCTTGAAGGATGGAAGGGAGACCCAGCTAATCACATTTCTGCAAGCGCTGAAGCTGGGAGGGATCTTTGCCACTTCGGAGGCCCAGATTAAAATGGGATCCAAGCTTGACGAATTGCAGAGATGGCCCTAAATCAATAAACAGAGCGGCAATAAAGATAAATGCCAGCTGTGTGAACGGAGCTGAAGAAATGATCAGCAAGCAAGTGGTGGAGAGAGAAATGAGTTTTGAGGGGGCCGGGAGGAAGAGCCTGGGTGGAAATTGATCGATCCATCATGGTATTGGTAAGGTGGAGGCTGGGCTCTGCCACGCAATGGACCCCAAACTTTACAGAGATGGAAAGTGACTCAGAGAGCTTAGCAAAATGGGAAGATCAAAGCTTTGCCTGAGACAGTGACTCAGCGCCTCTGGATCCAGGAGGAGATTGTGGCGTAGGTGGACCAGGGATGATGCTTTTGGGAAAGCAAGATGGCAGAAAGCTCCTGACTCCATCACGGTCTCCCATGGTTTCCTTGCTGTGATGCCTACCCTCAGGGATTCTCTGAGTTCTAGCATTGGATAAGCTTGAAGATAATCTCTTTAGAAGAAAATAAATTAACAAGGCAAGCGAGCGTAGTATTGAGTCCAAATTTTGCTTCGATTGAACCAACTTTCAATCTGGTCCAGTCTAGAGTTTCCCAACTGCTTTGATCTGGACGCCTCCTCCCACACCCCACCCCACCCTTCCCTTCTGTGTTCTGCATGTCTGTGGGACCTCAAGGGCAGCTGAACTCCTTCCAGCGCCGCTTACCCATCAGCCCCCTCGGTCCTGGGTTCTTTCACTTATTTGCACAGCATCACTTAAGGTGCCCACTCTTGTTTCCCACAATCCCCTGGGAAGAAACTGTTGAGCTGAGGAAAGCAAGTTAAACCTATGCTGGGTCTTAGCTTCAAGTATCACCTCATAAAAGCCTATGACCCTGGCCTGGAGAGAACAGGGCTTTTCTTTTATTCATCCAAACCCTCTCAGGGGAACCGAGTGTCCCTTTCTTCTTTACCTTAGCTTCCAGGAGGCTTTCAGAGCACTTCTGCTTAAGCAGGTGATAGCCACTGAGCCCAGGTTTCTAGTGTGGATATCTCCCCCCTCAGTTCCAAATATCCTTCCCTTTATTTGGTTTCTGACGTAGGAAGAGTTCATTCCGTCTTCTTTATAGGTGGGCCAGTGCTCAGTTAGGGTATGACTGGTACATCTAGCTGTCTGTGCCACGACCCGACCCGGGTGCACTTCAATGTTTTGTTTTGCCAAGCAGATGCTCAATAAAAATACGAGCCCCGATTTTAAGGTGGATATGTATCTCAAGTAGACCGATTTTAAGGTGGATATGTATCTTCAGTAGACCACCCCCCACATCTGGATTTCTGACATTTCTTGAAAATCTGAAAGCTGTGGGCCACCATGTTGAGAAACATGGACTAGGGCTGTCTCTCAGAGATGGGTGGGCTCTTCCTGTCTGCAGTTCTTTGCACTCCTTCCCTGCCCACCTACAGGCTCACTAAATCCCAGGAGCCCCTGATTTGCATAATGCGGAGCCAGACAAACCAGGGTTCCCACTCAGTCATGGGGCATATTGGAGTCCCAGCCTTTGCCTTACTGGGTTGGGGGTTTGATTGATGAATGAATGAACGAATCAACAGACAATATATGCTAAATATGAACAAATTAAATTTGAACATGTTCCAATCGTGCTGCCCTTTTAGGGAGCTGAAGCACAAAGTGAAGCTGAGGTTCCTATCAAGACTGAGAGGGCTCCCACACTCTGAGGGCCAGCCTATTCTTTTCGAAACAGCTCCCAGATGTCCTCTCCCCTTGGTTATAGAACCACGCCCCTAAAAGCAGAAGCAGCTACTTTTCAATACACTCACCTGAGGCCTTAGGCCTTATCTTCCCATCCTGTGACCAAACTAACCGGATGGTGCTCGATTCCGAAATTGACTGCATGGCTCAGGGACCAGATCCTTAAATGTGATTGTAGCAAAATTCATTACACTAAGACCTCCCTGGGGGTAGGGGGTAGGCTCATAAAGGAAAGCTCCAGAGGCCCTAGCTTGGGGGATGTGGCTCCTGAGCTACACATCTAGCGATTGGTAATAATTAACCTGAACTAATTATTGGCAGAGCCCACAACTGTTCTTGGGGCTGGAATGTTTGCCTCAGAGCATCACAAGACACTAGCAGCATCCACAGGTTCTAATGTCAGAGAGCATGAGGAGCCAGGGGCCAGTGGGAAGCAAGGTGAACCAGTGAGGGCTTCTTGGTGGAAGGCAGCTGTGCTTCTACAATTCTCTCCCAGCCTGGAACACTGTCAGGATTGTAAAGCTGATGAGGCCACAGGTATAAAGATAGCAGGGAAAGAAGAAAGGTGGCATCTTTACTGATCTATCAATTGGGGAGCAGGACCTCAGCATCAGCACCACCCCTACATCACTCTGGTAATTTAAAAAATCCAACAGTGAGATAACTTACTGCCCAACAGATTATCAGAATGTCTTTTCTGTTGTCATTTTTAGTTAAACATACTTTTAATTTTTGGTCTTCTTGTCTCTACAAGTAATTTGTCAAGTAAATACTAAAATTTAAAATTTAAAATTTAAAATTTAAAATTTAAAATTTCTTGTGCCTTGAGCTCCTTGCCCTCAAGGCAGAAGTTCTGGTGCAGGGATAATTCTGTTACCTACAAGAAGTCTGGAGACATTCGTGGTCACCACATTAGAGGGAGGTGTGTTACTGGCATCTGGTAGAGGTCCCAGATGTCACTAAACAGCCTACCATGCACTGGACAGTCCCGAGAATAAGAGTCACTGTGGTTCCTGCTGAGACATCCTGCCTTCTGGGGAAACTTCAGGTAAGCTCACAGGGATATGTGTGCTTATCTGGGTCACTAGGAAGCATGGTTAAGAAAGAATATGCTAATCTCACCAGGCAAGAATAAGTCCACTACTACAATTTTTGAGTCACATTTGAAGCAAGCTTTATTAAATACTGGTCAGGACTATGGACACACCGGCCAAGGATTCCCAGAGTACGGCAGCAATTACGTTAGTCAGGGACTTATAAAGGCAAAACCTTCAAGGTGATGTATTTCCTGTCTTTATCCAATTGGGTGCAAGCATACATCTTGACATACATCCTGCTTTCTTACCTTCCACCCATTTGTGATCAATCATATCCTGTGTAATTGGGGCAACCAAGCTTATTTACAGAAGAGGAGACACATGGCTTGTTGTCTTACCTAAACAACAGCCTCCAGAATTCCAAGAAGTTATCTGTCCTTGGGCACATGGGGCTTATAGGTTAGAGGCATTTTTGTTTTATAGATCTCTTAAGCATAGTGATCTAAACTTGAAGCATAACTTTAGCCATCACAGGTACTAGTCAGCTAAGGCTAGGGATTATAAGTTACGTGTGCTTTGTTCACTCCAGAGCCAGGAATACTCCTGTGGGCACTGGATAGCAGTGATCCGGGTATGGCTGTGTAAGAGAAACTGACTACAGAACCATGTGCCGTGTTTGACTATATTTCTTTGTGTCCGTGAATTGTATACAGCTGGTAGAAACTCTGAAAGCTTTCAACGCCACACTTTTTCCCATAATTAATTCTGGGTAAATAAAAATCATGGATGTCTTGACTTTCTAATTGTCAGTGTTTGTTGCTCGGCTTCCATCTGCTGGGCTGGTGAGAATCTTTGTGTGCACTTTTCCAAACCTGGAACATTAAGGTCTAACCTGGAGAGGTCCAGTGGGTCATTTCCCAGCAATATGGGAATAGAGCCAGCAAGCCTTCACAGGTGCAGGGTGGCCGGCGGCTGCAGTCCCTCCTTTCTTGATTCACCCCAATTCCTGGGAAGCCAGGATGTCATTCTTTTTCCTTCCCCATAGCTCCCTGAAACTCATCCAGAATCAACCGTGTCCATGGTAACAAGGCTGCAGACTCCCCCAGGTAGTTAAGGAAGTGTTGGAGAAGATGTTTCTAGTACCACAGTGACAAACACCAACTTCTTGTTTCCACTGGCTTGGGTGGGAGCACTGCAGTAAAAACCAAACCAAACCAAACCAAAACACTGTGCTGGAGTATGTTAATCTCTTTTCCATTGCTGTGACAGAACAGCCAACAGATGAAAAAACTTAATCTTCAGAGGTAAAGTTAACTTTGGCTCATGGTTTCAGAGAGTTGCAGTTCATCACAGAGGGAAGGCAGGGCAGAGTTCATGGCTATGGCCAGAGGTGGCAGAGACTTCTCAGATGAGAGCAGACCAGGAAGCAAAGAGCTCAGGTGTAACAGGCCCACTGTAACTCGAAGGTTCTTCTTCACCGATTTACTCCTGTCAACCAACTGCTGCCTCCAAAGACTTCAGAATAGTGTCACAAGCTTAGGACTGGGAGTCAGAACATAGACTGGGGGTGGTGGTGGGAGGCCATTGAGATTTAAACCATGACAAGAGGACACTGTGGTGAGCTCCCCTTTCAAAATGCCTGGAGGTGCCAGACGTCAGTGAGATAATCTCACAGACTGCAGATGTGACTGTGGTAGATGCTAATCTTGGATCTGAAATGGTCCTCAGAGGCCCAAGAGATAAAGACTTGGTTCTCAGCCAGCTATGGTGGCACAGGCAGTCTCAGCACTGTGGGGCCAAAGCACGGTTATCATGAATCCAAAGCCTGCTGGCCTGGCTCAAGAAAAACAGGGAGAGAGGAGAGGGAAGAGGAAGAGAGGAGATCTAGATAGCTCAGTAGGTAAAGGTTCTCGATGTCAAGCCTGACAAGGTTGCACCCAGGAATACACATGGCAGAAGGAAAGAACGGACTCCTGCAAGGTGTTCTCTAATAGGCAAACATTTGTCCATGTGCAAGTGGAAATATTTACGTGTGTACACACACACACACACACACAATTTAAGTAAACAAACAAACATAAACATTTTTAAATGACTTGGATCCAAGCTGGACACTTCTGTAAAGTGGTCCAACCTTCTGAATAGGTGGAGCCTAGTGAGGAAGTTGGGTATCTGGGGACATCCTCACAAAAGGGCTATTGACCTTCTCCCCCGTCTGCTTCTAAGCCGCTTGGAGATGAGACGCCTTGCTCTACCACACACCATGATGTTCTGACTTGCAACAGGCTAAGTGAGGCTGGATGGGCATATCTGAAACTGTGACTAAGAATAACTCTTCCCCAGCTCAGTCCCCAGTTACCAAGAACCAGCTTGGGCTTGGAGACGGGTTCTGAGAGAAGAGGTGTTTGAGAGCGGTGAAACAAATGACTGGAAGTCAAATCGTGGTTTGCCAGAAGATGGCCTTCGTTCTGCTTGAGACTGCTTGCTGTTCTGCCCTCTGGGAAGCTCCAGACAGCTCTCTGCTAGCTGTTTTCTCTTGCCACTCTAAAACCTCTCTCTGGGAAGCTCATCTCTTGCAGATCAAAAGCCCAGCTGTTTTTTGTTTTTTTTTTTTGTTTTGTTTTGTTTTCATATCAAATCAAAAGTTCCCTTTTCATCAACCCATGAATCAGCATCCCATGACCCTGGTCCCTTGACTCTTAGGAAATGACAGCAAGCACAAGTACAGACAATGAGATAGCTGGGTGAGACCCTGCCCTGGAATTACCATTGCAACCACACCTGGACCTACATTAGCTCTATCCTAGGCTGACCTTGAACTCAGGAATCTACCTGTATTTGTATCTGCCTGTCTTTTTTTTTTTTTTTTTTTTTAATTTTTCTGATGTATTGGCCCACAACACAGCTGCTTCTGTTCATTTAGATCTGTGAAGCTCCTTATACAAGTTATACTGCATCCTTATATTTTGCGTAGTTGAGAAATTACATATTTTTCAAACTCATGTTTTCAGTATTTTTCCCCACAGCCTTAAAGGCTGTCCTGAAGGTCACAGCATTCTACCATTTTGCTGAGACATAGACATGTTCTCACCTCCCAGACTCATGCTGTCTCTGATTAGCATGGAGTCATTTACCTTGGCAGAGAAGGCATTCCTCAAAGGAGGAACATGAAAATACTCACACTATTATACAAACAGGCCATACACCCATAGCACCATCAACACATGTGGAGGCCCACGCCCTGCGGGCTCTGTCCCAGGGGCAGGAACCATGTCGTGCCATCCCTTATACACTGGCCCAGCAGGACTCAAGCACCCAGTTACCTCAGATAGTTTGACACAGTGTTGGGAAGTCAGCCAACAAACTGTCTAAGAAGTTGGGCTTTGGGGTGAGACAACTCAGCCTCTGCCCCTCCACTCTGCTCATCTGCAAAATGGGGAGGTCTGAGTAGACCAGTAGACCTGCAGTGGGCTTTGCAGAGTACTGCACACAGGATGCTTAACCCAGGGTCCTTAGCATAGGACATATAGAGAGTGCTCAGTAGGGCTGGCTATTGTGAATATTCAGACAGAAGGCATCGTAGAGGAGGCACCAGGTGTAACGGCAGAATGAGAGCAAGGCAAAAGCTATGAGAACTGACCACAGAACAGTGCGAGTGACCACCGTCCTGAGCACAGCTAGAGGAAACAGACTCCTCCACAACAAAGGGACTCTAGCCGAGCTTAGCTGGTTTCCAGAGGACCCCAAGACCCCCATTGATGTGGGAGCTCTTCCTTAAAGCAGAGGACCCCTCCCCCACTCCACTCACTCTCACATCAGCAGGTGCAGCAGCTAGCAGGGGATAATGAAATGTTTACTGTAAAGATTAGCTTGTCAAGGGGAGCCCAGGCAGATGGCTATTGATCCTTTGCCAGGCTGTCATCCATATCCCATCTGAGGTAAGGTGTAGGAGAGCGCTGTCTCTCACCCTGAGACCCCACCAACTCAGGTGGGGGGGGGGTTCAGGTTCCAGGTACACAGCAGTCACAGACTTTCAAAGGGACTCTCTAGTCTGTAGCCTGCTCAGGACGGTCGGTCTCCATTTTGCTTCCTTGTAGATTCATGGAAAGGACATAGGAAGTGTGAGACTTAAGTTCAACTCCTGCTTTAATTATATCATCTATTGCTTAAGGATGGGGATTCATTCCAAGAAATGCTTTATTAGGTGATGTCATTATTATACGACCATTAGAGAGTGCACATCCACAAAGGAAGCTGACCAAATGTCACTGGGCCCTATAACCTTAAGGGAACACTCATGTGTGTGGTCTGTCATTGAAGGCAATGTCATTCGTGGTCCCTGTTCATGAGCTGAATCCTGTAACGCTCAACTTTTTTTCATCCACAGTAATACATATCTTACAGTGTTAGGAGATATAAGATACTGCCAGGTGGTGGTGGCACACACCTTTAATTCCAGCCCTGGGAAAGTAGAGGCAGGTGGATCTCTTAGTTCAAAGTCAGTATAGTCTACAAAGTGAGAAAGCAAGTTCCAGGACAGCCAAGGCTACACAGAGAGACCCCATCTTAAGAAGAAACCAGACACCAGAGTTCGGAGAACCAATATCATTGGCTAGAAGTTCATTTTATTTGATTTTTTTTTACTTTTTATTTGATTTTTTTTTTTTACTTTTAAAATTTTGTGTGTATTATGTGTGTGTGTGTGTGTGTGTGTGTATTCGTCTATGTGGGAACAGTGAGCTCACAGAGCTCAGAAGAGGGTATTAGATGCCCTGGAGATGGAATTACAGAAGGTTGCAAGTCACCCAATGTAAGTGCTGGGAACTGAACTTGGGTTCTCTGCAAAAGCAACATGCTCTCTTAACCATCTCTAAACCAAACCACCTCTCCAGAAATCTTTTTATTTTTATTTTTTTTAAAAGAGAAAATCAAGATGAAGCTTCGCCCCCTAGTACCACACAGTAATCTCTCCAATGCTAGCTGGTGATATCAGGAGCCTGACGAACCTGGCCAAACGCAGGCTGGTATGTGAAGTCCTAGGGTTTGTCCTTGTCCCTGTGGCGTGCTGTGCCACTCAGCATTGAGTGTCCATAAAATGTAGGCGTTTCAGATGGCTCTGTCTGGAAGGAAGTGAGCCTGGAACTACTCACAGTTGGTTCCAGTTTGTGTATAGAACTTGAAGCTAACTGATTGGACTGTGATATGAAAGATGGAGACAGAGCAGAGTCTCTCCTTCCCTCACACCCCAGATGCCGTCAGAAAGATAAGCCTGGAGGAGAGGAGTTCCAAGAGAAGGTAAGGCGCTTGTTTTGAAAGCAATGAGAGATGCTTGTAAGGCTTAGAGAGTCACCTCCACCGGGTGACTGGACATGCGTCAAACGCCAGGGATCAGATCTGAACTCAGTGCAGAGACGACCAGATGATTGTCGATTATCACCTTGGTGATTTTTGTCGGTCTCCTCCCATTGGTAAAGGAATCCACAGAGCAGAAGAGACTCCTATGAACTGTGATGAGATGGGGGCACAGAGATGTGGGCGGGGCAGGCAGAAAGAGATGAAGTGTGGTCCAGAAGCTTAGGGGAAAGGTGGAGGGAGGAGAAAGGGAGGGAATGGCCAGCGTCAGGAAATGACACCAGGCACTGTTATTTAAAGGCCCAAACTAAAACCCTAGAACAACTGCTCTTGGATTCTGTGACAAGGATGAGCAGAACTGCATCTGAGAGTGAGTTCAGGCAAAAGTTCGATGGCTGGGGTTTGAGGACGGGCGAGGAGTGAGCGCAATGCGAAGTGAGCAAGAGTGCGCTGCTTGGAAAAGCTCAGCCCCAGGGAGGAGAGAGGGTGGCTGGGGGTATAGGGAAAGCTGGGATGTTTTCTTTAGGGGCCTTGATTGAGCTGAGTTCTTATATTGCCCAGGCTGGCCCCAAACTCCTGAACTCAAAAGAGCCTCCCAGTTCAGCTTCCCAAGTAAGCGTTACGGCAGGTGCCCCACCACACCTGGCTACCCGGATTGACCGGATGAGACACACTAGAGCTGATGGAGACAGAGAAAGAGAGAGGGAGTAGGGGCTTGGTCCAGGTAGGGAACTCTGCCTGTTTTAGCGACCAACTGCAGAGCCAACTCTTTCCGGGAGGAGCCCAAAGAGCAGCCCCATGTGAGGGCACAGAGGAGGGCAGGGATCTGAGCAGATGGAAAGATTAAGACCGGAAGCCGTATGGCCTGCAATGCATGTTCCAGAGCATTGACTAGAAGCAGCCTGGAGAAACAGTCTTTTTAAAATTTCAAATTTGGGACGGGCCATAGACCAGGAGCACACAGGCTGCCGACCAGCGACACATGGACAATGGACCAGGGAAGGTCTTGCTGTGCCTAAAAGAGTATGCAAAGAAAATAAAGCCAGACTCAAAGGATGCCAAAAAGTGGGCAGAACTTGGGTCTGACATTAATGTACAGGAGAAGAGCTGTCCATCAGCCTGTCAGGACCTCCCGTTCTGCACTGCGGATGAAGGAGCCAGAGAATCCACTAGCAGACGTTAGGAGGGCAGTCGGGAGGCTGACGGAAGACCTTCTAGAACGTTTCCTTTAGGGAGGGTATCCCTTCCTCCCTGTTTCTTCTTGTCCCTCCAGTTCTTCACTTCACCAAAGCTGTCAAACCTGACTGGACTGGCAGAGAGCAGAGGGGGCACAGCCTGTCAAGCAGAGGCAGGTTTGAGACCCTTGACTCTGGTCCCTTCTCGTCCTCTTCCTTGGCCTCAGTCCCCCTCCTAGACAATAAGATTGTCCTGGGGAAATGTTCTTCAAAGGGAAATTTTACTAATGAGTGGTTGTTGTTTTCATCATCTAGCTGCTAACATGGGGGTCAGAAAGAAAGGCGGGTGCTGAGCTGAGCTCTGAAACTCAGACAAAGTTAACTGCAGGTCTTCTAAACAAGATCTAAACAGAAACATTTCCCCCTTAATTAATGGCTGCCTTTGAGGTTATTAAGTTAGACTGGGTAGGTGTGTGGCCTTTCTTTCCACTGCCCTTCCAATTAACAGGCACTTTGCTTGGTAAATGTTAATTTAGAGTAATTGGGTGTGCTGATGAGGGGCGGGAGTGAATGCTGCCTTACTGCAGGTTAATTGCTGGTAAGTGTCGTTCCTGCAGCCCTCGGCCTGGATGATTAATGGCCTCTGAGTACAAGAGAAACCCCTGAGGCCGGTGGAGGCTGTCTAGCTTTAACCCTTCAGTTACCAGAATGGAGAGAGAAAGAGAGAGAGAGAGAGAGAGAGAGAGAGAGAGAAAGAAGCAGAGGCACCCACTGGGAGACCAGCGGGGACCCTGGTGGTGTGTTCTCATGGGGTTGCTTCTTGTCATGCATTTCCAAAGTTGGTTTTTGCCAAGTTCAGCCCAGTCACCTCACACCATAGGTAGAAGGACTAAGCAGTTGAATCATGACCAAAATAGTGGTCTAGTTTGCAGCCGGCCCTGGTGGCCCTGGTAAGGGAGAGTGTCCCCAATAGGCCTAGTGGGCCTGGATGGACTGTGGGGAGGTCTCAGGGGCTGATTTCCTTGTGGAGGAAGTCTTCCCTGTGGGTCTGGCTTCTCATCCCTCCCAGAGTCCCAGCCTTCTTTCCTATGGCTTTCAACGTTTGGACTCTCATAGTCAGCCCTGAAGCTGTATTAAACCAATTCCTTGCAGATCTTTTAGAGTATACCTCAGATAGTATCTGGTGTTTCAAGCCAGTCCCTCAGAGAGATTTACAACCCCAAAGTCACTCAGGACCGGAGGATGTTTGTTCCCTTGTTGGACTCGGTTCTGCCAGCTGGTCTTACAAAGGAAATCTAGCCTGGCTGTCTCCCAGTTCTCAGGCCCACTGGTAGGAAAGTTTCTCTACCTTCCTGTGGGTCCCTCTGTTTCCCAAGCCCAGTTCCTGGTTTATGCACTCTGTCTTCACTGAGGCAAGTCCCCCCATGGAGCCTCCCTCTTAGGAAGAGGTCATAGAATGATACTTTTTCTCTCAAAAACATAAATTATTGTGGTAGGCAGGGATTGTGGCTATCCTTGCTTTATCGAGAAAGAGAAAAACGGAGTTTTCTGTCAATTGAAAACCTCCAGGTTACTGTCTGAAATAATAAAAGCAGAGTATTAGACACCCGTGTACATGAGGGGAAAACACAAATATGTTCCTGTCACCATAGAGGGGAAGGGAGCACATAACTAGTGGTGTGGCTGGCAGCAGGGTGGGATACAATGGGGGTGAGAACAAGACAGCTCACTAGAAGGCAGTCTTGAATTGCTGGTGCATTCTCTACTCAAAAAATAAAAATTATTTAAGGATACTGGCTCTTCAAGAAGGTCCTGAGTGCCCCTGTGATGGACTATGGGAACAAAGAGATGATTTAGAAGCTGTGTGCATATGTGTGTTTGCGTGTGTGTGTGTGTGTGTGTGTGTGTGTGTGTGTAAAAAGCAGAGGGGCTGGTTGATTGGGAGACAGGACAGACAGACTGAGTCTAGACAGAGTCATTGACACCATAGAGCAGCAGCCTGGCTAGAGGTGAGGAGATGGGCTTTGAGCAAGCCAGGACTGGAGTAAATCAGGAATCTCAAGCTTGACCACACAGGTTCCTGCTTATGATCCTCTCATAAGAAAGACCCCAGGGCATGTACGGGCAAGCATGGAGCAAAGAGCTCTGTTGCCCTTCATCCTCACAGTCATCCTCCTGTGCCTGGCCCTTCCACACGGTGCAGTAGGGAGACGGACAAAGAAGAGAGCGGCTCAAACGCATGGCTCCCACTCACCCACATTCCACGCTAGCCCGCCCTAGCAAAGCCTTCCCTAACTAAGCGGCTCTGGGCCCAGCTCAGAGGAAGAGGGCAGTGAGCAATCTTTATCTGGGAAAGGATAAAACAGATGTTTCATTTAAAAAATATTCTTTCCATACCTTTTTTAAAATTCAAAACAAAGACAATACTGGGGATTAGAGCCAAGCAGGCCTCTAATTTCTACATGGTGCTGGAAAGACAATCTCTCTGCCAACTGAGCTTCACCCCAGTCCTCTCTCTGGTCTACCAGGGGAACTGTACTGACAGTCTCTGTTGTATAGTTTTAGAGTTTTCTGTGATGGTTTGAATGAGAATGGCCCTCATAGGCTCATGTATTTGAATTCTTGGTCCCCAGATAGTAGAACTGTTTGAGAAGGATTAGGCGGTGTGGCCTTGTTGGAGGAGGTGTGTCACTGGGGACTAGCTTTGAGGTTTCAGAAGCCCACACCCTTCCCCAGCTCGTTCTTCCTGCTTCATGCTTGTGGATCAGGATGTAAGCTCTCAGCTGCTGCTCCAGCGCCATGCCTACCGACTGCCATGTTCCCTCACGACAGTCATGGACTCTAACCTTCTGGAACTGTTAGCCCCACATTAAATGTTTTCTTTTGTAAGTTGCCCTGGTCACAGAGTTTCTCACAGCAATAGAAAAGTAACTAAGGCATTACTTGAATTAAAAAAAAAAAATCCCCAAATTACATTCAACTTGAAGTTATCAACTGTCACTCAATGACTCTCCACCAAACCATAGGGCTACTGGTGTAAAATACAGGGGATTATTAGAGCAATGGAATCTTTTCAGAGTTAGAAAACAAGGTAAGAAACAGCGGAGCAGAGAGCCTGAGAGCACACTGGGAACTGAGCTACAAAAGAGGGCTAGCCGAGGTGAGCCCCAAGCAGGACAGAGGACCTTCCTTCTCAATGGAGCCACAAAGAAATGCTGAATTCAGAATCAGGAAGAAAGCAAGAGCCCCCGTCAGCCATGGGAATCCTAGAGTCAAAAACCTGTCTTCTCTGACAGCCAATTAGACTGCCTCTTTCCGCAAATCTGCAATCAGAAGCAACCAGCAGTGCATGACCTACCCAGGAAAGGATATTAACTGTGGATGCTGGAACTCCAGAGACGCAGAGCAGGGCTTGAGGTGTAGGGCATGGGGTGGGAGTGGTGGTGTAGAAACTACTCTCCCCAAGGAGAAACCACAGCAGAAAACTCCTCATTGTTCAAGCTCCTGCTTACACTGGCAAGCACGGGTACGAGCCTGCTTGGGATACAGCGCCACCGCTGTGGAAACTGAAGCTAGCCATGTCCGTTAGGGGAACAGACCACAGACGCTGTCCTTATGGATGGCTTCACTTATGAACACGTTCATCCAGCCACGAGTCATCACACCGTCACGAGGGAACAAGAAGAAAGAAGACCATGCCGCAGGAAGTGAGATACAAAAAGAGAAGGAAGCTCTTTTAACTCGAATCTTTGGAGAGACTTGAGTGAGTGGGCAAGCTCTGATGGGGACAGCTAATTGCCATCAAAACAAAAAGCAGGTTTTAGAAATTTTAAATGACAGTCTTTCCTTCCACCACCCCCCACCCCCAAGTGCAGCAAACACAATAAATAAGAAAACGATACTGGAAATGGCTGAAAGACAGGCCAGACATCAAGAAGTCTGAGAGCACAGGTAACGGGAAGCAAAGAGCTGACTTTTAGAAAAGATACAGATATCAGTGTCTCTTGATTCAATAGGAATTAATCAATGGAAAGGGGTTGGGGGGACAGACAAGAGAGGGAATCAAATGCATAGGAGAGACCCCTGCTGAGCTGGGGAAAGACACATTCTTTTTTACAAGGCCTCCAGGTGCCAACCGTGTAGATGGAAATCAAGGCCCTTATGTAGACACTTGGGGAGTAGGTACTTTGGGAGCCTGGGGGTGGGGGTGAGGAGAAAGCTTTCCAAACTTCCAGAATTAAAATATTTATCCACAAAAGAATCCTCTAAGACTTCCCAACAGAAAAAGCTTTAAAGCCAGGCCCTTAAAGGCCCAATAAAAAGTGAATTGGGGTCCAATTTACACTCCAGATTCAACCAGCCATCAACTATATTTGTAGGACATCTGTCCCTTGGGTAGTCAAACTCAGAATTTATTCCAGGAAGTACATAAGGAAAACAGAAGGAACCTAAGAATGCAGTTTCAAAAGTGAGAACAGAGGTTGGGGGTGTGGCTCCGGGGTAGGAAAGGCACTGGGCTCCATCCCAGGGAGGCGCTGGCAACTTCTGACAAACAAAAAATAAAGAGGGAAGCTTTGAGCCCTGGCAAAGGAGACGCAGGCCTTGGGTAGGCACAACTTTCCTTCCTCTGTAGATCAGATCCTATTCTGTAGAGATGCGTAGGTAAACACAACCACCCGAGTTTTCTTGGGTTTAAGTATTCAGAAGTTCCAGTCAGAAAAGACTTGGTGATGTTTCCAGAGCCAAATGGAAAGTTTGTTACAAACCCCACGAGTGAGGAGCACGGGGCTCTTTTGTACTGATGCGGAAATCAAGCTGCGCAGATGCAACTAGGAATTGCAGAAAAGGAGCGATGCTTTGAACCTGCACGCGCAAATGAGGGCAGATTCATAAGCCCTGCGTTTTATGGATGCGTATCCATGTTATATGCATGGCAACATGCCTGGGAATCTTGTGGTTTTCTTCCTACAGTTCCATGAATTTTTTTAGAAGCATGTACAATGTTTTTAATCAAAAACTGGAAAATGATGAAGTATTAAAGATCTACTTAATTTGCCAGCAGCCCAGGGGGATGTACTGCTCTTGGGAAGCCTGCTAGTGAAATAAATTAAACTGCGTAGTAAAGACCTTGTTTAAGCCCTCAGCAATTCTAATCCATTCAAAACAATAACAAAAACAAACAAACAAACAAACAAAAACCCCCACCAAAACAAACAAAACCCCCCCCCCCAACCTAAATTTAAAAAATATGAAAGAGCAGCACTGCCCCCTGGTGGAGATGTGGAGGAATTTGCAAATGAGGCCTTTTTCTCTGAGTTGCTTTGTTTTTTGGAGGGAGTGTTGCCTATTATTATCTTTTGAGACTTATGGGTAGTTGAAAACCTGCCTATCTTCCACCTTCAGCATGCGTAATGATCTAGGTAAACAACAGGTGTGTGTATGTGTAGCTGGGGCGGGATGCTTACAGAGAGGAGCCTGGCAAGGCATGGGAAAATGTCGAGCAGGTTTGGGGGAAGAGGGAGTATTTTGTTTGGGGAGATTTGGTCTCACTATGTAGCCCTTGCAGGCCTGGAAGTCTCTAAGTAGACTAGACTGACCTCAAGCTCACAGAGATATGCCTGTCCCTGTTTCCCCAGTGGTGAGATGAAAAGTGTACAGCATCCTGGCCCGTGGGGAGCCCTATAGGACATAGCGTCAAATCTCTAACGTGCCTTTACTAGGGCAGAGGCCTGGCATGGGTCCAGGAAGATACACCGGCAGAACTGACAGGGTAAGGTATTTTGCTATACTGGTCAGATTTTTAAAATAAGTCTTACTTTCCATAAATAATACTTAGTGAAAGCAATGAATTCACCCTGGTGACTGCAATGGAGCCTTGCCACCCCATATGTCACAGCAAAGATGTTTGCATGTTGGAGGAAGTTATCCTGCAGGGTCTCTGCATATACCCACATACTATTTCACAAGTATTTTTGGTATCTACTCTGTTAGGTTAGTGCAAGGCTCCCAAGTCACAAAGACTGGGTTTTGGAATACTTCAAACACAGCCATGACTGCAGAGAGTCCAGGAGGAATCAAAATACTTAACATGGTAAGGCTTTGTAAAGCCCAGACCGTGGCAAGCCCTGAGCTCCTATTAACAAGCATTTTGGGTCTGTTCTGAGCCCATCCATCAGGCAGGTGAGAGGATTGTGGAGGATATGATCCTTGTTCTTGGGGTGCTCACTTCTGGTTTCAGCAACAGTACTGGTTTAGAAGGAAGCCAGGGAGAGTAGAAGCAGAGAGAACTGTGGAGCCATTCAGAGACTCTTTAGAAGCAGAGCTGCACTGGAAGAGCACCCCAGATAGGCCAAGCTCCCTGAGAATACAAGGGAGTTAGCATCTAAGTTAGAATACTTTGTTAATTCCTAGATGTGAAGAAACACCTACTTCTTTAGGGGGAACAGAGGTGAAAGTAGGAGAAAAGTACAGTCATGGTGGGCCCCCAGAAGACGGATGATCTACCATAAGCAGGATCAGAAGAGCTGTGGAAGGAACAGCCTGGGAGCTGAGCCTTGAGGTGACTAAGATGAGTCAGAGCAGAGGGCAGGGGTAAGCATGGCTCCAGCCTCAAACTGAGCAGAAACAGAATCGCAAGAAGCAGCATGCACGACGGTCATTCAAGATGGTAAGTAAACACACAGAATAGTGTGTGAGAACGATGACAATCAGAGAGCGTTGTTCTTAACATAGTATCAAAGAGTAAGAAAACATCACAAAACGTACCCACTGTATGTGCACAGTAAATGAGGTATGTTTGCAGGGGTGTGAACTCACCAAAAATAGTCTTAGAACATCCTGGCCGGTCCAAAATTCCCTCAGGCCTATAATATAAAGTCCTTTTGTTCTGCTTCTTTCATTTATGATGATGGGAAACAAATGCAGGGTTATCATCCTGTGAGGGTTAAGTGTTGTCAACTGACAGACACTAGAACCACCTGGGAGATGGGCCTCTGCCTCCATGGCCTGTGGGGGATTGTCTTGTTGGTCCCGACTGAGGTCAGAAGACAGGCTCATTGTAGGCAGTACAATCCCTGGCTGGGATCCCGGGCTGTGTAAGTGAAATGGAGGAGAGGAGCTGACAGCATCATGTCTTCCTCATTCTCTGCTTCCTGACTGTGCTGTGACCAGTGGCTGCTGTAAGCCCCCATTGCCTTGACTTTGTCATGTTGGCCTGCACTTTGAACCTCGGGCAAAACCAACCCCATTAAGTTGAACCTACTGTGGTGTTTTATCACGGCAACAGAAAAAGATGCTAAGATCCATCACCAAATATGCTTGCTACTAGGGTATGCTGATTGTTCTAATTAAATGAATGCAGTGGACAATGTGTGCTAAAACCAGCTTTCCTGACCTCTCCGACTGCCTGAAGTCCAAAACCACAGGCAACAACAATTATTTCTATCCCTGAGCTTTCAGGAACTAAATTCAAAATGAAGACTGAAATCTGTCAACACCAGTTAGATGTCACACCCCACTGTATTCTATTTCAGTAGAAGTGAATAAACCATCTCTTTTGTTCCTTTGAGGTGACAACTGTCTCTTTCACCAGTGAGTGTGTTAACACAGAAAATCACTTTGTTATACATAATGACACTGGAGGGATCCACATGTAAGTCACTGTGTGGGGAGGTTTTCATTTGCTAGACTTAGCAAGTGACAATCCAGGATGGCCAGCTGCATTTCAGTGTTAGATAAAACAACAACATACACATTATATTCAATATTAAGATATTCTTACGATAAACATTTTTTTCTGTTTATCTGGTATTTCAATTTCATTGAAAATATTCTATCTTATCTGACAAGCCTATTTAACACACACACACACACACACACACACACATATATATTATATATATATGGAAATGGATTGCTGGGTCACTAGACAGAATTATATTTAGTTAAGAAGTTTGTTTTTAAACAGACTCTGCCACTTTATATCCCAGTAATAAGCAAAGGACTTTGCCAAGGAAGGTGTTACCACTTGATGTATATTGTTTTATGTTGTTTTTGTTTTTTGAAAGACAGTCTTGCTATGTAGCCCAGGCAGGCCTTGAACTTTTGAGTTCTGCTTTGGTCTCCCAAGTGTTGGGATTACAAACATGTGTCACCACACCTGTCATCAGTAGTCTCTATAAAGAATATTCATTAATGTGACTTCTTAGGAAAGAGCCTACCAAACTCTCAGCCATTTTAAGATTGGGTTATTCATTTTTATGAGTTCTTCATATATGTGCACCATGGGATGGCTTAAAGGGTGTTTGCCTCCAACCTAACACTCTTGAGTTTGATTCCTCACAAGCCTACATGGTGGAACCTAATCCAAGTTGTTCTGTGCACTAAGATGCACACACACACACACACACACACACACACACACACACACACACACGTTTTTGGGAGACAGGGTTTCTCTGTGTAGCCCTGGCTGTGCTGTCCTGGAACTCACTCTGTAGACTAGGCTGGCCTTGAACTCAGAAATCCACCTGCCTCTGCCTCCCAAGTGCTGGGATTAAAGGCGTGCACCACCACTGCCTGGCTCACACACACAATGTAATTTTAATGTTCTTTATATATCCTGAATGCAAATCTTCTCAGGTATGTAATCTGCAGTTGCTTTCAGTCAACTTTGTCCCTATACTCTTAATTGTACTTTTGTTTGCCCTAAAAGATTTTGAATTTTGCCAAAGTCCAATTTATCAAATGGGTTTTGTTTAAGTCTTTCATGTGGTTTCATATTTCCTTCTAGAAATTGTCTAGCAGAACCGGAAAGTCTATAAGGACTTCCTAATCCTCTTGTGTCGCTTTTCTTTTGAAATCTGGCCATCTCCAGCACCATCTGTTGAATGCTATCCTTTCTCCCACTGGGTCACCTCAATATGTTATGGTGTACTTATAAGGGTGCATCTCCTGAACATTTGTTCCACAGCTATGTCTACCCTTATGCCAACAAACACTCCAGAAGAGGGTGTCAGATCCCTTGAAGGTAAGAGTTACAGGCAGTTGTCAGGCACCAGTATGGGTTCCAAGAACTGAACTCAGGCACGTCACAAAAACAGTGTGCCTGTTTAACTGCTAAGCCATCTCTTCAGCCCTGACACTCTCACAATCCTTTCCCTGGTGACACTGAGGGCCTTGTACCTGCTAGGTGAGCACTCTACCATTGAGCTCAGCCCCACACTTCCCTGCTAGCATGACACTTTATTCAGCCTGTTCAACTCATTTCCAGTTTGACCTTAAAGCCCACTTTGTAATAGAGGACTCCCAGTATCTTTATTGTTGATACGTGTATTCTTCCCATGATTTCACACCCAAACTAGGTACATCTCAATCTAAACAGTGCCTCTGTGGGTACTTCAGTTGATGCTATTTTAACAATTCTGTCAATTATGGCTTCTGGATTTTGTTTAGTGCTTTGTAGCTTGAGGCATGTAAGCACAGGTTATCCCTAACCTTGGGATTGTTAGATCTCTGCCTCCTGCAGGTTAAAATTATTGGCATGCACCATCACACCCAGCTCACTGAATGAAATTATTGGTTAACTCATGCTGCTATTTTGCAGCTATTAAATTTTATTTAATGCTATTAAAGTCTGGGGCCCTTTGGTTTCTGTTCTTTCTTTTGTTAAATAGTTTTAATATACTATTCTTGTTTTTGCTGTTATTCCAACCAAATTTGAGTGCTGTTAAGAGGTTGCTCTAGGCTGCAATAATATGCATGCCAATTACAATTTTTGGATTGAGGGTGTAATTCCAATAAAACACAAGTTGTTCCATTACTGTTCTATTTCCTAATCTCTCGTGCGCTGGTATCCTATCCTGTGCCTAAGATGCAGACCCAACAGCACAGTGCTGTAAGTGCTGCTTTATACAACCTAATAAAAAGAACATGTTTACTGTGACAGCCCAGCATCTCTCCACAGTGCTATCTGGTTGTTTAATCCAGTACGAACCCTGGTGCTGAAGTGGAAGAACTATGATAACATGGGAATTACTAACCAGGGAGAGCAGGAGACACAGGAGTGAAGCAGAAGTAACAGATGCAACGTGACATCTAACAGAGGTGAGGAGGGCAGAGGCCATGTGTACAGGATCTGTAGCTGTGGCTGGCTTGGGCAATGGAAAGAAGCCACCAGCCAAGGAGAGTGGGTAGCTACTTCTAGATACACAGCTCTACAAACTCATGAAACAGTGAACTCTATGGTGACCTGAGCCTGAGAGCTGATTTAACTTTGCTTTCCAGGTAAGAATGTTGTCATTGACAGACACTGGTGGGAAAAAGTTGTTTATTTGCATTGCTTCCATTTTCTACTGTAGTGTTAGGATGAAACTTAAGCATCTCCCTAGTTTTTATTTACAATTCATCTGGAATATTACTACACATACAATGTACATTTAAAAACTGAGGGGAAACACAGTATATGTTTTTTCTGTCTTCACAGGCTTCTCAAAACCATTCAGCTTAAATGAAAATTTCTATGGACACCTGTACATATCTGAAAGGGCAGAGATGACACCAACAGAGTTAAAAGACTTTTGCACAAATACAATAAAATACAGAAAACAAAGTATAGATGATGTTATTTGGGTACAAATATAAACAATACAGTACCATCTGAGTAACTTAGCAACATAATATTCACACTTTATAGAAATAAAACTGCAAACCTGGCGTGACAAATATTAAACATTATATACACAATGAGGTAAATGTACCTTGGTCTCTTGAGAGGTAATTTAAGTTTAAAGCAAATGACATATTGAAGCATCTCCTTGACATATAAAGAAATATCAAATATTCCATTCCATTGGCACAATGTGAAAAAGGGATTATCAAAACACAGTTCATAATATTAAACTCACAAATCTCATTGAAAAATAAAAGCAAATTCACTTTAAGAAAGAAACTGAATGTTACTGACAATATTTTTTAAATGTTCATAAGTAAGAGTGCGTAACAGGATTGAAAATAATGTGCTGACAGCCCTCAGCTCTCCTAGAGAGGGCCCACGAAAGTTTCAACATCCAGCACATGAAGCTGCTCTGCATTCTTAACCTACTCTTCAGAATCTCAACACATTGACATGTCTGTTGGGCTGCAACAGAGCAACATCTGGAGTCTCCACAATGTGGAGCCAGAACTCGCCCATGATCAAGGAACAAAGAAATGATTTACAATCCTTCCTTCAGTGCATGGAGTGAAATCACAACGTCTTCTGGGCAGATTTTGGTGTGCATGTTTAGTAGTTTGTCACTGGTTCTATGTATCTGACAATTTGCAGAGGAAAGAGTCAAACATGTACGGATTACAAAAATGGTCAATGGCCACTCAAGTCTGCAGTGAGAACCAAGTCTGGAATTTTTGATGGCCATGGCACCACGCAGGGCCTCAAGGCACTTCTTGAGTAAGACTATAGTAGCAGGGTTACAGGCTCAGCTCTTCACGCCTCTACTGTCCTACTAGGGACACAGCTGGCCACTGCTTCTAAGGCCAACTCCCAGTGCCACTCAACTGTTACCCTAACCTTTGCCCAGAGCTGACATCAAAGCAGGGCTACCGCAGGAGCATCCCCAGCCCAGTGTGCAGATCACTCCCCATGACGCCCAGTGACTCAACAAAGTGGAAAAGTGTCACACAGCTTCCTTCCATCAACCACTTCATTTTAGGTCTCAAAAGCAGCTCTCAGGTCCAAAGGTTGGAGGCAGGGTCAGAAACAATAAGCCTCTGAGCCAGGGGGCAGCAGAAAGGCAGAGTGGGAAAACAGAGCTGAAGACATAAGGGACTCAAGCTGTCTAAGCCTCAGTTAAGTCATACTTCCTTCATGCTAGCTCAGCCAGGATACTGACAAGATGATACGTAATTTGTCAGAAGACATGCCTTAGCCAGACTACATCTTGGGGGTGGGGAGGGGATCTTTGATCAGCAATAGAAACAACAGACTGTACTACAAAATGACATAGAAGTACTTCTCTAACTAGATGTATCTACAGTCTCAGCCACAGTAACCATGACCTTTAAGTTTTCATATTCAGTATTGGCCACCTAGAGATTATCAAACTATCCCTTAAAAAAAAAAATAGCTGTAAACATGTAAACTCAATTTAGAACTAAATTCCAACTTTAAAAAATTCCCTGATTCATCAAAGCACATTTTATCCAATTAGGTACAAAAAGACATAATGATTCTGCAACCTCAGATGTCATAAGAAGTGTCTTCAGCAAAAACCCATTTCCTTGTAAGAAAGTAAGAAACGTACTACAACTTTAACTCAGACAACTTTTGGTATGGTCTTAAAATTATATAAAAACAGTTCTAGTGATAAAATGCATTGGTCCCTGGATTTCTATAAAGCAGACCTCGAAGGGTTAGAAATGGAGAAAACAGAAAACAAAGGCCCCAAAAGTACCTGATGACAGCACAAGAGCTTAAGCAGGTGATACAAGTGTAACAACAAACCCTTACTTACATTATGAAATCATCATAATTACAGAAAAAACTCATATTTGTATTAAAAATACTAATCTCTAAGTACTTTTTCCCATGATGTTTTTAAATGTACAAAACTGACATTAATGCCTAGGTAACATGTCATTCATTCTACAGTTACTTTGGTTTAAGACCAAATAGTCTTCAAATTTATGGTAGGTTTGAGATAAGACATTAACAGAGCCCAGCTGCTTCAGATCAACAGTCACAATCTCTTCTTGGCTAAACACTAAAGGTTACTTTGACCTTTTTATCTGGGAATTGGTATCACTATGTTCAACATCTCGTCTAAGTGATGATGATAACATCCCCCTAGAATATGATCGCAGTGATAAAAAGGACTTTAAAAGCCATGCAAGCCCTGCAAAGACTTGACAGCACTGAAGTAAAACCCAGGCTTAACCACCTAACTCCCAGCACCAGCGAGAAGACCCAACGGGCTGCTTTGACATTTCATATGACCAAGAATATATGAAGAGAGCCTCTACTCAGAACAGCTATCAGCTGCTGCTTCCCCTAGTATCAAGGGTGGCACTGAATTCAGTGCTACCACGTAAATCAAGCCATTGCAAGATCTGCACCTATGAGATAAAAAGACTGAATTAAAAGCTGCCTTCCTCAAAGTGTAGAGACCTCAAAACTCCAATAATTCTACCCTTCTCAAGATAGAATCCACAAATACTTACAGTTACGTACGTGTGAAAGTCACCTACACTTGTATATTCAAATGAGCTATCTCTGCCTTCCTAGAAAAAGGCCTATTATTTAACATTATCCACATTTGAATTTTAAATGCAATTCTTTCCAATAAAGAAAACAAAACACAACAGAACACTGTCTTTGATCAGATTAAGAAAAAAAGAAATGGCTTACAGAACATCACACAACTTTTCCTTCTGCAATAGACAAGCCTCCTCTTTCAGAAGGAGTCTGTATACCATAATGACTAAATCCATAAAGCACTGTACATGTCTGAAGTGCCACTTCACTTCTTAAAATAAACTCAGGTTAAACATCTCAACTGCAGAGCTGCAGAGCTCCGTGTGGGGATGTTCTGCATGACAGTCACTGCTTACTAATGCGACAGCATTGCCTCAGTGGTTCAAGCACATCTGGGTAGGAGAAAGGCATAAATACTGAATGACATCTACCACAAAAACTCTTAAAAACAAAAACAAACCCAGAAAAGGTTTAGGTTACTCAGAAAAATAAACTTTTTGAATGAAAATGATACAGGACTTAACACAGACTTTAAGCAGTTCTGTTCGTTTCCATTTAGAAAGACGCAGAAGTGGCACTTACTGGTGTAGCACAACCCTACTTTGAAGGTATGTTGTGTTTGGAGTGTGAAGGAGCAGGAGTTGCACACAAATACAACTAATCAGCTGTGTCCCACGCCTACATGAGGTCATATTTTTTAGACTACAGAGTTTTAAGTGCTAGTTTAAGATCTTGAAAAATTACAGAACAGTACATTCAAAGTGACTCAGGGAAACGCTAGTGGTCCAGAATCCTCTGAGAATGTACTGCTAGGAGTGAAAACCACAAGTGCTTTTCCTAACTCCACGCTCCAGCTCCTTCACCCTTACAGATGATCAATAGTGCAGCAGCTCCCTAAGGGCTGGCAGTTGTCTTTAAAAACAAGCTTTGTTAATAAAACAAAAGTAGACTACACAACATTCTGTAACTGTCTGGAAGAAGTATCCATAGTGCACAGAAAGGATCCCCATGGCTACCTCTGGGCCCAGAAAAACCCTGGGAAACTTTCAATTGACCATATTCCACTGCAGCAAGAGGAAGCAGAGCCCTCCATTCTCTCAGTGAGGTAGAACAACCGGCCTCCTAAACACCCAGGAGCAGATACGAAGAGAGCAGAGTTCCCACGAAGTTTCACAGTTACATTTTGATGCCTTCCTGCTGGCTGAGTTGTGACAATGTCTTTTTAATTCGCAAAGCTGTCAGCCTAGCTGCTCCATTGGCATACCAACATTCTCTCATAATTTTAGCCATCACTCTCAAGGCCTACAAGAAAACATAAGAAAAATAATTAATGCACACATACTACTTGTTATTGATCTGTGACTTTAAAATTCTAGATTCTATTCTATTCTATTCTATTTCCTTTTTTAGATTCTTTGTAGTACCAAATGAGAACTTTAGTCTCCATCAAGATCCTGGTGCCACCTGCTGGAAAGGCTGTAGACAGGGGAGTTTTTTCAGGAGACCTCAAAAAGTTGACTCCTGATTCAGCACTGAAAGGATGCACCCACTATGCCACCCGAGACACTGGGTGCACAACCGCACTTTGAAGTCCTTTAGAGCAAAGCTTAGGCTAGAAAGCAGGGAGAAGAGCTCAAAGTGCTGGATTCCAGGTTCTGACCACTCCAACTTGTCCCAGCTAGGAACCAAGCCACCTCTCCAGCCCAGCAGAAGGTTTAAGGGTTTTTGTCCAAGGAAAGAAAGACTGATCCCTGGTTCCAGAGTAAAAGGGCAGACATCTCACACACTGGCAGCACGTTGAACCCTGACTGTAAGCCTTCTCCTAGAACACAGCAGTAGAACCTGTGCACACTCTTCTTTGTGGAGTCTGAAGGAATCTCCCCTGGAGACCTGGGCAGTCCAAGAGAATAAGCCTGACAGATTATCAACAGTGACCAGAGAATCAATCAAATAACTCAGAGAGATCACCTAAAGGATACGCACGTAAACTTCGATCACATGCACCTAACACCTTCATTAAAAGTGGAAAGTGTCTGATCGGACATTTGAAAAAAGTAACATGAAATGAAGAAACTGAAACCAACAGAAGATGTAGACAGAGAACACTGTATCAAAGCTCTACTGTTAGTAGGCAGGATATTGCTCCTTGGTACAGTGTTTGCACAGTATGCATACTGTGTTCAGGCTGCCATACCACCACCACCACCACCAAACCCCTGGGATTCATCACTGGTTTATGTGTTTTAAGTTTATTCTTTCTGTGTAGTCTTTATACTCAAAGTTACTTTATTCTTTCCAACATTCCCTTCAGTCTCTGTATTTTATATACTATAGAACTTCTCAAATGTCTACTGATTGACTAATAAGGTTCTGTAAGCAGTGACTAGGAGGAACATTCAGAGGTAATTAAAATAACTACTTGAGAGAGAGGTCAGGTGGGGAATACGGGGAGGAGGGCAAGGGGAGGGAGAATGAGGAGATACATAAAAAAACTGAACTACGAAGCTGATAAATCTTCTAATATGTGGAGCAAAACATGGAGGGTGGGTAGGCTTATAGTCAGGTAACCAAAGGTAAAGAAAAACAACAAAGGAAGTGGGAAACTACTTCAGAAGTATTTCCTAGAAAATATGTTTCTAGATTTAAAGGCCCATGTACCAATGTGTGTGTGTGTGTGTGTGTGTGTATATATATATATATATATATATATATATATATATATATATAAACAACTATTTTTGAAGGCCTATCATTTAACACACATGTCTGTAGGTGCTAGATAGATATAGATATAGATATAGATATAGATATAGATATAGATATAGATATAGATATACCAGGGAACAAACATAAAATCTCTGTCCTCAAAAAGTTTCCATTTCAAAATAAATTAATAAATTACTGTGAAATACAGACCTTTAGGTCATAAATGCCAAAAAGAAACACAATTTAGAGAGGATAAAGCATGCCAAGGGAAAGCATATTCTCAGTGGGAAGGGAAATGACTAATTCGAACAGTCCTGAAAGAGAGGAGCACACAAACAGGAAGACGGAGGAGTAAACAAAGAGGGAGGTGAAGGTTCAGAAAGGACACAAAAGCAAAAGGAATTCCAGGACAGAAGCCACACAGTGGCTCTCAAAACAACCAGTCCAGACTGGAACCAGCAGAAAGCCCTGGAAGACACATTTATGTACTGAGCGGTTTGGGGTTTGTGTGTGCATTTATGAATGTGTTATTGCAGACTGAACCTAGGGCCTCACACACACTTGGCGGGCACACTAGCACTAAGCTACATGTTGAACCATTTAAAGTATTTTTTAGTTTTACTCTTAGGTTTTACTATGTTCGTTACCAAGGCTGCTTAACATTAGAGCTCTATAGTGCAGGCAGGCTTGAGCTTGTGACATTTCTGCCTCAGCCTCCTGAGCAGCTGTGATTATTGGCCTGTGCCAGCAAGCTCAGCCAGTTCCATACTCTCATGTGTTTCAACTGAGAGAATTTAAAACCCTAGAAAAGTAGAAACTTGAAATAGCAGTAAGTACACAAAACTAATCTCATCAAATTGAGAAACTAACACAGCAGTGATGGCATTAATTAGCTTTCCATAACAGTAACTATGAACCACATATATTCTTAACAGTAACCAACGTCTTCCTGCTTAAAAGACGTCTGTCTTTAAACTGCTTCCATATTAAATGCATGTGAGTATTTCATGTCTGTGCTATCAAGTACCCAGAGACAATTTTAAAGCACACCCTTGTATGTTGAATTCTGTCACATGAACACTCTGGGCACATTGAGTTGTCTCCTCTGGGTCTGCACATTGTATTTTGCTTAAGGTGTCATACATTTTTTTTAAAACTTTAAAAAATTTCTTAAGACATTTTTCTCCTTAAGAGAAAAGACATCTCTTTAAGAAGACATACTTTTTCTTTAAGTTTGTCTCTCCCATAATCTGTTGTTAACATTTGGGTATGTGTCCTACCTGGATGTTTTTTCTAGGAATGCATGTTTGGCACTTTCCCAACAAAGCAGAGAAGAACTTTGTAGAAATTACCAACTATAAGAGGGACTTCCCTAAAATCACAAAATACTCCCTTAGTATAATTCCTTGGGGCCTCATTAAGAGATCTAACTTTGTTGTTATTTTGAGATAGGATCTCCTGTAGCCCAGGTTGGCCTGGAACTGGCTGAAGTTGAGCTTAAACTCTTGAATTCCCTGCTTTTACCTTGGGGATCCTGGGAGGACAGACCTGGGTAGCACCACCCTGGCTTAAAGCGGTGCTGAGGAGCAGTCCCTGCCGCTGGTGTATGAAGCATGAGCTCTACAAACTCAGCCATGCGCCAGCTAGAGAGCACAGTGATGTCAGAAGTGACACTAAGATGTCTAGCTCTTTCTTTTTTTTTGAAAGTCCACCTAAACTATGAAATTTCCAATCTGGAAGGCACACCTTGGTACACTAATATCTAACAGTAACAGTTGTTAATAAAATTTGTTTTATGACTTCTTTGACTTTACAGTTAAGAATGAATTCCTACAGCATTCTATGAAAGCTGAGGATGACATACCCAGATTCTGTTGGAAAGCACCCTCTCCCTTCTGAGGAGCAGGCCTTCCCAGCCCTAGGAATACAGGTCATATATCTGAAGTTCCCTGCAATGATCATACCCAAGCTCCTCATCTTACAAAGGGGTGCTAAGTTCCAGAGAACTGATGCAACCTGTTCATGTCCAAGTCTGAAATGGGAGCCAAGCTAGTACTGACAGGCCTCCTTATTCCTGCCCAGTGCCTGTCATATTATTCTGGGCTGCACTGGGTGGAGGGAGGCATTCATTCCAACCACACACATTTTACTTCATTTGGCATATCTAACAATGTTCAGACATGCCACTGACCACTGCAAATGTTTCATGGTCTTTTTAATATTTTTACTAATACTTATTATTAGTTTATGAAAAAAAAAAAAAGAACTTTTGCATTTTTCCTTACAGAGAAGTAACAAATTTCTGCCTACTAAGTAGAAACAATTTAGCAAAGAGCCTTGTATCAACAGGAAACACTTACCTCACAGCTCTGCCATCTGTTTGGAATATTTGGCCTTAACTTCTGTTCACAAACTACTTTTCTCATTTCTTCAACCGATGGATCAGAAGGTACAAGATCATAGTAAGGCAACTGGTAGTCTTCATGGATTCCTGTATTGGTTTAAAAAGTCCAATTTAATCTGCTGTTGCCATGGAAGGATTACTTGTCACTGGAACTCATTACAGTGGTTCATAATTCATAATTCATCAGGTAGAGCAGTAAGGCTCAGAGCTTTCTGTATCTAACCTACATCTGCAGCAATAACCCATCCACTTGAGTCATCTCCATGTCTGCATTTTTGTGAAGGATAGTGGTGTCAACTTGACAAAATCTAGAATCACCTGAGAGACAGGCCTCTGGACATACCTATGAGGAATTATTTTTGATTACCAGAACTGACAGAGGAGGTCTTATCCCTTGGGCAAGGGATACTGGAGTGTATAAAATAGAGAAAGCAAGCTGAGCACACATGCATTCCTTGATCTCTGCTCTTGACTATAGATGTGATATGACTAGGTCCCTCAAGCTCCCGCCACTGTGACTTCCCTGCATGATAGACTGTAACTTGGAACTGTGAGTCACAATAAACCCTTTCTCCCTGATACTACTTTTGTCAGAGTATTGTATCATAGCAACAGAAAAAGAAACTAGGACAACTTTGAGCCTTGTGTGCTATGATGACCAGGTTGAGATTTTGACTATAACTCTAGTAGGCAGAAGATGAGATCTTATTGTGATGCAGTCTCTCACTGGATGCATGGAAATATTCTTATAAGGCGATGTGAAACCGACAAGGTTAGCTTAAGATACAAATCTCTTCCTTCTGCTTGTGTCTATAAAAACCATGTCCTATCTCTCACTGTCTAAAAATTTTGAAGTCCTAAGTCCTAGCCAGGATGCCTAAGCTTAAGAAACAGTGTTTTGAGCACACACTGACAAGTAAGTTCTCAGCCTAATATAAAGCCAAAAGTTAAAACAAACAATCTAAAAAGCACACAATGTTAATGCAATTATCATTACACAGATGTTCAATAATCAAGCTGTAGAAAAACCATCATAGTCCCTTTTAAAAAAGTTTTTTGTTGTTTTTTTGTTTTGTTTTTGTTTTAAGTCATTTTAACCAAGTCCATACTAGAAACAGCTTCTCAGGTGGCCTTTCAAATAAGCAAGCAAATAGCAAGCGGCTGGGTTCTGACACTGTCTGAGACTAAAACAGCAGCAGGAGAAGAAGCTGGATAAGCTGTGTGTTGGCAGGACTGATCTTTTGTTCCCTGTGGCATTCTCAGTGGTCACCTGACAGGCTGCCCACTATAGTTTCAGTCAAGGAAAAAAAAAAAAAAAAACAACTCTTGCCTAACTTCTCATGACAAACTATTGGGGAAAGACAGTGATTTACCACCAATGGAACAGCGTCGAGCAATTTCCCAGAACACTAAGCCCATTGCATAGATGTCAGCACGTTTGAAGGATTCAAAATGTTTCATATTTATGGAATCATCTAGAACTTCAGGGGCCATGTACCTAAAAAAAAGAAGTCAACATTGTAGTCAACATTAGTTTTGAACTATTTCATACTCTTTTCCTTCTGGAAAAAACAGATACACAGTCTGAGTCAGTATATAGACGAGGCTGGCATAGTGCACCTGGATTAGAAATGTATACTACCAAACACAGGATTGTTTTTCTCTTTTTATTGTGGTTTTGCTGTTTTAGAATATGATTCACACTTCCTACAAAAATATTTCCCAAGTACATAAGGAACGAAGTGGAAAAAAAAAAAAAAGCCCCCTTACCGTGTCAACACATGGGTCAGTCCTTTCAGACACCTCCCTATACACAGGCACACATAAAATATCACATGACTGAGATCATATCAAATGCACAGAAAATATTAAGTATCTAAATTGGTTTGCAAATTAATGATGTTGACTAAATCCCATGAACTACTGAAATGGCAGTTCCATGCCATCTGTCTTCTGATCATGGTTTATGAAAGACACACAGTGAACAGCTGTGGCTGTTACAAATACCCTAATGTACACCACCCTCATGGACTATTCAGGGACCACATATTTGATCTGGAAGCCTTCTCACCAAAACAGTATGAAAAAGGAAAGAGGAAAGGCACTGGGTTTTGAAGTAAGTGAGTAAGTTAGATTCTTTCTTTCTTTCTTCCTTCCTTTCTTCTCTTTCTCCCTCCTTCCCCCTCCCTACAACTCTCTTTCTCCCCTCCCTCTTCCTTTCTCTTTTCTCCATCCCTCCCTCCTTCCCCCTTTCTCTTTCTCTCTCTCTCCTCTCTCTCTCTCTCTCTCTCTCTCTCTCTCGACACAGATTCTCTGTGTAGCCCTGGCTGTCCTGTTGCTCTGTAGACCAGGCTGGCCTTAAACTCAGGAGATCTACTTGCCTCTGCCTCCCAAGTACTGAAAGTAGAAGTGTGCACCACCACTGCCCAGCTCTGAAGTCTGCTATAGTTACAGGTCCTACAGACCACTACTGAGGCTCACTCTGCCAGTCATGAGTTCTCCAATTTTCCAGCAACCCAGAAACTATAAATACAATTTAGATTGACTAAACTTGTTTGCCTTTTCCAAGTTCAAGGCATTAGTTTTGAAGAAATATTGTGATGCAATTTTTAAACACAGTAAGATTTTGAGTCCAACATCTCAGCTTGCCAGTCACATGAAGTAGGTCACATTACTAAACCTTAATAAGAGGTTTTTTTTTTTTTTCCCTCTTCTGAATTAATAGTAATGACATCTATCTACAGAGGTTCTTTGGAGAATGAATGCATGAAACAAATATTTATGAAAGTGGATTAGGCACTTCAATAAGTACCTGGAACACAGGCATCTGAAGCTTCCTGCAAGCCAATGGACTACATAAACCCAGACATACGAAAGGACAGTTAAAATATGTGAGAACACAGTTACAATAAATGACTCAAAAAGTCACTTATTTTGCTGTACCAGGAAGATGTAAAGATCCCAAGGATCAGAAAAGGCTTCCTTGAGGTATAGAAGGATGTTAAGGGAACAGTATGTTAAGAGATGTATGTTTTAGGACAGAATACACAAATGTTCTAAGGAAGAAAGACAACAGAAAATACAAAAACAGGCTTGCTATAGTACAGAAACAGGAAGAATTTAGACTACTATTAGTTATTGTTGTTCTTACAATTAACTTAATTAATGATAATACTTTCTGGAAGGGCTGTCCATCAAAAGGCTTGTTTTAAAGTTAAGCAATTAGGCTTCAGAGTAGCAAAGACCCTAAAAGCTTGTGAACAGTCTAACAAAGGACCAAGTTTGAGTTTCAGAAGAGATACAGATATAAAAATGGGCGGGGGTGGGGTGGGGAGGAATGAAGTTAACATCAACTACTATTAAAAACCATTGATTCCTAAGTGTACCTTTTAGTGCCTACTCTGTGGTTTGGAGCAATATCAATTGTATCTGTGGCAGAATCATGTCTCACAGCAAGTCCCAAGTCTGCAATACAACAGGTTCCATTTTTCTTCACCAAGATATTCTTTGATTTCAAATCTCTATGGGCAATAGCCGGTTTTCCTAGAAAACCAGAAGTTAGACATGACTACAAACAAGAGACACATTCACAATTCACTTTTAGGTCCAAAAGCCTCACTAGTCCCAGTGTGAAAGCGCTTGAGCTACATTACTTATAACAACTAGACTACTACTAAACTCAGCAAACCACTGTGTCAAAAGAGACGAAATAGTTTAAATCTTCAGACAACATAAAGCTAAGAACTAAAAAACCAAGGTGAAAAAGTTGTTGGTTTGTTTGTTGATCTCTAAGTAAACTTTCAGATTTCTTATATTTTCATTGGGAAAAACACTGAAATTTAAACAGCTACGTATCTCAGTTAGGTTTCACATTTTGAATATACATTATACTCACAGGAACATATGCTTAAATAACAGAACTGTAGAAACTGTTACCTTGGGTACCAACAATCTCCATGTGAAGATGGGCAAGACCACTTGCTGTGGACAGAGCAAGTTTGATCATTCCTTCCACAGTAACAGTGTATCTATTCAAGTAATCGAAAAGGGATCCATGCTCATGATAATCTGACACCAACCACAGCTGAGTCCACGTTCCATTGTCTGCACATGAGAACACACACATTTCAGTCGGGCTGCTGAACACTGGCAGCTTACTTGAGCTGTCAGCACTACCACTCTTGAACACACACCTGCAACATGATGCCACCTTAACTTTGCATAAATTCCTTCCATTTTCTTATATTTAGTTTTTCTACACTTTTATGTGCATATATTTCAGATCCTCAGAGTATACCCCCTATTTGTGAGATAAAGCAATGAAAAGTAACTCAATTTAAGAGAAAAAAAATCCTATTCCAACAATGTTCATTTCCTCATCCTACAGAGACAATGGCAGAGCTGGGACTCCTCAGTGCCTAAGAAGGCACCGGGGCCAGATTAGTTCACAATCAGTGCTGTTCTGGAGGAAGAAGGGCAGCAGCAAGTGAAGATGAGAAACACCTGGGGAGCCAAGTATGGCTGCAATAGCATGTAACAGAACTGAAGTGAGCTTTGGTGAGAACTGACAAGCTTTGGTGACAGACTGTACAGTTCTCAAAGATGCTAGACAAGATGATCATAATTTCAATGCTGCTATCTCAATAAAACAAAAACAACAGTACCTCTGATGTTGAGACAGGAACTGAAGTGTTGGAAGAGAAGGCTAAAGAGTCTAGGACTGAACTCCATTGTACAAGGTGATTTGGAACCTAAACAACTTGAAATGTGGGTGCTAAGAGTTTCTTGGTAAACTGATGTATGCATCTGAAACATAACACTAAGGGCGACAGTTAGGCTCCTAGGCTACACTTGTCCAGTAAATGCTATTTAACCTACAAGTAGATGGGAAAACAAGAAACAACACAAGTCAGTAAAATATATATCCTAAGTCATGTACTGGCTAGTTTTATGTTAGTCTGACACAAGCTAGAGTCATTTGGGACCAAGAAATTCAACAACAACAAAAAAATGTTCCCACTAAATTGGCCTATGGACATGCCTGGGATGCACTATTTTTGATTAATAAACCATGGTGGGGGGGGGGCACTCATTGTGGGAAGTTCCACCTCTACACTGGTGGTCCTGAGTGCTAAAATAAAGCAACCTGAGCCAGCCATGGGAGGCAAGTCAGTAAGAAATGTCCCTCTGTGACCTCTGCTTTAGTTCCTGCCTCCAGTTCCTGCTTTGACTTCCTTTGAAGCAAACTGTGATTGTGATATGTAAGCTGAAATAAATGTTTGTGTCCCAATTTGCTTTTAGTCATGGTATTTTAACCCAGTAATAGAAAAACATAACTAAAACGAGTTATACTGACCCAGGCAGAAACCCAGGTTCTGTGTGCTATTGATTACATGGCCTCAGGTAAGTTTCTCAATGGGACTGTTTCTTCTTTTATAGAAGAGTTAACAACTTACTTTGAACTTTGAAGACTCTTAAGACGTCTAAAGAGAATACAGAACTAGGTTTCTTTTTAAAGTAGGTAGTACAATGTTTGTCACATGAGAATTTAAAATGTGCTGTTCCCTACTAGCTATAAACCAAGGAAAAAAGAAACATAATTGAGATCTATATTTTGTAGGCACTTGCCTTTAATTAACACTTGGGAGACAGAGGAAGGAGGCAGCCTAGTCTACAGAGTGAATTACAGGGCAGCCAGAGCTACATAGAGAAACCCTGTCTTGGAAGAAAAGCAAAACCCCAAAGCCAAACCAAACCAACAAAAAACAATGGGGGGGGGGGGATTGTCAAAAATGATAGGGTTTCATAATCTGGAGGAGATTCCTTTCTTTCTTTTTAATTTTATCTTGTGTTTGTTTGAGTATTTTGCCTGCGTGTATGGCAAAATTACCACATGTGTGTTTGGTGTTCATGGAGGCCAGAAAAGAGCAATGGATCCCCTGTAATTGGAGTTACATAAAGATAGTTGAGAGCCACCATAAAGGTGCTTAGAGTTGAACCTGGGCTTTCTAGAAGAACATTCAGTGTTCTTAGTCGTCTAGTCTTCTCTTTAGCTCCATGCAAAGTACTTCTTGTTACTGCCAAAAGAGCTCAAGAGATTAGTGATTCTAGTTTTGTTTGTTTGTTTACTTTTGCTGTTTTTTTTTTTTCTTTTCTTCTCTCACCTGTTCTTCATACATTCCCTCAAGTCTTTTTCTTGGTATGGGTACACCACTAGCTCATGTGTATGTCTGTTAACCATGACAGTGTTCTCAAAGACTCAAAAACACAACAGATAGAGAACACAACAGGAAAGGGAGATTTCCTGAAGTATCTAACCGGAGAGGAAGAAAGAAGAGACTGCTCATACAAAGAGAGCTGTACAACAGGCTGAAGAGATGACTCAGTATTTAAGAACCAATACTGGTTCTTGAGGAGACCAGAGTTCAGTTCCCAGAACTGGTATCAGGCTCACAACTGCCTCTAACAGCAGCCCAGGAGAACTTATGCATCTGGACTCCTTGGGCACCGGTACTCAATCACACAGATATACTCACAGACATATAATTAAAAATAAATCTTTTTATTTTCTTTTGTTTAAGACTGGCCTAGGCAAAAGTAAACGAATCAAGAGGATGAAGATGAAGAAAAAAGAGAAGGGGGAGGGAAAGCCTAGGTTCTACCTGGTATACCTAGTAAAGAAAACAGTAGTAGGGTCAGTTAGTTCCCATCATGACCACCAGATGACAGCATCCACTTGACTGCAACATGAACAAATGACACTTCAGGGCACAACAGGTTTAGTGGTTTGCACTTGTGGTTGTAACTTGAAACATGCCTAATAGAAGCCTGAAAGAAGTTTAAGCTTCAAATGCAAATGAGTCACTGACATAGTAGAATTTGGAATCACAAATTTGGATAAGCCCTCTAAGGAAACAATTACTATTCATAGAATCAGAGCCTTCTTACAAATCAATCAGAATAAGATTGAGAAAATAAGCAAATAGTAAGAAATAAGAATAGGCTAGTACAGTGGCTGTAATCTCAAAACTGGGGCATGGAGCTAGAAGATTATGAGTTCAAAGGCAGCTGTGGCCATCTTTTAAAAAGAGAGACTAAACAAACAAACAACAACAACAAAACCCAAACCAAATCAAAAAGAAAGAAAGACAGAAAACAAAAATATAGTAAGAAAAATGTTATTTTAAGAGTTGGAAGAGGGAGCTAAATAGTGCCAAAATAGAATACAGACTGATTATACTTGGCTTGTTTTTCAATTAGCTACTGAATGTTAGGACCCACTGATAAGCACTACCTCCCATCCATTACGGTTTCTACCACAATCACACATAAGTGTCCTGAGGTGACAGCCTAAGAAGTTCACAATACAGCTAGTGTCTACTTTATGAAACCAACAAAACTGATGAGCTGCAGCCTCAGCCTCTGTAATGGATAATCTTAACTGTTAACTTGACTGTAATCTAGGATGCTTCAGAGACAAAACTCTAGGTCTGACTGCGAGGGTAGTTTCAGAGAAGATTAAAAAAAGAGGTGAAAGATTAAAAGAGGTGAAAAAACTCATCCTTAAGATGAATAGCACTATCCCATGGCCGCATCCTGCCCCCTCTTCCTGATTGCAGACACAGTGTGATCAGCCACCTCAGGCTACAGTCTGTCATCATGCCTTCCCATGATCCCTTCAGATAGGAACCAAAAGAAACCCTTCCTTCCCAAAGGTATTTTGTCATAGTGATAAGTTAACTAATAGAGCCTCTACATCTAATGGCATGCTATAAACTTGAAAATACAGAGAAGCCAAAAAAGTAAAACCCCTCATAGTACCACCTGACATTAGAAAAAGGGAAGGATGGCCACTACAAGTCTCTCTCACCAAGCCACAAATGACAGTTGTTGTGATTTTTGTTGCTGTTCCTTTAATAATTTATTTATTTTTATTTGATGTGCATTGGTGCTTTGCCCTGCATGTATGTGTGGGTGAAGGTGCTGGCGCTAGCATTACAAACAGTGGTGAGCTGCCACATGGGTGCTAGAAACTGAACCCAGGTCCTCTGGAAGGACAGCCAGTGCTCTTAACCTCTGAGCCATCTCTCCAGCCCCTCGCTGTTTGTTTTTAATAGGAAAGCAGGAGATATATTTATTTGTTTAGGATGGCTAAAGTTGTGTCACAATATAAGTCCCCAACAGATGCCAGAAGAGGAAATGTGGCATTAAGGTATTAAGAGAAGCATGAAGAAGCAGGGTCTAAGGTCTTTGCATCTTCAGCATGTTGTGCCCTGACCCCATCTCACACTTTCACTACATTGTCTGTAGTGTTCTTGCTCCAGCAGCAAGGCAATATAGGAGAAACCACTTCTCAGGTTTACTTGAGCTTCCTTACAGAACTGAGCAAGTATTTAACCCCTGCCAGGTCAGAACAGAATACATTGACAAGTTATTTTTACTCTCCTCAAAAATAAGGTTATTTGTCAATGATACTCTGTTATGCTTGCAGACAGGAACCTAGCATAACTGTCCTCTGAGAGGTTCCACCAAGCAGCTAATGGGAAGAGATTCAGAGACCAACAGCTGAACATTAGATGGAGCTCAGGGAGTCTTATGGAAGAGTTGGGAGAAGGACTGAAGGACCCAAAGGGGACAGGGACTCCACAGGAAGACCAACAGAGTCAACTAACCTGGAACCTTGGGGACTTCCAGACACTAAGTCACCAAAGAGTGAACATAGGCTGGATATAGGCCCACTGAACATACGCAACAGAAGAGCAGCTTGGTCTCCAACAACAGGAGCGAGGGCTCTCTGAATATGCTGCTTGCTTGACTGTGGATCCCTTTCCCCTAAATCTACTGCCTTGTCTGGCCTCACTGGAAGAGGATATGCCTAGTCCTGTGGCGACCTTATGATGGAGAGGGTTGGGAGGTTGTTATCTAGAGGGGAGCTCTCCCTTCTCAAAAGAAAAGGGAGGGAGGAATGGGGGGCGGGTTCTGCATGAGGAAGTACTGGGAGAAGGAGAGCTGATATTGGGACATAACGTTAATAAAAAAAAAAAATAAATAATATGCAGCATAGTTGTAAAGCACCTGTCTAGAATGTGCAAGGCAGGCCCTGGGCTTGAAACTACAGAACTGAATTGGGGAAGGCTGGTCTATACTGACGTGTCCTACTAACACAGCACCATGCCTATACTGACATGTCCTACTAACCCCAGTACTCGGGGAGGAAAGGAAGAACTAATCTATGCTGCTGAAATGTCCTAGTGTGGAGGGAAGCTGGTCTATACTAAGATGTCTTCCTGTTCTAACCTCAAATTCTGAGCGACCAAAGTTTATAGTATTTTCCTTCTATCTTATGACTATACTCAACTATTAGCCAGATTTAAAATAGCAAAGGTATAGGACACTTTTATAGGTCTTTTCTAATTTACAAATTAATAAAAGATAGAAATCCACTGCATAGGCCTGCGAGATGGCTCAGTGGGTTAAGATACTTGCTGCCAGTGTAACCCCTGGAACCCACATGGTAGAAGGAACACTCCACAAGTTATCCTCTGACTTCTGCATGTGCACAGTGCCACACAAGATAATATTTCAAATATACTGTCATGAAGAAAATCTTAACAATGTCATATGTCTAAAGATTGTATTTGACATAATTCATCTTACTAGATTACAAATATATGTTTCTCACCAAATCTGACAGCACATAGTAGTCATCTCTGTAAAAACAAAGCTCTTCCAGGCTTTGACATATTCCACTAAGAGTAAGGAAATGGGGCTGGTAAGATGGCTTAACTGGTGGCATGCCTGTCATGAAGGCATGAGCACCTAAGTTCAGATTTCTAGCACTCATGTAAAATCCAGATGTGGTAGTACACACCTGTAATCCCAGTGTTGGGCAGGTGGATCTTGAGGTTTCTAGCAAATCAGTCTAGACAAACAGATGCGTTCCAGGTTCACTGGGAACCTATCTCAAAAATTAGGTGGAGAGTGAATGTAGAAGATAACCAACATCCTCCACATGCACATACCCTTGCACAAGTGTGTGCGTGGGCATGTACACACACACACACACACACACACACACACACACGTACACACACATGAAAGAAAACATCACTGACCTTTGTTGTCTGCTGCTATAAATCCCAGGATATTTTCATGGCGTAACATTACCGTCTGATAAATCTCTGCCTCTCGGAACCATGAACGTTCTTCTCTAGATGAGAATATCTTCACAGCAACTTCTTCTCCCCGCCATTTGCCTCGCCAAACTTCTCCAAACCGACCTTTGCCAATGCTTTCTTGTAACACGATGGTCCTGGCAATTGTTCTTTGAACAAGCAGTGGTAAACCTAAATACAGAAATAAGCACAGCATAAACCATCAACAGTCTGTATCTCACCCCTGACAGTCTGCAATGGAGACCCAGAGGCAGGTACTGCTCCTTAACCTTTGCCTTGTTGGAAAGACAGACAACTTTTGCCTGTCCAATCCCAAAAGTGGGAAGAAAAAAAAAAGTAAAGACTAAAAAAGAATCCAGAGGCACCTGCCTAGAGATTTGGGGATGTAAACTGAACTTTTCCTTTAAGGGTCGGGACAAAAGGGGAGAGAATGAAGAAATGGTTGTGGAGAAGAGATTCAGCAAAGGCAGATGAAAGAAAGAAGCAAGGTATCTTTTGGGTACTAGTCTTATTAATGAGGATATGAATGTCAGTGGAAGAAAAGGTAAGTTGTCACCAGATGATAAACAGTTCTAAAGACAAGGTCCCTCGATGACCAATGGGAGGCTGAAACACAACCATAAATAGGTCAAATGACTGCAAAGTCTGATTTTTAGAAAGATGAATCTAGTAACTGCATTACTTACAGGAGGAGGAGAATATGGACACAAACACAAGTGAGCTCTGACCTATAAGCATTTGAAGTGAGAGGTCTGAAAGGAGAGGGAAGCTCTGAGGCAACAGAACAACTCCTGATGGCCCTACAAGTGCATGGGTAAGAGGAAAGAGAAAGAGTAACTCCACGCTCCAATTCATACGGCTACATTTCAAAGGCAAATAAATAAGCCTATGTTAGAACTCAACTATCATCTACGTGGCAATGTCTTGAATCCTTTCAGTGGGCTCTGTGAATGTCAGCTTTGTCATTTCCCTGGGTATATAAGTTTGGCAATAAGAGAACAGACCCAAAGGACTCATTCCAAATAGTCTGTAACTCACCCTACTTCTCTATAACTTTGGGCCCTACTTATCACAGACCAGGATCATTTGTGAGAAGATTTTTCTTTGAGACTCATTTGCACTAACTCAGAATCAATGGAGGAACCAGGAAAGTCCTAACATACTTTCTGTTATCTCTCTAGTACTCAGACTGCTCCTGCCCAGCCCAACCTCTTACTGCCTCACTCTCATTCTGGACTAAGGAGTCCCTATGGCTGCCTTGGGAGTCCTGGCTTAGTGTGCAAGCCATCATGTGTTCTAGCAGTTAGAGAAAGAATATAATACTGAGTATTCATTGCCTCATTTTACTAAAGGCTTCAAATCATAGAAAAATCAGTTTCCTTATGCACTTAAATGACAGTATGTGTATGCAAATACACCAATATATTATAATTTCCTTAAAACAAAGATGTCCACTATTACATAAGTGTTCCATGCATTAATGTGGCTTTATGCTTCAGAGCTACACTATTCCTCAGTCACAATTCCTGTTCTGACACTACTTTACTATTATCAGTCAGATTTTTGTTTCCTAATCTTCATTATGGCTATAAATTTAGCCCTTATGTGAAACTGATTAATAGTTTTCAAAGGATACTAAGCCATTTAAGACCTCAGTAAACCACATTTAAGTATTTTTACTCAAAGTACCTGTTATATATTTCTATAAAAAACAACATAAGTCCAAAGAGGAGCTATGGACTGACCAAAGTCATAGAGCATTTGTTAGAGGCTAGACCTGTTGATTGCTAGCCACACATCAAATTCAAAATTGTTTTTCTTATAATTATTTATGTATTTTATGCATATGGGTATTTTTGTCTATATGTACATCTACACACCAGAAGAGGGCATTGGATCCTGAGACTAGTTACAGATAATGTGAGCCAACATGTGGGTGTTTTGAATTGAACTCAGAACTCTTAACCACCGGGCCACCTCTCCAGTCCCCAAAGTCCAAAACTGTAAAGCAGGCACACTTCTCTTAGTCTTCTTCCAAAAGAAAAAAAAAAGGTATTTTTCTCTTTAGTCTAAATGCAAAATACTATTATGCTAAAATCTATCTCAGGATGATCTTAACAATTAGCCAGTCTATTTCTGAGTCCACAAAAATCAACAAACAAAACTGAGAAAAAACATATATCATAGCACATTCACTAACATGACTACTACTTTTGTTTGTTTCTTAGTTTGAAATGTGCTTTTAAATGTAAAAAGTTACTAAAAATGCAATAGTTTTAATTTTAAACAATAAACTGGACTGGTCTGATCACTCAGTGGGTGAAGGAGTTTGCCACCAAACCTGATAACATGAGTTTGTTTTCCAGGATCCATACAGTAGAAAGAGAGAACTGACTCCTACAAGTTGTCCTCTGACTTCCCCATGTATACTGTGGTTGGCAGGCATGTGTGTGCAAATACAAACACACACACACACACACACACACACACACACACACACACACACATTTTTGTTAAGACAGCAATTTTGTATCACATTAAAGAGGCTAATCAGCTTCCAAATTCCAAGCTAACAGTCTCAGAGCTGCAGAGCAGTAGCTACATCTCTTAACCACAGCTCTATCTCTATAGGGGAGAATGCTTGGAAATCTATACAACTGTGGAAGTGACTTACTTGTTTCAATGGTAAAACTAAGCTCCAATTTATCTATACTAAACTATCCAGGCAGATAGACAGCAAGCTCAACAACTTTCATTAGGCTGCAATCTGGTATAGTATTCATATGATTCCAAAGTTTTTACAAATTAAGCCAAATGCCCCAACCAACAACTAATTAAATAAAATAGCAAAAGTAACTTATTAAGAAAAAGGTAAATAATAACATTACCTGATCCAGACCCTGATGTTGTCATATCATAAATTAAATCTTTTAAGGTGGTGCCCTCTGAAATAAAAGGACGATCTAGTGATGGATCCTCTTCGTTTGGCACTCGATGGTGAATGACAGTGCGGTTATGGCAGATATAGACCATCAGCATAAGTGCAATGCAGACGAAGCAGACTGGACCAGCAATGACAGCTGCCAGCTCCACAGGACCGAGGCCAGCTGACTGCTTTTCTGAAAAAGGTCCTCAAATGAAATAAACATCAAGAGAAAACAAAACACTGTAGGTAGCATTCACATTTCCCAAACCCTCCATATTTTCCCAAGTGTCCACTACTATCACTTAGTCACACAGGGCTCAAGGCAGGATCAAGCTCCTCTGTCTTCTCTCTCTGGACTCCCTTTTCTGACCATCAGCTGTCAGTAACCTCTCACTCTTCCTGAGCATCCCCAGCCCACCTCTAATTCATCCTGGAGTTCATCAGCTAACCACCATCCTAGACTTCCTTCTCCACTTGTCACCTCAGGGAAACTAGAAAAGGAACCAATTATTTGAAACAACTTCTGATAACTCATTTTTTATAAAGCACTTTGGTCTTTTCTTCTTATTCCAAATCTACTGCAGGCTTACAGTAGAGAAAAATATATAAATATAGTTAATAAAGTTTTTACAAATTATCAACTTCCTTGCGAACCTTCAAAGGCTCATGCCTATATATGTGTATGGGTGTTTTGCCTATATGTATGTTTGTGCACCATATCCATGACTAGTGCTTGAGGTCAGAAGTGGGCATCAGATCCCATGAACTGGAGTCTCAGTTGTGAGCCACCACATGGATGCTGGGAATTGAACCTGGGTCCTCTGAAAGAATCACAAACCACTATGCCATTTTTGTAGTCCTTCTAGGATCTTTTTAAAAGTATTAAATACATGGTGCCACTAGACATCATATACAAGTAATTTACACTTACAGATCATAAACAAGGTAAAATATTACAAAATGAAAACATTTAGACTGTTTGGTGCACCAATTTCTACCCATTAAAAGGCTGTTTGTTGATTGGATTGCTGTAAGATATAGGTACACCATAAAAAAAGTGAGATATTCACCGAGGACAAGGCAAGAAAAACCCTAACAATATGTTGCCCTATGAGATTTTAGAATTCACTTTGAAGAGGCTACCCTGGCAGGCATAGCAGGTCTCACTGAGAGTCTCCTGGCACTGCTTTCTCTAACACACACCCAGGAGTCAGGCTCCTGGCTACTCATAAATTTACAACTATGGGCAGGTAACTCTGCCTCTACCCTCAACAAACCAGGCTTGATGATTTCTGTAAACGCTTGCAGTTCTAAATTTGTAGGCAGTCTAGAAGCTTTTCTTTTAGTATCTTGGAGGAAGGAAGGGAAGGGTGTTAATACAACTTACCTGTAGTTGGGAGTTCTATTTTATTGCAGTGGTCCTGATTGCAGCAATACGTTGTAGTAACTGCCCCTGTTTTTGAAGACGGTGCACAAACAAATGGCCTGTCTCGAGGAATTAGGTCAATTTCAGCTATACACATACTATTGTGTATAACTTTGTCTGTGGTCTCAGTGACTGAGACAAAGCAAAGACCATCCGTCTCACAGGTAAAATTATCCTTTGTACAGAGGTGGCAGAAACACTGTAATGCTAGAGAAAAAGAAAGATTTTTATTAGAAAAAAAGAGTACCAAGGTTAAGTTTAAAAGTTCAACATTTACACTACTGCTATATTTACTATAAAAATTTATACACTGTTCAAATATCAAACTTTATTACTCTTAGAATGTCCAAGAATTACACACACATAGAGGTCAAGGTAATTTAGTGAAATTTTAACCTAGCCCTTCCCCCACCACCAAAATTTGCTTCCTAGAAAAAATTCCACAAAATTTCATCTAGATAAAGCCTCATTTGCCCTCCCATTTGAAACACAGTACAGTTACACTTGTTCCTAGTACTAAATTACACAATCACACACAGACACACAATACCCCTCACAAGTGATTGCAGAGCAATGCCTGAAAATAGTGCCACAAACTCATTACAGGCTGGAAACCCCATTTCAGTAGATTTGTGGTAATGAAGTAATAGATTCATATGGAACCACAGGTTTTCTATTCATCCTGTGCAACCCCTACGACATGTACTTCCAGCTGGTATAGGGAAGATTATTCCAGCAACAATTTATATATTCTAGCCACATGGAACCTAGTTATCTATTAGATGCCCACTGTATCTATTAGATCTTGTGACTCAACTCTAGGAATGACCCCTTTATGGAAATGTCTGCTGTCACCAACATCTTCTGTCATACACAGCCATATCCTCTAATGGGGTTAAGTGCTTCCTTAAAGTGCACACAGCTTACCAGAAATGCTGACTTCATTATTTCCTCCCCTAAGAAAATATAAGTTCTTTGAATTCAGAGACTCATATTCATCCTGGAAATCCACCATACATGGTTCTATGCCTGAGGGCAATATTCAAAACTTCTTGCTGAATGAACATAGGTAATCTAATTACTCACTGGCAAGGGAAAAGCCAGTGAGGAGGAATGGCCAACAATGATGAGACCAGGAAGGTTCATTATATACAGAAAAGGAGTGGTGAGGCAGACAACAACCCAGAAGAAAGCTATCTTCCTAAATGGCTTGTGCAAGGAAGTTTACTTAGCAGGCCTGAGTTAAACAACCCAGCATATTCACAAGAATAGCCTATCTTCAGAACTGTCCTTGACTGGATGTGAGTGCAGAGCCTCTGGGATATGCTCTCTGATAAGAATGTTTCTGTATGTATATGGCTTTGGGTCACACAGTACCAATTTGACCAGATAGTTTGTACTAACAATGTGATTCACAGAAAAGATCTATTTTTTGTTTGTTGGAATAGAGGCAGTTAAGTCCTTACTTAGCTCAGCTGTTATGCACACTATTACCCTATGGATTGTGATAGCTAATCTAGATCATCAACTCGATCGGGTTGAGAACTACCTAGGAGATTTGTAAAGTACTCCTCTGAAGGCACTTCTGGGGAGGTTTTGGGTTGAGGTGTGGAGGCCTGCCCTGAAGGTTACCATCCTGAGAAAGACAGAGAGCCAGAGACAGACTGAAAGACCCATTTAAGATGCTCTGCCATGCCCTTCCCAACTTGATAAATGAAACCTCTAAAACTCAGTAGACTAAGCCCTTCCTTAAAGACTGATAGCAATCCTTAATTTGTTTCTGTCAGATACTTTGTCACAGCAATGAAAGAATCTAACTAATATAATGGCTGGTGACTGATCCTCAGTAAAACCCTGGACACCAACCAAGGCTCAAGTGGGCTTCACTGGTTGACAGCGCTTTGTACATACTGTCATATGCTAAGAGAATGAAAAGTCCTGCTCCACTGGGAGAGACTATCTAGAAAACTGCACCTGTTCTCTGCCAAACTACAGCCCAGATACCTTGCAGCTTTGTCAAACTTAAGCTCTACCTTTTCACTGTAGTACCTTGTATCCATGACTGCAACAGCTTTGAGTCTTCTTAGTGGCAAAAGGGAAACATGGCCTAGCACTCCCACCAAAGGCCTGGAGTTCCCCTCCCCTTAGGGAAGGCAAAAAGGAATGAATCTCAAGATGAGCAAGAGTGAATCAAAAGCAGAAAGTTTATTCAGGCAGAAATTCATCTGGGAAAAGAACAGTATGCCTCCAAAATTATAAATATGAGCTTCTTGTGGTATTTTTATTGTTCATATGATGAAATCTACAAGGCATAAAGATTAAGCAAATCTTAAAACTTAAGTTTAAAAAAAAATCAAATAAATATATGAGCTAGATTACATCTTTCTATTAACTTAGGGAACTACCTTTTTGAATTTTTGGCCTTATTATGTTTGGCAAACACAGTACCACTAAGTACTGAACTACATATCCTGGAGCTTTTTTGCATTTTTCAAACCCTTGAGACACAGGCTCAGTTAAGTGGCCCAGGTAAGCCTCCAATTTGCTGTCTTCCTGCCTCAGCCTCCTAGTGTAGTGGTATAGTGGTATTATAGGCCTATACAACCTACCACCACCCCACTCCACAGAGAATCATGAGAGCAGGCTAAGAATTCCCTTCTCTAAGTGAAATCATAAGGTGGTTTATTAGATATAGAAACATCTAAGCTCTAAGTAAGCATAGTTTATTATCCGAAGCATCTTGCTTAAGATGATTTTAGGAAAAAAGTACTCTGTTGTTAGGGTCCACACTAGCCCACGTTGGGGCAGCCAAAAAATGTTGCGGCCCAAGAAAAATGTTGAGGCTCGTGCCGACCCACGTTTGGGCGACCACTGTATCCCGGCCCAAGCTGCCGCTCCGGTCTGCGGGTCAGGGTTCAGCAAGAGCGAGAGTGAGGACTGACTCGAAGAATGCAGACCAGACAGAGTGTGATTCAATCCCGTTTATTCTTCAGTCTAAGTCCTAAGTCTTGAGTTCCTAGTGCCTAATCCCTAGCTCCTAGTCCCTCCAAGTTCCAAGTTACTTCTTCCAAGTTCTCTTACAAGTGCCTGCTACCTGTCTTCTCTCTGCTGTGTCTGGTTCTCTCCTCTGTGTCTCCCTAATATCTAATGTGTCTGATTCTCTCTTCTGTGTCTCCCTAATGTCTGATTCGTCTGATTCTCTCTAAAGCCAAGTGTCTTCTACCTAATGTCTGATGTGTCTGAGTCTGATCTGTTCTGTCTCTGCCTTTTATATGTCTCACTTCTAAGCCACGCCTCTAAAAGTTACACCTTTAATTATGCCCTTAGGTCTTGTCTCTAAATTTGATCTCTACACTTCTAAATCATACTCTTAAGTTACACACCTTTAATCTCACACACCTTTAATCTCACACACCTTTAATCTCAAGGTATCTAAACCAAGATTATCAGAGTGTGCTCAGCTGTTGTAGGCTATTGTAATCCAAGTCACATGTCAGGGTATATGGCTCAAGATGGCTGCAAAGCTGATAGCTGCTTTCTGCTAAAAGTCGGCCCCCAACACTCTGTAACTATTCTGAGTTTATCAAATCATGTTTTTTATTTCGTTCCCTTCCCACAACATTTTACTTTTTTCTGTCTTCCGACCCAGTCTCACTGTGAGTCTTTCTACCAAACCATCATAGCTAAGGGTGTGGTGTTTGGGGACCCTGAACTGACTTGATAGCTAAACTCTTAACTCAGGAACACCAGGTTCTTTTCAAGCATGCTTAAAAAGGTTTCTGCTGCAACCAGCTCACTTGCCTATTATCTTAACAGATTAACAAAGTTTTATTTTGACTATTATAAAAAAAATCTTCAGAGCCAATGAGATGCACTTGCCATATAACCTGCTGACTTGACCTCAATCTCAAATACTTAAATGAAAGACAGAAAGAACCCCAAAAAGTTGTCTTCTGACCTCCACTATGTTCTCTTCCTCATACATAAATAAGAATAGTAAATTGAAAGAATATTTTCTTTCTTCCTGGAGTTCATTTGACTTAACTTTACTCAAGTATGAAGGGAATTCAAGAAAAGTAAAAAGACAGAACACTGTTAAAAAGAGATAAGTATGGTGTTTTGTCAAAGAGATTTAGTTCTTTCTGTCTAGTCAAATTCCACCTCTTCCTCCTTCAAGATTATCCTTCAAGATCCTATTCAGACAAAGATCCTTTCCACAAGTGATCTGAGCCCCCCCCCCCTTCAGATTACTGGGGTTTGTTTCATTTGTTCCCACATACCTCTGCATGCCTTGAAGATGCATGCAAATATGTCTATATAGTTTGTTAGTGTCTCTCCTTACTTTAGGAAGGGCTGTGTTTAGCTGTTTTGTTTTATTCTGGACCTCTAGATAGTATCAGAAAAATATGTCTGCTAATTGGTTGCCCCAACAAGAGGTCACAAACATCAAGGAGAAAAATGCAGTCTATGAGTTACATATACATTTTCAGTCCAAAGATAATCTATCAACAATGATAAACATTCTAGATCCTGAGTAACCACCATCTATCTTCACAAGCATTACAAAGCTTTCACTGCTGTTTCTACAGTTATGTGAAAAGCTCATTCAGGTCAAGTGTCCTTGTGGCACACTTTACATACAGACAGCTTCACAATATGTATACAATAAAAACATACAAGTAACACAGGAGTACAGCACAATGTGAACCTGGTAGAGTTGAAATATCCAGTGCCCTGAGTCCATGCAAGCCTTACACAATCCTTTCTTTGTGCAAACATTCACTAGCAGTATATATGGCTGTGATACTCAACAACACTTTCTGTTCTAACTTTCAAAAATTGGTTTAGAAAATCATTTAGTGAAGACGTCAATAATAGTATAATTCAAGCCACATCTTCGAGTAAACAAAATATCTCTTTAAAACCAACATTTGAGGACTGCTTGCTAGCAAGTGTTTTGGTTAGGTATGAGATCCCATTATCCTGAACTTCCCAACAAGCCCTGAGGTCATTAATACTATCTTGAACATTATTGACAAGAGCAGCCACTTGCAGCATTTATTATCACTGCAGTTAGAATAGTAAAACAGATATAAAAGTAGATTCAGACATAAGGTCATCTTATTTCCACAATAAAACAAACATTGTCACATCAAATAATTGTATTAATTTGCATTATGTTATTTGTAGTTGTCTTTGATTCTAATTTACAGATTTAATTTATAATTGTAAATAAACCCAAAACACTAAGTTTTATGTTTTCTAGTTTCATGTCTACAATTTAAGGAACAGTGTGAAAAATATGTTTTGTACTTTTATTTCAAAGAGGTCTACATACAATGAAATTTTGAAAAAAGCCAATGCTGAAGGGCTTTTCTTATTAGTCTTTCAACAAGAAAGTTCACTAGACAATATAAACATCATATAACACAATGCGTATCCAGGCAAGGGTTTATCTCTTGAGGGAATTTTAAAATTCCATTTTCCAGTCTAAATCAGATTATTGAATACAAGATTGCAATTATATGATGTACAGGCTGGTTTTGTGTGTCAACTTGACACAAGCTAGAGTCATCACAGAGAAAGGAGCCTCAGTTGAGGAAATGCCTCCATAAGATCCAGCTATAAGGCATTTTCTCAATTAGTGATCGATGGAGAAGGGCCTAGCCCATTCGGGTGGTGCCACCCCTGGGCTGGTGGTCCTCGGTTCTATAAGAACAAGCCAGGGGAAGGAAGCAAGCCAGTAAGCAGCACTCCTCCAAGGCCTCTTGCATCAGCTCCTGCCTCCAGGTTCCAGCCCTGCTTGAGTTCCTGTTCTAACTTCCTCCAGTGATGGATTGTCAACTGGAAATGTAAGCCAAATAAAACCCTTTCCTCCCCAACCTGTGTTTCTTCTCAGTGACAGAAACCCTGACTGAGACATATGACATAGTAAAATAGTGTATGTAAATTAAAACAGAGACAGATTCTCATGAACATATATCTTAATTCTCATTTCTTACAAGTTGAAGTCTGTAAGCTAAGTGTGGTAGTGCACACTTGTAATTCTAGTGCTTAGAAGGCAGAGGCAAGAGGATCCAAAATTCCAAAATAGCCTGAGTTTCATACACAGTAAATTATAACTGACTTTATTATTAAATAGATCTGGATTATAACATTCCCCTTTTTAATTTCAGTGTTTTTCTTCTTTCATGTGTATGTTTCAGTGCCTGTGTGTGTATATGAAATGTACATATGGGTACCTGGGGAGGTCAGAAGGAGGGTTATAGGTTGTTGTGCATACCTGATATGGATACTGGGAACAGAACTCAGTCCTCTGAAGGAATAGCATGTGTTTTTAACCACTGAGCCATCTTTCCAGCCTCCACCTCTCTCCTCTTTGGAACAGGGCTTTGGGCTGGCAACTCCCCAAATTTGTCTTTTGACCTCTACTCACACACAGTGATACACATATACTTATACACCCCCACAGTACACACAAATATTTTTTTTTTTTAAGTAAAAGTGGGGCTGGCAAAATGCTCAGCGGCTTTCTGCCACTTTCACCAAGCCTGGGGACCTGAGTTTAATCACCAGAACCCCCATGGTAGATGAAGAAAACTGACTCTTTTAAGTTGTCCTCTGACACACATGTGCAGTGGTACATTTTCTCTTATAAATACCACATCCCAAATAAAAATGTAATTAAAATATTTTAATTAAACTACATCTTAGTTTCCATTTTTAAATATTTTAAGTTAGTATACAAAGTAATGGATGTTATTACTGCATTGTTGCATATATGTATCATTACCCTATCTCACAATTCACCCATGTCCTCTCCTTATCGCCTTGCCCTTTACTAATAGTCTCTTTTTATGTCTTATGTATTCCATTACATTCTTAAGTAGGATCCTTCACATTCTGACACTTCCTGTTCTAGATGTATCACACACACACAGTTAAATCCAGGTCTCACATGAGAGAAAACAGCATCTGTCATTATGTGTCTGGCTTACTTCATTTAACACAATTTATAGTCCTATACATTTTCCTAAATGGATACTGCTGAATAAAATTCCATTATATACATAGACTATGTTTTTGTGCATTTATCTGTGGATGGACATCTAAGTGGGTTACATTCTCTGGCTGTTATGAACAATATAGCTATAAACATAAATGTTCAAGTATGTAAATGCATTTTTTAAAGTGGTAGTTTTTCTTTATCCCTGACTAGCTTCCAAATAAACCAACATTACAAGATTTATTTAATTAGCTTTACAACACAATAACCTGGCAGTCATTGGTCTATTCTAATCCTCTAAACTAATCTGGTTACCTCCCAGCCAAAATCCCTGAGATATTTGCATTTTAGTATTGGTCTGGTTCTGGGCTTTAGGTGTCTAAAGTGTCTCTCTTTTCCATAGTGTCTCTCCAAACTTCTTTGTAGTAGCAAGTCCCTTCTTCCCTCCTCTTCTTACTGAAAACCCATGGTATGAATAGTTTACAAACTTAAACTTGATTATCCTGATTCACTATTTGTGAGAAGTAACAGATTTGGTGACTTTATATAAAACTTTTGACAAACTGTCGAAAAAATAAGGAAAATTATGATGTTGGATTATTGTTCCTAGGATCTCTTGATTAAATTGGCAAAGGAAAAGAATGAGCTCCATGATAAAATTAACCCTCTTCTAGCATATCAGAAAATAGTGAAAGACAGCAATGGACTCTGATAAAATTGATGGGCTCCAGATGTGCATAAACAATGTAAAGGTTTCTAAGTGTGCCCTGGAAGAGAAACTTCTCTCTAGCAGCCACAATGTTCAAGTTGCAGAAAATCAAAACTGAAAGGTTGGCTAAATTACAGTGAAAATTCAAGCCCCAGACTGAGAGGATGTCAACAGTTAAAGAGCATTAATTGGTTGAAAATGGGATGGGCATGTGAGGGAGGACCCTATTCAAGCTGAACTTAACTCTGAGATTCTCAAGGATCTATCTCACCTGAGGAAGTAGTCTCTCCACCCTTGGCAGAAGACGTTCTCTCATCTCCACCTCCTAAAATAGTGCCCTTTCCATATTTGACTGAGGAAATTAATCCTTCATTGTCTGCTAAACCAGTAGTGACCTTCTCTGGAGGGTATACCAGGAAATCTGTGCTAAGATACAAAGTCCTTTGTACATTTACCCAGGAGTAGTATGGCTGGATAATACAGTAGTTCTATTTTCAGGGATTTTTGGGGGGCTGTGTTTGTTTGTTTGTTTGTGGAACTTACACATTGACTCCCATAATGGCTACACTAGTCTACACCTGAAAAGCAGTGAATGATAAGGGTTCCCATTTCTTTACTTGCCACCATTTATTGTCATTTGGTTCTGAATGAGGTGAGATATAATCTCAAAAAGCAGTTTTAATGTTCATTTCCTATATTATATAGCTAAAAATGTTGAGTACTGTCTTAAGTATTTATTGGCCTCTTGTATATTTTCTTTTGACATTCAGTAGCCTGCCTATTAACTAGGTGATTTTTTTAAGCTTTGTGTATTTTAAATATCAGACTCCTGATACTGTTTGATACATAGTTCCCCCCTGCCCCATTTTGTAGGTTCTCTCTGCTCTGCTGATCGTAGCCTTTGTTGTACAGAAGCTTTTGCTTTCATGTATTCCCACTTATTAATTCTTTTATTACTTACTGTGCTACTGGAATCTATCACAGAAAAAGTTCCTGACTATGTGTATGTGATGGTTAATACTGACTGTCAACTTGACAGAATCTAGTATCTCCTATGAGACAAGTCTCTGGGTATGCTAATGAGGGACTATCTATAAATGTCTGCGAAGGACTATCTATATCAGACTAATTTGGTGGGAACACCCAACCTAAGTGTGAATGGCACATGGGGTCCCAAACTGGAACTGAACACAGGCATTCAACTTGGCCGACTGCCTCAAGCTCCTGAGGTGCCATGACATTCCTGACATGACAAACTACACTGTCAAGTTGGGGACCAAATTAAACCTTTTCTCCCTTGTTTCTGTCAGGATATTTTACTACAGCAAGAGAAATATACCTCTAACAGTTTCAGGAGTTACAATCTCTGGTCTGAACTGATTTTATAGGTGTCATTTGTTAAAGTTTTTTCATATTTGTAAACCTTTGTTTACAAATGTTACTTGTGTCCTCTTATTCTACTCCAGGGTCTCATCCCATGATCCTGTCAGTACTATATAGCCTGCTATTATGGCTACACAGTATTTTACATCAGACGCTGATATCTCCAGCACTACTCTTTCTGCTAAGGACTGCTTTTGCTATGTGGGAGTCTTCTGTGCTTCTACATGAAAAAGTTTTTTTATAGCTGTAGAAAAAAATGCCATTGGGAGCCTACCACTTGATGGAGATTGTTCTGAATTTGTACATCACTTTTGGTTAAATTGTTATTTTCACAACATTAATTCTGTTAATCAGTTAGTGTGGGATGTCTTTCTCCTTTTCTTTATTTTGAATATTTTATCTCTCTAGTTAAGTTTATTCTTATGTGTTTTTTGTTTGTTAAAGATATTATGAATGGAACTTCTTCCTGGATTTCTTTCTCAACATGATTGTTATGGATATGTAGAAAAGATACTGTCTTCTTGTTGTATGTTAATTTTGCACCCTGCTGCTTGGTTAAGTGTTTATCAGGTGTTGGTGGAATCTACAGGGTATTTTAAAATAAAAGATCATATGGTATGAAAATAAGTTAGTTTGATATCTTTTCCTACTTATTTCCCTTTTCTTTTGTATTACTGCTCTAGCTAAGACTTCAAGCACTATATTGAAAAGGGCAGACAGTAGACACTCTTGTCTTGCTCCTGATTTTAGAGGATATGCCTATAGTCTTTATTATATAGCCTTTGTTATATTCTAGTATGCTCCAATTTACAGTTTCTTCAAGGCTATTATCATGAAGGGATATTGAATTCTACAGGCCTTTTCTGTATCTATTGAAAAGATCATGTGATTTCTGTCCTTATATCCATGAATTATATTTACTTATTTTCATAGGTTAAACTAATAACTGCATTCCTGGGAAAAAAAGTCAAGTTATTCATGGTATATGATCTTAATGTATTCTTAATTTGGGTCTATAAGAATTTATCCAAGTTTTTTTCATATATTTCATCAGAGAAATCAATCTATAACTTTGGGTCTATAAGAATTTATCCAAGTTTTTTCATATATTCATCAGAGAAATCAATCTATAACTTTCTTTTATTGGTTATATCCATGTCCAGTGTTAGTATCAGAGTCATGTTGGCTTCGTAGAATGGGTGTGCTGAGGTTCCTTCCATTTCTATCTTATGGAAAAGTTTGAGAAGCATTGGTATTAGCTCTTCTTTAGAGGTCTGCTAGAATTTGATAGTGACTATCTAGTCTTAGACTTCTTTACTGAGACTTTATTGCTACTTTGATCTCATTGCGTTATTTATATCCTTTTAATTTTGCAGGCCTTATGTCAATGAACATATATCCATTTCTTCTAGATTTTTAAAGCATATATTTTTCAAAAGTATCCCCTAGTAAGCCTCTGGATTTCACTGGATAATACTCCCTTTTACATCTCTAATTTTATTAATTTGGATCATTACTTTTTTTTTTTTTTAAAGATTATTTATTTATATGAGTACACTGTAGCTGTCTTCAGACACACTTGAAGAGGTCATGAGATCCCATTACAGATGATTGTGAGCCACCATGTGGTTGCTGGGAATTGAACTCAGGACCTCTGTAAGAGCAGTCAGTGATCTTAACCACTGAGCCATCTCTCCATCCCAGATCATTACTTCTTTTATTTAGTTTGGCTACAAGTTTGTCAATTTTATTTTTATCAAAACCCAGCTTTTTTGGGGGGGAGGGCAGGCAATGGCTGGAATATAAATAAATAGTTAATTAAAAACAAACAAAAGAACCATCTCTTCAAGGGACTATATGCAGTGCTCATTTAATTTCCATTTCATTAATTTCTGCTTTGATATTTTTTATTTCTTGCTGTCTACTCCTCTAGGTTGGACTGTTCTACTGAGACTTTGAGGTACACCATGAAATAGAAAATAGGAAGAAAAGTTTTATAGTATATGCAAGTCAAAACTTGGAGAACGTATAGAATGTGCTGTATCAGTAAAGATGTGAAAGGTATACTGATGGGGTTTTCCTCAGTGGCAGGATTTCATCTTTAGTTGCTGAATCCCAAATACTCTAAGATAATCAAATTCATTAATGGTTCAAGACTAACCACAATGGTTTAACAACAAAGTCAGCATAATTCCATTTCCAACCTAGCTCATCTTAATAACATCAAGTCAGACACTGTAGGCTAACACATAATGTGAATAAAAAAACATGTTAAGAGCAACTCCATTTATTAATACAAAAAATATATTTTCCAAATGATGTGCTTAAATTTACACTGAAGAATCCTAGATTGATACAACTTTATAAAACTCAAAGATTGTAATTCAGTTCTATCATTTATAAAGAAATCAAGTTAAGAGACCCATAATGATTAACAGCAATTATTCTATGGTGGTTACACAGATAGATATGAATTTCCTCTGGATAATCATCATGAACAGGAATGAGTTCAGATTACCAGTACCCATGTAAAAGCTTGGTATGGTGGCACATGCCTGCAATCCTAACACTTGGAGGAGGAGGAAGAGCATAAAAATCTCTGGGACTTGCAGGCCAGTCGAAGTTCAGTGAGGGACCCTGTCTCAAAGAAAGGTGAAAAACAATTGAAGAGGATACCCAATATTGACCTCTGGTGCATGTGTGCTCTCTCGCGCACACACACACACACACACACACACACACACACACACACACACACACAAAACTCAATTGTGGCTCATCTGGACAGCTACATTTAGATCCTTAGCCTGATATTTTGTTATTGATTGTAAAGATAAAAAAACAAACTCAATGTTTAGTACCTTCCTACTATACTGTTCAACCTGGTTTCTAGCCCCTAATCTCTGGGATTATGCAAAGGTTTAATTCTGAGAAGTGTATTTCCTTGAACTTTCAACATTCTGAAATCTAGATATACTTCACAAAGTTATAAAAATAACAATGGGGAGAAAGGAACAGGACACACACCCTCATAATCCAACCTCTTGGACAGAAAAGGTAAAATAGAATGGATATTCCAACTAAATGGGTCCCGCAAAATGGCAGCATCACTGACAATGTCATAAATGACAACTCAGTCTGAGACTGAAGAATTGCTAAGACATAAACAAAAGCCTATCAGAATTCCTCAGAAACTTGTGATGTAGATCTGTTTGTCAGGAAGAACCATTATTTCCTTTATCTGCCCCACAGCCACAATCTCCTTATCAGCACATACCTAATACAAACCAAAGTTCCCAGGATAGCTCCTGGCTCTTCTGGCCTGCAAACCTTGCTACTACTCTTAATTTCAGGCTGTTCCAGCAACCCCCAAGAGAGATAGGCATAGAAGTTTCTAATTTCCCAATCAACCTTTCTTTCTACCCATAGAGTGGTAGTCCGGTTCACTGTTTTCACTGCACCCTTACTTACAGAGATGACCATAGATTACCATCTGTTCATTAAATCATCACATTAATTATTTGCACTGATTGCTTTCCTGCAGCTGTTATAATTTTGATGGTTATTAAAATGTTTGTACATAAATTTCACTTCGATTCCACACTAAAAGAAAAATACTATGTTCAAAAAAATTTTACTCAGACTGATACCAAGAATAGAATTACTTCCAGTGAGGTTTTCAAATATTCCAGAGTAAGTTGGAGTTTTCAGACCTTGATGTGATATGAAGGATTATCAGACACCAAACTCCTAATGTGTCAAATGAAGTAACTCAAATAAAAAGATAGCAGTCCCCTTGGGTATCTTTCTTTACTGTACAGTGTGAGGGTGATAAATCCTATCCATACCTGACAAATCCTTTGAGGCACTAAAGTCAGCCCTTTCTTTCCTTTCCACCTATTCCTCTACTCCAATTCTTCTGAGCCATCTACTTTTCCCTCACCATTCCCAACACCACCTCCCATCTCACAGCAGACCTTTCCCCTCCTTTCTCCTTCTCCTATCTTCTGTTGGGGGCCGACTTTTAGCAGAAAGCAGCTATCAGCTTTGCAGCCATCTTGAGCCATATACCCTGACATGAGACTTGTATTACAATAGCCTACAACAGCTGAGAACACTCTGATAATCTTGGTTTAGATACCTTGAGATTAAAGGTGCATGAGATTAAAGGTGTGTGAGATTAAAGGTGTGTAACTTAGAAGTGTAGAGATCAGAGTTAGAGACAAGACCTAAGGGCATGATTATAGGTGTGACTTAGAGGCATGGCTTAGAAGTGAGACATATAAAAGGCAGAGACAGAGATCAGAGAATCAGACATAGCAGAGAGAAGACAGAGAAACAGTACAACTTGGAGGAAAACAGATTACCTGACATTAGGTAGAAGACACTTTTAGGAGACACTTCAGAGAGTACAACTTGGAGTAGGAATTAGGCATTAGGTAGCAGGCACTTGGAAGAGAACTTGGAAGAAGTAACTTGGAACTTGGAGGCACTAGGGACTAGGAACTAGGGACTAGGAACTTAGGACTTGGGACTTGGAGAGAAGAAGAGAGACTGAAGAATAAACGGGTTTGAAACACACTCTGTCTGGTCTCCATTCTTCGAGTCCGCCCTCACTCTCTCTCTCTCTCTTGCTGAACCCCGACCCGCGGACCGGATCGGCAGTTTGGGCCAGGATACAGTGGCCACCAAACTCGGGGCAGCCCGGGCCTCAACATTTTGCTTGGGCCACGACATTTTTGGCACCCGAAAGTGGGGCTAGTGCAGTTCTCAACAATCTTCTACCACTAAGTACAGCATGCCAGCAAGATTCTCTTCCTCCTTTTAATATACTGCTTTTAGTACAGATGAGACTACATGGCTGACCAGGTTATTGCCTTGAGTTGTTCTTTTTTTGAGACAGGGTCTTGCCGTGTAGCTCTGGCTGACCATGAAGTGACAGAGAACTGCCTGCTTCCAGCTTCTAAGTACTGGATTAAAGCATCACACCCAACTTCAGGGCTTTTCTTTTTTTTCTTTTTTTTTAAGGTTCATTTATTTATGTATATGAGCATGTTGTTGCTGAAACAACAAAAGAGGGCATCCAATCCAATTACAGACAGTTGTGAGCACCATGTGGCTGCTGGGAATTGAACTCACAGAATTGAACTCAGGACCTCTGGAAAAGCAGCCAGTGCTCTTAACCCTGAGCCATCTTTCCAGCCCCTTTTGGGCTATTCTTTATGGTCCTAAATCTTCTTCAAATGAACCACCTTAGGGTCACCCTGCAACAAGAATGGCAAAGGGAGCTTGGTAAAAAAGCAGTCATATAAATGTAAAATAAAATTTCTGATCTACAAAATATTTTACTTCCAAATGTAGGGATTTTAAATAAAAATCTAGCTTTCCCAGAAAAATTCCACTTACTTCTACCACTTTCAAATAACTTAAGCATTATTTATAATTTTAAGTTACATCTCATTACAGAATTTTCAACCATTTGTTTTTCTGTAAGACTTATTTTCCTCAAGGCTTCATGAAATTAGCTAACACAGTATTAATTGGTAACAGAGAAAGGAGCACTAACAGGCTATCCAATTACAAGAGGAGACACTAGAAGGGAGTAAGTAATACAAAGGCCTTCCTTTAAGTTCAAAATGAGCGGATAAAGATCTACTTATCAGGTTTGGAAAATTTGACAACAGCTCTCAAAGAATGAACTGTATTAGTAAGTGACAACATATTAGTCACTTGAATATAAACTCTCACAGAATCAAAAAACAAGTAGGAACAGAAAGTTACTCTGGCCATGAAAATAAACCCTTCACTCAACAGACAACTTTCTACCAGTGGCATACATGTCTGTCTGTCTGTCTCTCTCTCTCTCTCTCTCTCTCTCTCTCTCTCTCTCTCTCTCACACACACACACACACACACACACACACACACACACACACACTCTAAATAAATTTAAAGGAAGAAATAAGTAACATCAGTTTCCAAGGAAAAGGCCTGGGTGACTAGAAGATGAGTAGACATATACATTTGAAAGACGTATGAACTTCCAAAAGAATGAGTATATTATACCTACTTAATGATGCTGAAAAAAAATTAAGATGCTTCTCTATGTTCCATCCTTTTCTCTATACTTCCTTCACAACTATACATCAACATATTCTCCTTTGGAAGTAGTTACTTCATTCCAATTTCAAACTTTTGTTCACTCTGCAAAGTAATTTGCACACGCGACACACACAGCCTTTAAACAGTTACCTTTTAATCCATTCATGTCATCCTATAGAATTTAATCTAAGGAGATGAGAGCAAAAATGTATACACATACATGTCCATCCGTATTTATGACTAAGAAACCTGCGTGAATGACAGTGCAATGAGAACCTCAAGTATGACACAGTCAGACACAGAAGACTAATTTTACCAGCATGTTTGAGGACAGGAAACGTCATGTTAAGATAATCATGTTAATAACTGCAGGAAGAGAACAGGAAGTAAAGCTCCATGTGGCATAATGACAGTTCTGCCAAGTTCTTATTAGTTTTTTTTCTACACTTCTGAGTCTGGGTATGCATAAAGCAGGCTGGTGTACCCAGCATTGCATTAGAGCCTAAGAAGAAACAGGAAACTTCTGTTTCTGATGGTGAGTGATGAAACAATATCTAAATTTCTTATTTTCTCCTAACCACTTTTACTTAGATTTCAATTTGATTAATTGGCTTTATAAAAACATAATTGTTGAGCATACAGAAATCAGACTTACACTGAATCCTAATTCTACCAGACAGCCACAAAGTAAATCTAAAAAAGTCACTAATTTATTTTGAGCCTAAATTCTTCAACTTATACTCTGTAACAGTACTAATTACAGAAGATCTGAGAGTTAAATGTAGAGTTGGATGTTAAATATTAGCACAGTGCTCAAAGTACTTAATAATCCAAATTTGGTATACAATCATTCAAAAATATTCTTTAGAGCATCTACTTCATGATGCTACCCATTTTAGAAGCTACAAAAATAATCAGAACTTATCTTTAAACAGCTCTAAGAGACAATACTAACACAGAGCTCAATATAAACTGTATGCACAAAAGCAATAGGTATTTACAAGAGTTATTATCTTGCCATTTGTGGAATTTTTTAAATAACATCTGAACCAAGCTGGCAAAAGAACTTTACTGTGGAAGCACAGAGGGTATCTACAGGAAATACAGCTTTGTTTACAACCCAAATTCACAATAGGTTCTGGGATTATCTTTATATAAAACATTCCTGACTAATAAGTTCATACCAGAACTTGCTAGCCATGAAATGTTTACACTGATTCTAGTCCATTATTTTACAGATGACAATACAGAAAAGTCCTAAGTGTTATATCAACAAATTCATATTTATTTTAGAAAAGAAAAGAAGACCAAAAAGAATGAGAAAACCTACAGTGTTCTGACTGAACACTGATGCATAAGATGAAGGGTACCATGTTTTCTCTCTGGAAATCAAGAACAGCTATAGGGGTCACCGTGCCTTGGCTGTGTGGTGATGTAATAAACCATCCTGGACTAAAGGCCTGAGGTATAAGATATAACTGAGGTAGAAGATGGAAGTAGTAACCACCTTCCAGAGCTGTCTCTGACTCAGGGTACAGGGAATAACACCTGGGCCAGCAAACACCTAACAGCCTATGGGACCCATTGCTGAAGAAATGAGCTAATAGTTTCATGTAGTTAGTAGCTTTTCCCCTAGAAAACAAGAGCATGTGTAACCCACACAGAGAGAAAACAATGTTCAGAGGATGTAGAGGGTAAGACTCTTGCCTTCTACTTTACCACATGGAGAACAAAACACACTACTGGTGAATGCCATGGGAAGTGCAGAGAGAGTATAGAAAAGGATAAGCTCTCTGAAAAAAGATGCCCACACTAAATATGAAGAAAGTTAAAGAAAGGAAAACCACTTAGGAGAGATGATACAAGAACAAATGGACAATTTAGACAATATACACAAACAAATAAACAGATAAAACCACATTCATTTTTAAAAAGCTATTAGCAAATTGCATAATAAAACTTGGAAGGGTTAACGATATCCCTCAGTAGGGTAAAGCCTAGCATAAAAGCAGCTCAGGGTTCTGTTCCTAGCATTACATACAGGAGCTCACCATACATCTAATTGAGAAAGGTAAAACAAGAAACTTCTAAAAACCGAGGGTGGGGGAAAGGCGGCAATCTAGATACAGAAAGATAAACCACACTGATTTAGAATGCCCCAACTTCCCTGTACCTCCCCTAGGCAGCACCATAGAGCTGGCCCTCCCTAGTAGAGGGGGCACAGGTAAGCCAGCCCCTGAGGGTGAGAGTTCAGGAGAGTTGGCCCTGTCACTCACTGTCTGTCCTGAGGTTGCATGGGGCAGAGGTGATGGCCTCCCCTACTCTCACCACCTATGGCAATCAGGAGAACTGGCCCTGAAGTCATGAAAGCAGGTGAGTTGGCCTTGCCCCTCACTGGCCACAGTACTTAGCAGAGTGGGCCCTGCACCTTGTCTGAACATCACAGTAGACCTGTGGAGAGGGCACAGGTGAGCTGTCCCAGAGGGTGAGAGTCTGGTTCACTGGCTGCTGCCCTTGGGAGAATAGGCCCCACAGCTTGACTGGGGTAGCACAGTGGAGCTGGAGCTGGAAGCTTGGGTAGGGGTGAGCTGGCTCCAAGGGCATGAGAGCAGAGAACTGACCCTGCTTCCTGCTGATGGCAGCAATGGGTGGCCTAGCTGGAGCAGTGCTGGAGAGCTTGCCCTGGTAGTGTAAATACGAGAGAGTTGTTGGGCTGACCAGCTTAGCTACTACCCAGGCTCAGATCAGGGCTCTGGAAATGGGCCACTCTAAAATCTGTATCATCTGCAAATGGTTGGGATAAGTGAAAGAACCCTGCTGATCCAAAACTTCAGTATCTCCATGACACAGAACAATAAGATAACCAGGAGGAGTCCCAATGAGGTTCCAATATTGATGGTATTACAGAAGCCAGAGATATCAAACCAGATCAATGACTCATTACAATGGACATCTGCAAGTAGAGATGTGTGGACAGAGGGTGTACTGTGGGACACACTGTGACATACCACAGCTTCCACAGTGAGATGCGTTCTATGCCTTGTTTTTGTTGGTGGTGTTGGTGGTACTGGTGGTGGTGGTGATGGTGGTTGGTGGTGTGTGTGTATGTTTTATTTGGGGTGGTAAATTGCAAGAGTAAAGGCAGATATGAGGGGACAGGGAGATTAGTGGGACTGGAGTACATGTACTTACAAAGAATAATAAAAAGTTTAAAGTAAATAAATAAAATGTGCCAACCTTAGAACTAAAGTTAAAATATATTGGGGGCTGGATGGCTCAGTGGTTAAGAGCACTGACTACTCTTCCAGAGTACCCGGGTTCAATTCCTAACACCCACATGGAGGCTCAAAACTGTCTGTAACTCCAAGGTCTGACATCCTCCCATATAGACATACATATAGGCAAAACACCAATGCACATAAAATAAAAATAAATTAATTTTTATATCTATCTATCTATCTATCTATCTATCTATCTATCCATCCCATTCTCCTATCTTTTTTCTATTCATTTAATCTTTTTAAAAAATTTTACTGAATATTTATTTTAATGTTTAACAAAAACAATTTAGTAGTTTATTGATCAAATCTCTTTTTTTCTTTGCAGTACCAAAATGTTCTGTCCAGACTGATCTTCTAACTTCTTGCCTTCTAATTTTCCTTTAGGCATTACTTTATTAGGCAGAACTACCAGTTTTGGAATGGAGGGTACACATTCATTTCTAGATTTCTGTAACTAAATTTTCCTTAACCAAAGGATTATTGAGAAAACATAAAATTTCCAAGTAAACACATTTATTTGGTTTTTATTTATTTATTTTTGGTTATGGTTAATTTCTAATCGGAGTGTTCTTTGTAGACCTCTGAATGGTAAACTTCCTGGAAAATCCAGTAGTATTCTGAAAGAATGCTATTTATGATTGTAAAATTGGAATTCATTAACTCTTTATTCTCTAATTTGAACCTGCTTTTCTTCATCTACAGTTGTTTTATGTGTCTTACATGTTAACAGTTTTAGTCATATAACATATTTTACTAGCTATATAAGTATTAATAATGCATCATAGGGAATGGTGTCTCTTAACACAAAACACCTCTTACCTAAGGCTGTGCAGCTTGACTGTTACTTTGTCTGGCATTAATCTTATTTTAGCTACCTTTTCTTGTTATCATATTTGCCTTTTATTTATTATATTATTTTGATGGTATTTTAAGGATTTCTTGAGATGGAGAAAACAGGTAGATTTGCAGTCCTCTTTGTGCATTAATAGAATCTAAAAAATTTATCAAAAAGAAAATAACCTTTCAGATTTATTAAGTATTCATGGGCTTAAATTTGCCCTGTAATTAGATTTTTTAAGGTACATATGTACAATTTATAGTGTTAAGTAATTCTTCAAGACTTTTAATATAAAAAAGTCAACTCTTCGTAGTCCCTGCTCTACTGAAGCAAATTCATTCTACCCTTGATTGGTTTTCTCTGTATTTTAGCTTTACTTAACTCCCATTTATTTGCAATGAAAATGTTATTGAACCTAGCAAAAACAGATGGTAGTTAGAAAGCTTGAAAATTCAGTAAATGACAACACATAGTAGTTACACCTGCCTTCTCGCATCTGAAATGTTCATCTCCCTCAGCAAACAAAGTGTAAAAGCAAGCAGCTACAGCTCCTCATCCAAGAACATAACAAACTAAGCCACATAACTTAGGGCTTTACTGCTATTAACATGACCAAGGCAACTCTTACAAGGACAACATTTAATTGGGGCTGGCTTACAGGTTCTATACTCTTAACCACTGAATCATGGACTCTATTAGGGTAAGGAAGCAACCACTTCATGGTAACTGAATTCCTTTGAGGAACAAACTTGCCCCTTAAGCCTAAACTATGTGGATGAGAGGAAGTTTTCAGACCCAGAAACCTAGATGTCAAGAAACTTGGCAAGAATATGACAGACTTCCAACTGCTGCTAACAAGTGGTTATTAAAGAAAGCCTGCAGTAGTGGAGAAACAAAGACCTGCTAGAGTCAAAGAAACGAAGGCCTTGGTATCACTTGGAGAAGTAAAGATACAGCATAAAAGATTCTTCTTACAGAACTGTGACAGTTATATACAAGTCAACAATTAATTACTAAGTTCTAGCTATGCTTTACGATACATAGATCATAGGTGATTACACCCATCTGTTCTGTGAGACTCGTTTTCCCAGTTCCAGGGACTCCACGCTAAATTAGAGGAAAGCATCTAGCTGCTTAGGTAGACTTTTACCTCAGGGCACATTACTTGCAATGCACTCCTAATTCGGATATTTCTGCCTGATGCCTACTCACTCCCCACTAACCTCATTTCCTTCTTTCCATTTCCCATTATAAAATAAAGGAAAGCTGGATTTGACTCTATCCCAGCACTCAAGAGGCTTAGGCAGGTGGATCTCTGTGAGTTCAAGGCCAGCATGGTCTATATAATGAGTTCCAGACTGACTGGGGCTACACAGTAAGACCCTGTCTCAAAAAAGGTTAAGTGATAGATGAGACCTAACTAAACCATTTAATTGGCCTTTTTTTTTGTTTAATAAAAAGATACCATGGAAGAGACAATAGTATTCACTGAGTGTGAGAGCACAATAAACGATAAAGACAAGAAAATAGAACAAAGAGAGCAAAATAATAGAAGAGAAGGGAGGGGGGGAGTATTTCTTTATAAGAAAGCAATCCATAAGCCAGACTTGGTGGCTTATAGGTTCCAGCTACTTGAAAAACTGAAATAGCAGGACCACAAGTTCAAAGCCAGGATGGGCAACTGAATAAGACCCTGTTTCTACCAAAGTTAAACAAACAAACAAACAACAACAAAACAGTTTTTTAAAAAGGGCTAAGAGTAAATATATCTTAGCTGGGGCTAGATGAAGCTCAGTATAGAGTACTTGCCTATATGAGTGAGGCCCTAGGTTCAATTAATAGTACAGAAAGAAGAAAGAAAGCCATCACACCATGCTTTGTCTCTAGTTATTTGTCAGTACCAGGCAGGACCTGTTTTGTGAACCTGTGTGAAGCTTGCAATCAGAATATCTTTCCTCACTGAGGAACACAAGTAAATTGGCCCCTGGTTTATAATTTTTTTCCAAATATAAAATTATATAAAATAACCAAAACTATTTTAACTTGCTTATTTTGGTAAAAATAATTATATATAATTACTGTTGAAGGAAATCTACAATAGACCATCTTGATGTTTTATTTAAATCTGTTACACACTGAATAACAAAATTAAAATGTCAGTTTCTCAATTGGAGAATACTCAAATCAACAGCCATGTGCTAAACAAAGAGACTCAATTAGAGCACATTATAGTTCAATTTGGAAATGAATAAATCAAGCAAAAAATACATATACACACACACAAATGAAAAGCCACAGTTGCTGTTCTTTTGTCTCTATATTCTGAGTAGGCCCGGCTATATCCTCCATGCTCAGTGCTCTCAAATATGTCTCTTAGTCCTAGCTTCTAGTAGAAAGGCCTTTTATTTTTGCTTTTGTCATAGGATCTATTTGAATTTCAATACATATTTAAGGATCTTATATTGTAGAAATGTAACAGGATGCCTGTACAAGGTGTCCTAGAACTATAAATACACCATTATGTAACCAGTGAAGTCCACACCTAAGAAATCTAGATAGAACAGTTATCCTAAAGCAAGTAATCAAAAATAAGGTGAGTTTTAGGTTTGTCCTGTTGGTGAAATCAAGGAAACTCTGACAAGGACTTAAAGTAGCCAACAACTACAATCAATCAATCAATCAATCAATAAAGGATAGATGACAAACAGATACATACATACATACATACATACATACATAAAATTTAAAAGGGAACAATATCCTTGTAAGTTGTGAAGAGTAAGCAAACATACCATTCATTTCCCAGGGTGCATACATAAAGACAGATTCTGCTAAGAAGCAGGAAGATTTTAGATGTGCATATCTCAGGGTTACTATAAAACTGGTAAAACAGAAGACCATATTCTGGGTACATGTCATCTCTCCTAAAATAATCATTTTTAATACTCATTACCCAGAAATCACTTTTCAAACAGGAAACACAAAGCAAAGACACTTCCAGCATCTGGCCTACCTTGACTTGTTAGAAGAAAAACATGTCTGGTTCTGTTCATCTTTGGTGACCATTCTTTGATGATGTCTGCTAGATGGATACTGGCCAATTTAAGAACATTAGGAAAATGTCTTTATAAGCCAGCTCAAATAGTTTCACATTGTTTTCTAACCATTATCCTCTAGCCTCTAGCAAAGCTTAATTCAAATGTCCCAGCTTTACATCAGCTGTTCCACTGGTATTAGGCATTCATATGTCCACACTTGTCCCTTAAATAGGGAAAGATGGTGTTAATAAGTTCTAAACTGAACCCTAGGAAAGTGTTAAAGACTGAGCCTCAGAACAAGAAATCAGAAATGTCAAGTCCAGCAATAACTTTATTCCTTGGAAATTCTTTGAGTACTGTAATCTTACTGCTTGGGTGGAGTGGGATGGAGGGGGAAGGTTGTTCATGAATTCTTACTGATAAGCAACAGGAGCTTCAGCTTCATCTGCCACTGCTGCTAGAAAATAAATCGATAACTACATGCTCAAATGCAAAGCCTTCCTCAGCTACAGAATAGATAACTGTCCTGTGTCTGTTTCCTTCTTATCTTTCCCAGTCATTCGGGTCTCTTTTTATTTCAAGCTAAATCCTCTTTTGAAGAATAACCAGAGTACAAGACAATCACTAAGTCAATTATTCTCGTACAATAAGAAAGTTACAAGAAGATAGTATCCAAAAAAGATTTTATCTTTGTGAAAAAAATTTTATCTCTCTCTCTCTCTCTCTCTCTCTCTCTCTCTCTCTCTCTCTCTCTCTCTCTCTCTCTCTGTGTGTGTGTGTGTGTGTGTGTGTGTACACAGGTGCCTTCAGAGGCCAGAAGAGGGAATAAGATCCTCTGAAACTACTTACAAGTGGTAGTAAGCTATCTGATGTGGGTGCTAGAAACCAGACTCTTGGTCCTCTGAAAATGTAGCAAGCACTCTTAGCCGCTGAGCCTTACTTCCAGCCTCATGAAGATAATGCTTATCTTCAAACTATGAACCCTAGTGGGGTTTAGCTGGCATATTAGCTAACAACAGGAAACAAGAAAGTTTGGGTTACACCTAAATATACAGAATTTTCCAGGAGAACAGTATAGACACAATCAACTCCAACCTTCCATATAATGCAAGAAATTTCTTCTGTAGCTTTTCAGCCCTGCCTGCACATTCTGCCTGCATTCTTTGCAGTGATAGGTATATTTTGACAGCTATTTTTTAAAAAGTTCTTTTGTGTCTTGTGCTGAAATTTGTTTCAGTGTATCAATTGTTTCTCTACTTACTTAAATATGTAATAATTTACTCAATACCTACTATGTCAGGCTCATCTGAGGCTTGTTACATACACTGCTGTGTTACTCTCTTCCCAATGGCCATGGGAGTAGGCATTTAACCTTTGAAAAATGTTCCCCAATGAAACACACCCATTAAAAGATAATTACAGACAAGTATACCAGGCTTTGTTTATCTACTCTTAGAAACAAAAATACTACTGATTTTCTGGGAACCTATCTTTCAGAATTGCAAGGAAAACAAACTTCAGTTAGAGAAATTCAAATAGAAAATGAAACAGTCCATAGATACACAGCACCAGTGTTTGATTTATGAAACAGAAGAGTAGCAGGAAAACAAACAAACAAACAACAAAAACATTTAACAGGACAGGGATCAGGAAACTCCAAGAAAGATTTCTGTAATATCAGCGACCGGAGACCAGTAGTGGAGACCTAAGTTCCAAAAGGAGCTTCCTGTCTTCTATCTCAGCCATGAACCAAAGCAAATTCTTAAATAGACTGAATATTTTTATTTATTTCAGTATAACTAAAAGATCACATTCTGAACGCACATATCTTTTGTTAGTCAAATGGGAAATATACAAATTAAGGCCCTCCAACACAGGAGTGAGGAACATTGAACTGAGCAGGATCCAGACCCAAGCTAGGACTTCAGGATTACGACACCTCTTAAGGAGGCTTTTCAGACTACCAGAAACCAAAAAGAGAGCAGACAGAAAGGAAAATAGTGGTAAGGCATTTTTCTTCATTCCCCACTGAACAACTAATGGCTCTTGGATACCTTTACCTAATTCAACCTGCTCAAGTCAGAATTCATCTCTCTTCAATCTTTCTTTTTCCAGATTCCTTATAGAAGACATTTTCAGGGGCCAAGACCTCAGTCAGTCTTTTTTCATGGAGTCCGTCTTGACTTCTACACTCTACTTTTTACAGGTAAGACCTTCTGCCACTTAAATTATTTACCATGCACCAACCAACGAAAAGATACTGCTTTCAAGTTTACCTCCTAGTAGAAAAGAGGTGAAAGAAATGAAATATATATATATTATATATATGAATATATAAGTACATATTCATAATACATAATACATAAGTAAATAAAATACATAAGTAAATAAAATATGTGGGAAGGAAGTATTACAGAAAGAAAAAGTAGAATATAACAATTTGTAAAACAGATCAGAAAAACTTTAATGAAAAAAAGGGATATCAGAGTGATGAGAGGTGTGGGAGGAGGCCATTCAGGAACAGAGAAAGAATAATTCTGACTAGGCTGAAATGTCACAGAGCTCCTCTTCCGCTCCATTCCCAGTATCATCAAACCAGTTACAAAGTCTCCCTAGACACTGTCCTGCTCCACTGCCTCTGTGGTAGTTCAACGTTCTTTTCCCACAGTAAAACTGCCAGTTCAATTTTCACAATCTCTCTTACCCACCCACCCCATTATGACAAACTTTTACTTCACTTAAAATTCTTATAACTGTATCATGGTCCTATCCAGAAGTGCCATCTTCCCCTATCCAGGACTGCTTCTCTTTCAGTCCTCTACACTCCACTGCCGGGCAGGGTGGAGTTAAAGTTCTATCGCCTCTGCAAGTACTGTTGTGGCTGCTATACCTGAGTCTGTTTCTCAGAACTGTACTTTCTAAATGAGAACCTGTCAGCTAAGTTTCCTGTATTTCCCATCTTAATGTCATTACCAAATATTTGCTAAGAAAAATTCTTCAAGCTGTAAAGTGTAAAGATTTTTATTAGCACTGATAAACTTCTAAACACAATGGTTAGAGCATTTTCAGGGGATGGCAGAGGACTCCATTGGTAAAGTGCTTGCTGTGCAAGCGTGATGAGGTGAATTAAGACCTCCCAGCACTCACAGAGAAAACTGAGCATAGCTGTACACATCTGTAACCCCAGCACTTAGTGTAGGGTTGGGATGCAGAGACAGGTGGAGTCCTTCCTGAATTTTCACTAGCAGCCAGTCTAGCAGAAATAGCAAACTCTAGGTTCTGTCAAAGAGACCTTTTTAAAAAGGTAGAAAGCAACAGAGGAAGACACCTCACATCTACAAGTGAATATACATAGCCATGGACCTGTGCGCGCGCGCGCGCGCGCGCGCGCGCACACACACACACACACACACACACGCACACACAGACACACACAGACACACTTAAAATATTTGAAAAAAAAGTATTTTTTAATGTTCAGGAATGCAAAAGGCACCCGTTTTAATGATGGTTGACAGCTCTATTTTGTTTTTCTTTTCTCTAATCCAAACTTTCATCTGTTTTCACTTCTGTACTTATTTTTAAAAGCAGGAGTTTGCTATGGGCTATACAAATTAATATAAAGTGATCAACTATCATTGGGCTCATAAATGATTCTCAAATTACCTAAAAATACAACTTTAAGGAAAGATTACACACTGAGTCAATTTTAATTGCAGAACCAAACTGCAATTAAGACAAGCTGAAGCAGCAAGGCATGGTGGTACATGCCTGTAATCCTAGCACACAAATAACTAAGGCAGAAAGATGGCCTCAAGCCCCAAGAAAGCCTAGGACTATACAGTAGCCAGCATAGGCTCTATAGCAAGACCAAGTCTCAAAACTATTTCTAAAAGGTGTGTTGTGTGTGGGGGGATGGTGGCGGGGGGAGGAGTATGAAGAGATGACTCAGTAGTTAGGGTAGCTTGGTACAAAGAAGAAAAACAGGGAAAGGGGAATTGCTGGAGTTTACTGGCATCCTGCCTAGTTGAGAAAATATGAGTCCCAGGTTCAGGAAAAGATTCTGCCTCAAAGGAATAGCAAGAGAGTGGTAGAGAAGGTCACCCGATGAACCCTTCTGATCTCTGGTCTATACACAAGCACACAATTTACACTCATACTGATACAAATAAATATCTTTTAAAGTAGAAAAATAAAAAACAAAAAGTTTGATTCGTATTTTCATGAAAGGATTTGCTGCTAAAGTAATTCTAACAATATACTCACTGAATATAAAAGTAGCACAATATATAGGCACTTCAAATGCAAGCTTCGTCATTCATTAACAATATGACTTTCCTTGACTGTCAAATGGAAACCAGAAGCTCCTCATTTGTACATCCTCATAAACAAACTAGGTATCAATCTAAGCAAACTCCTGTCTTCCCAGACAGAAGGGGTTAATGGTAACATTTTAGTCTCAGTAGTAGACTATTGTTAATCTATAGCTGTTTTAACTGAAGTAGGATCTTACTGTTATAAAAGCCTTTATTACTGGAGGGTCAAACACAAAACCTTAGTATCTTTGGTCAATATTAACGAGCACTGAAATGGATCCATGTTGCCAAAATCCAGTTATCTTCTGAGCACTAGTTTTTCCAGACCTGGAACAAATGGAGTCATCCTGTGGACTCAAGGATGTAGCTCAGGATAGAAGACTTGCCCAGCAAGTTCAGGTCCTGGGTTTGATTTGCAGCACTATAGTCTCTTTTGTAATTAATCAGTGTGCAAACAAGAATTTGTTCCTTTTGTGTGCTACTATCTAACTAACATCCAAAGTTGGCTACTAGGTTAAATGAGACAAGGTAAGTAAGTGCCTGGCACACTCTTGTAATATATTCTACTAGTGAATGTTAATGCAGCCTATCTGTATAGTCTGCAAGTTATTGGTATTTAAGCTAGAAATTAATTTTGCATGTCTTGCTTTCAGGTTGCCAAATGGGGGAGCAGTTTTATAAAAGACCATATCAGGTCAATAAAGTTGGGCTCATATCATCAACTTAATTGGTATTTTAAAAAAGGATGTAAGGAAAAACAAAAAGTTGATAAGTCAACCAATTACAAATTCATAATGAAGTAGACACTAGAGCAACCTATAGTGTCTGAACTGAAGGCTAGCCTACCAGTTAAAAAATGGACCTACTTCAGCAAAACAGATTTTAATTCTTATGGAAGGTGTTCAGATGTGTTACTATGAAAAAGTTCAGAGAGGCATTCAGTGCTAGGAATGTGGTTCAGTGGGCCAAGCAATTGCTTAACTCTGGATTCAATCCTAAACACTGCCCAAAAAATAAGTAACTAAATATATCAATCTGTGCAGTACAGGCTTGTTATCCCAGCACTCAGGGAAGTAGAAGCAGTATGATCAGAAGTTCAAGGTCATTCTTAACTAAATTTGAAGCTAACTTGGCTACATAAGACTCTTTCTCAAAAAATGGGTGGGGGGGGCCTTCAATGTTGCCCTAAATACTGCAGTTAGGACAGGTCAAGCTTACTATACACTTGACAATACTCCAAACATTTCCTAGAGCCAGTTTTATGAGGGAAAGCAAAAACATCCCTGATAAACATGCAAGTATCTGCCATTAATTCCAGAAGCAGGAAGTAAGAATGTGTCCCAATCACATGATATTAAACCACAGTCCATCTGTTCAGAAAACATTGCATTATGTAAGCCACGACAAGAAAAGAGCAGCAAAGGACTCACAATTTGCTACAGTTTGAAACATGTTCACTGCACCGCCATAGTTATATCTAATCCAACTAGAGCTAATCAAGATAAATCCAAAACTACTGTCAGCCCACTTCTCTCAATCAGTAAGTACTAAATACCAAGTCGTTTAATGAACAAATTTCTCAAAAGTGACTTTTCCCTGGGGATGTATCTCTGGTCACCCCCCCTCCTTCCTGCAAAACTCACTTTTCTTACATTCTGTTCATCAAGACCAACTTCACTTAAGGAAATCACCACTAATTCAGTTCCTCCTTCATCTTCAAGACCTTTACTTTTAAAGTACAGTACATGACAGAGAGATCTGAAATTAGGAAATCTAAGTTCCTTCCTTTCTCAGTTTGGTGCAGTGGAGCCCTGAGAAGTTCAATTACTCTCAGGATTCTCTATGGTAAACTGAAATGATGACACACGTATGACCTTCACCACTGAGGAGGGCAGTGCTCCAGAGCACCCCATTATGTTATTCTCCTTGACTTCACCTACTTACATTACCATTCTGTCTCATTTCTAGGCACACATTACAGGGTTCTTAGAACTGGGGGAAAGATAATACAAGTTAATAATCCGAACACACAATATAGACGAAAGTAAAGAATCATTTGGCTTGCCATGAGGTTGTTGGGAACATAAAGACAAGAACTTTAAAAATCATAGAATCATCATCCTCTCACTATCTAAATTCTAGAGACCCTTCAAAATCATTTAGTCAGAATGAATCCATGAAGCTCTCTTCAGTGACCCCAGCCTGTACTACCACTTCCCATCAAAACACTAATATGCTTCTTCACAAAAGGTGATTATTAAAAACACTTAACAACAGGCACTACAAGGGCACTAGCCAATCAGAAAGTATCTAAACTATCAAAACATAAGCAGCCTAGAGGGTAGTGGTTATACACAAGTCCTATTCATTGTTAAAATGAAATGAATTTGCAACTTCAAATTTAAATACATATACTTTTCTCATCTAATTTCTAAAGTCTCATGAATTATACAAAGCAAGTATCACAAAATAAATAACTGTTTTGTTTGCCACATCATGCAACTTTCTCAAAAAAAAAAAAATATATATGTAGGTTCTGAGGACATAAAAGCATAATTCATCCCTGAATACACAATATATACTCAAATACAGTTAGTTAACAATGCAGAATGGTAACAATGGATAACATAAACTTTTAATGCTATGCACCTCCAAGAGATGGAGTTCAAAGAGAGCCAAATGAAGGCTATCTAGAATGTCAGGTCTGAGAAGTTCTGACCTCAAATTCCCATAAGAGATAAAATGAAGCATGCAGCAAAGACCAAACAGTCAGGAACTAGTGAGAAAGCAGCAGGACTAGTGGGAAAGCAGCTATCACCAGAACTCAGAGTTTGCAGTCCTGAGACATCCTTCTAGCGGAACAATCCTAATTCTTAGCCTCACATAAGGAAACCTTCATACCTCACTGGACAATCCATCATAGTTTGGCATCTGTTTATACAAAATCCTCCATGACAGAACACTACAGAAAACTATGTAGACTGAGGGGTTAACTGGCAGCACTGAGCTGGTAGTTGCTCAGCAGGAGACAAGGAAAGAGGATGTTAGACATTTTTTCCAAAAAAGTCCTGAAATTGCAGGCAGCAAACAGCATTCTAACACGTGATACAAATATAAATAAGTAATATTTTATACTTGTCTAGAGATAAGGAACCAATTTCCCTATAAAAATCTATATTGGAGAAAACAGAAGCTAGCCAAGAAATATAAATAATATTCAGATAGTAAAGAGAAACTTTAAGTTTTAAGAGAAGCTAAATTAAAAAGAAAAGATGTGCACTTCTTCAGAATGTATATAAAAGGCTACACTGAAACATCAACCAAACTCAATGAGACAAGGTGAACTTATCTAGTTCTAGCTTCTTCTTTTTGGGGGGTTGGGGGTAGGGTTGAGATAAGGCCTCTATATTATGTAGTTCTGGATGTCCTAGAACTTACTATGTAGATCAGAATCTGCTGAGTGCTGAGATTAAAGGCATGAGCCAAGGTGCCCGGCAGGCCATAGCTTCTTAAACTGAGTCCTAATTCCATAGAGAGGTGCTGGGTCATACAAGAATCTGGCAACAGTAAAGGACTTCTGAATGTATAACACCCCAAAATTAATTCAAAATCAAATGAGTAATGAATCTGAGGTGTTTCTGGCAATGCATGCTTGTGTAGTAAGATGCAACTTCACTACAGCCTTGGTTCTAAACACACACGCTGCCATGCTACTCAGTGCTAACACAGTCCAGACTACTATTTTATGAGTTTTAATGTTTTTATTGAATATACAAAGTTTTCTATTCTTCCAGAAACATAGTTAACTACAGAAAAGACTTTGATTCCTCATGTATATCAAAGTGGTATATCCTTGATCTATTGTATTGTGTTAGAATGTCTAACTTTAAAAACTGCTCTTTAAGTTGTTGACTTAAATTTCATTTTAAAAATTATTAACTAAATTTCATATTGTGATTAAGAAAGAATTTCCAACAGTTTCTGAAATGGACCTAAACATATGTAATTATGTGGAGTCGCTGGCACTGGATAATTTAATTCTTTAAGTAAAAATAAATACCCCATCTCATTACTATGAAAATGTGCTTTCATCTTTAATAAATGGTAAAACTGTATGTACTAATAAATTGTTTTGGTTTTTCGAGACAGGGTTTCTCTGTGTAGCCATGGCTGTCCTGGAACTCACTCTGTAGATCAGGCTGGCCTCGAACTCAGAAATCCACCTGCCTCTGCCTCCCAAGTGCTGGGATTAAAAGCATGTGCCACCACTGCCCGGCTAATAAATTGTTTTAAAATAATTTTATTGATGATCTATTATCAGTACATTTGATTTATATACCTACTTTCTACATTTTGTATGTGATTCAAGGCCACATATAATCTTTTGAGAAAAGAGGGTGACAAATAGGGAAAGTTTATGAAGTCTAGGTTTTGAGTAATAAAAGCATCTAGGCTAGTTTTGTATTACACTATTGCCTAAGTAGGCTATAAAGTCATCCAGGACATGGACCAACCTTCTCAGTATCCACGTCAATACGTCCTGCTTTGTTTTAGGTAAAAATGAATTAATTACTTTATCCAAATAACTGTAGAGATATGGTCACTTATAGTTGATACATAATTATAACAATTCTCCAACTTTGTCCACTGTTATTTCCTTCCTAAGTTAATGTCAAAAACCCACTGTATCTTCTAATGTAGACCTATGTGAAGAGAATGTTTAAGTAAACTGAGAAACTGATGGCTAAGTTATAAGTATCAAACAGTTGTTCTTTAAATGAGCTGCGCTACTTTGGTGTAGCAGGTGCACCGATTTTTAACCCTGAAAGGCCTAAATACAAATCCTAATTTCTGCACTTACTAAGAACTTAATCTCCTGCACCTCAGTTTTCCTGTCAATATACAGGACAAATCCTAGTAGCCCCGAGGGTTCCGATCCTGTGCCTTTTACATCTGCATTATAATCAACTCGCAATAAACAGTAACTATTAAGTTTAATAATAGTTGGCATCCACAGTCTGGAGAGACTTTTGTTTGGGGTTGTTTTGCTTTTGAAAATGTTGCTATCCAATCTCAGCAACAGAAATGTATTTTCATCGTATTTTAGTTGCTAATGCTGACCCTCATTATTTTGCTTTCTCCTATTTTAATCCGTTCCTGACAAAGTTTTTCAATCTTCCCTTCAGGGGTGACCACCAGTATCACGACCGGCTTTAATATTTTGAAAAACCACACAACATTTCCCTTCAAAACCCAGCTACACAGAGGTCTGATTTTAAAACTACTGCTTAAGGAAACGTTACACCCAAAGCCACGATCCTTTCGAGAAAAGGAAGCATTTGATCAATTCTACAGAATCATCCCCATTCAAACGTTCCCAAATCTGCAGACTGAGCAAACGTTCAAGTTTCTACTAGCAAGACGCTCTGCAACCTTCTGGTTACTGGACTCTGAACTCTTCCCAGACTCACGAAGGGAGAACATTCCGCGCATCTTCGCGCCTGCTTCTCACACAAAGCCCCTGGCTGAAGAAAAGTCGCCCTAGGCGGGCGTCGACACTCAATGGCAGTGTGGCCCACCCGGAGTCTCTGCCCGCGGCGCCCCTTTCGACCCTCCGGGGAGCCCTCCACGCGCCGAGCCCCGAAGCGCCTGCACGCCGGTGCCCGTCCACGCCCCAACAGCCTCAGGCCGGGGCGCACTTAGGCAGTGGAATCAGGGGGCCACGGGCCGGGCCGGCCTCGCACCCCTGAGGGCAGCCCCCGACCCCGGCAGGCTCGCCAGCGCTGCCCCCAAGAGCCCAAGAGGGCCGGCCGCCGCTCCGTGCTCGGCCACCCGCGCTCGACACCGCCCCCGCCCCGCCTCTCCTCCCCGCCCCGGCTCGCGTGGCGCCTGCCGGGTCAGGAAAGCCCGGCCGGCCGGGCGCCGCCACCTGCGCCCCCGGCCCCGCGCCATGTTTGAGAAAGAGCTGGAGCGAGCCAGAGGCCGGGCCCGGCCCGCGCGCCCCGCAGCCACCCGCCCGCCACTCACCCTTCGCCCCTGGGAGCAGCGTCGCCGCCGCCACCAACACGATGAGAAGCTGCCGGCGACGTGGAGCAGCGGCCGCCGCCTCCATGGTCCCGCCGCCACTGTTTGTGGCCCGGCCCGGCCCCGGCGGCTGCTTCTCCTCAGCAAGCCTCGCCTCTCTCCTCGCCCCACCTCCCCGCCGCCGCCGCGGCCTCGCTCCGGCCCTTTGTAACTGCTCGAGGGGCGCACGCCCATTGGCTGCCCGGCTCCCGCCGACCCCGCCTCCCCCGCCGCCCGCGAGCGCCCTAGAGGGACCCAGCCGAGAGCCCCGCCCGCGGGGCCCCTGGGCTGCCAATGAGCGGCCGTAGGCTTCTGCCTCTAACCACGCCCCCTCACTGCTGGACCTCTGGCCACGCCCCTCACCGCTGGGCGCCTCTTCTCCAGCCACAGCCCGGTAGCTCGCGCTCCACCGGGTGGGGGCAGGGTCCCGTCTGCGCGCCCGAGGGAGCCCGCAGTCCCGACTAAGCGCAGGGTGTGCCCGTGGGAGTTGCTCAGGGAAAGACTGTGAGTGACCGTTGCACGCTCTTTTCTTCTACTCCAACCCCACCCTGACTTCCCCCTGCACAGTCCTGCACCGGCAAAGCCCAACTCTCGCCACTCGGACCCTCAATACCGTCCGCGGTTCAACTTCCCTTCCCTAGACCCACGACTTCCAGCCTCCCCGCAAAGACAACCGGATTTCTTCCTGCACTCCACGTCCGCCCCAGACCTTGTCGTCTCCTCCCCAAATTCCACTCCCAAAGTCGGAGCCCAGATTCGGAATCCCGAGGCGGAGCTCAGACACACCCCCGAGTGGCCTCTGTTTCTCAACACGTTAAACAGACACAGACTAGGGGTCCCCACCGCCCTCCTTCCCTCCCACCTTTCCTAACCCCTCGTGGAAGCGGAGAGGCCCACGGCTTTCGAAGGAGGGGGGATTGCCCTACCGAGCATCCCGCCCCGGGGTGAAGCGGGAGCAGTCATAGGTACTTTGAGCTGTCTCCGACACGCCTGTGTAATAATTTCGAGGTGTCACTAAAAACCCAAATAAACTCAGCTCGGCTTTCATTCTGAATTCCTAATTTACTGTGAGACGCTCCACCCACCTTCCCTCTGGGACGCCAAAATGAGCTCCAGATTTGTAATTCTTCCTGTCAGACTAGTCCTTTCTTCAGACACAAACAGTCACGGAGGCGGCCGCATGGCACCAACAGCATTTTTCCGCAGAACCTTTTAAGGAGAAAATGTTATTTTCTGTGTGATTTGAACTCAGAATTAAATAAAGCTCGGTAGTAGGACTCAGCCGGCCTCTAGTATCTGTTGGAAAATTGCTCTACAGCTATTCTCCAGGAATTTGATCTTGCTATGAAAGCAAACCGTGGGGGTTAGAGCTGGGGTCTGAGACTGCTTCTTGGCTCCAGCTAGGACATGCTTGAGCAAGTCCTCAACCTGCCAGAACCTGAACAGGCCTGCTCTCTGGGACTCCAGAACAATGAGTTCCTGGCTACCCTGGCCCAAGTGCACTGAGGCTACAGAGACTAAATTTAACCAATGCAGTCTTTCTGAGAGATTTAAAGAGGCTGTCACGCCTGGAATCTCCAGTGCCTGCCCCCGTCTCACCCCCACCCCAAAGCCTTGCACTTCCCAGGCAAGTACTCTACTAATAAGCTATATCCCCAGCTCTTTTTTTTTTTTTTTGAAGATAGTGTCCCTGCTCATATGTGCATCATGTGCATGTAGTGCTTGTGGAGTCCAGAAGAGGGCGTCCAATCACTTGGGACTGGAGTTACAGGTGGTTGTGAGCTACCTTGACAAGGATACTAGAACGGGACCACTTCCTGTGCAAGAGCAGCAGTCTCTTAACTATTTACCTATCGCTCCGCCCCCAGCCCTTGGTTTTTAAAGACAGGATCCCCCTATGCCAACCAGGCTAGACTGAAACTTGGAATCCTCCTGCCTTACCCCCCCCCCCGGCCCCCGCTTCCCCTCCCCCAGGGCTGGGGTTACAACCACATGCCAAGATGGCCCTCCCCCTCTACTTTTCTTTTTCTAATCTAGTCTGTGCCTTGCATAAGATCTCAAGAGGTTTTTATTCTATGCATGAATAATTAATCTCATGGGAGTTTTTTCTCTGATTATCTTTATTGGGTAGCAAATATTAAAAGCACCCATCCCACTTATAAATGGGACTGAATCACAAGTCCAGGCTGCCTTGGTGACATAATGTGTCTGGAGCAGTGTCTGGGACCTAGTAAATATTTAGTCAATGCCATTTACTTTGCCCATCCCCTTTGCATGTTGTTAACCGTGAATCTAACCCAATGCTTTGCCTTATGACGCCTGAACTGATCAACACGAGGATTTTTTTCTGTGACACACTTCCGAGTCCAGGACATTTTCCATGGAACTAAGTGTGTTCACTAGGAAACTGAGGAACAGGAAGGAGAAACAGACTATTTTTCAATTATATCTTTCTGATATTAGGAGGAAATTTCCATGAACTACAGGTCTGAAAATAAGCTGTGTTAGAATGGAACAAAAACTGTCCGTTTAAATTTGGGACTCTGCAGTTTTTCAAGTGCAAGATGCCTGGGTCTGGGACCTGGAATGCCTACTTAAGCTCCTTGCTCTTATGCAAGGCATCCAAGAATTTGCATTGTTAATAAACTTCTCAGGAGGTTCTACTACACAGGGCACCCAGCCACTTCAGAAGACATTGACTTGCTTGAATACCATAAAATGAATGAGCCCATGTGTGTTGAAAGGTTGAGCCACAGGAGGAAGCTACCAGCCTTAGAGACCTAAAGACCCTAGTGATCCTAGCATTTTCTAGATATGGGTCTGAGACCTGCCTGATTTCTACTCACTCCCTAAAGCCAATACTCATTCCACCTCCTGCCACTCCTTCCCCACCCCACAGCCACACACACACACACACACACACACACACACACACACACCACACCTCCCCTCACTTCCCTGTGGCAAAGTAAGAATTATCTTAGCTATACATAGTTTTGTTGTGAGGCCTAACTGAGTGGTGCCCATAGGGAGCCAATCACAAAGGTTCATTCACATCTTAGTCTCTACAGATTCCCAAAAGGCTCGTAGGACATTCACTCTAGTGTCTTGATTTGAAGGGGAAGGGAAAGAGGATCATTCCCTTCTTGATTTGAAGGGGAAGGGAAAGAGGATCACAGCAAGTCAGCTGTGGAGCTGTCTGAGAGAAGTACTTCAGCACCTCACCCTCTACTCAGTAAACCCTCTCAGTCTTTACCCTGAGTACATTGGTTGTTTTTCCTTTGAGCGATTCTCTTAACTGAGATACTTTTTCTGAAGCAGAGAGCAAAAGGTTCTAGTTGTCTTCTCTCTATCCATTCCTAGACTTGCTTGGTAACAGAATCCTAACTCCTTCAGGGAAAGCGATTCACCAGGAGGGAAGGGTAGGAAGAAAGGGGGAGGGGCTCAGCTTGTCCAGCTCCACACTGGAGTGAGCACGCAGCGGAGTTCAGCCCAGAGAAACACAAACAGGAATGTCTTTCCTTCCCAGTTGAGTTTGTTTCCCTTTACTTGTGATGACTAATTTGGCTGTCAGCTTGACTCGATTTGGAATCTACTAAAACCCAAGCTGCTAGCCACTCCTGCAAGGGTCGTTTTGAACAGATTATTTGCAAGGGGAAGACTCACTCTAAATGGCATTTCTGGGGTGGTGGCCCGGAAACTTTTGCCTGCTTGCCCTCACTTTCACCAGCAAGTCCACGGATCCCATTACTGTAGCATTCGGTCCTTCACCAACTTTAGAAACAGCTTCTCTGGGCATCAGATGCAGACTGAAGACCAGTAGTCCTCTAGGCTTTCAACAGCTGACTGGAACTGCTGAGACACCCAGCTTCATGGGCTGAGAAACTCCTGGAATCTCCGTCTCTCCAGTGTGAGGGAGCAAGTGTTGGACCACCCCAACTACATCCTCTAAGACATTCTAATAAACCTACATATGTAGTCTATCTGTTCGGTTCCTTTAGAGAACCCTGACTAATAAACCAATTCAACATGCGGCAAACACATCATTCTCACTTGCTTTCTTCCTGGAACAGAGTTGCAACCTCTGGAGACACAGCAGCCTTTTCTAAGCATAATGGTGATAGCTCATGTTAAGTTTAATAGGAAGGAAAACGGGGTCCCAGTAAATTCGGAGATCAACTACATCAGCTCTAAAGCTTATTTCCCATTGCACTAGGAAAAAACACAAGCCTTTGTTTTACACCCTAGAACACTTCATTTCTGCTTATTCTGCCCTAGCTTTCTCTCTCTCTTTTTCTAACCTGCAGAACATTATTGATTTATGTCCTTGTTAGATGTTGCCAACTGTTTGTGCTCCTAACTGACTAACAATGTACCTCACGACTTAGTGGCTAGGAATCATAGCCACATGTCATTGTCTATGAGATTGTGGGCAGGCACAGTTGGCTTCTCTGGTCTAGACCAATGTGAGCTGGTCTCCGCTAAGCTCTGGCATGAGCATGCTGTCAGGGCCAGTCAGACCCTCTAGGGGGTTTTTCATCCTCCAGCAGGCTAGCCTGGACTTGCTACCATGGCAATGCAGAGATCTAAGATAATGAGAGAAAATATGCTTGACTCTTAGGTTTAGAGATAGCACATTAGGCTCCCTTCTGCCCCACGGCACTGGTTTGTGCAAAAACTGAGCAGAGACCAAAGTCAAAGCATAGAGGTGAAATTATCACACACACACACACACAATACACACACACACACACACATACACACACACACACACAATTTATGGTTCTTAGCTCCCCTTTCATCCTTAAGATAAGCCACATAACTAGAATGTCTCTTCCCTGAAGCTGGTCATAGAAGTGAACCCCCACTCCCTTTCTATCTTGGAGACACTGGACATAAAGAAACTTACCCATCCTGTTTGACATAATACCCAAACCAAAGAAAGGGTCCTATTCTGTACTCTCCAGGAATGCAGCAGAATCAGGCTGACAGACTTGCTAAACTGCTCTACAGGCTAGGCACTCTAGAACGCACCCTCTTGTCCAGTCATGTTTTATATGGTTATCCATGTTTCAACCATGCCTATGCAAAGCTGGGATGGGAAACTCCTGGATAGTTGAACACATGGAGGAACCTTGAAGGTGATGCTCTTTCCAAGGCATGGATGCTCTGGCCCCTCTCCCACAGCTGGTCCTATGTATCTCTTTGTCCACAGCTTTTGGAATATCCTTCACAGTCAGCTGGTAAGTCTAGGTGTTTTCTGCAGATGCGAGCTGTTCTTGCAATCTAATTTAGTCAGTTGGTCGGAGGCGTAAGTATAACAAGCTGGGACTTGAAACTCACATCAGAAGGATATGGTTTAACTCATCTGAGGCCTGAAGGAAATTTTACAAACACTGACCCCAGGCCTACATATTTGAGAACACAAAGACTCAGAGGCATCAAATTGAATCCACATGACAGCCTGGGTTTTATTCAGTTTCTAAATTGAAGTACTTCTGGTCAAACTCAAACTGATTTTTATCTTGCCAATTTCTATGTCATGCTAGAGTTTTTTCAACCTTAAGTTATTTGCTTCACACACATGTAACTCACATAGAGAGCATATATATATATATATATATATATATATATATATATATATATATATATTACCTTGCAAGGCTATATTTATTTGTTTTGTTAAAGGAATTATATTATTATTCCCTTATTTTTAACTATTTTTTTGGAAGTTTCATGCTTTGGACACACACACACATCAGCATTAGTCCATTTATATGTATATATGTTTAGGACTGGCCCCTCGGGATTGAATAGTCAGTCTATCATGGAGTGCATCCCTGAAGAAAATGGATTCTCTTTCAGCAGCTACATAGCTCTTGATCTAAGGGCAGAGCCATATAAAAATTTTCCTCTCCATGTTGGGTATGTGGGTCTTATTTAGGCAACCATGTTGTGGAGATATCATAAGTCATTGTGGGGCCCTGATCCATCTGGCTCATAAAAGAGGAAGTCAAGTAGAAATGCACATGCTCATAGGAAAGGTCAGGAGATGGGGCTGGAGAGGCAGCAGGGTTAGAAACCCAATTTGATTCTCAGAACCCAACCTCACACAATACCTGCAACAATACCTGCAACTCCAGCTTCTGCCTCCTTGCCACCTGCACTCACATGCTCATACTCATACACAGGCACACACATGTAAACATGTAATTAAAAATATCAGAAATCTCTTTTTTAAGACCAACATTTTGAAAAACAAAATAGGAGAAATTGAGCCAACACTGACTTTTCCCCCCTACTCAATGGTGAAATAGACTCCATCTTTTAAAATAAAAGAACCCATAACATTACACTGTAAAACAATTCTTCTGATCTTCATTTTTTTTTTTAATCTTTGGATTTCCATTTTTCATCACTTCCATTCTGCCTAAAATATATTCTTTTGGGCTTCCTTGGAGGGAACCATTTGTGGTGCTTTGAATTAGATGTCACCCAATAGTCTTAGGTATTTAAATACTTGGTTCCCAGATGGTGAAAACTGTCTGGAAAGGAGTGTCCTTGTTGGAGGAGGTGTGGCCTTGTTGGAGGAGGTGCGGTCTTTGTGGAGTAGGTGTGTCCTTGTTGGAGGAGGTGTGGCCTTGTTGAGGAGGTGTGGCCTTGGGAGTTGGCTTGAGGTTTGAAAAGCCTATCACCAGTATGCTCTTTGCCTTCCTCTTGGCTGGGGATATGAGCTCTCAGCTGCTCCTGCAGTCATGACTTTGAGCTGCTGCCATCATAGACTCTAATCCTCTCGAACTGTAAGTCCAAAATAAAACCTTCCTTCTATAAAGTGCTTGCCAGTGATGTTTGTCACAGCAATAGAAAGGTAACTAACACATAGCTCTGGTTTGGTACAAATGTTTTCTTTTTATTTTCATTGTTAAATAATGTTTTCACTGAAAATAGAATGCTATGGGGACTGTTTTCTTTAAGCAACTGGAATACTGGAGTGGTTCTTCCTTCCCTTGTTGCTGATGTGAAATCAGACAACAGTCAAATAGTTTCTCCTTTGTAGGTAGCCTGGCTTTCTTTTCTGTGTGGTTTTATTTGTTCATTTGGTTGGCTGGTTTTTATGTTTCTTATTTTCAATGAACTATTTATTTATTTATCTATTGAGATAGGGTCTCATGTAGCCCACACTAGCCTCAAATTTACTATGTAGCCAAAGATGAACTTGAACTTAACATCCTTCTGCTCCTAATTTCCAAGTGCTGGGATTACAGACTTCTGTCACCACTCAGGGTTTGTACAGCTCTGGGGATGAGATTCAGGACTCTCTACAAGCTAAGCAAGCACTCTACCACCCCAGCCACATCCCCAGCCCTTGACTTTACTTTTTGGAGCATATTTTGGGTTGTAGCTAAGCTGACTTGCAATTACATGGAGTTCCTTCCCATGTATCTCCAGCCCCTACCCACACACAACCGACTTCACTATCCGTGCCCCACATAGAGTGGGGTACATTGTTACTAACAGTGAGCCTGAATGGAAACACATTCACATCGGTTTACATTTGGTTTATGTTATAGAACTGGTCCTCTAAGCAAAACAGCCACTGCATCAGATCAGCTGCGCCTGCTTATAGGAGACTATAGCCGTTGGCCTTCTGGCTGTGCACATTTCTTCAGAGTAGGAGTTGGCGGAGGTCACTGGGTTCCAGCCACTCCTCCCAGCTCTCTATTCAATTCTGTCCTGTTAGACATGGCCTCTGGGTACAGAAGTGTATAGATTAGGGAGATTAACTGGAGGGAATTCCATCTGTATGGCTATGGGGACTCTATCATTCCTTCTGAGTGAAGACTTTACATTGTGGCATTTGGGGTTTTCCCCCTTCCCCCTGTAAGTAATCCCTCACTTATGCTCTGTAAGGAAGCCGAAAGTCGTTTCCCAGGGTGCACTTTGTTTTACCATTGGGACCTCCTGAGAAAGAGTATACATTGTTTATATCTCTCTAAGGAAGACAATTGTTACAACACTTGCACACTCCTTGGGTTTTAACAAAGGTACAAGCCCATGTATCCCACACTATAGTTTCTTACAGAATCGTTCAACTGTCCAAGACACAGTCACAAAGACATCCTTCTACATGGTATTCTAGATGTTTATAATTTACATTTAAGTCCTTAAGCTGTCTTAAACTAATGCATATCTAAAATGTGAGGAATAATTAAGTTTTTTTCTATTCCCAGTACGATTTATTGAATACTGTTTTCCACCAGTGAACTACAGAAGTGCCTTTGTCAAAAATCATTTATAGGGCTAACAAGATGGCTCAGTGGACAAGTACTTGTGACACAAGTACAAAGGCCAAAGTTTGAATCTCCTGTACCTACATTGGTACAGGGTATGCTGCCAAGCCCACCCATACCTATAGAGCTCAGTGGGTGGAGTCAGGGCATCAATCTAGAAAAGACTGATTTTTTTTACAGTATTGAATCTGATCCTCCATGAATATGGTATATTTCTGTTCTCTAATTTTTCTCAACAATGTTTTGGAGTTTCTATTAGCATGAGATTTTTATGACAATGTGTCAAATTTATCCTTAGATAAGTTCTTAACCTAGAAATATTGGAAAAGTGAAATTTAAATTTAAAGATCTATCTATTTAAGATTTATCTTTAAATTTTCTTTCCTTACAGTTTCCAAGACGTTTTAATTTTGATTATTCTATATTTCAAATTTATGCAAGTTCTATATGGATCTTTTCCAAATATATTTGTTTTTCCACTGAAATTCTTGGGTATATTTTTAAACTTGATCATTTCTACTGTATATTGCTTTTCAGTCACAGCCCAACTATATCAGGTTTTTGTTTTTATGAAGAACTCCTCATTTTCCCTGGGCTTTTGAGATCTGATACAAAGATCAGCCTTTATATCAAGTCTTTTTTTTTTTTTTTTTTTTTTTTTTTTTTTGCACCTGAACAATTGCTAGTCTATGATAAGTGGAAATTAAGATATTGGGTTATTTTTCTTTTTATTCATTTGTTGTTTGAAACATACTGGTAGTATGAATTTGGTCATTAACATATGTGAAAGGAAGATTTACACCCTTAATTCCAGCACTTAGAAAGCAGAGGCAGACGGATCTCTTTGAGTTCTAGGCTAACCTGATCCTCATAGCTCATTCTAGGTCAGTCAGGCCTACAGGATGAGACCCTGTCTCAAAAGGAAGGAAGGGAGGAAGGAAGGAAGGAAAGAAGGGAGGGAGGGAGGGAGGGAGGGAGGGAGGGAGGGAGGGAAAAATGAAGGAAGGAGAAAGGAAAAATTTAAGGGGCTGGAGAGATGGTTGGTTCCTGTCAAAAATCTTGGCGGCCTGAGTTTAATCCCTGGGACTCACATGGTGGAAGGGAAGAATTATCTTTGATGGATCCTCCTCTGACCTCTGACCTCTGACACAACTGCTATTGTAACCTGCATATAGTGGACTTTCCTACACTGTTCCCATAGAACCTTGTTTACTCTCCTAGAGGAATGTTTCTCCCTGCCTGCCCAAGGAATGCCTCCGGTAAGATGTTTCCTCCCTCTTCCTTCTCAGTGCAGCTTAGCATGCTCGAGGGCACTGTGCAAACAGCCCCCATTCCCACATGAGACCTCCTGTACGCTGAGCACATCTGCTTATAGAGATGAGAGACATTCTGTGTGGCCTTCATTATTTCTCTGTCCCTGCTTTGAACTCTTCACTGTCCTGAACCGAAGCGTCATAGAATACCAGTCAAGGGCTCTGGAGCATCACAGCCTTGGAGTTCCCAGGTTCTATTGGTCCTTGAATTTAACTTCAATTCCAGGCAACACTCACTGGAGGGTGGAGAGATGCCATAGCGTGTGTACCCCATTTCATATACACATGTACAGATAAACACACAAGAATTAAATAACTTAAAAAAAAAAAAAAACCTACACCAGTCTGTGGCTTCAAATTCTCAGAGCTTTCATTATCTTGTCATTTTATCCAGCCCCTCAGTTCTTCAAACTTTCAAGGTTGATGGGGTTAATAGTTTTATGCCTGGCTTATCCTTCCACTGGAGGTGTGCACCTTTTGGGTTTCAGCTCTGGGGGAGGGGAGTATCCGGGGGCCTTGAGTAGTCCCTTGAACTTCATCTCCTAGTCTCTGTGCCCTATGAGAGCAGACCACAAAGCTCAAGGCAACATGATTCAGCATGGGCCCGCAGAGTATCAGCCAGCTGTACCCTCCAGTCCCACCGAGCTCCTTCCTCTCCTTCGTGTTTTAGTCTCAAAATCTCTTATTCTTGGCCAATTCATAAATGCAGCTGAGAAGATGCATTTCCTGCAAATGTTCAGTGATTTTTGTTTGTGGTTTGGGGGTTTCTGTTTCATTTTGGGTTTTGCTACCTTCTCATGACTGGGCCACTCTATTAACCACGAGGAACAAAATCTCTTCCGTGCAACCTCCCCCATCACGCAGACAAATTAAACATCACGAGCAGTTTTCCCGTTATAGCAGAATACTGTTGGGACGACTCTAGGGATCCAAGAGGATCGAAACAAAAGCTATTTTGCCAATAGAGTACCAGAGAAATTCTGCTTCTGGCGTTGCCTCTCTGCTTCTCTAACATTAGAAATATGCTCACAGGCTGTCTATCCCCACCCCCCGCTTTCAAGCTGGCTCCCCAAATGCTTGGGTTACTTTAGGAAAATGTTTTGTTTGATTTTGTTTTGTATTGTTTTGTTTTCGCTCAGACTTTTCTTACGAATGTCTCATTTTAAAATACATTGTTAGAGAATTATGACCAACAACACATTTTTTTTTTATTTAGGCAAGGAATTTCTTTTTATGCTCATGATTGATTTCATAAATGCTCCATGAATACCTGAAAACAAGAGTAAACTTTGGTTTCTGGGCATGTGAATTTGTGGGTATAGTTTGTGTGTGTGTGTGTGTGTGTGTGTGTGTGTGTGTGTGTGTGTGTGTGTTTAATACTAGTAGCTAATCCTTGCTTGTTTTCTGACTGTTTGGTCTGCCAAAAATAGAAATGTATTAAGCTGACCCTACTCCCTGCTGCTTTCCCCGTGTCCCTGGAAACAGGCCTTCTGTCTTCACCACCCTCCCTTGAGGACCAATGTGGGATATGCACCTCTGGGATCCTCTGAGCCAGGGCTGGGGGCTGGCAGGTTGTAGCTTCTTCATGCTTCCAAGAGCTGCTTCCAAACAGTGGTTTTTGACTGATTTCAGAGGCTCCCAGCATTGGCCTGTCCTCAGACCACCGGGCATTCATCTGTTGCAGTCTCTCTCTCAGGTCACAGCCCTCAGTGGGCTCATGGGCAAGCTCCTGCCTTAAGTCCATACCTAAGCTGTTACAGAAGCTTTTCAGCTTCTGTAATGTCAGGCCCTTCCAGTCTGGCCCAGCCTGCCTCTTACCATTCCTCTTTCCGAGGCAGAAATCACAGCCGAGATTAGCCCAGGATCTGGGTGTGTGCTCTGGTTGTGTCCACCTCCATAATGTCTATCTCTTTTAGCATCTCAGATTCCACTGCTGCCCTCCACTCACCTCACATCCCTGTTAGAATCTCCGAAACTGACTGCCTGTTTGTCATCTGCCACTGTTGCTTTATTTACTGCCTCCTAGATGGCATACTCTGTCTCCCTTCAATCCTGGCCCCTTTCTCTTTATCACTCTGCTACATCCAAGTTGTATTGTTCTTGGTGGAGCCTGGCGTTTCTGGTTAATCAGGAAGGTATTCCTGTGGTCAAAACAAACCAAAGGTTTTCAATAGAGACTGCCACTATCCCTTTCTCTGGCTCAAATTCCCTTTTAACCACACGTCCTGGAAAGCACAAAGACAAAGAACAGACTAGAAGGCAGAGGGGTACATACCCATGTGGCCTCTTTGTTGGGACCCTGCACAAGTTTAATTTTGCAAGCACGCACACACGCACATGCATACACACACAGATTACATGCAGTTCGCACGTGTGTTCATGACTCTACACTCACACAGTAGTTTTCCACGCTTGCTAACAGAATTCAACGGGAGCACAGCAGATCTGCAGAGACATGCTGAACTTGGTGACTTGAGCAACTAAAAAGATGAGGCAGGGTAAATAACTCCCAGGATCCAGTACGAGAATCCAAGAGCAGAGCCCTTTTCTGTTTTCAAGTACGCATGGGACATGTACAAAAGGAATCATAAATTAACAAACCCCAAGAAATGCCCCCAAAGGAGAGGCTAATCCTCTATCTCTGGCGTGTTTCAAGTTGGGTATGGGTAATACATGTTTAAGAGAAAACAGCATAGTCAAAAACCACAGAGACAAGGATTGCAGCAACTAAATCATTTGGAGAAATCAGCTTGAAAGAGAAGACAGTGAGAGCAATTTTAGACAAATCAGAATCAGAATTTCTTTGCATTGTAGTTACCAAATGCTTTTTGTGTGAGTCCCTCCCGTATCTGTTACAGTTAATACCGCATTCTGGCAGAGAAACCCACAGTGACTTTGAAGCTGGTCTGTATGATGGAGACAGAGAGGGAAGAAGGGAGAGGGGGAAGGGAAGAGGGGGAAGGGTAGGGAGGAGTGAGAAGGGAAAAGGAGAGGGAGGAAGGGGAGAAGGGAGCCGGGAAATGGAAATGGGGAGCTGGTTGACAGGGTTATAAACACTGGGCATTGCAGAGGGGCAAATACATCCAATAGTTCAATACTGAAGTGAATTATAAGCGATCAGTTTCCCCATTTTAACAGCTAAGTCAGGCAAGCCCCAGCCTTGCATGCCTAATAGAAAAGACAAAAGCTCTCTGTCCATCCAGGTAGAATCTGGCCACAAGGAGCCTCTAAGAATGCTGTAGGCTGGAAAGAGATGTCAGCTGCCTCCTGAGGGAAATGGAAGCCCCCACAGAGCAACAGGACACTTAATCTTGATTGTCAACTTCAGATACTTAGAATGAACTAAGCAACACCCTTCTGGGCAGACCTGTGAGGGCATTCTAGAAAAGGTCAATTGAGGGGTGAAGACCCTCCCTCAGAGTTTGCAGCACCTTCTGACAGATTCCCAGATAAAAGTCTGAAGCAAAACCCCTGCCCGCCTTCACCCCTTGCTGCTGCATGCATTTTGCTAATGCTGCTGCAGACATAAAGGTGGATTGAAGACCCGTGACTCTCCAGGAATATTCCAGGTCTTTAGCAACAGATCATGACTGCTAAGGCGAGTTAACTGATGTCAGTCTGATGTCCACTGATCTGATTTTGTGAACTGGGCAGCTCCCAGGTTCCTAGGTTCTCTAGCATGCAGACAGTCATTGTTGGACTACCCACGCCCTATCATGCAATCCATTCCAGTAAAATCTCCTTTTATTACACACACACACACACACACACACACACACACACACACACACACACTTTATATTCCCCTAGAGAACCCTGCCTGGTTCCTTTTTATCCCACGTGAAAACCCCCTCTAGCGGGCGAGCATCTCTCTGCCCTTTCATCCATATCTCTTGCACTTCCATTTCCAGTTGACATCCCAGTCTTTATTTAGGCCAAAGCAATGGAATCTATGTAGCCGTGGTGATCCCAGCTACCTGTTCCCAGAGAACCTGATTTTTGGCATTCTCCAGAGTGCCAGGTGGGGTGGTAAGGACTAGTCACATCTCCACCTGAATGCAGCAGTTTCAGCTTTATCTTATTAAAGCACATGGTGCTGAGATCCTACATCTGTCCCTAATTTGATATGTGACCCTTCCCTGGACTGTTTTCTCTATTTTTAGATACTTATAAGGGAGAGGTGGGAGGAATAGAAATTTAGAAATAGAAAAATAGAAGCTGCCTTTAAAATATTTATTTTATTGTGTTTACATGAATATAAGTATGCATACCTCATGTGTGTAAGTATTGTGGGGCCAGAAGAAATCACCTGGAGCCACAGTTACAGCCGATTGTGAACTGCCTGATGTGGGTGCTGGGAACCAAACCTAGGTCCTCTGCAATAGCAAAGTGTGCTCTTAATCACCGAACCATCTCTCAGCCCCACATTCACACCATCTGTCATCCACGGAGGAGGGCCATTGATTTCTGAAGCATCAGTAGTGTCAATATTTTTTGGGTTACAAGGGTCTTTGGAAATGAACCCAGATCAAAAGGGCATAAACAAAATTTATAATTTAAAATTGAAAAATTAATATTGTTGGTCATAACAAAAAGGACAAGGACAGATGGTTTGACAAACTCCCTCACCCATACCCTCTTCATGGCTCATCTCAGCCTTTTCTGGGTTCTAGCCTTGTTCTCTCCTTCAGACATCTTACCTGATTTGGGAGGTGGGAGGTGGCCAAGCTGTCTGAGACTTACTCTAACTAGTGAACCCAGAAGTAGAGAAGTTTCTTTCTAAAATTTATTTTAAATTTCTGTTTATGTTTATTTGTGTGTGTGTGTGTGTGTTAAAGTATGCTTATATGTGTGCATGTGCCCACAGAGGCCAGAAGAGAGTGTTATATTTTGTGGAGCTAGTATATAAAGTATTGTTATAATATGTAGTAGTATAAAGTATAATATGATACATTATTAAAACAAATTAATAAAATTTAATACTATATTAATAATTATATATAATATATAGCTAGTATATAAGGTATTAAATATAAGTTATTATTTCAAGCTATCTGATGTGGCTACTGAGAGCCCAACTCAAGTCCTCTAAAGAGCCCAGAAGCCCTTTTAACTACCAGGAGATCCCTCCAGCCCTTGCCAGATATTTTAAAAATCCCAGGAACAGATGGATTGGCCCAGCAAAGACAGGGTATTCATCTTTTGATATAGGGTGGCTCCATGGAGAAGCTAATAATCTTTTGAATTGGGTAGATTACTGCTAGTTGTTGTTTGGTATTTGATACTTCTCGTCACTAAATGCCAGAAACATCTATCACCCTTGTGACAACAGACACCCCAAAATGAAAACACTTCCCCATTTCTAATGCCCAGTGAGTAGAGTGCCACACTGCCTCTCATTGAAAACTCCCACTGAAGCCAGGGGTTTGAGGCCTTGTGACTAGCTGAGCACAGGTGTCTGCCTTCTCTTGGGTGGAGTCAGGACAGATAGGGTGTTGTGTTTGGTAACTTTCCAGACCCAGTGGCACCAGTGGCTGAGGAGTTAATTGAAGTTCTTCCCAAAGGAACTGTCACAGGGTTCCTATTTCAGAAAGGATGCTCTAGAGACAAATACTGACAGCTGCTGATTGCTACACTCTGGGGGGGGGGGTGAGGGGAGGCAAATGCTCCCAAGAGAAAAAGACTATTCCTCTCTCCTCCTACCAATCACCTTCAGCAACTAATTCCTGCATCCAGCTGAAAACCATCCATTCCACTGTGGCAACAGGGGTCCCTTGATTTTCTCTCTCTCTCTCTCTCTCTTTCTCTCTCTCTCTCTCTCTCTCTCTTACACACACACACACACACACACACACACACACACACACACCCTCCATGTGCTCCATGCCCTACAATCTCCAAGAGTATCAATGTGTTCATTGTATGTGGGACTCAGCCCTTAGACTTAGAACCTTGCTAGACCAAGCTAAAGTCAGAAGGCAATATATATGGGCATGCAGTATCTGGGGCACATAAGCCTATCAGAACTAGGTCATGTGGATGTTTAGGAAGGAGCTGAGAAGCCAGCAGCTTAGCCATCTTAGGATTCTGGGGAGGGAAAAAAAAGAGAGGAAGGTGGGATTTCTGTTGAAGAGCTCCAGCATCTTCATGGGACTAAGGCTAAGCTGAGTAGCAGTCCCACAGCAGTAGAGCAAACGCCAAGTCTGGGCAGGATACCTTCCTGGGATAGATTTCAGAGCAGCTCACTGAGAAATGACCACACTGCTCAGGTGGGGCAGCTCATGTCAGTACCTCTAACTCCACTCCTCAGTCATCCTATGCAACCCCAAAGAACATTTGTGTTCCTCTCCCGCAAATCCCCCAAGTAACCAACCCTAAGCCCTTCCTCATTTGCAATAACATAGTTGAGACGTTTACTTTAGGTACTTTCCAAAGGAATTTAGTCCTGATGCTACAGGAACTAGAAGAAACTACCAGAGGTCCCCTGGCCTTATAGAATGAGTGGCTAGACTTCTAGAATGTTCTGCTCTGCATCCTGTTTTAGAGTTCCATTTATTTATCTCTCTTAGATGAATTGCTTAAAAAAAATAGCAAGTGGGGGAGGCTAGTTCTCTGGGTGTGCTTTTCTCTCTTCCTTGGTCTTCAAGAGCGTGGGAGAAGGGAAGGCAATATCCCTGCAGAGATAGGACCAAATAAATCAAAGAACTCACCTGTTCTTGTCTTCCTCCTTTCTCCCTTCAGCATCCGCAGATCTCCCTTTCAGCCCATCTCTCTTTTTTTTTTTTCAAGGCAGATGGCCACACACAATCAATCACTTGTCTCACCTTGTAACGCCAATCTAGCCAGTCACCCTCTTAGCTCACTCGTTAAAGAATGACAGTCTCACTCACCCCAAGCACTGAAGTCACTTAAGTTGATGAAGACGCAAATTTTAGTGGTTCCCGAAGAGTTTATATGTAAGGTTTCTCTCCAGGAGTGGTTTAGGTCAGTACCTTCTCTTTCCTTTAGAGAGGCCTCAGGACACTGTAAGGAAAGTGTTGTGGCTGGCCTTCCCCCTTCACCTCCCCACCACTCAGGGCTCCATTGTGAAAGCTCTGGAAGTCAAGCAGATGAGTGGAGACCATCTTGGCAGCTCAGTAGAGAAGAGCAGGTGGGGAGATTTCTCTGTTGTGTCTACCATGAGGCAAGAATTCAGATGTAGTAATCTTCAACTGTTCTTCCCTCTGCCCTTGGAGGTGGTGGTGGGCACTGTTGCTCCTCACCAATGTGTTCTAGGCCATCTCTCTCTGTCCTATACCTCCTCTTAAACAATCGAATGCTTCCCTGCTTTCTACCAGCATGGACAAGTGCATGACTCCCAAGTCTCTGGCTCTCTCCCTAGGAATTCAGCCTCCCACGTATGTAAGACTTTCCAATATTTGAACTATTTTTTATGGGGTCAGAGACTGAGGAAGACTCGTGGTCACTGACAAAGCTTGCTTGCTTGTTCTCTCTCTTTCTCTTTCCCCCTCTCTCTTTCTTTTTTTAATGTAATTTATTCTTTTCTAAGCATACTTCCCCTAACAGTTTGTGTTTCCCTAATATTTTTTCCCCTGTGTAGCCTTGACTGTCCTGGAACTCTCTTTGTAGACCAGGCTAGCTTTGAACTCAGAGATCATCCTGCCTCTGCCTTTCAAGTGTTGAGATTAAAGGCGTGTGCCACCATGCCCAGCTGACAAAGCTCTTTGGGGAGAAGCAAAATTATGACTTTATAAGTGGGTTTCTGATGCTGTCACTTGGAAGTCACTTTGTGCCATGTTTGTTATTGTTCTTGTCACTTCTCTCAGAAACTCTGCTTTCAGGTAGGAGTTGGGAAGTGGTAAGCAGCCTTTCTGTGTCTCTAACCAGACAGGGCTTCTCTAAAGAACATGTTTATAAGATTCACAGGCCCATGAAAGGATTTCCTTGGCTTCCCCAAAAGATGGCTATCTAGATTAATTGGTCATATATATTTTTCACCCTGTTGGTCTAGGTGAGGTTTGGTTCTCACTGAGTTAAGAATATTGTTGCTGGTTTAGGTCATCCATGGCTGCTCTTGGGGCCCATCCAAACCACAGAACATGCTACTACGGTGAAGAGAGGAGATAGATGGTATAGGTGAGTAAGTAGCCACTGTCCTTGCAAGGTTCCTCTTGAGCAGTGGCTTGTGAAGATGTTTTGAACATGGCCCACAGGAGCAGAAACATCTTACATTGTGACCTAGGATGGGGACACATACATACACATACAGCAAAATTTTCACAAAGTATTATTTGCCACCTGCTATTGGAAATGCATTCTGATGTTTTTGTAGTCTTGGCAGCTGCAGAAAGTAATGCCCTTTAAAAGAATTCTATTCTAGACTCCATAACTCACTAATGGGTCACGACCCACAATTTGAATATGCCTCTCTCCAATCCCATGTATCTCTGGGGATCGAGCCGAGATGCTCAGCAAGGTGGCTTCTCCCCTAACACTATTCTTTGCCTTTGCAAAAGCTGCTTGCTGTTGAAATTGTTGTAAAAAAAATGTAGCATAAACACTCCAGAAATTTGAAAGAGAAGTGTGTAAAAATGTGGAAGTTGGGTTAATGGACAGGAGTGGGCAGTACTTGTCACTGGAATCTCAGAAGGAAGACCTTGCAACAGAAGACATCTAAATTCCTCACCAGGACTGCAGAGGCCAATAGTGAAACATTTCAGTCGAGCCTTTCCTTGCTTAGACCAGCTCTGTGGCTATGAAGGATTTTTCTCTGTTGGCAGACTGGGCATGCAACGCAACTGAACATTCAAAGATGTTTTGTCACTTTGACGAGACATTTTCAACATCTAGGAAGTGACAGTGATCAAGGCAGTCCAGGACCTTGTTAGACAGCTGTGTAAATGGAAGGCATGGGGGCCGAGGAAAAGAATGAATGAGCCATGTGCCCATTCATGTAGAGTTCAGTGACACACACAAACAAATGCCATATTTTTGATGGTGTTTTCATGGGATAAAGGCAACATTCACAACAATGGCTGGGAGTTTCAGAGGAGTAAAAACAAGAGACATAGAAGGGAATAAAAGAGTCTTGAAGTAAAGGAAAACTTTCATGTCCTGATCTAAGAGGTGGGCCATAGGGTGTAGTTTAGTGTATATAATCACTTACAGTTCCTGGCATACATAGACGTGAACATCAGTGTATATGGCAAAAAAACAAAAACAAAAAAACCCAAACAACAACAAAACCCCTCCACAGACTTTATGCTTAATGAGTTCACAGATACAGGAGACAGACATCATCATAGCTATTGTATTACACAATGAGACCATAAGGTATATCCAGAGAAATTCCTTCTGCCTGCTTACATGACCTTGGGTAAGTAATTTTCTTTCTTAAGCCTTATTCTTTAGACACATTATGCATAGCATACATATATCTGTATATGTGTATATCATTTACATAGATGCATATATAATACACACATACACACATATATAGTAGGTTTATTATGAGAATCAACTAATATACATAATGCATGAGAAAATGTCTGACAAACTGTGAAACACTGTAAAAAAATGTGAGATAATATTATCACTCTGGGTAGCTTTGCAGCTAACTGTCTATTTCTTCTGTGAAACTGCTATCCACACAGTTTTATACTCAAGTGGCAGTCGGAAGGAAGCAGGTTGTAAGTGACTATAAATTATTCTCAATCTAACATATTTTGTGTCTAGCACGATGAGGGATGGAAATAAAGACCGTGGCTATTGCTGAATAGCTTGTCATTGTCAAAATGGGGGCTTGCTGCTTAAGAGAACTTGGGACTGCCAGACAAGAGGGGATGAGTTTGAGCTGGTAGATTATGGGGGAGAGGACTATAATTCACCTTGTTAAGAGCCCTTCAGTCCTGGTAGCAGCCCTCACCATTATCACCTGCACTCTTCGTGCCTAGGCCTAAGCACAAACCAAGGTTCCCTCCCCAGTTCTTTATGTTGCTGTTGCTTTTGTTTTGAGACAGAGTCTCTAGTAGTCTGGGTCTGACTCAAATTCATTAAAGAGCCATGGAGGACATTGAATTTCTAATCCTCCTGCCTCTAGTTCCCAAGTTCTGGACATGTATCATCACACCACACCACACATGCTCTTTCCCCAGATCTCTTCACCCAAGGAAAAAATAATCTACCTCTGATGCTAACAGGGTAGACACTCCTTTCACATCCCCAGACTCAGTGTCTGCTCCTCTGCTGCAAGAGACACCTAATGCTGGCTCAGACAGGGTCTGATTTCCTGGCCTTTGGCCATACCCATACAAAGGCTCCATCTTAGTTTTAGAGGATCCTTCTTAAGAGTAAGATAGGAACTTGTGATGAAGATGAGGAGTCCAAGTTCAAGGGCTTTTTAGTCACTGTGACTCTTTAAAATGGTCTCTAGACCATTCTCTCTCTCTCCTCTCTTTCTCTCCCCTCCTCTCTCCTCTTTCTTCTCTCTCTCTCTCTCTGTCTCTCTGTCTCTCTCTGTCTCTCTCTGTGTCTCTCTCTGTGTCTGTCTCTGTCTCTCTCTCTCTCTCTCTCTCTCTCTCTCTCTCTCTCTCTCTCTCTCTCTCTCTCTCTGGGTTGACTGTGTCCCAGAGAGTAGGGTGGGGGAAAATGCTCTAGGTTGGAGTAATATCCAGCTGAACAGGTGGCAGGTAATTTGAGGCAAGTTTAATAAAGGGGTTGTTTTAAAAAGGAATGACAGGTTGAGAAGAAGCCACAGGGGAGACCCCAGAACCCAAAAGGGATCATTAAAGTACCAGCATCAGCAGGTCTTACTCCACCCCCCCTTCCCAGTGCTGGGACAGGGAGAGAAGGGAGAGCTGTTGTGATTTGGGGGGCTGAACTCTGGGCAAGGTGAGGCTGCTTGACAGGTGTTCTTCTCAAGCCATCCCTGAAGGTCCCACAGACAGATCACAGATAACTGGAAAATATGTATTCTGAACTCATTTCTTCTCCCTTCCACCTCTAGGCAGTTGACTGAACTGAAATGAAAGTCAATGGACTTCTGTTATATTGGGTGGGGGTCAAGTTGGAGATGCAGAGCTAATTACACTCTGACTCACAGTTAGGGAACGGGGGAGTTGCAAGGGCCAGTCTTGAGCATCCTAGGACATGGTGGTGAGCATGGGGAGATCAGAGATGGTAGAAAACACAGAAAGAGAAGTCTGCCTATCAAGACAACTTTAGACCTCAGATATTTAGGAACTGAAAACTCCAATGGAAACGAGGTTACTTTGAGCAAAGCCATGACCTTGACGGCTAAGTTCAAGGGCTCAATGTGTAAATCCAAACAACATCTATATATTGCTGCTTCTTTGAGGGATATTTTTGGCATGTAAGACTTGAACTCACATAACCATTTTACTTGTAGCATCAGGTTGGAATTTTCCATCCATGTTTTCAAGGAAGCAAATTCCCAAGCCTTCCATTATTTACTTAGCAAGCACCACTGGCTGACAAGATGGCAGTACAGTGGTGCAGCAATCTGAAAGACCTCTGAGTCAGCCTCTGCTCTACCTCCAGCTCATTGATGCTTTAAGTCACCACAGACTCATATCTGGCATCCAGTTTCTTTTCCTGGAGGGTGAGAGGGTTGGTCTTGAGGTACCTTTTGATTCTGGCACACTAGGGCTCTACTAAATCCCACAATTAGAACAAGTCGTGACATTTAGCCCATCCAACTTGGCAGTGAGTGGGTCCGTTTTGTTCAAGCAATATCACTTCTCTTAAAATCACTCTTTAAAAGTGCTTCCTTGCTGCAGCAGAGATGCAAGGGAAAAGAGCTGCTTTCCAGTGGACTCATGCCCATCAAAACAACCCCAAGTGGACCGCTGCTAAAATGGGTCCGTCTGCCACACTTCCTATTTGCTTGGCTTTGGAGAATTGGACAGAGCAGGACCGAGGAAGGCGTGGCACACCAGGCTGAGTCACTACCTGAAGAAGAATTCCTTCTCCAAGAGCCTCTGTGCTTGGTGACAAAGGCAGGGCCTGCCCCCTCTTCCTGCAGCTCCCTTCAAAGGAAGGGGTCAGCAGTCACTTCCTCCTCACTAATTTGCTCTCTTTAAGTTAGAGGAGAAAACAAAAACTTGCTCACTTGTTCCCACATGCCATGTTCTATCTGACTTGTTCTAAGAGGGCTTTCTGCTGCCTGCCTGCTCTGCCTCTCATTCTCTTCCTAGGACCACCCTTACCTTCATCCCTCTTCTTTGGTGAGAGGCTGGGGGAGGTGCAGTGGCCAATTAGAAATTCTGGATACCAGGCTACAAAGACAATGGCCAGTTCTGCTCTGTAGACCTGGTAGGAGACAAACCAAAAGATAAGACTCAGTTTCTTTTACTGTATGCTTATCACTCAGATCATTCTGTGAGCCCAGAAGGTGTGGGATTTCTCCTAATCAGAAGGCAAGCAATGAACTGTTCATCAGACCCTTCAACTTGTGTCCTCTAATTCAATCATTCCCATACTATCTATCTGAAAATAGCATTACACCTCACAGGTTGAAGGATGGTTCTCAAACTGACACCCCAACCTCTCCTTCAGATGGCAGCTGCAAGCTCTAGGAAAGATGTGCTTCTCTTCCCATCCCTATAAAGTGACATTTCCACCGACACCTACTCAGCTTTGATTAGTTGGCTTGAGCATCTCACAAAACTCAAGGAAATGCTTGGGATTGTTATAAAGACCATTCTGAAGGCTGTAGGTAAAAGACATTAAGGGGTTTAGCACCAGATGCATGTGAAGGAGCAGAGAGGGGGAGAAGAGCGGAGGCATCAAGATAGCAAATAGCAAGAGATTGAAACTAGAGCATTCTGTGTTTGTGTGTGTGTGTGTGTGTGTGTGTGTGTGTGTGTGTGTGTGTGTTTGAGAGAGAGAGAGAGAAAGAGAGAGAGAGAGAGAGAGAGAGAGAGAGAGAGAGAGAGAGAGAGAGAGAGAGAATAGCGCAGCTATCTGAGTTATCAGAAGGATGAGTGGCTGAAGGGAGGGGAGTGAAGAGGGGGGAGTGAAAGGATGCCAGGGTGGACTTTGAAATGTGTACCAAGTCCTTGTGATGTTGAGGATACCTGGAGGACAGCATGGGCTTTGATATGCTGATAGCCGCCACAGGTATGTGTCCACCAGAGAACTGTATAGCCCTTCTGCCAGAGGTAAAGGAAAAGACTCCTTTGAAGGGACAGAAAAAAAATCCTGTTTCACAAGTTCCTGAGGAATGTTGGCTTTTAACTTGACCACCAGAAATCCTTCTTAGTACAATTTGTGCTATTTTCTGGTTATATGGACTGCTTTGCAACCTAAATAAGAAGTGGGAGAGGGATGCAGAGTTTCCATGGGTAGCACCACCCTCCGGGATTCTGTGTCTTCTTTAGCTGTCTGGGAGCTCTTTGGACTCTGTCCTGTTGGGTTTTCATGGAGACTTTATTGCATGGGTACTATTGAAGCAGAAAAAAAAAAAAAAAAAACCTGTAAAAACAAAGCTGTGTTCTGGTATGACTAGCCTGGGTGAGGCAGTTCAGGAAGCTGCCTGTCAGATTCTATTGCATCTCTTGCTCAAGGTTATGAAGTAGGACCCATTCTCAAGTTCAGGTCTTATGATCTGCTGTGAGGAGGATAGATCAGAGTTCCTTTCACATATCCACTCCTCATAGCCTGGAATTCAGGATCCTCCTGCTTCTACTACTGAAGTGCTTGGCATTATGGGTATATACCATCATGCTCAAAGCCAGATGCTCAGATGAAGGTGGGGGCATATGATTTACTTTGAGGAAGAGAGATCCTAGTTTCTATAGCCTGTCTCAAGGAGAGGATTATGAGCCAGGAACCATAGACAAAACCCAAATACAACATCACACTCAGGCACCAAGATTGGATGAGGACTCTGATCAAAGCGAGGCTGTTTGAAAGCAGGAGGGAGCAGTAGGTGGATAAAGAGGCTCCTCCCTGCAGCAAGGTTCTGAGTGCAGGGACATTGCGGATCTTTGTCCTTCAAGACTACAAAACTGATGTTCTGTGATGGGGAAGTGATGTTTCTAGGGAGCAAAGGAGGAGTGCTTTGTTTTAAGGTAGCATGGCCTAGGTCAGTAGTCACTAGGAGCTCTGAAACGCTGGAGGCCAGGAAGCCGAGCTGATGGGAAATGGGCCCTCCTCTGGAGCTATAGGGGAAAGTAAGAGTTACACTAAGAAGCATGCGAGTAAGATTTTGGTTGTTCAGTGGATTCTCCCAGTATTCCCAGGGTCGGGGCAGATAGGCAGACAGGAAGAGCTTTCTCTCCCACAAGTAAAGTGAGTCTTGTTGTTCTTGTTCAAAAGGCCTGGAGTGGTTTTCAGTTACAACAACTGAAATTCACTCCCACCCCCACCACCTTTCAAGTGGATTTGGCAAACACAGGGAATGGTTCAACATGCCCTTGGTGTTAGGTGGCAAATGTATATGCCCAACAGACTACGTCCTGATCAAATGACTTCTCCGTTATTCAGCGTTCATTTATTGAGCAACTAACTGGCAGACACTCTTCCAGACCCCGGGGATAGGGTAATAAACAAAACAGAAGTATGAGCAAATTTCACCCTCGTGGAGTCACAGGAAATAGCATCACTATTCATTCGGGCAGCTAGCCAGGCCTGAAGCCCAGGATTGTTGTATGGTAACCAAGACTTTCCAGCAAGTTTTCTTTTCTGATTTAACCCGACTCTCTCTGTTTCTCCCACCTCCTCTGCTTCATCCTAGCCTAAGATATCTTCACAAGCTCTCAGGGGCATCATTGAAACCGTTAATCAGTTGTTCCATTTCTCCCCCACAGTCCCAGCAGCACAGGGAAGTCACACTGGTCACCCCAAACAAACACCAGTTCGTGTCCTACTAAACCCAACAGCTCTGCTGAGATCTAACAGCCAAATTGGCATATCTGTCTCAGAAATAAAATTCACGTTACTCAAGGTGTGTGGCTTGTGAGACAGTCTCCAGGTGTGAAAGCGCCAAGGAGAGTTTTGTTTTTCTCACAATAGAAAATTGCATAAGGAGCTAGGCGTGGTGGTGTGGGTTTGTCATCACAACACTTGTTAAGTCAAGGCAGGAAGAGCAAAGGCAGGAGTTCAGGGCTATCTTGGGCTACATGAGACCCTGGAGAGAGACAATGCTGGAAAGTTTAATGTCAACCTGATATAAGCTAAAAATCATCGGAGAGGAGGAAACCTCAATTTTAAAAAGGCCTCCATAAGATTGGGCTGTATGCTGTATGGGAGTCTGTAGGGTGTTTTTTTAGTGATTGTTGGGGAGAGCCCAGTCCATTGTGGATAGTGTCATCCATGACCTGGTGGTCCTAGGTTCCATAAGAAAGCAGGATGAGCAAGCCATGAGGAGCAAGCCAGTACGCAACCCTCTGTGGACTCTACATCAGCTCCTGCCTCCAGCTTCCTGCTCTGTTTGAGTTCCTGTCCTGACTTCCTTCAGTGATGGATTATGATCTGGAAGTGTAGGTCAAATAAATCTTTTCCTCCACAACTTGCTGTTTGGTCATGGCGTTTCATCATAGCAATAGTAACCCTATCTAGGACAAAGCCCCAAATAAAGTTAAATAAATAAAACAAAGCCGTGTCTGGTGATATATTCCTATAATCCTAGTCCCTTGAGAGGCTGAGGCAAAGGTTTCATGAGCTCAAGTTCTGCTTGGACTGTATATAGAGTCCAAGGGTAGTCTGGGCAAATTAGTAAAACCCTATTTCAGATTAAAGAGAGGGGTGTCTAGAGATATATTCCAGTGGAAGAGTGCTTGTCCAGCAACCATAAGGTCTTAGTTTAATGTTCAACACTTCAAAACCAATCAGGAGCTAGAGAGATGATGGCTCAGTGGTTAAGGATTCATGCTGTTCTTCCAGAAAACCCTAGTTTAGTTACCAGAGCACTGGCAATCATCTGTGACTCTGACTTCATGGGATCTGGAGTTTTCTTCCAGCTTCTGCAGGTACCCGGACACTCCCCCAACATACAGACACACAGTGCCCACACACACTTAAAAAATAAGTCTAATTATAAAAGCTATAAATAACACTTCTTAGAGAAACCATTGTGAACCTTCCTCTTCTCCATTGTTCAAAAGTAGGTATATTCCACCATCCTCTCCTGTTGTCTGGAAATCCTATCTAAAAATCACTAAAAAAAAAATGGCTGTCAGTAAAATGCCTTCTCAAGATAGCTATCTATTGTCATGGTTAGATCTGAAATTTCCCTCATGTGTTTGAAAGACTATCATGTATGGTGAGCCAATCAATGGTCACGCTGTTTGGGGAAGCTGTGGAATCTTTGGGTCGTCTAGCCTAGCTAGCAGAAATAGGTCACTGAGGGTAGGCTCTGAAGGTGATATGTGCTTCTGCTTCTAGCTATGGCACCCTGCTTCCTGATGTGGCAAGGCAAGGCTGGAGGCGCTGCCTTCCTGTGCTCCCTCCACCACAATGGAATCTTTCAAACCTTTGCACTTTCGACACCATGATAGACTCTATGCCCCGAAGCCATGAGCTAGAATAATTTTCTCCTCCTTTAGCTTGTTTCTGTTGGGTATTTGTTCACACCAACATGAAACAGTTCTGAGAAAAATAACGACTACACCTGCCCACCATAACACCCACTACAGCTCCCTGGGCTTATTGTCCAACCTTCATGAGAAACCTGGGACAGGAGTAAAGGGAGAGAGACAGAGTCATGGTCATTTGCCTTGAGACTACTTCAGGATTCTGGATAAGTGCAACCCCTCGTCGTGACGTCAACTCTTGGTAAGATCCTGTCTCAGTTACTTTTCTATCCCTGTGAAGAGACTCCATGACCTTTATAAGGCAATTTATAAAGAAAGCATTTAATGGGGGTTGCTGACAGTTTTAGAGGGTTAGAGTCCACGACTTTCACAGCAGCAGGCAGACAGGCAGGCATGGCCCTGGAGCAGTAGCTGAGAGTTTACATTTTATCCACAAGTCAGAGACAGAGAGAGGGATAGATAACTGGAATGACAAGGACTTTTGAAACCTCAGAGACCATTCCCAGTGGCACATCAACAGGGCTGGTCACACCTTCTTTACTAAATTGTTCCACCAACTGGGGACAAAGTATTCAAACATATGCACTGTCTTAGTTTGGGTTTCCATTGCTTTGAAGAGACACCATGACCAAAGCAACTCTTGTAAGGGACAACATTTAATTGAAACTGACTTACAGTTTCAGAGGTTCAGTCCATTATCATGGCAGGAAGCATGGCAGCATCCAGGCAGACATGGTGCTGGAGAAGGTTCTGGGTGTTCTACACCTTGATCCAAGGCATCCAGAAGGAGACCCTCTCTTCTGCACTGGAAGCCCTCAAAGCCCACCCCCACAGTGGCACATTTCCTCCAAAGGCCACACCTGTTCTAACAAGGACATACCTGCAAATAATGTCACTCACTGTGGGCCAAGCATTCAAACACATGAGTCTGTGGGGCTTACCTATTCGAATAAGTACATGCACTTATCTGGACCATTCATTCAAGCCACCACAGAGTCCCCCAAATCTGGCATGTAGGGGGGCCAGTCCTGGGCAGAGGAGATGTTCTCAAATTGATGCCATATTCTATCTGCCTTTGGGCTGAGGTAAGAAATAATTGGCCTTTATGTCAAGGTGAAGATGGAGGGCGGGGAAGAAGGGAGCTAATTGGAGGAGAGTCTGGCTAGACACAGTGGATCAGGCAGGAAGCGGTTTGGCCCGAGACTATAAGCTGTTTCTTCCTCCATTTGAAGGCCCATCACAGTGAGGGCACTGGTGGCCTGAACTAGTCAGCGAAGCAGCAACTGCCAACCCAGAAAAGACTGTCCTGGCAGCCAGAGGAGTAGAGACTCTAGTCTTGTTTTCTTCCCTTTCTGCCTACCTCAGATACACGAGAGGGGCATGAAGAAGGAAGGGGAGGGAACTTTTCAGGCTCAGGTCACACACCCCTTCTATCTTCCTTCCTAAAAGGATGCCAGCTCAAGAGAGCTTTGTGAGGGTGGAGCAAGGGAGAAGCCCTGCAAGGAGATATTAAGGCAGACTCTTACAGGAGATAGACACTTAGTAACAGGAAGTTATGCAATCTTCCTGTGTCCGTCCTGTGTCTCTGGCCCCTCCCCTTCTTCACCCATGCTCTCTAAGGGGTGGGGACCACTTTTCTATAGGCTGAAGTTTTCAAGATGCTGGGTAGCTGACTGGTGCTTGGTGTAGATGAGCCCTGTGAACAAAGACTCAGCATCCTCCTGTTTCCAGCAACATGTTTGCTGTGTGCTATCTATCGCTTATGACTCCAGGCCTAGCACAAGTTAATTTCTGTATTCTGGCCCTAGCCTCCGAGCTCTTAAATGCATCCTTCTCCATCTGCCTGTCTGTCTTTTTATGATGCCCGGACAGACATTACTGCTCTCCATTAATGTCGTGTCTTTTCTACTATTCATATAATTAATTGTTCACATCAAATTCCCTTGGTTCAATTATTTAAAGTGCAGTTCATCTCTTGGATGGACTTAGCTAATGTACTTTCCCAGGGGTCTTTAAAGTCTATGCTTTAAGAGACTGTGCTATAGAGACAGAACTAGTGACAGAAACCGCAAGAAGTCACTTTATACTTACACCTAAATCAAGACACCTCAATAAGGCATCTGCAAGCATCTTGACTTGGATGTCACCTTTTTACACCAGCCTCTGTGCACCAGTGAAGAGGACACACCCGCTCCCCAGCCCCACTCAGCCCTGTTACCTTGTCTTTTCATAGTTTTTAAGACTGTCTGAATGATCACATCAATGTTCTTGTTTACACGTGTATTCTGTATAGTCCATGGGAACATAAACCCTCAAGGGAAGTTGTTCTTTTTCTGCCCTTTCCAGTAATTAATGCTTCACAATCGAATCAGCACCAAGGACCTGATTAAGAGGAATGGATCTCACCACAGACCTTGGAACTTCAGCTGGACTGGATAGATGGTAGCTGCATGTCACTTTGGCTGGCGATCCTTAAAGAGGCAGTGGGTGCATTTTATTGAGTTACAGCATCCTTGAAATTGTTAAGGAGGCAGTGTGTAGTGCGCCGTTAATGTAGTGTTTAACACAAGGAGTAGGATGCAATGGGCCGCTTTATAACTTATTTTCCCTGAGACAATCTCACGTAGTCCAGGCTGGCCTCAAGCTTGCTGTGTAGCCAAAGTTGAGCTTCCTCCCAACTTCTGGGATTACAGGCCTGTGCTGTGACTCCTGGTTTATGTGGTGCTAGTGACCGAAGCCAGGGATTTGTGACTAATAAGGAAGCTTTTTACCAACAAAACCACACACCCAGCCTCAGTGGGCAATATTAATTGTCACCTGCCCCTTCATTTTTCTCATTTTTTCTTTCCATGAGGAACTGCCCCAATACTACCCATAAATATATATGCTGAATGTGGAAAGCTGAGCAGATTTTTAAAATACTCCTTCTGATTTAATTTATACGTGGTGAAATATTTAGACTGTCCACATCAACTGTGCCTGTGACATTTTCTTAGCATATTATTCATTGTATGTCCTCTTAGAATTCAAAATTATAAAGTGTACATAGGGTCCTGTACAGTTTTACAGTACCTATAACTTACTCTTTGAGGACTTCACATGTGTATATAATGTATCTTAAGCATACCTGCCTCCAACTGCCCCCCCCCCCGAATCTTCTTAGTTTAAAATGGCTGCCATGTCAGTGGGTTATATTTTCACTACAGTTTATGCTTGCCAGACTTGCATGACGTATTCTGCTGCTTTGGGCCATTAACATAAAAGTTAGTAGATATTTTTGACAGTCACTCTAGTACTGGGATGGCTATTAAACGACCAATGGGAGTGTCCAACTTTTACTTCTTTGCAGTAGTGAAATACTCTAGACAGGAGCAGCTTTAAGGAAGAAAGATTTACGTCGCTTACACTTCTAGTTTACAGTGTCATTGCAGGGAAATCGAGGCGCCTTGAGGCAACTAGTCACATGTACAGTCAACAGCAGGGAGAAAATTCATGCATGCACACCTTCTCCACTCATACAGTTCAGGGCACAGCTCATGAAAAGGTGCAACCCACACTTGGGGTGGGGCCTCTGATCTCAGTTAAGCCAACTAAGGAAATGGGGCTGCAGAGATGACCTAGCAGTTAAGGGAACTTGTTGCATTTGTAGAGGTCCTGGGTTTGATTCCCAGCACCCACTCAGTGGCTCACAAGCATCTATGACTCCAGTTTCAGGGACCTGGCAATCTCTTCTGATCTCCAAGGGCACCAGGCACATACATGGTACGCAGATATAGATACACAGGCAAGACACTTGTACGTGTTATAGATAGATATAGATACAGATCTAGGTGTACATATATATACACATATATATGAAATATACATACATACATAAAGGAGATGGATGGATGGATAGATAGATAGATAGATAGATAGATAGATAGATAGATAGACAGACAGACAGACAGACAGACAGACAGATGTTCCCACAGACATGCCTGCAACAGGCCAATCTGGTCTAAACAGTTCCTCACCAGTACTATTCTCCATAATCCCTGGATGTGTCAAGTTGACTTAAAAGCAACCAGCATGGGGAAGATAGCTATGGTGTGCAGAAGGATGCACAGTGTGAAACTTATGTATACTTTAGACTGGCATTTTCTGTTTAATATTTCTGAATGGTGAGTGACCATAGATAAGGAGGAATTACTGGCTAGAATAAACTGGTGCCTAGAGCCCTGATGGCAAGGTTGAGCGTGGCCTGCTGAGAGGCTGTAGTATATGGTGCCTGTGTCAGCCTTTGTCCCCTTAGCACAGCTGCAGCCACAGTGGTCATACATGGCTCTAGTTAACGCCTGTTGCTAGGATTCCACCTCAAGACACACCCACTTGCATTTTTTTCATGCTAAGAAGCAGAAGCACAAATTTAGTCATTTACCATGCCAACGATATGCCATCAACAATATACATCCTAACCATATACATTCTAACAACATGGACCCTAATAGCACACAGCCTAACATACAACCTGGGACATTCATTAGTTGTCTAATAACTTTCCTTCAACAAACGCGTGATAAATTTTTCATGTATCCATTTTAGTTTCACATTAAATGAAATTAAATGTGAAATTATGAATTGGATATCTACTGACACTTTTCTAACATGTCAAAATAATAAAGTAAAAGCCACCTCAGTCCGGATGAAACTCAGGTCATCAGGCTAGCCCAGCCACATGTTTATCCACTGAGCCATCACACTGGCACCTTATTTTATCTCCAAGGACTGTTTCTGATCCTCCTAAATTTATCTAATTTATTATCTTCTAAAATTTCACTGAGAACACAAATTTGAATTTACAAAGTTGTCTCCTTTTTGTTATAATCATTCTTTTTAAATAGAAGCCATTGGTTCTGACCCATCTGCTCGTTCCTGCTTGAGAGCTGCCGGGACGCCTCAGATGACTGACAGGATTGTTGCTGCTGATGTTCATGAATATGAAAATCTAGACATAAGCATCAGCAGGTCTGCTGAGGCTATGGTCTGTGGCACAGGTGTCTGTGGGCCCCCCTCTTCCTCAGCACATCTCTGACTTCAGCCCCTGCTTGCATGGACCAGCCATCAGAGAACAAGTGGGGCCCAGGCCTGGCCTTTGCTGTGGTTATTAGCTATCCAGCCATGCCAGGTTCATGCTTCCCAGCGAGCGGTCACAGTTCTGGCTGATGGTGTGCTTCCCTTTCTACCAGTGGCTTGCAGGTTGTCTCCTCCTCCTTTTACTCTTCCTCCCCTTCCTACCCCTCCCCTTCCTCCTTTTCTTCTTCCTCTTCCAATCCTCCTTACCACATCTTCCTCCCTCTCCTCCTTCTCCTCCCCCTCCTCCCTCTCCTCCTCTTTTTCTTCTTCCTCCACTAATTCCTCCTATAGCACATCTTCCTCCTCCACCTTTCTCCACATCAGTCTTCTCATCTCAGTGAGGTTCTAAGAAGTTGTTGTAAGCTCAAGTTTTTATCTTGAAATCAAACCTGAGTGGTTTCCTGTCAAACTGAACATGATACAATAAGCCCTCATGCACCACCCATAAACCTCTAAATTCCTGTAATGGCACTTCTTGCCCTGAGAGCTTACTCTATCCATCAAAGCCCACTCTGCTTATGTGCAGTCAGCTGGAGTTTGACACAGTGGCCTAACCCCACCCCCTGCCCACCCACTCTTCAGAATAATAGACCTATTAGAACAGCTTAGCCCTGCTATTCCAAGACTCAGTCCCTAAGACTGAGGGAAGAGAGCAAACAGCTAAAGGATTAAAGAGAACAATTTACTAACCATTATGTTAATGATGGAAATATGGTCCTCAAAGGTAGCATAATCAGTTGGGTCCCCAAAATTTGGGTGAGAAAAAGAGAGTGGAATGGTGGGTGAGGACTAAGTTGACTTTATCCAGGATGGAATGGGATGTGCCTGGGTTTTCTTCAAATCTGAGGAAGAGTCAGGGATATCTCTGGAAACACGGCTCAGTTGTAAAGCTCCATATATGATAGGGTGGAGCCCTTCATTATCGTTTGCTCGAAAGGGGCAACCATGGTGGCTATGACTCAAGATGGCTGCAGTCATTTAAAGCTGAATCCACAAATATATAACTATCACAGAGCTCTTACTCTGGTGGAAAATCTGAGGTTCCCGAAGACAGGTCCCAGAGCTCCTGACAGGAGAGTGGGAGCCAGCGACCACTGTACTAGCTAGCTGTACTTCATGCTCTGCCATTCTTTCCTATCTTATTCCATAAAGGGTTTGGGGAGGCACTTTCTTCTGTATAAGATGCTTACAAATGAATCCCCTCTACAGAGAAGGACAGATCAGACTGATGTAGTATAGCAGGCTTTTCAGTAAACTGTCTCCCATTACGAGGAATGAGCTAGGAGAGAAGCTAAAGTCCAGGAAGAGATGATTTGGAGAGAAGAGCAGCCAGCATGGCTGCCCAGGGTAAGAGGGGACCAGCACAGCAGGAGCTCAAGGGAAGACAAGCTGTGTATCTGACAGCACCAGCCTGCCAAGGTACCTAGCTCCAGCTCGGGAGTAGGCCTGGGGAACACAGACTCGGGTCATTCGTTATGAGAGAAAGCCAAAGCTCTTACTGAGCAGGTTCAATATGTACACCAAGCCAGGGAAGGAAAAACACAAACAGGAACTCAGCTGGGGGGCAATGTCAAATGTCGGCTGTCAAGTGTAAATTCCCTTCCCGGGGCACCATGCCTACATCAGGATCTTAAAAAAACCAGCAGAATGTTACTTGTCAGACAGGAGCACATGGAAAGTCTCAGCCAGGGCATGGCAGCCCTTTAGGGTCCTTCATGTATCAAACCCAGAAGGCCCCAAGTACATAAACATGTAAAAGTCAACAGGAGGGGCTGGAGAAATGGCTGTAGGCTTAAGAATGCTTGCTGCTTTTTCAGAGGACTAGAGCTTAGATCACAGCACCCACATTGGGAAACTCTTAACTGCCTATAATTACAGCTCCAGAGCATCCACCACTCTTCTGGCCTCCGTGGGTGTTTGCATACACATGCCCATTTGTCAAACTGCACCCTGCTTCTCCCTTGGGGTGCCCAGAACATTGCTGGCATGCCACTGGGAGAAGTCCAAAACAGGAGGTCCACATTCCATGTTTTCCTTGGCAGGACTGGAAGGGGAAACAGTCCAGGCTGAGATGAACGCTGTGGTTCCTGGTCTTCTGTATTCCCCATGTGAACCGCTGAGAGTCAGGAACTGGTGTCCCCCATCCACGTTTATCTCAGGGTGTTCATATATCAGGCAGGAAAGGGAAGACAGAGCCTGGGACCAGAGGGCAGAGCCAGTCTGATCCCCAATGAGTGTGAGAGTACAGAGGGTGTAGAGGAGAAGGCCTTCCTTCGTAGATTTAGGTGTGACTCTTTAAGATGAAGGCCTCTCCATATAGGTTCTTGATAAAGAGACAGTCCTTGCTTGATTAAACTGTTTTTATTAGATGGTCAATGTGAATGCATACACTTTACTCAGGGGTGAACCAAGGATTAAATACCTTTTGCAGGATGCCCAGGAAGGGAAGCTCATTGACTGAACGCTGGGGTGGGGCAGAGGGGGGATGTTAGAGACCTTACTAGCATGGAGAACTCTAGGTGTTTATGTTATACGACTGATTGTTATGATCCTCTCACTGGGGTGTTGTGGTTCTGTGTTCCAGCGCAGGAACAGAAATAGATAAGGAGTGACTTAACTCCTGCAGATCTCAAGTCTCTGAGATTCCCAGGGTTTGAGCTCACTCAACCTCACCTGTTCTCCTGTCTGGTGGCACGACCCGCTTGCCCTACACTCAAACACAGAGAGATAACTACACATATACAGAACCAAAAATTAAATACATCTTTTTTTTTAAAAAAAAATCCAGATGGCGGTCATTTAGGTAGCTACACTCTGTTCTTCTCCTTGTCATTTTTCTTGTGGCTGAAACGGAACATCTGCCTTCCCCTCCCTCCCCCAAAGAAGGAAGGCTTATTTTGGCTCATGCTCTCATTGTGGTGCAGGAGCATGGTGGTTAGAAATGCTTCATCTGTGGCTGCAGGAGCATGAGGCAGAGACTGTTCACGTGGCTCATGGGCCGACATCACCTTCAAAGGCCAACCCTCCAGTGACCTACTTCCACCAGCCAGGCCCTGCCTCCTAAAGATTCCACAACCTTCAACATGCCACAGGTTGGGGACCAAGCATTTAGCTCTTGAGCCTGTGGGGAACTTTTTGGACTTAAACCATAAATAACATTGAAGCCGCAAACACATAGTTTTTCTTGATGTTACAACTGCTGATGGGACATTCAATAATTGCTGAACGAAATAGCTAGTAAAAAGAATTTTGAATGTTTGCAACACAAAGAAATAATAAGTATCTGAGGAGATGTGAATGTCACTCACCCTGATCTGACCCTTGCTCTACTCATGTTACACACACTACAAATACATCATATGCATATATGATTTTTTTTGTACCAAGTAAAATAATAACAAATAATTCTTGAATGAATGAGTAAATACTCAGCCCTCCAGGCCCTGTTAGATGATGGTGTCATTCACTGAGAGGGAGAGCAAGTATAAGAGAAGAATAAAAGGAGGAAGTTTCTTCATACCAAAGTTCTGGATCCTTCTTAGAACTCAGTGCACTGGGCAGGCTCATGCAGGAGATGGGGAGTCTACTTCACACTGTGTCCCTGCTAACCTGAAGGGATCTAGCCCTAGTCTCAGGACTGAGATCTGGAGCACCTACTAAGCAAGATGACAAAAGCATGTTAGTTGCACAGTTGTGGAAAAGGAACGGAGATCAGGGCAGCCAGAGTATTTGGGATAAGCATCCAACACTAGTCAGGGTTGTACCAGGGAAGACATGATGAATCCGCCCTGGGCTTGAAGGTGTCCAGAAAAGCTAGGTGGATTGGGAGATACCATCGAGCACAGCACAGGGAAGAACGTTCAGCTCCTCCTGGAGACACCTGGCCAGGCCAAGGATGGTGGACATACTGAAGTGCTTGCTTGGGCTAAAACATCACTCCCAACACTACAAATAAGCTCATGCAACGAAGGGTACTTTTTGTGCCTCCCTATTTGTCAAAGGAAAACACTGAGTTTCAGGGAAGGATTAAGTTCAGGGATTATGTTCAGTTTGACTTGGAGAACTTGCCAGTGATGACGTGGGCAGCAAACGGCAGAGCCAAAATTCAGACTCAGGCAAAGACCTTCCAGCATTTGACTGCCATGTGAATTAGAGCACCAGGTAGAAGTCAAGGAAACTTATCATTGGCCATTAAAGGCCTTGAAGAGGCTTAGTGGTTCCCTGATGACTCGAGCTCAGAAGTAGCCAGAAAAGTCTCTCTCTAGCTGCCAGGTTAAGGAAGACCAAGGCAACACGTTTGTCCTGACTGTAGAGTTCCTCAGTGCTGAGGGATATGCATGGAATTCAAAACAGTCTGTGGCATTAGAAATGGCTTGGTCCAGATAGATAGATAGATAGATAGATAGATAGATAGATAGATAGATAAATAGATAGATAGATAGAGAGATAGATAGATAGATAGATAGATAGATAATAGATATATAGATAGATAGATAGATAGATAATAGATAGATAGATAGATAGATAGATAGATAGATAGATATAGATAGATAGATAGATAGATAGATAGATAGATAGATAGATAGATAGATAAAAAGAAATGGCTTGGTCCGGTTATATTTATATATTTATGCCCAGAATAACAATTAAAGAGGGGGAGTCCAGGAATTTGAAGGGGTTGTGAAAGGAGTTGGAGGAAGGAAATGTAAAAATGATTTTTTTTTTTAAAAAAAGGAAGGGGTCAGTGGACTTGAAAAACAGAGAAACAGAGTCATCATTTATGTTTCTGCCTCCACAGTGAGACATGATCAGGAGTAAAAAGACGACCATCCCAGATACTTCTGAGTGCAGGAGAAATGAACCAACATGGAGTCATTCCCATCCCTGCCCATTCATTGCAAGACAAAGTTTAGATGCCTTATTGTAGAACTCAAGGCTGACATGACCTCACTTCTGCCTACATGCCCACACCATTCCATCCCTCTTGCTGGGAGGGACAAATCTGTGTTTCAGTCTTTTCAATGTTCTGGTCATTTCAGAGACATTAGGCATTTTGGATGGAGGAAGATTTGTTTTCTCCTGCATGTCTCATCTCTGGTCCCATCACAGCCCTGGATACACAACTCAAACGAGGCCAGCAGTGGTCATTTTTAGGAACTGACATAATCCCTGGGAGAGAGGAAGCTTCTTCTTCCCTCTGTGGGTGTGCTCTTGGTTAACAGAGGGCAATGCAGGCCTGAAGCTGTCTGCACCCTGCCCGGTGAAGACAGCTTGTCTTTGGTTGGAAGGAAGGAGACATATACAGAGAAAAGCAGAAGCCAGCCTGCCAGCCAGACAGCCAGACAGATGGGAAGATGACCTTAACCCAAGTGCGACATTACCACATTAAGTCTGCACTCCTGTCCTACTTCTTGGTCTCATGAACAAACTCATTCCTCTTTTTATTTTTACTTCCTATTTTTCTGAACCTTGACTAGTACTCAGCTATGATACTAGGCTGTTGATAGTTCCCACAATTCTGCTTCTGTGCCGTTCTCGCTCACGTGACATAGCACTCAGCCAAAGGATCCAGAAGACGCTGGAGACCTGAGGGTGGTTTGTGACCCAGGTTTTTTATCTTACCAGGTCTGTTTCAAGCCACACTATGGAGTCACATCAGACTCTCTAGACCTTCTTGGTGCTGGCCACCCCCTCCCACCCTCCCGCCCCACCCCCACCACAACCATCACCACCACCACCTCCTCACTATCACCACCCCCTAGCCTCACCACATCCCCCCACCCCACCCTCCCACCTTTCACCACCAGAGCTGCTCAGCTCTCTTGCTACTCTGTTCTTCCCAAGCTGTTGTCCTTGTAAGATCTCCCCCCTCCCCTACATGGATGTGTAGCCTTTTCTGTCACTCTGGTTCTGTTGCTGGATGAAAGATCCAGAAAGCCTGAAGCCATAAGCTTAAGACCTAAAGGTCTTTGTTAGAGACACAGAGCACCTGAAACCCTCCAGCTTATAGAAGTTATAGCCATACACACCCAATGTTCCCTCCTGTGTTCGGCCTGAGTGAGAGTTGGCTTAACAGCCTTCTAGTACCTCTAAGACTTCCAGGCTGATGGGTAGTGAGGGCTTGGAGACCCTTCAGCCACTATATTTTAGCTAGCTGAGTGATGTGAAGCATACCAGATGTGAAGCATATTAGGTATCCAGTGAGAGGGGTATGACACCTGGTAAGTCGGTTTAGGGGATGTCACAGCAGCATTGTGGGAAGGGGGAGGGACACTTACTGATTAAGGCTTTGCTAAGATGGTACAGGGCATGACAATGTGGCCCATCAGAATATGGATTTATGTGGTTTACCTACGAGACCACGAGAATGGCCAGACAGGTGGACTTTGGCATGGGACAGGACAGATTAGGCAGAGGCTAACGTTCAGTGAAGTCTCTTGGATGCCAGGCACAGGATTGTGATGGTTAGTCAGAGTATATGTAGCTGTAGTTGGCTCTGTCTGTGAGGGTTGGTCCTCCAGTGCATGCAGAGGGAAAAGCCTTGCCGCCCTCTCCTAGGGTCAGGAGAAGTGGGCATCTCTCTTCCTGGCTTCTCTTAGCTCTACTCCACCTTGTTCTTTCTGTGGTCTTGTGGCCTCTGATGTGGGTGGCATCTATACTTCCAGACTCAGGACCCTCCTGTCCTCTTCCTCATGCCACTGGGCCCATACTAAAGCACTCCCCACCTGTAACTCCGCATTGGTTCCATCCCCAGCCATCCAACTCTGGGACTTTCCCCTGTAGCCATTTTTGTTCGTGACTCATTAGAAAGATTCTACTGTTCTTCCTGCTGGGGATTCTGACGTGGAGGTTCTGGGTTGTTTGTTTTGTTTTATTTTGTTTTGTTTTTGTTCTGAATTTCCTTCCTACTTCAAGGACTTGGAAGGATGTAGTCACTATGATGACTTTCTGGGCCAGCCCCACTAAATGAGAGGAAATATCTCAGAATACTTCTTGTCTACTAATTATGTTTCCAGAATCATGCACTTGGGGAGGAGAGGGAACCAACAGGCAGCCATATCCAGTGCTGCCTTGAAAGGACCTTGGGCCTGAGTCTGAAGCCAGCCCTGCACATGACAGCTGTCTGACTGGACCTGAGCCTCCACTTCCGTTTTTTCCTTATTTATAAAGTGGAGATTTAAAACGTACCCACTTTGCAGATCTGGGGGACCTCGTTTACCGATGATTAACTTTTCCTGAGTGAAGCTGATACTATGTGTGCCTATGCCATGTCTGTGAGAGAGACAGAGAGCCCAGAGTCATGCACTAAGACCCTGGTGAAACCACAGCAGAGCTCGCCTCCCACTCAGAGTCATTGTCAATTCACCCCCGCCACTCTTCAATTCTTCAGTGAATTGTCCCCAGGGCTAGCACACACACACCCAGGCCACTTCTGTCTCAGTGGCAAGGAATGAAGGACTCAGGGGAAAGACGTCAAACAAAAGAAAGCACCTGGAAAAGATGTCTTTATGTTCTTACACAGAAAAAGATATCAAAGTCTATAGCACAATGATACAGATTTTTCAGAAAATTCGTCTCAACGAATCTGTTTCAGCTGCAGTCGTAATTCAAGACTTGCCAAATGGAAATCATAAGATCGGGGCAGAGAATGGAAGGGGGAGGAGCAAGGGAAAGGTTAGGATTCTGTGCTGTTTCTTTCCTAGAGTTTTAACTTCTCAGCAAGTCAGAATTACAACAGATGCCACGCTCAACTATGACTGGGTAAACAGGCAGAAATCTATAGCATGATGGCAGTAATATTTTAGTGGGGACTACATTAAAGCCCGATATCGGAGGAAACATGAGCAGTGTCTTCTGAGCAGATTCCTTTCTCTGGCTGTATGGATGTGCATGGAATCGCCAAGCACTTGGTTCACACATAACTTAGGAAGGGGCTGTGTGTCTAAAAGCTGATCTTGTAAGCAAACACAAAGGACATCTTACACTCAACAGCCATGGTTGGAAGGAAGAAATTACTTTCTAAAGAATACACTGGGCAATCATGCCGGCCTCTGTTTTCAGACTGCCCTACACTGTGTCAGGGATGTGTTCACACTGCGGGGGAGGGGGGCACTTCCTGCAGAATCTAGCACCAATATGTAGATTGGATTTGACTTGGATCTGAGTCCCTTCTGTCTTTCCTTTTGAGTATATTGAGGTATGTTTTCTTTGGTTTCTCTTTTGACAGATGTGTAATATAAAAAAAAAACCAAACTTGTAATATTTACAACATTTTAGACTTCAGTGTCAACTCTTCACATAAGAAATATTAGAACACTCTTTAAGAATCACAGGAAGGTTATCACTTCCTAGTGTCTGTCATGAAACTGTTTTCGATGCACAGAACAATTAGCCTATTAGCGCAGCTATAAGCTTTCTGGTCCAGAATCTTCCCTGTGCTCAGTGGGGAGGCAAATCCTGTTACTGCCATGTCTGTGGTTCTCCAGGCTTCGCAGTACTTGTCCACAAGACGGACCCCATGGGGGTTGGAGCCATGCCAGACAACCTTCTGGGGCCTAGAAAGGAAATTTATAGTGTTACTTTTTACATGGCATGTTTAATAACATGAAGTTCTTTATTTCTTTTTATTTTATTTGACAGTGTGTGTGTGTGTGTGTGTGTGTGTGTGTGTGTGTGTGTGTTTCAGAGCTCAACGCTGGATATTGTCTCAATCATTCCCTACCTCATTTTTTGAGGCACAGTCTCTCACTGAACCCAGAGCTTGCCGATTTAGTTAGATTTAATGGCCACTAAACCCCAAGGACCCACCGATCTCTACCACTCAGTGCTGGAGTTTCAGATGTGTGCTGCCCCATCTGGCTATTAGACAAATGATGGAGAGCTGAGCTCAGCTCGCCATGCTTGTGCAGCAAGCACGTGGCCCACTGAGCCATCACCCTAGTTCCTAAGTAGCAATTCTTTGTGGTGTATCTTGGTGAGCAAGTTAGCATACGTATAGCAGACATGTTCCTTCTTATCCATAGTTCAATGCCAAATCCTTTCTTTAGCCTTGTGGTTGTTACCTGCTTTCTATTCTGCAGACATACCCTGCCTGCAGACATACCTGCTTGCAGTGCATCCTTAGGTTGCACAAATCTGGACCATTGCTCCTGAGGTCACTTGTTGGGTAGCCTCTTCCATGGTCAGACTTGTGACTCCCTCACATCTTAGGGGCCCCCTCTTGCAGGCTCTACTTTTGATTCTCACCCTAAAAAATGGATACCTCCTCTCTGTTCCAATTACCAGCTTTCTTCTCTATTTTAAAACTACAAAACTGTCCACATTGATACATAGTCTATTACCTATTGCCCCTTGATGCTGGGAGTCCTTAAAGTATAGGGTCGTGTGGGTCTACTATTGTGCCTTCCAGCCCTGGATTCATTTGTGTTGTAGCATAGGCACTGAGTATTACTGCCTACTGTGTTCTCACCCATGGGCATATGCACAACTGCCCTATGGTATCCTTATGACTGTGCTCATCTGACAGGCAAGGCCACTCATGGAGTGAAGTGCCCTATGGTATCCTTATGACTGTGCTCATCTGAAGGCGGCTCATGGAGTGAAGTGCTTTGCCCAGGTCTTATCATGAGCTACTAGACCTGGGGCTTCTGGTTTCAAGGTCATGGTTTTCCCATGACTCAGCTCCATGACTCAGCTGCTTTACTGTAGCTTCACCCTGGCAGTGTTCGGGGGTGGGGTGTAGCTGATACAGGCATCTCATTGTTAGAACACATCCTAGACATGCCTATCATGCTATGTCACAGGGCCTGAGCCTGCACTTACCAGGAAGGGTCAGTCATCACATCTCGGCCATCAAAGGAGTATAGTGGAATGTGTGTGTTGAATTGACCTCCATCACCAGAAAATATTGAGTCCCAGTTGTTGAAAAGCACTTGGCCCTACAAGGACAAATGACACATTTAGGGTTAGGCTCCTTCTTCTTGGTTCAGATGCTACTTCTGGAGTCCCCAGCTCAGAGAGGAAAGTGAATTGAAAAGAGGGAAGATATGGCTTGGAGCTATGGTTAATTGCATGAAGTGGCAAATGCTCGGGTCACTTGGGGGAACTGGGTGTGCCTGAAGGCAGTGATGACAGGGTTCACATTTACCTTGAGGTTCACAATTGGAAGGCCGAATCTCTCTGCCTTCCGCACGACTGTGGAGAGATCCTGCAAGTGTGATGACAAAAACGCTCGGAAGGTGGACAGTAGTCCTGCAGCCCTGGCCTGCTGAAAGCACTGGAAATCAGCTCGGATGTCCCCAGCCACCGGTGTGTTCAGAGCAACCAGGTGCAGCTGCAAAGAGTAATACAGTGTGGTTAGCAGCTCCACCCACCGCCTCCTGTCCTGAGGAAGAGGCCCACTTCTGGCTGCAAGGTGTGACCCAGGTGCAACTGTCCATGCTCAATCTTAGCACTCCAGCCCCTTCCTGCTCTGTGAACAGCCATTGGGGTGAGAATGTCTTTCTTAGATTTAATAAAAGATGTAAAATTCTCCTCAGACTGAGGAGCCCTTTGGAGGTCTAGTTTGAGTGTACAGGCCATGCTTGAACACTCTGGATATGTTCCCAGCCTAGCCATCAGCATGGCTTCTTAAGTTGGCTTTGTCCTGGCTCCCATTCCTGACACTTTGTTCATCAACCCCAAATCAAAGCCATTCTGGAGTTTGGTTTGGTTTGTACATTGGCATCCATTTCCTCCCTCCAGCCCTTTCCGCTGCCATTCTATATGAAATACAGTCCATGGCCTGAGGATGTTTACTCTCCCACTCTCTAGATGCATCTAAGGAGTGACAAGATGGCATTGACATCCAAATGAACCTCTACACACACACAGACACAGACACAGACACATACACACACACACACACACACAGAGAGAGAGAGAGAGAGAGAGAGAGAGAGAGAGAGAGAGAAGACATAGAGTGTGTCATACTCATCTCACACACAAAATAGTTATACTATTTAAAAAGCAAAAACCAATACACTGCTTTAAATCTCCATTGGCCACTTTACTGACTTCTTGGGCTCATTGAAGGTTTACCTAAATTTACTTCTCTCTCCCTTGAGCATTTTCTCCTCAGCTTTCTAGAATCATTTTGGCTTCATAAATGCTTTACTCTCTCTTATAAACCCGCTTTTCAGTCATTTTTGTTCCCCAGGCAGCCTTTGACTCTGGAGTACTTTGTTTGGCCCTCCTTCTTTGTCTTAGGAGGGTGAAGCTTCTCATTTGCCTCTCGGGTTTCTTCCATCAGCCTCTCTTTGGTTCCGTCCATGCAGCTTCTCTTTGGGACTCCTCCATCCCCATCACAATGGCCACAGCACTGATGAAGGTCTCCAGGCGGGTTTCAGACATTTCTAGTCCTCTCTCTCACTCCTACTTTCACTTGAATGTCCTGGGACCACTTCAGACTTGCTCTTTGAACCCAAGGTCTTCTCTGGACATGTTAGCATTCCAGAAAGCACATTTTTGTGCTGTGTGGCTTGCACCTTGCTCTCTGAAGGCCTTAGGCCTTTGACTGTATCTCCTGGCTGTTCTTTATTGGAGTGGAAATGAGTAGTTGATGTAAGATAGACTATGGGCAGTGCTTCTCCCAAGGTTCTGAAATGACTTAGGCAGACTGGGCTCTTCCGCCACAAGGTAAGAGAATTAGGGCACAAGATAGTGCTGTGGCAACCCTGATGTGTGTGTAAGCTGATGTGTACCATGCCTGCATGTGTAAGGGAGAGATGGGGACAGGAAGAGAAATTCTTATACAAGGAGTCTATGGAAATAACAAAATGACTGAGAGCAGAAAAGAGAGTTCCCAGGCTGGCTGTACTTCATGTGATCAAGTTCTATGAAGTCCCTGGAGTGACAGGGCTATGATCTTTATTTATACTAGTGATAGAGTGGGGCTGAGTCTGAAACCACTTTGTGTCAGATGACGCCCGTGACTACTGGATCACCCCAGTGGGAATTTGGGCATCACCTCTGTCTCACTCATTCCCATGGCAGCCAGAACCAAACTGGCTTCTCTTGGCTCTTCGTGTCTCTCCAACCAGCCCTTATCTGCAGCTTACTGCTTTATACCCCTGCTTCTGCACTTTCTAATCCTCTTACAAACTCCAACCAAAGTCATTTCAAAGCACCAATCTTACCACATCCCCTTGTTCAGCTTTCAACTTATGGGCAGCTCCCATTGCTTGTAGGAAAGAGGCGAACTCCCTAGCTCTGGCCCTTGTTCACTATTACAACCTAATCATTTGCCTTTGCTGTAAAGACTACTCCTCCAGCCAGTTTAAAATGCAGCACAGGAAGGACCCGTGCACACGCACGCACGCACGCGCGCACGGACACACACACACACACACACACATACACACACCCCACCCTCCCATGATCCACCTTCCCCTCTGCCTGGAATTCCTACTTTTGTTTTTTCCTGCTTGGCTCACTCTTGAACTCCAGTGTCCTTTAGGTCTGAATCTAGAGGTCACCTACTTCAGAATGACTTCCTTCATCTTTCTGGTAACCCCAGCATCTTGGGTTTGTCTCACTCAAAGGCTTAGCACATGGTGATACAACTGTCTATTCTGGGTGCGCACCCGCCTGGCTAGCTTCTAAGCAGTTGGGTGGTAAGAACTATTTATCCGTTAAGAGCACTGGCTGCTCTAGCAAAGGACTGGACTGGTTTCCCAGCACTCACATGGTGGCTCATAGTTGTTTGTAACTCCAGTTAGAAGACATGGAATTTCCTCTTCTCACCCTCACAGGCATCGAGAGACACACACGGAGCACATACAACCATGTAGACAAAACCACTCACATACGTGAAGCAAAACAAAACACTAGATACGGAACACAGGGTGTCTAGCACTTACAGGCACACTCATTATCTGCAAAGGAAATGTATGAATTGTACTTACAACAGGCCTCTCGTAATTGGCACTTAGAATGGGGTTCAGTGGAGGCCGTGGCTGGAACGGCTGAGACATGAAAGGGAAAGGTTATAGTATGAATACACATTCAATCGCTTCTGCAGAGTACAATGAAGTATAAGTACCCTGGCACGATACTTTAAAGAGCTGGGCATTGCCTTCAACTGTGACTTTTACATGGGAGGACTTTTATAGCCAAACAAAAAGTCACCAGGAAAGGAGGATGTGTCCTCAAGATCTGTTAAGATCCCTGTGCTGGGGACGCAGAGGACCTCAGATTAAAAGTCAACATGTCTTCCTCTTTAAAAATTCAGTTTTGTAATCTGAAAAATGGGGTGATAGTAGTAGCCTCAAAGGGTTGCAACGGCAACCCTTTGTCTATCCTCAGTTATGGTAGTGAGTAAAAGTTAAGGGTTTGCCTGGCAGGTGTGGTGGCAACACACCTTTAACCCAAGCATTCAGGAGGCAGCAGCAGGTGAATCCAGGCTGGCCAGAACTACCAGTGAGATCTTGTCTCAAAATAAATAAGTGAAGGAGGAAGAGAAGGAAGGAGGGAGGGAGGGAAGGTGGGAGAGAGGGAAGGAAGAAAAGGAAAGAGGGAGGAAGAGAGGGTGGGAGAGAGGAAGGGAGAGAGAGAAGGAGGGAGAGAGGAAGGGAGAGAGAGAAGGAGGGAGAGAAGGAGGGAAAGAGGGAGGGAGAAAGAAAAGGAGGGAAGGAGGGACTCTTCTACATGGCTTGTGAGTAAATTGAGAACAAGGGTCTCCAGTGTCCAGCTCTCCTTCCACTCTGTGGTGATAATGTCCTATTTAGAAATTACTGGGTTTCCACCAAGTACTAAGTCATACAGAGCAGGCTTAGAGAGCTTAGTGCAGGGCCCTCTAAGGGGGCAGGAAGCTCAGGGAGTGGGCAGGGGACTACTCACATTGCTGGAAAGTGCTGGTGGTGGGGGACTGTCATCAGGAATGGGGATCAGTTCTCCCAACTGCAAGAGAAGGAAGATATTGCCAGTGAAACAGCTCCAGGAAAGTGCTCCCACGAACTGGCCCCGATGGTGAGGGTACTTTTTATACCAGAGGGGATTTGGAGGGCAGAGGGCTGCATAGGAAGGTTAAGAATTACCTGTAACTTTTTCCAACCATCTCGGACACGAATGAAAAATTCCCCACTGTCCCTTAGGTAGATGAACGTCCCTTCTATGACCAAGTGAGCTTTCTGTAGCATGTCACTCATGTCATTGAGTGCTGTGACCTGTCAGATCATTTAAATTCAAAACTATTACCAAGCAGTGGTAAAATGTGATGCACTCACCCTTCTATAAATAACCCCTCATTCAAGAAAAAGGTTTATTGCATTAGGCAATGATACTTTACTAATAACTAAAGTTCGTTTTCAGTGTTTTGGCTCAGACCCAGAGCCTGTGCATGCTAGGCAAGTGCTCTACCACTAAGTTACATCATCAGACCCTGGCTGTTCTCTCTTTCTCTTTCTCTTTCTCTCTGGGTGTGTATGTGTGTGAGTCTGTGTGTATGTGTGCATGTGTGTGAGTGTATGTGTGTGTATATGTGTGTGAGTATGTATGTTTGTGTGAGTATGAGTGTGAGTATGAGTGTGTGTATGAGTGTCTGTGTATGACTATGAGTGTGTGTGTGTGTGAGTTTGAGTGTGTGTGAATGTGTTTGTATGTATATGTTTATGTGTATGAGTGTGTGAATGAGTGTGTGAGTATACAGTATGTGTATGAGTGTGTGTATTTGAGTGTATGTGTGAGTATAAGTATGTGTGTATGCAAGTGTGTGTATATGTGTGTATGAGTTTGAGTGTGTGTATGAATGTGTGTATGTATGTGTATTTATGTGTATGAGTGTGTATGTGTGTGTTAGTGTGTGTGTATGAGTGAGTGTGTGAGTATGAGTGTGTGTGAGTGTGTGTATGTGTATGAGTTTGAGTGTGTGTGTGTGAGAGAGAGGATGAGTGTGTGTGTGTGTGTGTGTGTGTGTGTGTGTGTGTGTGTAGGGATGTGCCGGGAGTAGACATGGGGTATCTTCTATTATCACTTGCTCTTACTGTGTGAGACAGGGTCACTCATGGAACCCAGCACTGACTGACTGGCTGCACTGTCCATCCAGTCAGCTCTGGTGACTCACTTGCCTCTGCTCCCACTCCTCTAGCACTAAGTTACAACTGTAATGTGCAACTACACATAGCTTTTTATAGTTTTAAAGTGGATACTGGGGGTCTGACTGGGATTTCCATGCCTGTGTGCCAGGCACTGTATCCACTGATCTGTCTGTCTCCTTAGTCCCCAGGATTTTGAGGCAAGTTTTCACTATGTAGTCAGGACATGCCCTGAACTCATAATCTGTCTACGTCAGCCTCCCCAGTGCTGGGATTTCGGGAGTGTGCTATCATGCTTGGCTAAGGGAGTTGTTCCATGAAATGAAAACATGCATTGCTTTGAACCACAAATTTAAATTATAAAAAAAATGAATAAAAACACAAATGATAATTTCCTGTGAAGATAGAGATGTAGCAACAGAGTTGTCTTTGCTGGGTTTTGGTTTTAGCAAAATCATCAATCCGCTGCTTTCTTTTGCCACTTGTGTTGATTTTAAACACAGCTCTGCGGCAGCTACACTGGCTAATGGCGTCAGCTCACGTTCCTTAGTGACTTTCAAATTCATTTTCATTTGGGATAAGAAATGCAAGCAAATGGGCAATTATACTTAGCACTTAGTCTTCTGTCTAGCTGGATGGCTGCAATATTAAATGTGTGTTAAAAAAAAACGGGGGCTTGTAGTGTCTCTGTCTCAAAAAGTTGCCTAAAATAAGAATGGCAACCGTTTAGCATATCTAGAAGCAGATTCAGGAAGCTGAAGCTGCAGAAAAAATATTCTGAATAGCACCAAGCCTTAAGAAACTACCAGCCGGGAGTCTCATTGTAACTGAGGAAAAAAATATTTAAAAAAGAAAAAAAAAAACAATCTCAGCTTGACAATAATAATATTCATCAAAATGGCAAAGGAAGCCCCCCTAAAGTAGCCACATAGCCAAATTTTGTCATCTGCTGGACAGTTCTGTCTTTTGAAAGTCAACCTTTTTAAGAATGAAACCCAGTAACCACCAAAGAGACTCCCAGGACTGCTGGTGTTTGGTCTAGGTCTGGATTGGTTGTAGGTCTGGTGGGGGTTTGTCTGTGTCTCTGAACATTGCTAACAGTCCAGGTGAGCCACACCCACTACACTGCACTGTGGGGCAGTGAATGCACCTGAGCCATGCTCCAGCTGAACAACTCAAAGCAGGTGTGACCAGCAAAGCACCTGTGCATGCTGTTCACACACGTGTGCATGCTGTTCACACACGTGTGTGCTGTTCACACACGTGTGCGTGCTGTTTTTAAAAGTAGAGCATGGCTGAGTTTTAGCCAATTAAAAGCGCATAGGCTACAACTTCAACGAGTCATTTTGTTTTCTGTAGCTCTTTATTGAACAAGTCACCTGAACAGGAAATAAATGACTATCTACAATTGGTGGAATGGCACATTTTATTGTCATGGGACTTTATTTATTTAGACATAGTGTGTCTAACTTTTATATTCTGAGGACAACCTTGAATTTCTGATTCTCCTGCCTCTACCTCCTAAGTGTTAGGGCAGAAGACATGTGCCACCATGCCTGGTTTCATGTGGTGCTGGAGATCAAACCTAAGGCCTCCTGCATGTTAGGAAAACAGTCTGCCAACTGAAGAACATCCCAACCCCTGGCAGAGCTCTAATTTGAAAATAAAAGGGATTCCAGCCCCAGTCCCTCCCCATCCCCCTACCAAGACACAGCCAGTGGGCCTATCTAGTGTAGAGTTGCTACTATACAAGATACTGACCAAGTTTCTGGATCCAGGGAGTCCTGGCTGTCCTGGAGGGCCAGGTGGGCCAGGAAGGGCCACAGCTGGGACAAGACAAAAGAGAGAAGTGATATAAAGCATAGTGTCTGGTACAGGGGTCTCTGCTGACTCCCAGAGCGGTGCTCACAGTTCATTCCATGCTATGGCCTATCCACCATGCAGATTAAAGCTATGCATACTGACTGGCTTCGGGGGAAGAGATGAAATTATTCACTACCACCCTGGATGAACTGCACCCCATAATTGGTCAAGACTATAAGTAAAACCCATTAGTGGTTAATTGTAAAAGCCAGGTTGAGTCAAATTTTCTGTCACATCCTTGAAAATACCCTGACTCATACAAAAAGCATGTGACCACCATTTAGAGGAAGTAGGCTCCAAAGAGGAAGAGAAAGGGCTGGGCTGTGGGGAGAAACCAGGTTGGTGGAGACAGGAGTACAGGTCTTGGGGCCAGGAAAAGACCAGGTTGCTAATTGCCAGCTGCACACTTCAGGAAACAGCGGGCTCTCAAAAGTTGTTTACGAGACACACATCCTTGCACTACATCCAGCAGACATCCCTTGCACTACAACATTCTACTGGTAGGCTGGTGAGAACCAGCAAAGTTCAGGCTAGGTGTGCACATTGCAAACTGCCTAGGGCTTCTTAGTTCCTCTCCCGTCACAAGGCCCTTAAAAATAAGCTCAAGGCTGCCATATTGATCCCCAGAAAAAAAATGATGGGGCATGAGTGCCCAACTGAAAAGCTCCTGTCTCAGACAAACACAGAACTACTGAATTTCCCTTTGTTTTTCTTCTGCCTCTCTAAGCCCATCCTCTTCAGAATCTCCAAAGCTCTGGACAGATAGATATAAGGGTGTCTCGGTAAGTCCTAGAAAATGGATCCATTAATTCTTCAGGCCACTGCAAGCAAATCTTCAGTTCCAAAACAGGGCTTCAGTGTCCACACATAGATGGTAAGTGGCCAGTGGGTACAAAGTAAGGGGAAGACTTGGATTTTGGTTCCAGCCATGTGTCCCCTAAGCATGAATGACCTTGAACAAGGCTTTCTGAGCCTCAGTATCGGCCTCCTTGGAGTTACAATAATGTCCACTTCATCTCCCTTCAGCACCGCTGTGCAAGTGTTTTATAAACTGTGACTTGTCATGCATCACAGGAAAGGCAATCTATGCTCAAGGCAGCAAGGTGTCTGGATCCCCTGAAGTGGTGCTTCCGTGGACAACAGATCCTCTGTCTCCTGCATTTACCCTGCCGACCCCCTGTATCTCCTGCACTGCCTATTTATCCAATAAGTCCCTGTAGCCACATCTGGTTTTATCTGCCTACCTAGCACCTGTCTTTGCATGATCAAAGTTCTTGTGGTTTTCTCTTGAAGTCTTTCCCTTCACAACCACAACCATTTCCTGACAGAATGAGCTACTGTGTTCCCAAGTGGTCCTACCTCCTGACTATAGGTAATTGGTCCGAAGTCGACACCTAGCTCAAGATAAGCCGATTAGAATCTTTTCCTGGAACTGTCCTATCCCAAGACATTTCAGACTAAAGTCAACAAAGAAGCCCATGATTTCCAGTTCACAGTGGCAGCACTAAGCTGTCAGCAACCATCTTCCCTTCTGTGCAGAGGGTGTGGTCTGTGGAGAGCTAGCATGAAGCTGGTACACAAAGAGAGATAAAAGATAGCCAGAGCATCCTTAAATGGTCTAGTCTTAGGTTCAAGCTGTTCTTGGGTTCCAGTTGCTGGTCTAATCACCTCACAAACTGATTGCATAGCCCCTCCTTCTAGCCAGCCGACATCCCTTTCACTCAACCTGATTTGAGCCTTGTTTCTGCTTTCAACCAGGAGAGCCAAGGCCACATTGAAGCCAACCCCAAGGTCACCACCTCTCTCCGATACCCAGGCTCTGTGGGATCCCACCATATGTGTTCCACCACACCCGGCTCATGACAATGCAATCAGCAAGAAACACCCCTGTACTGCTACCGCATGAAGGCATGCTTCAGAGTTTTTTTTTTTTTTTTTTTTTTTTTTTTTTTTTTTTTTTAAGTTTTAGAATATTTACATGCACATGGCATATCTTGGGGATAGGCCCAGAGTCATAAACTAAAAATAATTTTATGTTTCACTTATTAATTTTGGTATGGTCCTGGGGATTGACTTCAGGGCTTCTGATATGCTGGAGAAACACCTTTTTACCAACATAAAGCCCAAGCCCTTGATGATTTTAATAATAATTTTGGACATTAAACAGTTTCAGGGGACAGAGTTTCCATCTGTGGCACCCTATCAGGCTTTGGACACCAGAGTACTTCAAACTTTGAGCTTTTGGAGTCTAGGGATGTTCAGCTTCATTGGTCACCATGGAATGTCCACTGAGTGAACATTAAGAAAAGCATAGGCCTTGGAGCTATGGGTGTCTGGGCTTTGATTCTGTACCATTTATTAGCTATAAAATGAAGTTACAAGTCTTCTTCACGTGTGTGTGTTTGTGTGTGTATATGTGTGTGTGTGTTTGCACATGTATACATACCCAGGGTGTGTGCAGGCCAGAGGGCAACCTTAGGTGTTAGTCTCTCTCAGATGCCTCCTGTTTTTGTTTTTAAGACAGGGTCTTTCAATGGCCTGGAGCTGACTGACATGAGCCTCAGGGATCCTCCTGTCTCTACCTCTCTAGCACCGTGGTTATAAGTGTGCGCCACATCTGATTGTTTTGCATAAGTTCTGGGGATCTTGGATCCTCATGCTGGCATATGGAGCTCTTTATGGACTGAGTTACCTCCCCAGGCCTTGTTATTAGTATTCCTGAATTACCAGAGCACTGTAGTAAAATGGTCAGTACATTTCCTGGCACTTGGTATTGTTCAATGATTGGCTAACTCATTTTTCCATTTGTACCCTAGAAGTTCCAAGGGCAGAATGGAATTCTACACCAAGAGTGACTATTAATACTGGTCATTTAGCCACTGTGCTGGGTAGTTTTATGTCAAACTGACAGTTAAAGTCATCTGAGAGAAGGGAGCCTCAGTTGAGAAAATACTTCCATAAGACCAGACTGGTCACAAGCCCACAGGATATTTTCTTAATTAGTGATTGATGTGGAAGGGCTGGGCCCAGCCCATTGTGGGTCATTCCAAACCTGGCTTAGTGGTCTTGGGTGCTATAAAAAAGCAGGCTGAACAAGCCATGAGAAGCAAGCCAGTAAATAGCACCCCTCCATGAGCTCTGCATCAGCTCCTGCTTCCAGGATCCTGACCCACTTTGAGTTCCTGACCTGACTTCCTTCAGTGAAGAGCAGCAGTATGGCAGTGTAAGCCAAATGAACCTTTCCTCCCCAACTTGCTTTGGTCATAGTGTTTCATCACAGCACTAGTAACCCTAACTAGGACAGCCAGATTTTTAAGGCATTGACAAAACAGCCAGGAAGGTTCTAGAATACATAGAAAGATGCTTAAAGCTATTACTCACTAGGAAACCCCAGAAAACCATAGTGAGCTAGCACATCACAGCCATCAGGACTGAGCCAGTATAACTACAAGTGCTGCCGAAGATGACTTGTGAGCACCTTTAACATTACTGGGTCGTACACTTGAAGTAGATGTCTGTTATAATATCTGAACTGTATCCATTTTAAAGAAGTAAAGATGGTAGGCTTCATCCAGCATACAGCTCTCTATCAAACAAAGAGACTCTGACATGCCACCCAGGTGTGTCACCCTGAGCCCGGAGGCAGAGAGAGCAGGAAGAGGCATCACACAGTACTAACCTGCACCCAGAATGGCAGGAGGTCCTGGTGGCCCAGGGGGTCCCGGTGGTCCAGGAGCACCAGGTCTCCCAAAGCCAGGTGGCCCAGGCAGGCCTGGAATTCCTGGGGGACCCTGAGGCCCCACAACAGCCTCTCCTTTCTGTCCCTGTTGAGGCAAGCACATAGTTATGGAGAAACCTCTCCTCTTAGGATGTTTGTAAAATCCAGTAATTCCAGATGGTGTCAGTTCCAGCAAGCATCAGCCTAGATATGGAATCCAATGACACTAGCAAGCCCAGGCATCCAGAGGGCCTTGGAGATCTAGTCTGGCCTTCTCATTCCACACAAGGAAGAACTGAATCCTCAGAGTGGAGAGGACTTGCCTCAAGCCACAGTCAAGTTAGGTCATAAACGTGGGACAAACCTTGGTCTTCTCTCATGGCTTGCTGACCTTCCTCCCATCTCCTGTAGATAAACTCTACAGGTTTGGCCTTCAGTCAAACATCAGAAGAATCAAGAGTCCTTCTAAAGACATTGCCAGAACCTTCTGTTCATCCTCTGAGATAACTTCTCACTATTGACAGCTCTGGTCATAGAGTAAACTTGCCACAGTGTACATGGCTGGTACCTGCTCACTCACTGCACACAGCCTGGGTGACTCTAAAGGCTGAGTTAACCTCCCAGCAACCAGTGACACACAGGAGAGCCTGCTCATCCCAAAGTCTGGCCTCCAGCATGTACAACACTGACTTGGACTCGAGAAGCACCTACTCAAGTTGGGGGTGGGGCACAGGAAAAGCCATCCAGGAAAAGGTCCCCAGGGAGTCACTACTCACAACCAGGCCTGGGTGTCCTGGTAGGCCGGGAGGCCCTGATACAAAGAGGTTGTTGCTGGATTCCCCTCTGAATGCAGCATCTCTGTTCTCCCCCTGGAAGAGAAACCATGGAAGGTTGCAGTAATCCTGGCCTGAACTCTTTCTCAGAGAAACTCAAGAAACTGAGGCACAGGCTGCTATAGTTTTAGTAGCACTCAGGGGGTGCTGATGTTGGAAACACCATCCCTGAACGCTTATGTTGCTGACACTGAGAGGTGAAGTTTATGGGTTATAGGAGCAGCTTGTAATTGAGGGAGTAGCTTTGCTATAAAAGTCGGCCCTCCTCTGGCATCCTTGCTCTGTCTTGCTGTGTGAGTCCTGCATAGCCTTGCGACTCTGCAGAATCCCAACCAGTATAGTTGCCAGACTTCCAGAACCGTGTGCTGGAGAAACCATTATTCTTTCCAAGTTACCCAGTCTATGGTATTCAGTTACAGCAACAGCAAACAGACTAGGATAATAGACCAGATGTTTAATAACGAACATTTACCTTCATGCTGTTGAGAAAATGTCTCAGGTAAGCTGGATCAACTGGAGGGCCTGTAGAAGAAATGCTTTGTAAGTCACCAACTTAATGGCAGAGATTTCAAAGAGTTTCCAGGTTAGTAACCATGGTGTTCATGTAGTAAAAAGTGACACTGTGTTGGTTTACTAGGGTTGACACTAGGCTTGGAAGCGTCTCCAGACCTAATCACAGCCCCACTACACAGGGACTGTAGAATCCTGGGCAAGCCCCTGATTCTCTGCCATATTTCACATAGGAATAATAGAAAGTCAGCCCCCACCCTATCCCCAGCCTGTAGTTCTGGGCTGGAAGCCAGGGTCCTGAGCATACTAGGAAAGTACTCTACCTTCTGCCCTAGCCCCTGCTCTGTCCATAGTGTCCTGCTTTGGATGCGTCAGGCCTGTAACTGATTCTCACTAGAACCCTCTGTGATTGTGGGTAGTTAGTCTGACTCGGCAAGGCCTGGAGCAGGGGCAGGCATACCTGGTGGTCCTTGAGCTCCTTGGTCCCCCTTTTCTCCTTTTGAGCCAGGAAGACCCCATGACCCTTTCTCTCCTTTAACACCTGTCACCGAACACACACCAACAGTTAAGGACAAGGAAAAACAGTTTGTGAAAAATCAGCTTTTTGAGCTAACCCCTGTAGCAAAGTCCAACAGAGCAGAAGGCCTCTAAGAGGCCAGCAGATAGAGAGTGAGAGGATCATAATCCCTGCTTCAGACAGGTCTCCAGATCTTGACTCAGTTCAGTAATGCAGGGTTGTCCCAGAGAAGAGGGACTAAGGACTGAGCCCAGCAGGGACCGTTGTGACCAAGCAGGGGCTGGCTTCTCACTCCCTTGGGACAGTTTGTGAATGCAGTCTTCAGACCCAATCTCACTCAGGTCTCCAGTCTTATGTCCCCTGGGCCTGTGCAGCCTGGTGTCTTGAGGAGCAGATGAACCTCCCAGGGGTGATGATACAGTGCAGCTAAGGGGGCCGAATCATCCACTCATACAGCTGATTGACGGAATAAACATGCACGGTGGGTCACGTGCCTCAGCAATGAGTCTGAGGAGCTGGCCTTCTCCGCCGCCATTTTTTTCTACTCCTCACAAGAGAGACACATGTGACGGAGGCTTATAGGAAAGCAGTGTTTAGGGAGGGAAGGCCTCTTTCCTTTCCCCTGGATGGGAGCTAAAAGTGGATATGGAACCTCCAAATTCATAACCCCTAAAAAGAGTAGTAAATAAATCTTCCAATGTTCTCTAGACTACAGGTAGTATCATAAGGCTGGTAGGCACAGGCTTACTCAACGTAGGAGAAGAGCCAAGAGCACCAGAGGTGTGATGGAACCCACTAGGGAGCAACTGGGAACTACAACCACATGGGCCTGGTTCCACTGATGCTGGGAAGCCACTGAAACTAAGGGCATAGGCAGAGGACTGTGGGTTCCCCCTGAGGCCGCAGCCATCAGTGAAGGATAAGCTAGGGAACAGGGCAACCATAGGTGTTCCTCTGAGATGCAGTAGTAACACCCAGACATGTTTATAGAATACCACCTCTCACCAGGACAAGCACATCTAACAAGTTCTGTTCCTGCCCCTTTTCCCAGGACAGCCTCAAAGGACAGGGAGCAACTGAAGATCTGAGATGACAAACAGAGCTCCCCTTCCTACCCAAGGCCTACCACTGCTGCCACCAGCTAATATAAATCATAATATATGTTCTAATATGAATTATAAATTGGCCAAAGGCAATCATGCTTCTAATCCCAGGTGTCAAGTGGCAGAGGTGGGTGGATCTCTATGAATTCAAGGCCCCTGGTCTACATGAGTTTCAGGCCAGCAAGAGCTACGTAGAGAGATCTTATCTCAAGTGACAACAAAACCCCATAAAACTAAGGTTCACCTGGCACCAAGGAGAAAGGGGCCTTGGTGCAGGTCTGAGGACCAAGTTAGAACATGAACATGACCTGGACTTGATGGCCAAAATGACAAAAAAAAAATGCAGAAGACACCATTAGGGAGACCTCTACCTGTCAGACCAGGTGACATGGCCAAGCTGCAGGGGATTACGGATAAAGACTTTCCCTTGTTTATGATGTCTCAGTTCTCCAATCAAAAGCCACACATTACGTGACAAGGTATGGAGGTCAAAAAGGATTAGAGTGACTGCTTTCTTACAGGTCTGTCCCTTTCTGGTGTGCTCTTGAGAGGCTGAGCATGCTAACACTTACTAACCCCTTTCATTCCTCTCCACCTCACACCTACACACACGCACACGCACACGCACACGCACACGCACACTGAACAAGGTTTCTCACAAGTTCCACCAGGAGGCTGGGACCATGCAGGTTCCAATGGGTTGATGTAGGGCAGATGCTGACCTTGAACTTATGATCCTCTTACCTCAGCCTCTTGAGTACTGGGATTACAAGGATGCGTCACCGTGTCTTGCCTTACCCTCTCCTCACAGCACCGTGGATCAAACCTAAGAACTCACACATGCTAGGGGAGTGCTCTGCCATAGTGCTCTGCCTGGCCTAGAGTCCTGCATTTCAAACATGCTTCCCCGAGATGCTTACATGGATACACTAAGGCAAGGGTCTTCTAAGCATTCATGGTTCTTTCTTGGATTATCTCCTTTGATATCTCTCTCTCTCTCTCTCTCTCTCTCTCTGTGTGTGTGTGTGTGTATGAGTGTGTGTGTGTGTATGAGTGTGTGTGTGTGTATGAGTGTGTGTGTGTATGAGTGTGTGTGTGTGTGTGTGTGTGTGTGAATGAAGATGCAATACCCATGTATGTTAATGTGTGTGAAGATCAGAGAATGTCCTTGGGTGTCATTCCTCCAGTGTCGTCCACCAAGCCCAGTTGTTGTTGTTGTTGCTGTTATTATTATCTTAAATGTGGGTTCTGGGGATTGAACTCAGTACCTCAGGCCTTGCCTTTACTAGCTGAGCAATGCTTTCTGTCCTATAATTAGTTTTAATGGTTCCTGTCACTTGAACTATTTTAAGGACTGAGGAGGCAGAAACAGCATGGGACAGCACCAAGCAGGCATCCACGACTGTCTACTGAACAGATTAGCAAAGGAATGAACAGAGGGAGTGCTTCTTGCTGCCTGGGATACACAGGTACATGAGGAAACCAGGCAGAGGTGTGTCCCACAGCTCAGCTGCCACCCCTCTTCCATGTTCAGTCAGTCCCTCCTGCCACCTCATCTGTGAGGTGGCAGGAACTAGTCAGGAATGTCCCTGAGAAACGGTGAAGAAAAGAGTATGTACCATGGAAAGTGATAAGCTCTGGGTCACCAGGATGAGCAGTACCAACCTGGGGAGAGAGAAAGACCCAGTCAGACACGGGAAACCCTGCCCCAGCATTTGTCTGGGCAGTTACAGTCCTGGGGACATATTGCAGAGAATGAAATGACACAGAGCCAGGCATCTATTTGGCTTTGGAGTCCCAGACCCCCCAGCACGCTCAACACAGACTTCTCGGGCCTTTGTTTGGGAAACCCATAATGTAGCTGACCTCAAGCACACAGCATGGAGATTTCTGGCCAAAAATCTCAGTAAAAGGGAAAACACAAGGCTTTCAGACCGTGTTCGCGAGTGCAGCCACTGCTGAGTGTCTTGGCCCCTTTTCTTATCAATTAGGACTGGCTCACATGTGAGGCCAAGTGTCCAAGCCAGCTCTGAGCCAGTTCTGAAGCTGGGCCAGTCGTCTGCTTTGCTACTGAGTGTAATCAGAGGCAAGCATAAGGCACAGGTCATGGCATCAGTGTCAGCGATCAATAGGTTAATCACTGACAATGGGGCTGTTAATAGATTGGAGGGGCTTTTATGGACTCTCCATTAGGTGACAGAGGTCTGGAATCCCAGCAGTTCTGGATAACACTGTTCAACTGTCTTAGCGTCATTTTTTGTTACTGTGATAGGAAACCCTAACAAAATGGGAGAAAGAGTTTATTTGCTTCACAACTCCAGGTTACAGTCCGTCACTGCTATGATGTCAAGGTAGCATTGCCAGGAAGCAGCTAGTCACATTAAATCCAAGAACAGAGAGCAATGAATTAACATATGCACGTGAGTGCTCAGCTCACTTTCTCCACTCTGAAACAGCTTAGAGTCTCTTGCCTAGGGTATGGTGCCACTCATAGTGGGCACGTTTTCCTGTCTCGGTTTAGGTAATATAGATAATCCCAGGCCAACATGATCTAGACATTTCCTCATCCAGACTCTCTTCTTGGGCAATTCTTGATTGTTCTGTGCCAACAATTAAAGGTAATGGTCCCACTCTGCCTTCATCTTACCCCAGATGATGCTCCTCCTAGATCTGGGACCTTTTCAAGTGATTAAGCAAGGTGGTGGGGGTGTAAACTGTCATGATGTTAAACTGCTGGGACAGGAAGGTGTTTGCAAAGTGCCCGGTATGTTTCTGTTTGATAATGTCTAATTTGAGGGCCGGGTGGGAAACATCCGTCCCTCCATATCCCATGGTGTCCTGGTATGCAACAGGAAATTAAAACAAGAAAACTTACTCCAAACACTTGAGTCTGGCATTGACATTGGGAACTCCGTAACTGCCCCACCATGCCTTGAGTGTAGATATTGCACAGGGTTCCATTATAGGTCATGTAACTGCAGTATCCTTCCCACAACAGTCTGAAGTTTGTGGTGTCCTGTCTCATACTTGGTGTGTTGGGATTGTTTGTGGGAGGTAGTAATGAGGCAGGGCTCTGTGTTGGGAGGAGGGACCTTCATCACTCATAAACGGTGGGACCTAGGCAGCCTACTGGCCTTGTAGGAAGAGATGCACAGCTTTCTTGGAGTATCTCCAGAACCTGCACTTACACCAGATGCTTCTCAACAGTTATCTGTATAAACATGCCCTTGGTGCTGCTGTTGGGCTTACATGGAGCTTCAGCACTGTACCCAGGGGGGATCCGATGCTCTGCCTTCCAGGCTAGTATGCTTGGATGGTGGGCTGCCCACTTGGATGCCTCAAAGGTCAGATTTGGACATAGGCCTAGGCCAACACACAGCCAGCCAGCCTGCATCAGTTAGAAGCATCAGAGACCAGCAGCATTCCCATTCCCCCAGGAATCAATGTAAGCCCACTTCAAAGAATATTTTGAAATGATCGTTTGCAAACTCCAGAAAGCAGAGACCACGTCTGTCTAGGTCATTCCTGTGTCCCCCCCCGGGGCCCAGCAGAGTCCTTGGCACTGGTGAGAGCTCAGTAAATATTTACTGAAAGAATGAGAGAATGATTACGCACAGATCCATGACTCATGCCTGTCCCCGTGTTTCCTCACAGAAATAAATGTCTCTCTATGACACTGGCAAAATCCTACAGACAGTACTGCCAACTGCCTTGGGGGGCTGGGCAAGGGATCACAGTGCCTGCACCTGCTTCCTGGTCACCAGGAGATCTGAGCTGTGGTCCCAGCTGCCCCAAGCTCCGTGACCTTGGGTTAACCAAAGAGCTTCTGTGGGTAGCTGTCTTCCCGTGATAAAGGGGAGACATAACGCTTGCCTCTTGGGGTGGTGTGGTGAGCAGTAACCCAATCCTGATGGATGGAACTGAGTAGCTACAAATTTTAACCCCAAGTTCCCAGCCCAGAGGCCATGAATTGGCATCACTTCTTTTGGTTTAGAGGGAGTCTATGTTGCAATTTAATGCTCTTCCTGCCCGTGAAGCCAAATGTGGTTTCACTAACAGACAACTAGCTGTACCAACCATATTAAAATAAGCCAGTGTGTGGATATTTCATTACCAGGGTCTATTATCTAGAAACTTCTAGACCTTTAAGGGTCTCTATATGGATAGAAGATACCAGAGAAGACATACAGAGATGGGAAGTGCCCAAGGCAAGACTGATCTGTTTCTACAAGTTGGCGCTGGTACTTACTGCTGCTGAAGACATGCACGCATGTTACTTACTGGTGTTTTGCAGTGTGGCCGGGGAGGTATGGGAAAAACAGCCTGTGGGAAGAGAATATGAGGGGTGAAACTATCAGGAAACCTAGCTCCAGCTGAGGCCAATCTGGTGCTCACTGCAGAGTCCTCAGGAAAGCCTCCCCCAGCCTTGTCCTAACTTACACCTTTGATGTTAACCACAGCTCCAGGGAGTCCAGGGGGTCCTGGGGGTCCAGGTAGACCAGGTGGACCCTGAAGGGAAAAAACAAAAGTTGCTACTGAGTTTGAAGATGTGAGAGGCATCTGCAGCCTTTGCTACACACTCTAGGCTGGAAGCTGAGAGGGAGGGGCTTCTGAAGACAATCTGAGGCTTCTGCTTCGGATCTGCCTGCCCATTTACAGAGTACTCCCATATCTGGGCCATATTGCAGAGAGTTGGTAGAACTGCTATCTCATCCTGGTCGACACCCACAAATAATGAGGCCCAGAGAGGGGATACAACCTGCTCAAAGCCACACAGCAGCTTACAGAGAACTAAAATTGGAACTCAGATTCTGGTTCCCAGAGCAACGCTCGGTTAAGATCTGCATTCCTGAGCCTGTGTGCAGGACCGAGAGAGGACACAGGATGCTCAGATCGCTTTCTCCTTCCTTCCCCTTTCTGTCCGGTGTCTGCATTGGAGAGACTGACACTCTTCAGCATGGGAATGACCTAGGTGGCGCAGGACCCTCCTGAGAGTGAGATGGGGGACAGAGCCGAGTGTGAGGACCTCTGGGAGTGATGGAGGAAGAAAGCTCCCCTGAACGTGTATTCTGCAGGCCCCACTCACTGAACTTCATGGTACCGTAGGCTCTCTAACTGGATCTCATCTGCACTGAGGCCTTAGGGCATGAGATACGGAAGTGGCTGGACTACTCACAAGCAACATGCTCCCTCGATCTCCTTTGGCACCCTTGAGGCCATTCAGTCCTGGGCGACCCTGAGATGTACACAAGACACCTTAGTGAGCTCTTGCTGTGGGCCAGCCTGGTCACCACATGTCCCATCCTTTAGTCCGGGGAACATTGATACCTACAGGTCGTCCTGGGAGGCCAAATTCTCCTTTGTGTCCTGGTGGTCCTTTGGGTCCCTAGAAGCAAAATAAGCACCAGGCTAACAAATGCCAGAAACTCAGAGTCCCGAGATACGGGGATGCTGGGCACAATCGTGTAGGGAGAGCAGCAGGGACAGGATGAAGGGACATTAGCACTGGTCCTGGAGTGCCCACCTGCCCAGTCCCTGGTCTCCTGCCTCTCCTCAGCGAGAAGCATTTGCTCAGACCTTCAGATCTCCCGACTCTTCTGAAGGCTACGCACCCAGGACCCGACACCTCAGTCAGAATGAAGGAAATAGCAAGAAGCCAGCAGCTTCGTGCCTCACACCCAAGGTGCCCACATACTAGGCTGGCTCAGATCATGGAGCTTTGCATTGGTGATTCATTCCAGGGTCCCCATGTCCTCTTCTGAATCAGCCCTGCTTCTCTCTGTGCTAGTTTGCCCAAGAACCAGCCAGAGGATATAGTCTCTGCCCCACCCCCACCCATCTTGAAGCCCAGCCTCAGCACAGTGCCTCAGTCCTCCTGCAGAGTCCCTGACCCATGATCTCTACTTCAGTGATGGTTTTATGGGTTCATATCTTGAGTCAGTGTCTTGATCCAAGCTCCTGGCAGGAATCATCTTGTCTACTGGAGCTTGAGGAATGGCAGTATAATTATGTCTAGGGCTTCAAGTCCCTCTGACTACTACCATTACCATAGATAGCATGCCCTAAAAGATGCATTAAGACAGGGACAACATGAAAAGTCTCTGATATATATTACTCTTAGGAAGAGAAAAACAAAAGTAGAGGGAGTTTCCCAGGTATGGGTGGGATACTTGGTAGGTAGTTCTCGGGAACATTTCCCATGTGCACATGCTTGTACATGGAGTGTCCTGGATCTCATAAAAATGGAGATCAAGAGTGTCCGAGTTGGTAGGCCTGAGCTCCTAGGTGACGTTGGGGATGCTGAGCCACAGACCATGCTTTGAGTAACAAGCCTTAGCATATTTGTAAAAGAGTCGTTGTAAGCTACACTGGTCTCTAGGGCCATAGTTAGCCCAGATGGAAGCATTATGCAAATTAAAAGGTGCCCTTATTGCCTGTGTTTGGCAAGCTGTGCACAAGCTGGCCTTCAGTGGGATACCCGCCATAGCCATCTGGAGCCTCCTGCTGGCCCCACTACTAACTGTTTGCATTTCCCATAGAACTGGAGGTTACTGAGTGGTTAACCAGTTGGGAACAAGACTCTCCCATCTGCCTCTGATCTCAGCCCGTGTACTCTATATTCAGTCTTTTCTGTCTGACTTCAGGGACCCAAAAGCCTCAGAAGGTTTTCTGAAGGATGTGCTTGGAACACATAGCCATTCATATAAGTGCAAACCTTTCTCCCCAGGCCTGAGGTCCAGCTTCAGTCAAACAGATGCCCTGTGTACTCTGACAGTCCATCGTGTTTCAATAGGTAGATGGATAGATAGATGGATAGATAGAGAGGTAGATAGATAGATAGATAGATAGATAGATAGATACATACATACATACATAGATACATAGATAGATACATAGATAGATACATAGATAGATACATAGATAGATACATAGATAGATACATAGATAGATAGATAGATAGATAGATAGATAGATAGATAGATAGATGGCAGCTTATCTTTTGGAAGTTGAGTGGAGTGGTGGAGATGTGAGAGGGAGCCCCACCAGATACAGGGCATGCCAGGTTGGCCTCAAGTCTCCCACTTTATTACACATTACTTATCTTCTTTGAACCCTGTTTCCTTGTCTATAGACTTTGGGGGGGGTCATGTGATCACAACAGAGGGGTATGAGGCTGAAAAGAGATGTCCCTTAGGAAGCTCACACAGTGCCTGACCCTCAGCGGTGAGCCACACCTGATCTTTCTTCATTTGAGATGGGGTGTGTGTGTATGGATGCCCCACAGAGAAGTTTAGGGTTCACACTTGGGAGAAAGAACTCAGAAGTTTTCAAAAGTCCGGGTGTGCTACCTATTTCTAAAAGAGCAAAGTCAAAGAGCCTGTGATACTAACTAGCATGAATCTAATCCATTTATCATACAGATGGGCAGAAAGAGGCCCAGAAAGCAAGAGGAGGGCATGCCCCACCCCCCAAAGCAATAACATGGCAGACCCAGCACCATGTGACGTTCCTTGTGGGGCTCCCTGTGGCATCTATCAGTTCTTACCAGTTCTACTCTGCTTCCTGGACACACAGCTATACTACACACCTGAGGCTCCCCACGAATCTGAGTTCTGACCAGTGGAATATGCTAGGAGTGAGGATCTTTATAGTCTCTTCCACTTTCTCCTGTCTTAGACTTCCAACTAGACAATTCTTATGACTTGGGATCCAAAAGATGCTGAAGTCACTGCTTGGAGGGGAGAGGTCCAGGAGGAAGTAGCCACAGTGGGTTATGTAAGAAATGGGATGCTCCTATGGTCAACCAGTGGGGGTTGTTTATTGTTGTTTATTTATTATTATACATAAGAGTGTTTTGCCTGCATGTATGTATGTGTACTATGTCCATGCCTTGTGTCCACCAAAGCTAGAAGAGGGTGCCAGGTCCCCTACAACTGGAGTTATAGATAGCTAATTCACCATGTCAGTTTTGGGAACTGAACCTAGGTCCTCTGAAAGAACAGCAGGTGCTCTTAACCACTGAACCATCTCTCTTCCCTCCATCCCTGTTTTGTTTGTTTCTGAAAGTCTTAGGTAGGCCTGGCAATCACTAAGAAGTCTATGTCCCTGTAGCTCGCCTCCCACAAACATAGACACATGCTCTGCCACCTGTCACTGCATTACCTTTTATATTTTCACTAGTAGAATAACTCAATCTAAGTAAGCCAAAGCACAGCAAAGGTTTGAACCACTGTCCTAACCCAGTGGAGAGACACCCAGCTTACCATGGGTCCTGGTGCTCCATGAACTCCAGGTTCACCCTAAAACAGGAGACAGGCACTTGTTACTCAGAAAACACTGCTTAAGATACAACCAAAGATGGCAAGCCAAAGCACATGTATGCCCTCAGGGTGTGCTAACAGAATTACCTTTTTCCCCTTCACCATTTCCAGAGGGATGTCCCCAGTCAAGATGGCGCCAGGCTCTCCCTTCTCGCCCTGCAATGCAGAGAATATTTTAAGGTCCAGCCTCCTCCTGCCCCCTTGTTTGAGAGGTCATGCTTGAGAGCTCTCCATCCTGCTGCCATGGCTTCTGACCTTCAGTCTATCCCTCCAGTCCCGCCACTCCAACAAAGCCTTCTTGCTAAAGGATTACAAAAGCCTCTTGCATGGCGGAATGTTTTCTGAGATCTTTCTTCCAAGTGTTGTCCAAGTTAACTATGTTCAAGTGCACCTTCAAGGGCTCTAAACGAGGATAGATCTGTATCCTCTCATCCTCAGACCCCAGGATTCTGCCCCAGCATGGTCATCTACCTCTTGCCATAGGATGTCCTTCCAGGGTGTCCTGGATATCTAGCTCCTGACAAATCTGATAGTTTGCTTTCCTAATGTCTTGAGATTTGTCCCCACCAAGAATCCTTACTCTTGTTTAAATAGCTGAAACTGGGAGAGACAAAGCTATATGCATGGTGTATATGCTCTCAACACAAGAGCCATCTGTCTTGATGTGCAGCTGTCCTCCACTCTCCATACCTCTGTGCAAACAGCTTACTGGTTAGGCAGAGCTATCCTAGATGCTGGGAAAGAGATGATGGGAGACTAGGGTATAAGGATGCAGGATACTGTTCTTAAATCCTGTCCTCAATAGGCTCATCCATTATCCTGAGAGTTCCAGAAAGACATGCATGCAGAAAAGAAGGCCATGTGGAGAAACTAGCATCCTTCTATGCCTTAGCACTAGCCTGGGCAACTGGGCTGGCAACCTGCTTCCCACAGTTGAAAGTGCCCAGGTAGGGCACCAGAGTGAGCAGGGACGTCTCTCTTTCTCCATCCCACAAAGCCCACAGCTGACATGTGAGTCTTACCACTTCATTGGCGAGGAAAGGCAGTCCTGAGCAGCAGGAAGAAGCAAGCACAAAAGCATTAGAGGCAGAGCGTCAGGAATTGTAATGGCTGTAAGAGCTGGGGCGAGCTACCTAGTGTCTGTCCCAGACATTTAAAGTGTCAGAGAATCAGCAGCAGGAGTAGCCTCTGGGATCTAGAGTCTTAGCTCTACCTACTTGGCCACATAGAAAAAGGAACATGGGAAGCAAGAACTGCCAGAGTCAACTCAATCCCACCCCTTCTCTGCAAGTCCACCATAGGGACCCAGACATCACCACTCTCCTGTGCTTCCAAACTTTGCCCAACACACAGAGCTTACTATTTCTTAGTGTTGAAGACTAGGTCTCTGGAGCCTCTTTCCTTGTCCTGGGGACAATGTGGCACATGGGAAAGAAAACCCAGAGAAACTTCTAAGCCTCACTCCTCTCAAAGATGCTCCTTCTAGACTCCCCAGGGAGGTATAGCCACACCCATGTGTAGCCTCTGAAACTGGAGTGGGGAGTACCTTGCCCATCTGCACTGCTTTCCTGTCTTTGTCTTTCTATTATACTTGGTACAAAAAACAGCCAGGATCCTTAGGGGATCAAAAGATGAGAGATGGGTAGCCCACAACAGAGAAGGGATGCATGAGTATAAGCCAGCGTCTTTGCTGTCTACTTATGGATGTTCCTGTCTTCCTCGGCTATGAAAAACTACTCAGTTGATTGTAAGAGGCTGTGTAGGGGTACAAAGGGTGGCTCTGAACTCTGAGCTTCTCCAGAAGTCCCCTGCATGACATCTACTCTAACTACTAACTACTCTAACTACTCTAACTAATGCCCCAACTTACAATCACCAAGTACTGAAATTCATTTCATTCACTGATTTTTACATTCTTCCAGCCAGCAATTGTCATTTGTGGTCCAGACTCTGTACTCATCCCAGAGTTCCAGAAAAGTCTGTTGTCAGGAAGCACAAGTGATAGCCAGGGGACAGGATCAGCATGTGAGAACAGCATTCTAGGGGTCATTGAGCCATTCTCCAGATGGGGGAAGGGCAGAATCAACAGTGCCCTTCTGTGTGAGATCAGAGAAGTCATCAGCTAGAGGGTGTCTGCAAAATGGCACAGCATTTCTTCAGGACGATAAAAAAAAAAAAAACCTTCCATGGTCTGGAGAGATGGGTCAGAGGTTAAGAGCACTGGGCTGCTCTTCCAGAGGACTGGGGTTCAAGTCCCAGCACCCACATGGCCCCTAACAACCTTCCTTATCATCAGTTTCAAGGGATTTGATGCCCTCTTATGGCCTCAACCAATCACTGTATGCATGTGGTATACAGAGCTACAAGCAGGCAAAACACTCATACATATAAAAAATAAGACAGAATAGATTTTAATTAAGGAAAGCATCCTGGTATTAGAGAGCAGTGATGATTGGGAATCTTTTAAATGTCACCAAATTGCACTATAGGGACTGTGTCTCCAGACGGAAACAGTTGGCCAAATGGTCAGCAAATTCCAAGCACATCCCCATCTGGGCCCCTACCTGTTCTCCTTTTAGACCTGGAAATCCAGGCACACCGGTGTCACCTTTTGGTCCTCTAGGGCCCTGCAAAGAGTCATTGGAGGGTAATGTGTTATGGTTAAAAGTGTTTTCCTCAAACAGAAAAACAACTCTGTCTCTGTCTCTCTCTATCTCTCCGTCTTGTCTGTCTCTGTGTCTCTGTGTCCTTATCTCTGTCTCTCCCCTGACCCTCTCTTAGAACAAGCTCTTAACAAGCAGGCAGGAATCATGATTAGCTCTGATCTTTTTCTAACTGTAAAAAGGCAAAAAACAAAACAAAACAAAACAAAACAAAACAAAACAAAACAAAACCCAACCAACCCTGTGGGCAGAAGGCGAACCTGGGATTGGAGGCCTGGAGAGCCTGCATTGCTGTGGAGGATGCCCCACTGGGGCATCTCAGGGAGCTGGCTAGAGAACCATTCCTAGGATGATTGTGCTTTTCCTTCCCAGGCCATTGGGGTGAGGGTGGCTCGGTCAACTATCCTATCCTTGGATAGTCCATTTCTCCTGTCCTTTTCTTTTGGATGCTGGCCAGAGCTAAGGATGCCTGTAAAGTCCCTAATCAAAGATTTGGCTTTCTTGTTTTTTTTTTTTTTTTGTAAAGCCCTGTCCGCACTGGGTGGTCTCCTGCCACCAGATGGTTGATCTCCATGTGTATCTTCCTCCTCCTCCTCCAGGCAGCTGTGAGATTTACAGCTTGCCTACTCTAGGTTTTCCTAAAAGTCCTTGTGCCTCCACTTATGTATGTTCTTTATTCTTTTATTAATAAAAGTGGGAACCCCATGAGGAGACCCTGAGCCCCATGGTATAGGGTAGATCTGCTGCTGGAACCCCAAAAGACTCCCAGTAACATTTCTTTCCTGCCTTTTAATTCTTTGATAGAGAAACTGAGCCTGTTCCTGCTCCCGGAGACAGCATTAACTCCTTTGAATGCTAGTTTCCTTCAGGTGGCAGATCCGGACCGGCTTTTACTTGTTTCCCCCTGGGCCAACTCACCCACAGCTGCCCTGGACATCCTCTACCTGCTGGGTCAACGTCCACCTCACAAGATGGGACCCAGCATCCTAGCCTGCTATTAACCTTGGCTGGGACTCACACTACATCTCCTGCACCATGGAGGTGACTCTGTTCCCTTGACCTCCTTGCACCAGACCTATTGCCGCTGCACTAAAGCCTGTGCCCCCACCCCTTGCTGGGTGGGCTGCCTGGCACCCTATGCAGAGCCAAATCCTACACTTCAGCCAGAGTTCATGATCCTCAACTCCAGCAGACACGGAATATTTGTGACAGTGCCTTGCCCACTCATGGTGTCCACTGCCCCAGGGCAATTTATTGCTTTATTGCTGTTTAGCAAGATAGGCGGAAGGGTATGCTATCCATCACAGCAGCATCCTGAAAATATTTGAGTGTTATTGTTTAGCAGTGAACTTTTCATTCATCTTCCTTTTTCAAATACTTTTAAGTAAAGGACAATTGGGCCAAATCTGTCAGATGAAGACTCACATCTGGGGCACGCGGCCTGGCTCCTGTTCATGTGGCCTCCCTAACTTCCTGCAGTGGCCCCTCCCAGAGCACACAATCATTCTCGTGGAGGAAAGCACATTAGAATGTTCCAGAATGTGCCCTCGGACTTGAAGCAGCCACCTTGGGGGCTGCAGCTAAGAGGTCAGACCTCTTTCCCCTGCTCATCACAAGGCTGTTTTCTGCTTGCTCCCTCTGCTGTTCTAATGTCTAGTGAATGTGATATTGTAAAACCGTCTTCACAGTTTACGCTCACTTTGAAAAATATAAAAAAGCTTCATCATATTAAAAGTTCAGAAAAGTATGAAAAAACAAGAGGAGATTATCTACAGTTCGGCCATCAGGAATGCACGCCTGGGGTGTTTTTATCTGTTTCCTTCACTTGTCCCAGACACAGCGCCTCAGGCCTTTCCAAGTAGCAGAGTTTCAAAGAAGTGGTGCAGCTATCTCCCTGGGGCCACTCCTGGCCATCTACACAGGCACAAACTCTAGACAAAACTGATCGCTTCTAATGCAAAAACACATCGCCCTCCTATAAGGCACACACAGGCTGTTAATTGGGAGCCTTCCAGTCCGTAGCTCTCCTCTGTCCCCATGCACCACCGACTTCCTGTGTCTTGAGGGACTTTATCTGCATAGACTGTCACTTAATAAGCTAGGGTCACCCAGCTACAGCCCAGGGCTGGATGGCCCAAGAGTCATAAGACCCAGCCCTCTGTACTTATCATAAAAGTAGATACACTCAGGAGAACCTGTCACTTATGGCAGAAAAGAATTACTTACGAGATGGGAAAAATAAACCCTATGGGTCTCAAAGGAGAGGACAGATCTGCGGAGAGTATGAAACTGTGAGTGTGTGTGATGGAGCTAAGGCTTAGTCATGAGGGCTGGAGGAACAGCATCTCAGGAGTATAAGCAGAATGAGCATAGGCCCTGAGGACAGGTGGAAGCTAGCCACTGCAGTACTTACTGGAAATCCCGGTAGCCCCGGCACTCCCTCTGGCCCCTGCAACACACCAAAGACAAATTGTTTTCAGAGTCAGGAGCACTGTACCTCATGGGCCACAGTCCCTCAGGAGAGCAAAGGCCTGAACCCGTTTAACCCAGCAGGGATGGCATGAGGACCTGAGTAGGTCACTGACCCCCAGGAACCTGCCAACGACCCAAGCCCATTTCCACCCAGTGTGGATCACTGTCCCACTTTGTAGAAGGTTATACTGAGGACCAGGAGGGAAAGTACCACCCAGAATCATACAGCTAACTAACAAGAGGCAGGATCTGTCCTCAAGAACCCAGAGGCACGTGCTGCTCCCCAGGCCTGCCCCTGTTCTCCGCTGAAGCTTCCTCTGAGTGATGACTCAAGTGTGAAGTTCCGAGGGACGGAGATGGACAGCATGGAAACCTGGGTAAGTCAGCTCTGAAGATGGACTTGAGGACAGGCTGGAAGGCTGGGAGGGAAGTGGGTCCATGCTGGGAGCTAGTCTTTTATGAAAGGGATGGGATTTTTAAAGGGTCTGGTAAACAGTGTGTACTTAACCACACTGGGTCACAACCTGCCATTCCTGCCAAGTCCAGGTTGCTGATGTTATTAAAGGGATGGGAGTTTGACAGGATAGATAGATAGATAGATAGATAGATAGATAGATAGATAGATAGATACATAGATATAGATACATAGATACATACATAGATACATACATAGATACATACATAGATACATCAATAGATAGATACATAGATAGATAGATAGATAGATTAGATAGATAGATAGATAGATAGATAGATAGATAGATAGATAGATAGATAGATAGATAGATACACACACACACATACACACACAGGAACTACATAGAGGGGTCAGCAAAGAGGCTCAGCAGATAGAAGTGTTTGCTGCCAAGTTCAGTGATCTGGGTTCAATCCCTGTTTTTACTCATGTAAAACAGTAGTGAACCAACTCTACCAATTTGTCCTCTGACCTCCATATGCACTCTTTGGCATACACAGCTCCATTTTGTCAGATGCCCTTTAACACACACACACACACAATGTTAATAAATTACATTTTAAAAAGAACTAGTTAGAAACAAATTTCTTAACCCAGAGGCTATGGGGCAGAGGCATGAATGTAACGCTTGAGTCCTCTTAGGAGGAAGCTGCTACAGAGTAAGTAGAAGGTTGATCCAGCCTTAGAGATGAGGAGGACCTGGATTCACCCTCAGGAAGGACATTGATGGGGAAGAAAGAACAGAAGGTGAGGCCCAGAATCCAGCTACCAAGGGCCCAGGGCCCAGCAGCTCAGAGATGCCGATGCTCATGTTTAGTCTGTCTCTCTTGCTATGCTGTCTCCCCACCAGCACCCTAAACCTCTCTCTAGCAGTTCTAGGGAGAACAAAGACCACCATGGATGGATTTTTTTGCCCAGTGCCTGGCCTTCCTTGGACTTTGAATATTGGGTCGTTGGATTATTCATTTCAGTAGCAATCAATGGACAGGAGCCCCCATGGGACACAACACTGGAGAGGTCACAGTGGAATGAGCCTCACAGATGCTGCTCCACAGAAGAAAGCTGGGGCAGAGGCATCTTCCAGATAGCTGCAGAAATCTTGAGGAATATTCCAGGTCCTTTCCCCCAACAACATGCATGGTCGACCTCCCTGTGTTGCAGGCTGGGCTGCCCCAGCTGCATCTGCTATGCACAGCTATGAGCTTGTATCTCTAGCTCCAGAGTGACTTGCCAAGTGACACAGTGTGCCAAGCACTCTCACCTCCCCTCCCTCTACAGACTGTCCCAATGTCTGGAAAGAGAACCAGGGGCTCTGAGTGGTCGTCAGAGACGACGGTGGACCCCCAAGGCTCCTATGGCCAGCATTTTCTCCTCCCTGGTCCCCATCAGATGCCATGGGAGTTTTATTGAACTCCTTCCTTCTTTTGAGACCCTGTCAAGCCTGAGCCTCGAGGGAGACATCTCTAAAACGTTGTGAGAAAGGGTGAAATGGGTGTCAATCCTCTGGCTGCGGTGTCCCATAAGCAGAATCCTGTTCTAAGAAATAAGACTGAGCAGATACACGGTGGTCCACCACACTGCCCAGGAGGCAAGGTTCCAGGTGCTGTCTCATCTCACACAGAGTTCTGGTACACAGGACTGAACACTTCTGCTCCCTGAATGCAACTCCGCACAACAGAATCAGTATTATAAAAACTCAAAGATGTAGGCTTCCTTCCTTCCGACTTGGATAGACTCTGGCTCTATGCTTCTGGAGCTAAAAATCCAACACTTTCCACAGGCACATCTGGGTAGAAACCTCACTCAAGGGCAGATGCAGATACAAACCGGAGGTCCCATGAGCTCAGGGATGTCAGAGAAATTCATGGATCCATTGGTGATGTTGATCAAAGACTGAAAGAGAAAAATTTCAGTGAAGACAAAGAAAGACAAGTGCTCCTCCTTGCTTCTGGCAAAGAGACCTTAATTGAAGTCACCCAGTATGGAGCACATTGATCACACCCCAAAGTCACTGCCAAACACACCCAGCCCTCCCACTCCCCTTCAAACAGCCCCAGCCTGCCTGTCACTTTTCCTTTTAAATTAACTTTAAAATTATCCAGCAGATGAATTCCTTCTCTCTTCTAAAGTTATAAGCATATGCATACATACATACATACATACATACATACATACATACATGTGTGTGCCCATATAAGGCATACGTGTGTGTGTGCGTGTGCGTGTGTGTGTGTGTGTGTGTGTGATATAACTCATGTATGTCGTTACTTTAGATAAGTGGCATTAGGTCCTGTACCTCCCCTCCAACTCATTCTTCCCTACTCAATCATCTTGTGTGGAACTTTCCATGTGCGATTCTGGAAGACATCTATTTTTAGTTTGAACAGACTGTCAGGGAGCCCTCCAAAGGGGCCATGCAATTTACACTTCCCCGACAAGCACTCAAGATTGTCTACTTCCCTCCCCACAGGCTTGGCACTTTTAAATCATACTCTGTCTCCTCTTAACTCTGGTCATTCTTTTTCCAGGACTTTGGGACTTTTGGCACGAGTGTCTGCATCAGAGTGTTGATGGTAGACGCAGAGGTTTAAGTGACACTCAGGTGGGAACAGGCAGAAGATAAGGGGCACATGGAAGGACAGGCGCTGCCAAGCCTTTGCTTCCTCATAGGAGTTAATGGTGACATGAAAGCCACACATTACTGACTCCCTAGGAATGGGGGGGGGGGTCAGAGTGGAGAGAGGCTTGGTTTACTCATCCATGTGGCGAGCTTTCTAAGTGAAATTTTGGAACCTAATAGGTTTTTTTTAAAACAAAACAAAACAAAACAAACAAACAAACAAACAAATTCCCAAAGAGCCATCCAGTGATCTCTTGTGAAGACCCCTCCCAACAAGAACTGGCCCTCCAGAGTATAACCCTAGCTCCTCCTGGTCTCTTTACCCCCACCCTGGAAGATGGGTGATGCTTCCTGATGGCAGTTTGGAGCATGCTCAGCACTGTCCTTCTCTCTCTTGTCTGACTCAGGAATTAGTGAGCTCCATATTATGACTGGATGCTGGAATTAGTGGCTCTCCCACAGGGTTAAGGCCATCAGTACTCTCTGCCAGCATTGAAGGTGATCCCAGGCCTGTGTCTCCAGCTTTGACTTGCCTTCTTAACTAGTTCAGAGCCTTCCTGGAGCACTTATTTGGGGCTTCCTCAAGACTCCAGTACTTTCTAGACTGTTGTCTGCCTCCTGACCCTGCCCAGCAGAAGAGCAGACTCTGAAGGATGTATGTAGGAGTGTGGTGGCATGGAGGGGATAGGAACAGAGAGGTTGGCATGCTGGCAGGTGCAGGCCCTGACATCCTGTGTAGTTAACAGCCTCAAAAGTCCTGAAGTGACAAGTTAGCTGCTATCCCCCCTTAGCAAAGCGGAAAGCATGTGGCAAAGCTTTAACCTGGGTGATACTCACACTTGTCAGGACCTCGACACGTCCAGGTGGTCCCCTGGGCCCAGGTGGCCCCATAGTGCTGGTTCCATCCATTCCCCGTTCACCCTAGTTACAGCAGAGGGATGTTAAAAAACAAAACTCACAGTCCACAGATAATGCTTCTATAACCTTCTGAAAAGACCCCGCCTCTGATGGGCTAACTCACCTTGGCTCCTTGTTCTCCTTTTTCTCCTTTGGGACCCTAACAAAAATAAGCAAAGATGAAGAGACATTCCTTGGTTTCCTCCTGTTCTCTGGCGCACCCTTTTTGCATCTCTCCCTAAACTCTCCAAAGGATGCTGTCCTGGGTGATGGATCAAAGGACAAGGGGAAAATTCCCATTCCAGGCTCAGAAGAGAAGTCTCCCCACACAGCGAACCATGGAGGTCCTCTCCCAGCATGGAGGTGCCCTCCTGATCCCACCCTTAGATCCCATGTGTGCAGGAGCTGTTTTGTGTGTTAAAAGTCACTCCCTGGGCACTTGGTTCTGGGCTCCATGTGACGATCATAATATCCAGTGGAGTGTCTTCAAGCAGGTGTACCACATGGGACAAGGGCAGTGCCTGCTGGGGATGAGGAAATGGACAGGGTAGGCATCTGCTGGGAGCCTAGCACCGTGACAGGAAGCCATGAAACTGTTCTCTGGCTCAGTAGTGAGGACCTGGCCAGTAGGGACAAAGATGACTATCAAGATTCCTCACTGCAGTGAGTACCTTACAGGCAGCCCAGCCTGGGGCTGGAGGCACAGTGAGTGTGAATCATCGAAGTGAGGCCCCACAGCCTCCTCCCCTAGGGATAACATCAGAACAGCCCGCATAAAAAGGTTCATAAAAGTCTACCTACACTTGGAGAGGAGGGTCCCAAGATTCTGGGTTTGCTCAGCAGCTGGATGTCCCCAGAGCCTTCAATCTGTGGGAGGAAGAAGCAAGGATGTCGGAGTTCACTGCCAGGCACCTGCTTGAGCCAGGCAGGATGCTAGGGGGCAAGAAGCTCACAGGGGACTCAACAAAACCCCTACCCCGGGCTGGTACCCAGTGTGTTGGGGCTTCCAGTGCTCTTTATCTGCCATCACTCTTCAGTCACAGAAAGGGCAAGCGTACCTCAAATCCAAGTTCTGTTGTACATCCCGGGCCTGGAGGCCCAGGGGGTCCAGGAGGCCCTGGTGGTCCCATGACCCCAGGGGTGCCAACTTCTCCATTCTTCCCTGGAGGACCTGGTAAGCCTCGGCTGCCAGGGTCGCCCTGTAAGGAGAAGACAGGATAGTTGCCAGCTGCAACTTCCCCCCTTGGAAAAAGCAGTGTGAGCACCTGAGTCAGAAAATGACTCCTTGAAGCTAATTAAGTTTAGAAATTCTCTGATGGGCAGAGCTTGATGGCACAGAACAGCTGTCTCACTAATTGGCATTTCCCTCGGCTGACATGCTCACTAGAGTATTGAGGAAGGAGGAACATTGCCGGGTTGGCTCCCCACCATCCCAGCTGGCCTATGTTCCCCGAGCCTCCACTCTGGGGAGTGCTTCTCTTTGCTCTGTGACATTGATGGGTTCACTCTTCTGGCCCAGAGGGACACTGAAGAGGGGAGTAAAGGGGAGAAGAGCTGCTCTCAGTTACCTTCTCGCCAGCCGAACCGTTAGGCCCTCTTGCTCCCTGAAACACACAAACACAGGGGCCAATTAGGATGCATCGAACTAGGCTTGCTCAAAGAAAAATGCAGAATTACAGACGAGTGAATAGCAGGCTATGACAACAGGCTTGTTCTGTCTGGGCTTGGCTGGTGTCTCCAGGCTGAGCACATTACCATAGGTATCAATCAGTCTACTGAACAAGCAAACCTTGAGAAATCCATTCCTCAATAATTAACCAAACCCTTCTCCTTGAGACTAAACTAAGGCAGTTGGCATGAAGCTGGAGAAATCAAAGCAGTCTCTTGGAGACTCACACTGAGGCAGCTGTCCCCTATCCTGCCCCCCCCCCCCCATGACAGAGGTAAGAGGTGCTTCCAACTTTAAACAAGGGAAGGGGTAGTGGTTAATTTTGATGATCAATTTGGTTGGGATGAGAAGCACCTTGAGGATTTGTAAAACACACTTCTGGGTGTGTCTCGGAGGGAATCTCCAGAGAGCATCAAATAAGGGGGGGGGAAGACCTGCCCCAAATGTGGGTAGGACCATCCCATAGGCTGGGAGTCCATGGGCCAAGTAAGAGAAACGAAGCCAGCTAGCACTGCACCCAGACCACCACCTTGCTCTCGACTGTCAAAAGAGCTTGCAGCGTTGCTCTGCTATGTCATCTTGCTGCCCTGACTCTGTCTCAACCATAGCCCAGACCAAACAATGGAGCTAGGCAACTGGACCTCAACCCCTGAAACTGTGAGCCTAGCAAAGGCTGCTCTCCTGCAGGAGACAGCCCAGCTATCATGCGGCCACACAGAAGCTGTGACATGGACAATGATGTGGCAGCCACAAAAGACTATCTCTCCTTGTCCCTTTCTTGGGCTAGATCCCATGCATAGCAATAACCTCTATCACCCATAGGATAGGTGGCAAGTCTATAATACCAAACCTCAAGTAAGACAGAAATCCCCTGGCCTGAAATGCCAAAGTGAAACAGACAGGAAGCTAAGAAAACTCAGCCACAGAGACCGAAATGCCCTGCACAATAGTGGAGAAAGCAAGAGTGGGCGTAGGGTGGTGAAGGGGCTGGGGTAACCCTGAAGGAAGCAAGAAGTTAGAGATGCCCCTGGATCCTCTAACAAGGAGGCAGGCTAAGTTTCTACCTCACGACAGGGCTCAACCCTTACCAGTTCCCCTCACCTTCTTGACACACCCCTGCCAAGGAGCACTTGAGGGTGCCTTAATACCACAAGAACAGTAAGAGTTCAGGAGCAAAGAGAGGGCAGGGCTCTGGAAGCCTGGAAGATCCATGGACTTCCATGGAAGATTAGTTCCTGAGGCGCCCTGTGTAATGGGCATTCTGGTCTTTCCATCCCCACTCAGAAATTTACAAGCCTCAGAAGCAGCCACTTCCTACTTCCGTAATGGTCTAATGCCAACAGAGGCCTAGACACTGAATGACATGCCAATTTTGTAAGCAAACACCCAGAAAGAATCCAGGATCTGAGGAAAGGCAACACTATGAAGGTGACAAAGTCAGCAACAGCAGAAATAACACAACGCAACAAGAATGCTAAGAACTCTGATGCTTTCAGGGAGAAAAGGAAAGACGCTAAAGAGTCACAAAACAAGAATGGACTGTTATCAGATGAGGACAGTGGAGGCCACAGACATGAAAACTTATGATGGTTGAAATGAAAAACTGTATGGGACTAAGAGAAAAGGCACACCCTGAGGAGAAGTACAGCAGAGAAGAGCAAAGACCAGGATACAGGACTGCTCCGAAAAGCCAGCACCACAAGTAAAAGACATAGGAAGAATGGCCAATAGAGCTCGGAGGATAATCGGGAATTCCAATTACGGATCAAATAGAATAAAGGATACGGAGAACAGAGTAAGCAGCACGTGAGCACACAATAACTTGACATCCCTGCACTCGACATTAGCAGAAGGCTGAGGTCTGTGGTGAACATTCCTGAAAAAAAAAAAAAAAACAAAAAAAACAAAAAACAGAACACAGAAGCTCCACAACCCAGAAGTCTCCAGATTAAACACCACTCCACCCCTAGGCTCTTTAGCACCAAGAGGGAGAACACATGTTTTAAAGAATCCACATCCAGCGACAATGCACCAAGGGATCTCAATACACCAAGCAAAGGAACGTGACTCCTAACACCTGCCAAGGGAGAAGGCAGTGGCCTTAGGTAGGCTTGGACTGGGAGCGAAATCTGAGCTCATCCTCTATAACAGGATGCTCACCTTCAAATCCCAGGGGCAAATGGTTTCCTAAAATTTCATAAGCAGTCAAATAAGCCAGGATCACATTATGTGTGGTCTGGAATTCACTAGCTAGATAGACTAGGCTGGCCTCAGACACATAGAGATCACCTCCTTCTGCTTCCTGAGTGCTAGCATCCCCACACTAGGCTAACAGAAGATTTTAAACAGCCAAAAATCTGGAAAGTGTGCTGTGCACAGACCTGCTCTGAAAACACTACAGGGATATATATTGTCCTTCAAGAGTATTTGAGGAGGAAACATGCAACACAGGAAGCAGTTTCCACAGGTGAAAGTTTCCACCTTGACTACATTTATAATTGTAAATTCACTCAAAAACTGCCCAAGGCAGAGCTTCTCTGACCTCTGATCTGAGCCCAACACTCTTCCTTGTCCCATGGCTCTGCCAAGACTCAGGGGGAGGCCAGGAATTGAATACTCTTTCAGGTTCCTTCCAGCTGGCTCTGGGAATGTTTACTGGGGATGAGCCTACACAAAGTTCTTCAGGTAAATGGCAAAGGTGAGAGCATCCCTGGGCAGCCCAGCACACAGACAAGTCACCCAGAGACCCACAGGCAGCCACCAGGCGTCTTTTTCTGCACTCTCTGCTCAGTGGCTGTTGCTGGCCTTCCTGGGGCATCTGGGAGCTCTCTGTGGCAAGGCTTGTGATTCTGCGAGTGTGGGCTATCCTGGGGCATCTGGGAGCTCTCTGTGGCAAGGCTTGTGATTCTGCGAGTGTGGGCTATCCAGCAGTGCTGAAGGAAGACGGATGCCTGGTATGTATGGGGCATAGAGAAAAGGCCCCACATCGCAGTAATAGCTCCTTGGTTGGGAGACCCTGCTCAGTCCCTGGGCTAATGATATGAGCAGGAAAAGTGTTGAGCCTGTTGGAGGTGGTATCGGACTCCCAGGGCAGGGAGAACATGTTGGAGTGTACCAAACTGCCACAGTCAGAACCCTCTGTAGCTGGTCCTAGGCAGTCCTGCAGAAGCTCAAATGTCCCCTAGCCCAGAAGCCATCAGAGATTTCTGGCTGTTCAGAGACACAAGGAAATGGAACACTAAGCAGAGTAAGTAGCCATGGCCAAAGACAGCACCCTCCCCCCCACCTCTACTCCCACCCCTATCCCTATTTCCACCCTACCCCCACCCTCACCTTCACCAATGGCCAACAGGGACAAACTGAGCAAATGTGTGTGACCTGGGGCAGAAATGTGTCTCGAGTTACGGAGTCCCTATTTAGCTGCAGTTTCTTATTTCTGTTCCCCTTGGGCATGAGCAGTTACACACTGCACACTGTCTGCTTCAGTACCTCCTTAAGAAAAAGTATCTATTTCCAGCCACACATCTAACCACCAGCAGCAGGGCTCTTGTGAACCATACCTAAGGTTGCCCAGACTCTGAAAAGGTTCAGCTGCACTTCCGATGGATCCCGTTAAAGAGAACTGTGTCATGAAAGGGGAAAGTGCATCACTTCCAATAGCTTTCCCAAGCTCATTTAAGCCAAGTGTATTTTGTAGCAGATTGAGAGGAAGTTCTAGAAATCACCTTAGTCTCTGGTCTCTCTCTGGTTATTTTACTCAGCTTGAAAAAGGCAGGACTCAGGTCCAGTCCACTGGCTCTCAGGTATGGTTGTCATCAATTTGGAACTGACCAGATTAGCCAGGGAATGGAAGGCTCTACCTTACTGGAGTTTTCGTGGATGAATAGGGTAAAACTTGAGAACTGTGATAAATAGTTCAGGAAATACGCTGAACTTCCGAAATGAGACAATAGAAAATGCCACTCCTTAGCCAGAAGGAATTTTCGTGCATTGAGTCCAGCACCTTCTTGGGATTCCAACTAGTAGAGATATGTGGTCATAAGCAGGAAACTATGGACAGATCAAATCTACAGTGGAATGACTCACAACCCTGTTGTGTGTCACAAGATCATACTTCACTTTTTTTTTTTTTTTTTTTTACTTTGAGACAAGGTCTCACTATGTAACCCTGGCTGGCCTACATCTTACTATGCAGACCAGGGTAACCTCACCCTTTTAGAGATACTCCTGCTTCTGCCTCTCAAACACTGGGACTAAAGGTGTGAGCCACCATGCCTGTGCTATAGTTTAGAATCTGTAATGATAAATTTTAACTATCAGCTTGATTGGCCTGAGAATGCCAAGATCAGTAAACCACACTTCCGGCCATGTCTGTGGTGTTTCCAGAGAGGACTAAATAAGGAGGGAGACCCCCAGCCTGCACCTGAGTGACATGTCCCACAGACGAAGGGTCCAGATGGCATAAAATTGGAAATGGTTCCTAGCTCAGGCATGCATTCTGTTTTCTGGCCAACATGAGCTGTTCTGTACTGCCCTTCCATTGACTCTCACAGTGATGGCCAGAGCCTCTGTCCCTGACCTGTGACCTTTGCCCAACCATGGGCTCCCACCACGATGAGCTGAAATCTCTAAACCAAAAGCCAAAGCAAGTCCTTCTACCTTTTCTCAGGTGTTTAGTCACAGCAACAATAAGGCTAACAGAATTCAGTAGAAAATTTGGCTCATTGTGGTGAACTGAATTATCAAGGGTATTACAAGATATCAATATAAAGAAACATGGAAGCCCCAGATACATGACCTTTTTTTTTTTTCTCTCCTGGGGTTCCTTGAAGGGTACCCCAGTCTGCAGGGTTTGGTCATGGGCTTTGTAGTAATGTTAATTTCAGCTCAGTATCCTCTACAGACTACAGTCTCTTTGGTTTTATGGAAACCTTCCACGCAAACGTGCCGAAGCCAATGGATAATAACAGAGAACAGATAAGAAGCCAATACTGTGGTGTGTTGGACTTTAAACACAGCTGGTTTCTGGATTCTAGGCAAAAGCAGGTCTATCCTCTGTCTTTAAGGGTAGCGTGATGCTATCACATGAGCTGTGTTCCACAGCAGATTGGGATATCTAAGAGATAGGGACCGTTATGATGACATCATCAAATTTCTCTTCTAACTTATGGGAAGACAGAAGCCGAGTCTACATTGACATTTCCAGTCCAGTGAGATACTCAAAGACAGCTCTTGGGAGCTCAAGTTTACCCAGAAATTCTGGATAGTTGAGAAAATTTCAGAGTACAGACAGACTCTTTCTTGTGTGGGTGTCTCAAAACCTTCTACGGCAAATGAATACCATGAAAACCCTGGATCCTGAAGACTTCATGCCTCAGTCCTGGCAGAGCTGGAGGCAGAAGCTTCAGTCCAAAAGGAATAATATCTGAGGATCCTGCTCTCTAGAAGGCTCCTCAACTGCCCTCCCAGATGTGCTCTGCAGCTGGGAAAATAGGTCATACCCATCTCTTCCTTCCTGGGATAAAGGTGTCAGGGTTAGCTGTTCAACCTAACATGGGGAAAATAAAAGGTGCTTCTGTTTATGCTGAACATCATAAACAATTTACTAGATACACTCCTAATGACCATCTACACTTTGATGACAAGTTCATGTTTGATCATAATGGTTTTATATAAAGTATTTAATTGCCCAGGTAAATAAATTGAGTCTCACTCATGTGCGGTGGGAAAGCAACTCACTTTGAGCTGGGCAGGATAGTGCACGGGTATAATTCCAGCATTTGGGAGGGGGAGGCAGGAAAATCAGAGTTCAAGATCATCCTCAGCTCTTATGGAGTTGGAGGCTAGCCTGGGAAGCATGAGACTGTCCCCCAATTTGGATAGTTACCTGGGCTTATAGCCCAGATTAATAGCATGAGAAAAGACTTCCTACAACTCAGTTTATCTAGCCATGGGAGGTGCTGCCTAAGCCTTGTCAATAGGATGTGTGGGCCAAAAGAGGACACTGTGACAGGAGTCAAGGGGTCAAATGTATCACTGGAGCTGATGTCTCATAAGGACCCCGAGACACTCATTTCCTTCACAAATGAAGTCACTTATGTGACTATATGCCAGACTGTTTGTTTTTCCATCAACTCTCCAAAATGCAAATGTCTAAATCCTTCTAGAATCTGCTTTTGCTTAACCCCAAAGCATCCCATGTCCCCAGGACAACAGTGGGCCTCTTAGCAAATCCCAGGAATAAAGCAAAACGGACCTACAGCAGTTAGCCAGCCCAAGATAGCTCTTCCTTCTTGCTGCTCTACTGAGCCAGCTGCAGCCAACAGGGGAGTCATGTGCAGCACACGGTGTCTCCAAGCACAGACAGTGTGGGAGGTTTAGCTGCTGGTTTGTAGGAGCAGGCAAGGTAAGTGTGGGTTGGTGGGGCTTCCCGCAGACCTAAATTTCTTATGAGACAGTTGTTTTGTATAAAATGACTTCCCCAAGATTGCACAGTTGTTTCTTTTTCCGAGACATTCATTTGCCACAAAAATCAGGTTACTCTTTCAGTTAAGCACACTCAAGGGTTGATGGATGGAAACTGGGATTTGATTCAGTGGCTCTGGTGTCCTGGCAGGAGACATTTCAAATATGTTCATGGGGGTGATGTACGGGGCTCCTACCTCCTATAGAGCGGGTTTGTTGAACCTTCATTAACATATCATTAATATAAAGCGTGTTGTTTTTACTTATTAGCTCTCTTTGTATAAAGAGGCATGTCTTCATTATGTCTGGGAAGGCTACAGGGGCATGAACTACCTTCCCCCACGAGCACCAGCACGGATGGATAGCAGGCGGCTTCAGTAGACTGAAAGCAGGCTAAATAGAAATGGTAGCTTAAAATGCTGTTTGAAGAATACCCCACTTACTCATAAAAGACTAACAGAGTCTTGCTAGGTTGGAAGGATATTTCAGCTCTAAGGCAGGATAAGGGTTCAGGGTACACAGGAATGCTAGCAACTTCTGTGTCATTGCTAACAAGGTTCTCAGCAGCATTAACCCTGTGCTCACAGAAAGAGGAAGGAGGAAGGGAAATGTTGAGAGAAGTCAGGCGTGGTGGAACACATTTATAACCTAGCACGAGATGGTGAGTGGAGAGATCACAAGTTCGAGGCCAATCCAGGCTACGTGGCATGACTTCATCCCAACAAATCCCAAACGAAACACTGACCCCAAAGAAAGACTGACGAGAAGCACATTCAGTGCCCCTCACCTTCTCCATGTCCTACTTTGGTTTCAGCTATTCCGTTAGCCACAGGCTGAAACTATTAAGTGGAAAGTTCCAGAAATAAGCAATCCACAAATTTTAGCGTACACAACATTCTGAACAGAACAGTGAAATCTTACAGATTCCTGCTCCATCCTACCTAGGATATAAGCAATCTCTTGGTCCAGCATATCCATGTTCTATACACTACCCATTCATCAGTATCTCAGCTGCCACCTTAGTTATCAGACCATTATTCGCCCATTCATTAACCCTTGTTTTACCTAACAATGGCTCTAAAGTAGACAGTAGTGATGCTTGTATTTTACTATAGTATATTGTTATGACTGGTCTACTGCATCATTAGTTATTGCAGTTAATCTTCCACTGTGCTTAATTTAGAAACTAAATAGCTCTCTCCCCCCACCTGTGTGTGTGTGTGTGTGTGTGTGTGTGTGTGTGTGTGAATGCATGAAACAATTCATTGTTTAACAATATAAACGTGTGGAGAGGAGTCCTGTAACATAACCCTTAGGATAAAGGAGGGTCATTGTATCTGAACTGGGCCTTGATGACAAAGAGAAGTGACGTTCCTGACAAGGCAGATACCACAGGTGGAGGCTTAGAGTCTTCTAGAGAGGAGCACACGGCAGCCGGCTTGTTGCTCCTCAGAGCTGTGGCAGTGAGCAGTAGTCACATGCTACAGAAACAGCTGGTGACAACCATGAAAGGCATCAGGGCTTTCCCTAACAGGGCGCCTTAGGTATTTTTTCAGGAGCCGGTGAGCGCCTGCTCCCTGAAGGTGGACAGGCACAGGAGGAGGATGACTGTCGGAGGAGTGGACATCAATTAAGGTACTAATGCTGCAGGGTGGGCAAGAGGAAAAGAATAACGGGTAAGGATGCACAGAAAGGTCATAGGTAGGGCATGAGGTAGATGGTGTCACTATCGTTCACTGATGCTACGGTTCACAGGAGTGGAAAGGAGAAACAGATGAGAGGACTGTGAGCCCAATGGTGGGAACATCCCAGAGAAGTGAGAAAAGAGAATAAAAAAGGAGACAAGCTCAGGTAACGGTGAGAGAATGGCCAGGCTGGCATCCTGCGTGGGAACTTCAGACTGTCCCCTACCTTCTCTCCTTTCATTCCAGGCTGGCCAGAGGCTCCATCAAGTCCAGGCTGTCCCTCGGGGCCCTGGGGAATATCAGTGACAATCAGCTCACAGAATCTCTGCTAAAAACCGCACAAACCCTACATAGGATGGAGGGAAGGCTGGGGAACTCAAGAGCAGTGAGCACAGGGCTTGCTGCTTGTGCCCCAAGACAAACATCCTCTGGTCTCTAGGTTACTTGCTCAGAGCTGCGCCAGGGAGCTCTGTACTTGAAGGACATCAGGAGCAGAGCAGGAAGAGATGATCTCTAAGGCTGTCCCACACCAGAACTAACTGTGGTATACTGTAGTAGATTCCAAAACTTCCATGAGGCTACACACACAGACACACACACAGACACACACACAGACACACACACAGACACACACAGACACACACACAGACACACACACAGACACACACACATACATACACACACACACACACACACACACACACACACACACATCAGAAAACTGGTGCATGCAGAATGTTCTTGACTATCCTTCCCTGGAGTCCCTGGCTAATTCAGATGGGGGAGGTTTTGGATTCCAGCCTTGGGTAGTGCTGGGTCTGTGGTCTGTGAGTGAAAGGAAGGCCCAGGAAGCCCCCATGATCACAGGCTGAGGGAGAAGGCTTCAGTTGCTCACCTGTGGTCCTGGCTCACCAGGAGCTCCATCCTCTCCAGGAGACCCAGGGGGTCCCATGAAAACATCAGTTCCTGGTTTTCCTGGAATCCCAGGTGATCCCGGTGGGCCTGGGGGACCTGGAGGACCCTGAAAGGGTTTGTTAGAAGCAATGAGAGAGGCTGAATACCAAGTGTTTTACCTTCTTTCTAGTTCTCGAAACAATCTGGTAAAGAAGGATTGGGGTTCCTTGAGCAAGGAGAAACTGAGGCTCAAGGTGACAACATGACTCAAGAACTCATACCCACGCAGTTGAAAAGCAGGGAGCTGGCATTGGAATATACGGCTTTCCAAGCAGATCACGCTATGCTCTCTCCCAAATGGTGTATACGATAAAGAGCCAATTATCTGGAATCCCAGAAGAGCCCTGGCTAATTCAGCTTTCTAATTGACTATAAGGTGAGCCAAACAGCCTGTGTTTGGCCTCATCCTGAAATGCTTACCAGAGGGGATTTGTTTCCTCAGCCTCCTGCTGGGCTGTCAGATCTCACCAGCCCAGAATGTTCTTGGTAGATCCACTGGGCTTGCACACTACCCATTCACTGAGCTCAGGACCCATTCCAGCCCTGAGCACGAGTAATGGGCGGGGGGGGGGGGGTGCAGCTAAGTGGGGCTTCAAGCTGGGCAGCACAGGGCTCAGGGGAAGAGCTGGAGAGAGGGTTGTGTCCAAGTATGGGGCAACAGCTGCATCAAGAACCAGCACACTTCCCTGTCGGCAATTTAGAGAGGACTGGCAGAGCCCAGCCCTGGGCAGGCCAGATGTGTCACAGGCACCAAAAATGGGCCAAGAGCAGACTGGGGGCCCCGGAGGAGTTTACACTGGAAGTTTAGTGTGAGCTGCCATCCAGAGAAGAAACCAGGGTAATTCTTTCATAAGAGGAGGATGGGAGACATGGGGAGAGGTGAAGGTAAATGAACAAAGTGCTATGAAGGAGAAAGGAACTGATTCCAGGGAAGGAGAAAGGTGGCGAAGAAGGGGTTCTCAACACAAATCCAGGCCCATGCTTATTGAAAATAAGGTAGAAATATCAAACATGTATGAAGTAAAGGGGAGTGTATGATGATCTCCACACACAAGCGCCAGCAGTTCCCAAGGGGTCAGTCTACAGTCACTGCTGTCTGACCCACAACCTTCCCTCCCAGGTCCCCAACACCAGTCCCCCCAAACCTTTAATACTTACTCTCAACAGATCCTCATTGTCCATGATGTCTCCAGAGCCTGAGCCCACATCCAAGCCCCCAACAGGGTCTGACCCCTCGGCCTCCACTCCTACCTGAAGAAAGAAGAAATTCCCACATGTAGATCCAACCTCCAAACAGTTATGTCACCTCAAGTGCTCATATTCTACAGCCTTAGAATGTCTATGGCCAACTTTTCTTCTGGCCTCCCCTCCCCTTTCCAGCTGAGGTCCTGCCTCAGCCTCCCCAAGGTATAGCTTGTGGGTGGCTTGGACTCAGCTTCCTTTCAACCCCTTCTGTTGCCTCTCCAGACTTAGTTCCTAGGTATCCTCCAGTGTGAAACCATCCAGGGCTGGAAAGGTCCTGGGCTCAGTGACTGGGTGGTGTGCAAGCCCAGTGGGTCTACCAAGAACATTCTGGGCTGGTGAGATCTGACAGCCCAGCAGGAGGCTGAGGAAACAAATGCCCTCTGGTAAGCATTTCAGGATGAGGCCAAACATAGGCTGTTTGGCTCACCCTATAGTCTATGGTAAGGACTTGGGTATAGCTTTATTAGATCATCAACTACGTCTATGCCGAGCCCTCACTGAGAAGTCCAAGGAAGATCAAGATTGTAGGTTAGAGCTAGAAGCAGGACTCACTGTTCTGTGGCCATCAGAAGGGAGTTTTGATGGTTTGATTGAGAATCACCTCCATAGGCTCCCATGTTTAAATACTCAGTCCCCAAATAGTGGAACCATTTGGGAAGGATTAGGAGGTGTGGCCTTGTTGGAAAAGGTGTGTCACTGGGTGTGGGCTTTGAGGTTTCAGAAGCCCACACCAGACCCAGTGTCAGTCTCTCTTGGCCTGTAATTTGAGGATCAGATGTAAGCTCTTATCTTCTCTCCAGCACCTCCCTGTATGCCTGCCACCATGCACCTTTAATGATAATAGACAAGCACCCTGAAACTGTAAACAAGCCCCCAATTAACTGCCTTCTTTTATAAGTTGCATTGATCATGGTGCTTTCTTACAGCAACAGAACAGTAAATAAGGCAGAGGCAGTGGTACTGGAGGTAAGGATGCCCACTGAAGGCTGATGCTTTCATCTGATGGGGGAGGGAGCACCTCACAGCTAAACTCGAGGAACTTGGGAGGGCCTAGATGGTAAGCAGAGAGGGACCCACTGAGGACATTCATGGTTTGTTTCCAGGGTGTCAATTCTAGAGATAGGAAGCCCAGAGAAAGAAACAGGTCTTGAACCAGGGACTAATTGGGGTACCCTTCTTGCTTCCTGGGGGGCCTAGAAAATATAACTGAAATATGGAGCTGAACCTATAGGGCTCCAGAACAGTGGAAGCCTGAGGTCTGACTGAAGGAGCCATGGAGTCTGGAGGTCTAGGGAGTTTCCCTCCTCCACAGCATCATCCTAAAGATGCACAGGATCAATGACGCATCGCTCGCTGGTCCCCTCCTCTCTGTAGAAACTGCTCACCTTTAATCTTTAAACTCAAACTGAAGAGAGGCATTTTCTTTTATAAGGATGGCCCAAGGCATACCCTGTCACCCTGCCCCCTGCAACCACCAACTGCTGGTTCTCAGGGCTCAATGGTCCTTTGTCCCTGCATCCCACTGGTAAGAGAAGGAGCATGTAGGATAAGGTGTACATGCAGACACACTGCACAAACCCGGGTGTTGCCTGAGGAGTCCCTCAGCCCTGGTTTGGGCCCTTCCAGAGGCTTGGCATCTGGAACCAGTGAACTGCTCATTTCACCACCGCCCGCAAAGCCTCTTTAGGTCTTGACTCTTCCCAGATCTGCCTTCCTTAAACCATGGGCTTCTCCAGGGAGCCCCTCTGGTCCCACGGCTTACTGTAACTGGTGTTAAGGAAATGCTTTTAGATGCCAGAAGTGTCCATGTGCGGAGGAGAAAGAAATGGGAAGGAAGGGAGAAAAGGAGGAGGAGGGAGGGAGGGGAGAAGGAGCAAAGTGAGCCTATGAAATGTCAGCTGTCAAAAAGCCTCCAAAGAAATGGCTGTCCTGACAAATAAAATGAATGAACGGTTCAGCCGAACAAAAGGACAGTGCAGAGGGACATTGAACCCCCGGTGTGGGTGTTGGGAGGCTTCTTCTTAGGGTTCCCTGAACCACGCTTTGAACCCCGCTGCCTCGGAAGTTCCCTGAAGTGGCAGAGATAGACTAAGGAGGACACCTCACCCACAGGCCACTGGCTGCCCTAGCAAGAGAGATGAAAGCAGAAGCCTAGGGCAGAGATGTAGAAGGGCCAGAGCAAGAGCCTTGGGGAATCACAGTTGGGGTCACAATGATGTTGGAATAGCCGGCCCTAGCAGTACTTCCAGTAAGACAACCAACCTCTGCAGTGACAGACCTCAGATAGCATTTGCCTAAGCTCACCTTCATCCTGGCAGCTGAGCCACAGGCAACCCCATCACCCCAGCTGACAAATCTACTAAGATCCTCCAGCTTCAAGAGGCCACACCCCGGGACCAGTGTCCTCTTTCTCTTCAAGCCCCTCTCAAGAGGAAAACCAGGGACAGGGCATGTGACTCAGAAGGACCTTCTATAACAGATAGGGAAGGTGGGGCCCATAGAGGTCAAAAGGGCTCAGCCAATGGAAGGGCTTCATTTTAAACTTGGTGGGCTTTGCTGACGAATTTCTGGATCATGTCTGATAATGGTGACTTGGCTGTAGACAGCACAAAAACTCAAATAACAACCATGCTCTCACCCCTACTCCCAGGAACTGTGTGAGCATAATCCTCGCTGAGCTTTGTGTGATACATAATTGCACGTAGCTAATTTACTGAGCAGGTATGATGTGCTAGGCCCTTGAGCTTTGCAGCAGTTTGAAACAAGGAGACATGAAGGACTGGGTTGAAGAGTCAGACTCGTCTTGTCCCCCCTGAACCGCATGGCCTCTGTGATTCGAAATGATTCCGAGAATATTCCAGGGCAGGTGTTTCTTGACTGAGCTTAAGCTTTCCACACAGAAACTGGGGCATCAATCTCTGTTCATCGCAGGTGCCTGACACACACACGCTTGGCAATGATCTGTCTTTATGACTTGCGTGCCAGGATGCTGGGTTTTGCTCAGTTGCTCACTCGCCTACCTCACCTCTTCCTGCTTGTCTTTCTCCTATGCCTCCCTCTTCTCTTCCCCTCCCCACACTCCTTCTCTCCCTCCCTGCTCCTCTTACCTCCCTCCCCCTCATCCTCTTCATAGAGATTTACAAAAGAATCTGGGGTTAGAGAGCTGTCTCAGCCGATAAGACTGGTTGCTACACGATCTCAGGGATTAGACTTTGGATCCCAGCACTTGATAACAACCTGGGCATCCTTTGCATGCTCATAAGTGTAGTGTTGTGTTTGTTTACTTGTTTGTTTTTGTTTTGCAGGGGGTTGGGAGACAGAAGGGTCGATACAACTTGTTGGCTTCAAGTCTAGTTGAGAAAAGGGGGCAGGGAACTCAGGTTGAGAGAGAAACCTTGCCTCAAAAGAATAGCTAAAGGCTGACTGAGGACAGCTGGTGCCCTATTTTGGCTTCCACTCTTGTACATATGGCTGCTACCACTTTCCAAATAAATTAATTAATTAAAAAAAATTAAAATAAAAATTCTGTCATAGGGCTAGGAATGTCACTCTGTGGTAGAATGCTGGCCTAGCATGTACAGGGATTTAGATTCAACCCCCAGCACTACAAAAACTAGACAAATACCAATGGGAGAAAAACTTACTGTTAAAACTTAAAAAGTTCCAGAGCAAAAACCAACAGACATACAAAGAATCTAACCACACCACCACAGTCCCAGCAGTCTGAAGCAACACTGCTAACATTTAAGGAGGGTGTTTCCCTCCAGAGTATGTATTTCCAAACAGTTAAGACCACACAACACACTCACGTTCATAACCATCTTCTTTCACTTAGCGTGGTACCCTAAGCATCTTCTCCAACACTGAGTACAAATGAGAATGATTTTAATTATGTCTAATGTTCCCATGATTTGAATAGACTTTAATTCAATTAGTCTCCTTTTGCTAGCTAATTAAATCAGTCCCAAGTTTCCTCTATTATGGACAGATATTGAGGTTAACGTCCTAGTGAACAAATGCTTTGTTACATATCAGACTATCTCCATTGAGGAGATGCTTGAACCCAAATTCCCTGTTGCAATTGTGTGGTGGTTAATTGCTGGTTGTTAGTATGCAGTTTTGTGGTCATTAGTATATGTGGACAGAGTTTCCCAGAAGCAGTAAGCCCCACCCACTCACCCCTAGCCCTCAACCCACCAGTATGACTGGCCCCAACAGCCCGACTTCTCAGAACAGAGAACTCAAGGATACAAGGATGATTGGCCCAGTTCCCCCCAAAATAAAATAAAATAAAATAAAATAAAATAAAATAAAATCAATGGCAAACAGAAAAAAGAAGGTGGGAAACAGGGCGTTTTTCATATATAATATTATTTTCAAATATATGAAAAGAGCCCTGAGAGATGAATTTATCAGATCCAAAGGAGACGCCAATTCCCCAAACTCCAAAAGGCAGCCCAAATATCCAGAAATGGGCTCTACCTAGATGGAGAATTTCTGGTGGGTAGACAAAAGCCAGCATCTCTCTGGAACTTGAGAAGCTGGTTCCTCTCTCCCAAAAGGAATCCTTTCCCGAGACAGAAGGCACCTTCAGCTTCCTGTGGTGCTTGTTAGCATATCAAAGCATATGCTGGCCTCCAGGCTCCCTCAGTACCACAAGTACCTGATACACATTTCAAACTTCTTTCCCACCTTCTCCTCTGTCATAAACTCTCTCCAGTTCACGAGCTTCCCCCTCCCCAAATCTACTCATTCACTGATAACCCTGCTATCTCAATGTCTTCTCTCTCTCTCCCCACTCTCTCTCTTTCTCCCCTCTGTTTTCTCAGATTTTCTATTCTCTGCTCTTTCTCCTGTCTGGCAGATAGCCCTGCTGCTATCCAGTCGGCTGGCCACATACAGTCTTTCTTTCTCTGCTCTGGACTCTTCCAAATGCCTCTGGCTGGTCTCTCTCTCTCTCTCTCTCACTCTCGCTCTCTCTCTCTCTCTCGCTCGAGTATGTGTGTGTGTGTGTGTGTGTGTATGTGTGAGACTTGGTGGCTTCTACAGAAGAAGCTGAAGAGGAGGGATGCAGCAGCATGTTTTATATATGTATATCTATATATATTTGTATGTATGCATATGTAAATATATATATTTAATATATATTAACCCCCCATTAACCATACCATTGAACAATCATATTCTCAGTTTATACAATATCAACACACACAACACACATAATGTGCACACTGAGGAGGATTCAGATTCAAACTAATTGACAAGAGGCATTAAAAAGTCAACCTAAGTATTAGAGAACATGAAGAGGCTACTGTTAATTTTGTTAGATAGATATTGTGATTATAATAAAAACAAAACCAACCAAACAACCCAAAGGCCCCAAATCAGTCGATTGGTTGGGGCAACACTAACCACTGAGAAAGGCAGCGGAATGGAACCACTGGGAGCTGCTCTTGGGCAGGGTCATTCAGGATCCTCAGAGGCCTCTCCTAACCTCTGCAATCCTTAAGCATAGACCACCAGAGCACTGCAGCTGAGGGGTCACATGGCTGGACCTTGAGTGGTGGCTTTCAGAGTGTCACTCCAGGAACTGACATGCTTCTTGTGTCATGAGCAGGAGGTTCTCTGTGAGAACCACCTTCCTCTGAAGAGCAGTTTATCCAAGATTCACACAAGTCTGAGTTGCCTGCTTCTCTGAGTCAATGACAATCTCTGTCAGGCCACTGTGTGTGTGTGTGTGTGTGTGTGTGTGTGTGTGTGTGTGCAAGGATGGTTCTGAACAGCTTCTGAACTGACTCTAGACCAGAAGCCAGCCTGCAGAACCACAGGACAGCTCAAGGCCAGGAGTAGCAGCCCGCAACCTCAGCCCCTCAGCTGGGAGGTGCCGGCAGGTTCACATGCCATTTATGCTCCATGCCTTTGTAGAGCCTGCTCAGCCCAGCACTCGGTGTTTATGCCCCGTGGCATTGCTAATCCTGGTGCAATTTCAAAGGCGATTGGAGATCTAAGCAAGGACCCTCTTTGCCTTTTCCTACCCAAACTACAGTCTGCTCTGACTTGTTGGGCCAAAGTCGCAAATACTGAGAACTGACCCTGAAAAGGTCGGAGTGGCCTTTCTCCACACTGAAAAATCTGCTAGCTGAGTCGAAACCTCCAGGACACTTACCAGGGTGATCTGCCTCTCTGGAGTCAGTGTGGGTGTAGGGATTGGGGGTGCACTGGGGGGTGTGCTACCAGATCCCCCCTCTACAGCTTCCTCTTTAGAAGTCACCAAGTCTTCTCCATCTGTGGGTGCCTGTAAAAGACATCAACAGGAGGGGTCATTGTGATCCCAGCCCAGGAGGCTGCATAATTGGGGGTGTCACTTCTGTGGTGGCTGTCGAATGTCAAAACACTTCACCTACCAACATCCTCACACTTGGCTCAGTCACAGAAGTGACTCCTTAAAATCCTTTCCACCTTTGGGACATTGAGCTCTAGGAAAACCTGTAGTCAAAACTAGGATGTGGCAGATTGGGACAAAAGTCAGCAACCTGGCTCCTCTTGATCACTGTCTCTCTTCCCTGTCCAGTTGGAGTCTCCCAAGATCTCACAACAGAGCTGAAGTTGTGTGTGTGTCTGCAGAGGACCTTAATGGCTCCTGGCTCAGAATGCTGACCTTTCTGTCCCCATGAATCAGAGAAGATGCTAGTTGGGACTTACGGCAGTAAACACTTGCTCAGGGGCCACAGTGGGTGTGAGAGAGGCCTGGGTGTCTGTAGGTCCCCTGCTGGCTTGCTCAAGGACCACTGTGGGTGTAAGAGTGGCTTGGATGTCTGTAGGTTCTCCGCTGGCTTGCTCAAGGACCACTGTGGGTGTGAAGACATCCAGGCTGTCGATGGCAGTCCCGCTGGCTTCCTCCTCCTCAAAGGCATTGAGGGGCACGTTGGACACAGCTGGGGTTAACCATTGTTCACCGTGTGAACCCTGGAATAGAGCTGGCGTGAGATGATACCACATGACCCCCCACCCCCATTTCAGTGGCTATGCACATGCTACAGAAAGGAAACCACTGGGACAATCAGATCTCGGCAGCTCCTCTGCCTCTTTCCTGTACTCACTGAGGATGGACTGTACCTCAGCGTACAGGCCTCTGGGGCTCAGAGTCAGAATACACCTTTCTAGGCATCTTCAGCCCACCTTTGGAACCCACCCACTTAGCTATCCATCTCTGCTCAGTGTGTATCTCGGGTTTAGTTTGCATACTTCTGGCCCTGGGGAGCACATGACCTCTGCAGGCAGCCCTCCTATTTCCAAACACCTCTCCTAGCCAAACTCCAACTTCTCTTAAGCTGAGACTCAGTAGAACTGGAGCCTGGTCCCTGATTTTCTTCTGCTGTGACACGTGCTATGTCTTTAGAGAAGAAAAAAAAGGAAGAAGAGAGGAAAGGGAAGGAACTTTGAACTCTTCTGTGTAACAGTCAGGTGGCCTGGGGAATTCTGTCACTAGCCTGTGTGGATACAAGAGAAGAGCAGAAGGTTGCCTGCCCGGTGTGTTACAGACAGGAGAGAAAGCATGTGGAGGAACCTGGAGGTGGGTGGTTGACCCTGGCAGGCCCGGCTGCCTTCATGCATTCACACAGCAAATTAGTCCAGCACCTACCACTTGAGCGAGGCAAAGCGGGTGTGGGAAGTGGGGGTCTGCTGAGCCCCATTCCCACCAGGCTCATGATGTGCTAGAGAGCCAGGCCTGCACTACAGGTGGAGCCTTTGACCAACTTGATTATGAAGAAGTCTTCCAAGGACAACCCATGCCAGCGCCTTCCTGGGGAAGTGCTGTTAGGCTGACTCTGAAAGGCAAGTGAAGGAAGGGGTGGTGCAGTCTCTCTGCAGCAAGGAGGAGTGTGGGAAGACTGCAGAGCAAGAAGGGGAGCTTGAAGCAGGAGGCCGTGGCTCAGGTCTAAAGCACAGAAGCCCCAATGTGCAGCCAAAAAAGGTCAGGGACCAGACCCTGCTTGGCTTCTCAGAGGATCTGGGTCAGTGGGTCAAGGTCAGAAAAGCCTCAAAGGAGAGGAGCAACACCCAGCCAGGCTCTGTGAGAGACTACAGAGAGTATGAGCAACTGTCTGGCTGGGGAAGAAGATTACTCAGGCAAGGTCCATACCAGTAAATTACAGATGTATGTAGAAAAGTTAATAGGACTCCATTCTCATGGGTATTGAACAGAAGGAAGAGGGAAGGTAGCGCACATGAAGCAGCTGGAATGGTCACATTCACATGAGGTGGGGAGCCAGGAGTGGCCACAAGGAGGCAGGTTTGAATCTGATGGGCAGAGAGCTTCTATGAGGGATATCACAGGGACAGACTGGTCCATTGTTCAGCTGGGATGCATGTGTCCAGCCTTCTCTGCATTGTAGGCAGTATGACCTCACCCTCACCCTGTGGGGCCTGCCTGTCTGCACCCTGCCAACCCACAGCAATAGCATCCCTTCATCCCCTCACATATAGGACATATCCCTGGCCCCTGGCCTCTGCTGGTGGGTAGAGAAAGCGCTGCACACCCTAGGACTCCCCTCTACTCTTCTAACCATACAGGTTACCAGCCTCTTCCCTCCAGCCCTGCTAGACCACAGGGGCTGAGCCATATACTTAGAAGTCTTGGCAAGTTCCACCTCTGAACTAGCATTGGCCAGAGAAGTGTCCCCCTACACCTCGGTTTGCTGAGGGTAAGACACAAATGTTAGAAGGCTGTTCCAGCTCTTCTTACTCCTTACCAGAGTGGCCTCTTCTCTTGGCTTCAGGGTTGGCCCTCTAGTGGGCGAGCTGCCAGCCTCTGTGTCCTCATCAGTGCTGGTGGGCACCTCACCATCCCCTGATGCTGTTGTTAGATTTTCTGGCTCCTGGATGGAAAGACATCCCAAAGGTCCAGGCTAGTGGACTACCTCTTTGATCCATGTCTGTGGCTTTAGGGGACAGATAGCCAAGGCCCCTCTTGTGCCTGTGTCCTGTCCCTCCCTTACCTTCAAAACACAGACATATCTAAGACCTGCCCTTAATCTCTGACCTCACTACCCTACAACAGATCTATTAAGATCTCTTCACCCTCTCTTGAGCTTCAGTGGCTGCAACTTCACTACATGCTTTCAGGCTGCCCAGCAGAAGCCTTCATGTGCTGGGCCTCTACAGCTCCATCTTCTCAGGTTTAGGTGACATCAGGGCCCCCCTGCAAACCCCAAAGGCACCTTGTACTTCTTCAGTTCCTGTGTGGCCTCTGGGCCTTTGTTCCTCCAGCCCCAACCTGTAACATCTACCTATCCCGTCTGCTTGGATACTTTTCTCAGACTCTCGGGCTCACCTTCTTCCTCTCTGACCTGCAATATGGGATATGGATCCCTTTATACACTCACAAGGTTCTTTGGGAGTCCTATGTCCCTTGACCATTGTGTCTTGGGAATTCAGCCTATCCTATTGACCATCAGCCCTGGCTAGCAGGATCAGTGCCTGGTGTGGCGCAACACTCTACAAACACCTCTCAGTGAGTGAATGCCCTGCAGCCAGTTGCTCGTGCCCACCTGGATTCTCTCCATAGTGATGCTACTCTGCACTGTGTAGACAGGAGGCTAGTGCCTGCTCCTACCAGGAATGAGCACCAGCGGGGGAAGTATGCTTAAGCTACTCACCAGAGTGTCCACTTCCCTGATGCTCTGGGTAAACATGGCCAGGGTGGGGCTCCCAGTGGACATACTGCCATTCTCTGCTCCCAGGGCAGTGGTGACAGGCACCCTGGCCTCCCCAGTTGCTGTTTCTGATAACCCCTGAAGACAAGGACATGGTGAGAGACCCTGCTGTTGGTCCCTTAGCTCTGATCAACAAGCCAACGGTTGGAGAGAACGAAGTGCCTGGGTCTTCCTCCTACACACACCCTGCCATTTGACATTCCTGCAGCTTCCTGACCTTAGGCACCTCCACATTTGTGATTTCACCACAGTAGTCTCAGACCAGTCCCAGACTTGCAAAATCCAGGGGACAGAGGACATCTCCGAGACACTGATGTCTCACATTTCATGCCAACATCTGTTTACGCACCCGGTGACCATAGGTCATTGATTCCTGAGTCAGCTGGCTCCAGCTCTGGACATTCTGTTTAGACACACAGATCTCCTGTGACCACTCCTGTACACCCATCCAGACATAAGGATAATGGCATTGATCTCGTGATGCTTCAGTCATGTGCAGGCAGAACTCTGTCCCCAGTCCACCCCAGCCCTAACATGCCTTTTTGTCTCTTTCTCTGTAATTTAGTTTCCTCTGGGCAATGAAAAGATGTCTATAAGGCCTCAGAACAAGGGGGAAAATGGAACAGCTGTAGCTACTGGTGTCATAGAAAGGGACATATTTACCAGGAATGATGGTTCACACCTTTAACCTCAACACCCAAGAGACAGAGGCAGGCAGATTTCTGTGTTTGAAACTAGCCTGGTCTATATAGTGGTCTACATAGGAGGTGTGGATAGCATGTTATTTTTGTTTTCTAGGGTTTTCATGTGTGTGTGGTGAAGTAGGTCTGAGTGCACATGTGTGTATGGTCATGTTCATATACACATGAGCCTGTGGAGACCAGAGGTCAATATTGGGAGTCTTCGGCCATGGCTCTCCACCTTATTTTTGAGACAGGGTCGCTTGCTAAATCTGGAGCTTAGCATTTCAGCAAAGATGAATGACTACCAAGCTTCTAGGATCCTCTTATCTGTCTCCCTGCCACTCATACTGGGGTTACGGACAGTCATCACTGTCCTCAGCTTTCACATGGGTGTGCTGGGAATCCACACTCAGGCCTTCAAATTTGTATGCAAACTCTGGAGTTGAAAAGATGGTTCTGTGCATCTATCAGATCAAGCCATTTCTCAAACTGACTTTGTAGATATGAAGTACAGTTGCTAAGGAGAGTGTGGGCATGCCCACAGTTAACCCTGTTCTGTCCTGAGGGGACTGTGGTCTACATAAGGATCCCATGCAAGGTGGTCGCCATTGTGAGCATGCTGGCATTTGTATATATCACCAAGTGTGAAGACAAGCTGAGGTTGTTTCTCCTCCAACCTTGCTGGTGTGCCTCTAGAGCTTGACCATAGGACATCAGTCCTTATGACATTCAACTAAAGCCCCTTCATGCCCCAGTCACCATCAGATGTGAAATAAGCAAACACATCCCCTGTTAGGCTAACAAATCAAGGTTACCATTCACTCACCTGACCGACAGTGACGTTCAACAAGGTCCCATCCCCTGAACCATCATCAGTACTAGGGTGGCCGTCCATATCATGAACCTCCAGTGTATCATTCAGGAGCTCACCAGACCCTACAGGAAGCAGAAATTGTGACATCAATAGCTATGTTTTGCAGTCTTGGGAGAGAAAACAACAACTCTGTACATAATAACTTGGGAAGATGTCCATGGTTCCACAATACAGGACCAAGAGGGACGAGACAGCCTAGAGAACGGGGCAAGGCCCTAGGGCCTGGTGGCTTCCATCTTGGGTTCTGGCACGTCTTGCTGTCTGGAATCCTGTTTTGCCATGCCTCAGAATGTGATGTGGGGCAAATACTTAACCTGTGCCTCAAGTTCCTTCATCTATGAGTGGAGACCATGATTTCTACCTCGGAGGGCAGAAACCCTTCTGATGACTACGCATCATCCGACCTACATGAGATGAGGTAAGTGTAGTGGACAGCGCCTGGCACATAGCAAGCCACTCACAAATATTCATCTGCGTCGGAGTTCCATATTCACGGAAGAGAAAAAAGGACTACATATGATCACACAGGTTTTCCATCACTCCGTGTGATTATTCTATTACATATGTGTGTTATGTAGTAATTATTACCTAGCACACATACTATTTGAGTAGGTGTCTATATATTCATGTGTATTTACAGCTAAATCACAGTGCTGAATATTGGCTTCTTCCAGATTACAGGAGTGGAAAGAGAAGAGACTATCATTTCATGGTCGGCATCACCGCTGTTCCTACAACCCTACATAGGATGACTGAATCGTTACCGCATACACATTTGTGGAGAGGGCTTCAAAGGCAAATGGAATCCTAAAACAGAGAAGAGATTACGCTAAAATGAATGGCTATTCGCCAAGCGGTCTCTTCTCTAGGAACTGGGCCACCAACCTCCTGCCAGACCAGAGTTCCTCATTCTCAGCTTCCTTGGTAGCACCCCAAGGCAGGTATTTTACTCTAATCACAACTTTAAAATAATAATAATTATAATTATTAATTACTAGTAGTAGTAGTAGCAGCAGCAATGACTGAGCATTGAATCCCCTGCCAAGTTAGGAAGTACTAGGCCGTATCTCTGGCCCTCTTTATTATATATATATATATATATATATATATATATATATATATATGTGTGTGTGTGTGTGTGTGTGTGTGTGTGTGTGTGTGTGTGTGTGTGTGTATTATAAGGGTCTCAATAAGTTGCCTAGGCTGGCCTTGAACTTATGATCCTGTTGTAGTCTCCTAATTGGCTGGAATACAGGCCTGTGCTACCAGGTCTGTCTCATTCCCCTTCTGCAGAGGAGTCAAGTCACAGAAAAAGTAGTGATTTGGGAGCAGCTTGTAAGCCAGGCAGGCTTGTCTCAAGGCAAGACTTTCTTCATACATGTAGCATTTACAAATGCCCTGATGTCTTCAGCAGCCCCGGTGTGACCTCTCAGAACTCCAGGAGTGTTCTGTCCAGCATTGGCCAGTGCCTGGGTCCTCCCTGCTCTGACCACCAGGGGGTGCTATGCAAGCGGCTACTGGCCCCCAGAGTCACCCTGGATGGAGCTGGGGTGGACACTGTCAGCAAGCATGGCATACACATGCCTCAGATATCAGAGAGCTTTCCTCATGCAGATGGTACTTGGGCTACAGGCTCCCTTCTCTCGCCATCTGGGCTGGGTACTCACCAAGAGAAGGAGTTTCCCTTTGGCCGTTTGTCAGCTACAGGAGGGGCAAAGCTGTTCTTGGGTATGGACGGGTGAGAGGCTCAGGTGGAAGTCTCGGCCTCCATTCAGATCTTACCTTTTTAGACTGGAAAAGCCACCTGCCTACTGCTCTACTCAGAGGTCCTGACCAACCCAACAGTGTCCACAGCTGATGGATGATGTTTCTGTGTTACTATGAACATGGAAACCACAGTGCATCCCACCCTCTCATTCACCAGCAAGGATGGTTACAGCTCCCTAAAGAGGATTAAGAAAGGTTGCAATCTCAGCCATGCCCCCAGGCCCAATGCCAATAGGAAGCCATGAAGGGCTTCCCTCAAAGCTGGCTGGGGTTCATTCTGCCCTCCAGGCTTCTTACTGCCACATCTTCGAGACTCCTTAGTTTCATTGTAACGTTATTAAATTATTTATACTTTTCCTGTCTGGTCCTCTTGGTGTCTTACCCACAGACTCCCCAAGCTCAGTTGTTAAAATAACTCTCATTAGCCAACGGCAGAAGCAAAGACAGCAAGGGTCACTAGTACTGTAAAAGATGTTTTGAAACACAGAAGCTAAACAGTGAGAATCAAAACCACCTGCAGTCCTACCACACGCTGGATGTTGTACCAAATGGGTAATGCATCCCCCACACATGCGAATAACATGTGTTCATAGTGGTGGCTGTAGTAGTTCTGAAATCTGCTCTTATGGTGAAGACTCCACAGTATGTCACCTGACTCAGTAGATCATCCCCATCTTGTGGATACAGGACATCAACATTGTGCTTGCTCAACCAATCCTTGCTACAGGCAATTTGGATGCTGGAAATCACCTTGCCCCTACATCCCGGAGCCCTGGCCTTGGCTGTAGCGAGGGCTACAAATAGCTGCCTTCCTAAAAAGTGTAACTCTCAGGCTATGGGTGCATGTCAATCTGCTGCTTAGGGGGAATCACAGATGTTCTCTGGGCTTTTGCTTGTGCACCTTAGTGTGGGGGCAGAAGCAGAGGAGCAACAAGTGGGGGCCTGAGGCCTGCTTTAGGTTGTCATTTCCCCATTGGGTGACCATGCCTGTTCCTGGTCATCAGTTAGCTGACCGGATCCTCTGAGACAGACCCAGAAAGTGGGTAGCAGAAGTCAGAACAAGTGGAGATTCTGAGATGCGAATGTGAGCTTGTGGTCACACTGCCTGGCCTTTTCCAGGGGTTGGCTTTTTCCACTGGTAAAATTGCAGCTAGCTATATTGACTAGATGACATGGTGGAACTGGAGAAGTATGTACACACTCGGCACACAGTAGGTACTCAATTAGCTGCAATAATCCTCTTAAGCTTTCCTGTAGGGAAAGCAGAGGAAGTCTGAAAGTTACAAGCTCAGACATTGGAGAGCTAGTGCCAGCTCTGCCGCTAACAGGCTATGCAGTCTTGGATGGGTTACCTGATTTCTCTGTGACTCAGTTTCCCTGTCCCGTCTTTAAGGGGGTAAACTGTCAATATTCCCTTAAAGGTGGAAGGGATGATCACATGACCTCTGTGTGTTTCATACATGCCAATTGCTCGGTGATAGACGGCCACTCTCATGTGTGTCAGGACTTGCCTTGCTCGGGGCTGCTATGTCCAATGATGCTCAAGTTAGTTTCTGGGATTCCTTCTGGTACCAGCTCACCAGAAAGCTCCGTGTCCTCAGCAGGAGAGGATGAAGTAGGGGGCATGCTTATGGGATCAACTTGTGTTTCTTTAGGCTGAAGAGAGAAAAAAATGAAATTTACTTTTAAAAGAATCATTTTAAGTTAAAAAAAAAGATTTACTTAACAGTGAAGCAGGAAAATAATTTATCCTCAGAATTCTGAATAATCCAGAATGCCTAAACTGGCTGTGTCTCTGGGTAGCATCGCACCTCCCGGGTTGGACAGAGGTATGTGCTGGGTGTCACTCCATCCCACTCACTGCCCAGGGACACATTGCTGATCTCAGAGTAAGGCTTCGAAGCTCAGGGACCACAATTTTGGGATGCCCGGGTCTCAGGCTAGCACCGAGCAGATGCTAGATTCAGGAATATGCGGGCAGTTATCTCAGTGAGTCAGGCTGCACTGTAACCCTGTATAAATCCAGTCCCAGAGCAGCACGGTGGACAAGGCTCTGACAGCGATGGATGTGTCCACTTCCTTCCAGGGAAGCTCCTGCATCTATACAGCTTCTCCAAAGCCAGGAGAGGTCTTAACCAGTCTTACTAACTAGGGGGAAACAAAAGCCAGCTGTTGGAAATAAAGCAGTTCAGAAATCCAGGCAGGCAACTCAGTGCTGGTGCTGAATGTCTGGACATCAACCCTAGATGCTGGGAACCGTTTGTGAGACCCAGGGTTGTCAACTTTCGGTCTCTTAATCTTTCTAAGCTCTGCAGGGCTTGCAGGGGAGGATGGAGGGTTGAGTGGAACGATCTAATGTTGGACTTGGTGTGTGGAAAAGAAGCCCATCTCTGCTGTGTTAAGACACTAAGGTTTCCAGCTCACCCGTGACTGCAGCAGTCCTTGGTCATCCTAACAAGATCAGGCACAGCCCTTGATGTTAGACTCCACTGGGTAAATAGTTCAGCCCATCATAACAGGGAGGACTGTTAGGAGGAGCCCTGTGACTTCAGAATTCATAGTTCAGTCCTTACTGTCAGACTTGGGTGGAATGTCTGCTTTCTATTTAGTTGACTGACCTATTTTGACTGACAACTCATACAGCCTCGCCAGGCCTAAGCTTTCTCCTCTGTACAATGTGGATATTAAAAAAATGTTCCCCAGAAGATGAAGAGATGGCTCAGAGGTTAAGAGCACTAGCTGTTCTTCCAGAGAACTTAGGTTCAATTCCCAGCATCTGTTTGGTATAGAACAACTGGCTCTTACCCCAGGGGAGCTGATGCCCTCTTCTGGCCAATGTGGGCACAGCACACATATGATGTACAAACACATATGTAGGCAAAGCACCCATACACATAAAATAAAAACAAATCTGAAAAAAGGGACAAGGTCAGCATTGAGGGTGGGAGTAGCTGGAAGAATGTAGACTAGGGATGCCGAGGACTAGCCCAGGAGCCCTGAGTCAGGCACTGAAAAAGCTCAAACAGCAGGAGCTAGGTAGAGGTGCTGAAAGAATGGGAACACCCAGGAAAAGCACTAAAACCCAGCTAGGACTGGCCCACCCTGGTGTGTATCTACTTCCCCTGTGAGGGGTCTAGGAGGAGCCTATTTTCCACGGGTCCCCAATGCAGCTAGGAAAGGCTAACTGTAGCCTCCAGGGATGCCGATGGCTGGAAGCAAGGGCACACTGTAAGACGTGGAGGCTTCCGAACAGATACTTGGAGTAGGCAAAGCTGAGGCAAGCAGGGGGACAAGCCTAAAACAGAATGAAGTGTTACTCAAGGAGATCTCAGTAAGAGTCATCAACTAGCCTTTCAGTCAAAGTCTAACTGAATCTTAGGCAGGCAGCCATGGCCACCTCGGCCCTGCTTTGGGGAAAGGTGAGATTCCAGGGATCTTACTCTGTGGAGAAAGTGAGGTATCTCATCTTGAACACACAGCTCTTGGCTGCAGAAGGAATACAAACGAGGAACCAAGTGTGGGCTGTGACAGTGTGAGCAGGTCTAGTCTGAAGACTCCAGTGCCTTTTCAAGTTATTATGGAGGTGTGTTTGTGTGTCTGGCTTTTTTTTTGCCCGCTGCCACAGTCACAATCTGATGTGCTCATTCACAGATAGGTCTCTGTGAACCCACTATGTGCCCAGTTGTGGGCCGGCCTGGGGCATGTTAGATGTACCATCCCCCTTGCCAGAGCACAGAGTAGCACAAACCAGCCCACCCGCTGTTATCATGGAGTACACAGGATAGCAGAAGCAAGAGCCAAGCTGGAAAGGAGGGCATGGCAGTGAGTGGCCTCACGGGAGAGGATTTGGCCTGGATCCTGAGGTGGATATGAATTTGCCAGAAGGAAGGAAGGGCGGGAGGAGGTGGGGGTTCCAGGCAAACAGAACTGCACAGAGCTGTTGGAATTGGAAGTCCCAGATGGTATGTCTGGGAAGCCGAGAGCCCTTAGGTGTGGTTGGAAGAGGTCCTGGCTGTGTCTGGGAATCACCCTCAGAGCTCTCTGCTAGTGTAGATTCTTGTTCTTTGCTCAGACACACTAAACACCCCAGGGAAGCAGCTCAGGAGCCTCTTTATTAAAGACCTCTGTCCGTCCCACACAGGTGGCTCACATGGACAGCCAGAGCTGAGAAACTCAGAGTTTAATTCTAACTCAGCAGAAGATAAGTTTTTCAGAAATACAAAGGCATATGAGCAGGAGGAGCTGGCTCAGCAGGAGAGACAGGCATGGGCAGCAAGGTACTGACCCTAAATAGGACAAGCGGGAAGGGCTGGACAGGCTGTCTCTGGTTCTGCTTGCCAGTGAGGGTCCACGACGGTAGCAAGCTACAAAGCCTAAAAATGGGGAAGTGAGATTCTGACTGAGAAAGAAGCCAGACAGAGAAAGGAGGGATTGTCTGAGACCAAGAGGGAAATTCCCTGTGCCAAAAAGAGCCATGATGCCCTTCAAGGTAGAGTGAAGACAAGCACTCTGGACCCATGGACCAAGATGTCACTTTCCCACCTTCAGGCCATGAGGCCTCAACAACAGCATGGTCATTCATCGCCCTCTGCTATAGAATAGACCTCAGAAGCCCTCTCTGAAATGAATCTGAACTCAGAGCAGCACCCTCTCGAGGGTGATCATGTGTAGATGGAGGGCATCTGTAGAAGGACAGAAGAACCCTGAGGATGGTGTCTGCCATGTGGGTGTTGGGATCCAGCAGCTTTGGGACCAACAGCGTGGGCCTAGAGGAGTTCTCTTAAGCAGAGGCCAGCCATAGGGGGGTTGCATAACAAGACACAAGGAAGCCAGTATGAAGGGAATTCCAAAAGGAACAGGGAACCTGCCATGTGTTGCATTGAGTCTGGCTATGAGCTCCCTGTTTTTTGTTTTTTTGTTTTGTTTTGTTTTTTAAATCCTCACCAGCTATTCTGAAGTGACCACCACAAGCCTTCACCCATCATTACTGTGTATCAAGGTCTACTTGAGTGTTTGGACCATGTAGTCTTTCCAGCTCTCATACCAATCCACCGAGCAGGCATGTTCTGCACTAACGGGGGAAGCGGTCTCCTGCAGAAGGCCAGTCGCCAGGAGCAGCAGGGCTAAGACCTACTCTGGGTAGAGCTTGGATATACAGCCCTTCTCCCAAGTCCCTAAGAACTGGAGAAAGAAAAGAAATGGGCTTCCCCAGAGACCCCCAAGTGCACCACACCACCAGCGGCTTCTCTGCCATATTTCTCCAGGTCCTCAGTGATCAATGTCACACTCTCTCCAGGCTGATGCTGATGCTCTCTCTCTCTCTCTCTCTCTCTCTCTCTCTCTCTCTCTCTCTCTCTCTCTCTCCTCTCCCTCTCCCTCTCCCTCTCCCTCTCCCTCTCCCTCTCCCTCTCCCTCTCCCTCTCCCTCTCCCTCTCCCTCTCCCTCTCCCTCTCTCTCTCTCTCTCTCTCTCTCTCTCTCTCTCACACACACACACACACACATCAGTCTCCATATCTGAAGTGCTAATATCATGGTGGGCCACCTTTCACGCAGGGTATAAGGAAGAAATGACATGGTATCCACAGAAACATGAGCTCTCTTCCTCTGCTGCTTCACACTCTGTGCTTGTTCTAAGATGGCTATCTTCACATCCCCCTCCCAACCTCTCTCTCACTCCTATGACCACTCTCAGACCCTACTGTCCTTCTGGACTCTCTAGGGACCACCAAGTTGTTAGTACTTCCGTCTGAGTTAGCCTATCTCTACATTATGAACCTGTATATACAAAGCAACGTCACGCTTAGAGCCCTGAGCATGTGGCCCACTGACCTGTGCCAGGATGTGCCCGTGGGTGGCTAAGCCTAACGGGCACACAGGACTCCAACACTGTCCCCAAGCAGTGCATGGGCTCCTGCATCTTTAGCTTCCCCATCTCAGCCAAGATTGGCCAAGGTCATGGGGGTGCACTGCCACAATCCCACCCAGACCATAAACCCATGGGTAGATATTAGGAGATCTGTGCTCTAGTCTAGCTTGCCCAGGTTCCGTCTCTGGTATAGACATCTGTCTAAGTCCTTCTGACATTAGTATATTATAGTTCTTATCTGCCACACCCACATCCCTGCTGCCTGAGGTCTATAGCATACGTTCCCTGCCTTATTTCTGTCTCCCTGCTTTCTATCAGAAGCCTTCACAGCGTGATGAACCCAGCCTGGGAGCCGTCTTTCCTTGCAGCTCAGATGCTTCTTGCTATTATCAAAAGGGAGGGGGCTCCTTGCAACTCCACGGCCCGACTCAAGACTTTGGAAACCCCTTTCTCTTTAGATGCAGAACAGTCCCAGGAGGGAGAAATGTCAACACTGGGATGAGGTGGGAGCTGCTTTGCCATGGGTTCAACACAACACTGAGTATCATTCAGGGTTATTTCCCTCACACTGGGGACTTCCTGAGGCTCACGCCTGACTGCCTGGTCTACCTATCCAATGACCCTATAAGATACAGCTGATGTTATCATCACTCGGTAGAAGAGAACTGAAGTTCAGTGGGCCTGAGTAAATTCTCCAGGGCCACAGCACATCTGCCTTTGCATGCCTTTGATAACCATACATGCAGGCAGCCCTGAGAAATTAGCAGCTTACTTTGGCGTGGGTGTGAGGCAGCAAAAGGCCCTCTTGACTCCCTCAGAGGAGCTGGTACCTAACCTCACAGGTCTGACAACAGCCTGAGACAGTTAACCCACTCACGGGGTAGCAGCCATGCTCACCGGGGCTTGTGTGTAGGTCACAGCTTCCATGATTTCAGCGACTTCATCCATCTCCTGAAGCCCACTGGCTTCTCCAGATGCCTGTGAGGAGATAAGCCATGGTACACATGAGGCAGGAGAGCAGGTTACACGGGATTGTGGTACTTGTGAAGGTCAGAGACTGACAAACAGACTCCTGTGGAGGAACTGTGTGTGCATTTGTGTGTACCTGTATATGTGCATTTATATGCATGTGCGTGCATCTGTTTGACTGCACCTGTGTGGGTGCACCTGTGTGTGGTATGCATGCATGTGTGTATACATATGCATATACATACATACATACATACATATGTGCATGAAGACATGTGTACATGTATATACATGTTTGTGTGGTATGCACGCATATATGAAATGTATATATGAATACATGTATGTGTGATGTTTGTGTGTGTGTACATGTATGCAAACATGGGATCAGAGACAGGGTGGAAAAGGCAGAGTACATGGTTGGTTATTCTATTTCCGTCAGCACTGTTAGTGCTACAATCTGTTACTTCACTTTCCAACTATGTGCAGGCTCCCTTTGCTCCTGATTTATGCAAGGTGCTCCCTGGAACCTATTCAGGGAGCACTCATCCAAGGTGGCTTCCTCCTGTCACCTAACCTTCACAGCTAGCCCCCTGTGTCAGCCCGGAAGCCAGAGCTGTGGCTCTGCAGAGGATCCTGCAGAGGATTCTGGGCCCTCTGGGTTATTTATACTTCATCTTGAATGCAGAACAGAGACAAATATTTGACAATCTCCTCATCCCATCTCCCAGCTCTCTTGAATGGCACTGGCTCAGAAGTTCAGAAATTCAAACAGGCCCAAGTGCTACCTCTGGTGTACAGATTTTTTTTAACACTAAATTAATGAAACCAACTTCTAATGTGTTCAGAAGTTGACATCACTTAAAGAGCAACAGTCTCAGGAAACGCCACTCAGCCTGCATCTGGCTTTGGCACGATGCTCCTGTCTGCCTGGAAGAACCTTCAGACCGTGCCTCTCCCTCCCTGGCTTCCAGCACCTCCTCCTGCCCCTCTGCTCCCTGACCTGCTTAGCTGGGTCTGAGGCTCTCTCACTGAGTTGTGTCTCCAAGTGTGTGTGTCAGAGGTTGGAGGAGGGGGCAGCTCCTGAAGTATATCCCCCTATTCCCCAGCCTACAAAGGGCTGTCACTACCAGTAAATCCTGGAGGGAAGGAAGTAAGAAAGGAGCCATCTTTCCTCCTTGGCCCCCACCCCACCCCCAACTTAGGAATGGATTCACTTGCCAAGCATAAAATGAACCTAAATTTAGGTTCATTTTTATAGGACTTTACACCCAGAATATCTTAGCATTCTAGCTCTGATTTTAGAATCCCGACACCCTTCTTGGCAGGAAGGCTGGAAACCAGGCCATTGACTGCCACAGCCAGAGGAACACCTTATAAGACACACAGCCCCCACTCCAAGGAGACGGCTGAAGAGCTTTAAAATGTGAAAGAAAGCCAAAAGCCCAAAATAGGACTTGGGGCAGTGCTGGCCATGATGAGAGGCCTTTAGACTGCATGACGCTGAGGGAGAAGAATTGGATGGGCACCCAGCCTTCTCCTGGCTGACTGGGGGATGGAGGTACAGAGCCCTGGGTGAGATGGGGGAGTTGGAGGGATCCAGAGGCTTACCGAGGACTCTTGTGCTTCACACAGCTCCTCAGGGGCCCTGGGGTCTGAATAGATGGTAAGCTGTTGTATGGAGCCCTGAGGAAGAGAGAAATCAGAGTCGAGTTACATGTGTACATGATCGTGCCCACAGAAGAAGGGAGTGTCCCAGTGAGGGAGGACATTGCAAAGAACCAGCATGGAAATGTGCTGTCTATGGAGGTGCCAGGAATGCTGGGCACCCTCCACTCCGGCTCTCCATCAAGGGACTCTCCTTGTGTGCTCCCAAAGAGTAGGGACCCCCTTAGCACATGTTCAGAATATGGGTAGCTACAACAGCCTCCTAACATCCAGGGCCCCTGCACATTAGCAGCAGGCTCTGAAACCTGTCTTCCTTTGCCCACAAAGCTCACAACTTCCTCGCTAGACATTCTTGTGATGCGGCGAGCTGCCAGAGGCCTTCCCACCCCACTCCCCAGATCTGGAGCTCACTCCTCAAAAGACAGCAACGCCAGTGTGTACACGTGTGTAGCATGTACACACCGGCTCAGCAACCCTGCTGTGCTACAAATAAATTCAGTTTCTGCCCTCTAGTGGTGCTTTTCTCATTTCCTTTTGGTTGGTTGGTTGCCGAAGGGGGGGGGGAAGGGGGGGGAGAGTGAGTCTCTTTTTCTTTTCTTTTCTTTTCTTTCTTTTTTAAATTTAAAATTTTTATTTTTGGAGACACGTTCTCATTTTGTAGCTCTGCCTGTCCTGAAACTCACTAGGTAGAGCATGTTGGCCTTGAACTCACAGACTCTAGATTGCTAAGATTCAGGCACTACCACATTGGGTTTTGAGACAGAATCTTAATCTGTAGGCTAACATGGAGCTCACTCTGTAGCTCAGGCTGGCTTAGAACTCATGACTGAACAACCTGAGTACTGAAATTGCAGGTGTGAGCCAGGCCTCTTGCCTTCCCTAGTGTGTCTGAGTCACCCTAGGACTGCTGATAACTGTTATTTTCTCTAGAGTGTGCCTCTTCTGGTAGTAAAGCTGGTCTTCTGATTTGTTTTTTAAGGACATATTGTTTAAAAGAAGACAGAGAAAGTGATTCCTCATTTCCGTTGTTCAGATTCATCCAGCTTTACAGAAACAACTTGAGCACAACTACCATCCACATGCAGAAATTAAGTCTCTTGAGACTAGCAGGCTTGACTCTCTTTTAGTCATGGCTTTCAGTGAACAAAGTGGTTCTGACTAGTTTCCCAGACAGGCCTATAATTTACTATGTAGCCCAGGCTGGCCTTGAACTCATGTTCTTCCTGATTCAGACTCCTGAGTGCTGAGAATACAGGATGGGCCAACAAGCCCAGCCTCAGGATAGGGGCTTTTATGTCCACACTCGGCCAATACAACAGACCCCGTCATACACTATTGCCTAAAGCCTGTAGCCTCAATGTATTGCCAAGTACTGGGATCACTGGCATCCAGGCCTAGAGTCCTTTCTACATTGTGTGCAGGCCTTTCGAGAGCATGAGAATAAAATAATGATGACCATTGTTCCTCCTTAGTGTGTGGCAGTTCATGTCTATATTTCTCTGGTCTGCAGGGAGCGGACTGAAACTCACCGTAAATCTCTCCAGGCCCGTAGCTCCTGCATTGCCCACAAAGATCCCGGCACTGGGCTCAAACGTCAAAGGCCAGGAAGATCGCTGGAAAAGGACTTGGCTGTGTTCCTCACAGTCCACGAAAAGGGCCACTTCCTCGCCCTGGACGGTCACAGCAAAACGATTCCACCTGTTGGTCATCACGGGCACTGAGAAAGCCGCAGCTTCACGGGACACGTGGGAGCCTGGTTCTGTGTAGTAGAGGATAACCCGCTGGCGGCCATCCTCCACACCGGAAAGCCGCAGGCCCAGGTAGATAACTTTCTGGAAAGCATCGGTGATAGCGAAGAGCACGCCCCCTTGGGCACTATTGGGCTTCACCGTCACACCAATGGCGAAATCGCTGAAGAAGGTAGACGGGATGAGGGTCCTGGCTGGGCGGCCGACGTTGGCACCAGGCCCAAAGCTGTAAGCCGGGAAACCGCCATAGCCGGTGACAAAGGACACAGAGGAGGGTAATGGGACACCAATGAGCTCTGTGAGGTCCAGGTGGTCCTGAGAGGCTGACCCTGCAGGGAGGAAGAGAGGTCATGATTCCACTATGCTGGAACAAGGAGGTGGGAGCCACAAGCAGAACTGGATTCCACGGGAATGCACTGAAAGTAGGCCTTCTAAATGGCAGTTTCTTTAACTTCTGAAACAAGCCCCAGTGATGAAATGTGGTGTACAGTGTGCAGAAAAACACATGGTTATAACTCTGAAACAACCATTTCACAGAGCACCGCGTGGTGACTGTGAACCCTCACCAAGCCTTCCAGTGTTTTCTCCTCCCCTTTAATTGTTGTTTTTCTCTTTTAAAAATTAAAACCACGCTGGGAAGGCTCACTCATTGATTGGACTACCCACTAATGGACGGTGATCTACAGTTTGGAAAAACACAAATCGTTTCTAGAATATGTAGTGTCTTCTCCCATTAGCTTGGAGATTTCTTTCATTATTTAACAAAGTGGAATCGGGCTGTATTGCTTTGTTTTAAACGAGGTCTTTTGTTTATGTGCCTCAGAACATAGGGGTAAATTAGGCACAAAGAGAGGGAGGGGAGTGTTGCCTGGAGTCCAGCAAAATTGAGCTTTTCTTCATAGTGGTAAGCATTCATCCTTATCCCCCTCCTCCTCACTGTCGTGGTGGTCATCATCATCATAATCACCATCATCCTCACCATCATCCACATCCCAGCTCTCTCTCTGTACCAGGCACTGCTCTCAGCTCTTTGTGTGATTAGGCTCACTCCATCCCCACTCGAGGCTCACTCCATCCTCACTCGAGGCTCACTCCATCCTCACTCGAGGCTCACTCCATCCTCACTCGAGGCTCACTCCATCCTCACTCGAGCCCCACGAGGTTAGGTACCGTTATTTCTGTTTACTCCTGAGAAAACTAAGGCTGCTAGAAACTAACAAATTTGCAAGGGTCACATGCAAAATTCAAAAACAAGAGCCCCTGACTTGAGTTTGTGTTCTTCACAAGCACATTTGGTGGGGTTGACAGACCTCCAGTGCGGTGGCCTGAAAAAGACCCCGGATCCAACCGTTGTCCATGGACAAAAGCTACAGGCTGCTCCAGTGACCCAGACACATTCCTGAGCTGCTTTGGAAGTGACGGCAGTGAGCGAGAGTGAAACACAGGTCTCAGGTAAGGTGAACACACCCAGTGCCACTGAGCCAGGGGACAAGGCTTCAGAGCCAGAGCCAGAGCCAGATCCCAGAACAATGGAGCAGTAGCAGACTGCAGGGCAGATCTCCTAGTGGCCACCTGGGCTAGAGCCAACAGCCAGAGGCCCCTAGCCTATGGCTAAGATTCTCTCTCTATCCCATGAAGAAGACTAAGGACGACCCCAAAAGAATGATTAAGATCATCTTTCCTAGTTAGCTTCAACTGTCAATTTGAAGGGAGTCTCAACTGAAGAATTCTCCATGACTGCTCTGTGGGAGCATCTTCTTGACGGCTAATTAATGTAGTGACCATCTCACTGTGGGGGCGTGTCGGCTCAAGGCAGGGGGTCCTGGACTATATAAGAAAGCTAGTTGAGCAGAGGTTAGGGAGCATTTAGCAGTGTTCCTTTGTGGTTTCTGCTTCAAGCTCCTGCCTTAAGTTCCTGTCCCAACTTTTTTCAGTGGTAAATGGTGTTTTGGAAGTTGTAAGGTGAAATAAACTCTTTCCTCCTCAAGTTGTGTGGTCACAAGAGAAGAGTAAAGTACAATACCATCCATGTAGTCCCCAGTCAAAACAGTAGACACAACAACCTTTTCTGTTACATCTACACAACAGTCAGACTCCCCTGGGTGGGGATCTGCCCGCTCTGCTGGGTCAGGGCCGCCCGTGTCCTTGAGCTCCTTGTCCAGAGCAGTGGCTGCCATTTTTCTGCTGTATTTCTTTGTCCTTGCATCAGCTCTGGAAACCAACTACTACTAACTCATTTTATGGATGAAGAACTGAGGCTTAGGACATGAAATCCGGCCTGAGGATACACAGTCAGTGATCTGTGAACCATAGCTAGCCTGACTTCCAGTTGACTTGATATTGGAGTTTGATGAAAAGAGGGATTTCCACAAGGGTTTTAGAAGAAACTGTGCCGAAGGCAGATCCTGAGCACCAACAGGACTCTGAGGTAAGGGCCACAGTCACACAGTCAGCAACTAGCACATGTGTGCCTGACAGTGTGTGTGTGTGTGTGTGTGTGTGTGTGTGTGTGTGTGCCTCTGTGTGTATCTGTATGTACATATATCTGTGTGTATATGTCTGTGTGTGTCTCTGTATGTATCTGTGTGTGTGTGTGTGTAAGCCATAGCATGTTTTGGTTATATAGAAGAGTATAAAGAATAATATAGTGACACATCAACAGGTCAGAATGCTGTGTACATTTAATCAAAGTGGGAGACACACGTGAGCTGGGGAGGTGGCTCAGTCAGCAGTGTGTTTACCATAAAAATCTGAGGATCTGAGCTGGGATCTCAGCCTCCACGTAAAAACATGGCTGTAATGGTATCCCCTGTATCCGCAGTGCTAGGAGAGCAGAGACAAGAGAATGCCTGGAGATTGCTGCCAGCCGGACAGTCTAGACAGACAGACTGAATCAGTGAGCTCTAGATTCAATGAGAGACTGAGGAAGCTGTTCAACCTTGACTTATGGCCTCCAAATACACACTCTCTCTCTCCACACACACATAGGTATACACACACACACACAGATACACATATACACACATAGACAGACACAGAAATACAGACACATACACGTCTACTGTACACATGTCCGTGTGTTCATATACACAAGTAAATTTTTAAAAAGAAAATCACAAGTCATCACACAGGATAATTGAGGCAATTAAATGACACAGGTGGGACATTGGCACAGGGCTCGTGATCAGTTAGAAGTGGTGACCCTTCACCCTGCCCTCCCCATCACTGTCATGGACTTTCAGGTTTGGAAAGGATACAAGCTCCACCTAACCCATGTTAACTCCTCCTTTTCTAGCATGGAAACCACTAGCTAAAAGTAGCCATTGAACACCTGAATCACAGGTCTTCCCCTTGAAATATGCTGTGCTAAATGCAAACTGGATAACAAAAACTCAATTTGGAAAAAAACAGTGTAACATAGCTAATTAATAATTTTTATATTGGTTATGATTTCAAATGATAGTTTGGAAGTTTGAGGGTTAAATGTTATTTCATGTCAATATATATATATATATATATATATATATATATATATATATATATATATATATTTTTATCTGAGTCTGGTGGTACAGGCCTATAATCCCAGTTACAAAGGAGACTGAGGCAGAAGATGGTAAGCTTGATGTCTGCTGAGGATACATTGTGAGTTCAAACCCATCCTGGGTAATTTAATAAGACCCTGTGTCAGAAATAAACAGAAGGAAGGATTGGGTGGCTATCTATGCCTGGTGATGGATGCCTTTAATCCCAGAACTCAGAAGGCAGATGCATGTGGATTTTTGAGTTTGAGGCCAGCCTGGTGTACAGAAAATGTTCCAGGATAGCCAAGGCTACACAGAGAAACCCTGTCTCAAAAGATCAAAAGAGAGAGGAGAAGGAGAAAGGATTAAAACTGCCTGGTTCCACACATGTCTAACAGGCACAAGGCCCCTCTCTGTTCCCATCCCAGTATGTAAAAACAAAAACTAAAGGGCAACAGGCAGAAGCTGCACATGCCCACACTCCTTAAGAAAAGAGCCACCCACCAGCTCTGCTGATCCTCTCCAGGCCACTTCCTCGGCCCAGGCCCCTGGGGACCCACTCCTGGGACTCCAGTGTCACCATTCCCATGCATCTGTTTGCATTTACTATGCAAGACTTGTTTGTAACAAAGTGCAGGGTCACCATGGATTCCTCCAACCGGCATACAAACACTGGCGTGCTGCCTTAATCTGTCTTTTGTTACTTTCTCCTCTCTTCCCCCAACATCATCATTTTCGGATTAATCCTTGTTGAAGCTGGGGCCCTACTCCTACCACAGGTGGATGAGCTGCAACGGGCAGGCTCGCTTTTCTGGTGAGGGAGAGGGAGGCTTATGTGACTTTCCAGACCAATTTGCTACAGATTCCTTCATCCCCACCTCCTCTACTTATGGGTACAGGCCATCATTCCACTGTACAGATTAGTGACAGGGATTTGTGGGTGACATGGTTCACTTACAGTTTCACTGGCTGCTGCTAAAGTGCTCTTTGAAGATTCTGCACCACTGACCACACCCACTGGTGGCCTCGCATGCCCATGTTGAGGGGAGGCAGAGACTCACTTGAGAGAGGTCCATGGGGCTTTTGAATTGCAGTGATATGTTTAATTTTTTTTGAAATCTTGATTTTGATTATTATTCTAATTACGTGTATATGTGCGGGTGTGAGTGCATGAGGGCAGGTATCTGCAGAGGCCAAAGGTGTCAGATACCCTGGAGCTGGAGTTACAGGTCGTGTGAGCTGCCTGAGGTGGGTGCTGAGAATCTAATTCAGGGCTTCTGGAGGAGCACTGTATGGCCTTCATAACCACTGAGCCACCTCTCCAGCTCCGCTATGGTTGATTTTTAACATTGGTTCCAAGGATGTATTCACTGTATTGGTGGTGGTGTTATTATTATTGTAAAGAGAGTCTCTCTGGGTAGCCATGGCTGGCCTGGTGATTCACTATAGACCAGGCTGGCCCCAAAATCACCAAGATCTGCCTGATTCTGCTCTCCAATGCTAGGATTAATAATGTTTGCCACTGTGACTACAAGTATTCTTCAGAACACACTTCATTGAAAACACTTCACAATTTTTATGATGACAATTACCCTCTTTAACTAAAGAGAGAAAACCGATCACATAGAGTCTCTGCTTAGGAATCTTTTTTGGCCATCTGTGGTCCCCAGGGTCAGGCTGCCAACTTGAGAGACCTTTTCTATCTGGGCCCAGATAGAAAAGGCCTATCTACAACGGCCTCTAGAGTGCTCCTCTTTTGTCACAGACCTACATTTACCCCAAATGCTTTCCCTATGTCATTCACCCCACCCACCCAATTACCTTTCAGAATAACTCTTCCTTCTCTTCCTGCTCCTCCTCCTGCTCCTCCTCCTGCTCCTCCTCCTGCTCCTCTTCCTACTCCTCCTGCTCCTCCTCCTCCAGTCTCAATCCAAGCCCCCCTCCCCTGCAGCCATTCCCCCCTCACTGCCCATAAGCTCTTCCTGATGAAGCTGCACTGCAAGCCTCCTGATGCACTCTGGGGTCTTCTATCACAGCCCCTCCCCCATGTCACCACTGGCTGCTTGTTTCTACCTCCAGTGAATGATGAGGACAAACATTTCATCATTCATGGTTCCCAGGACCCAGAGCATGAGGATGATGAGTGTAAAAACGAACAAACTAAGGAGTCAACAGAAGGATGGATGGACGGATGGAAGGGAGGATGGGAACTCTCGACCTCCTCATTTTATAGGACCCCAAGCCAAGGTTAATAGAGGGTAAGTGTCCAATGGTCACAAGCCTAGGCATAATTCCCAACTGAATGCTGTCCTCTCCAGTTTATAGTCCGCTTTAAAACAGACAGACATCCATTCGAAGTGATTTTAGTTTGAGGCTCAAACCCCACAAGGCATAGGTTAAATGAACAATAAATCTGGTTAAATGTAACTAGACAAAGCAAAGACTCACAATAGTGATTTCATAATTTAAAGACATAAATCTGATTAAATTTGACCACAAAGAAATAAAGATCTGAGGACCAAAACATTTTTTTTAATCATAATAATATTAAACCCCACAATGTCAGCTTAAAAACCAAGAGCCAACAGAAAAAAGCAGAATCTTGACGTCACAGGCAACGAACCCACTCCTTTAACACGCAAAGCAGATGGGTAATGCCACAAGTCAGCAGAACGATGGGCAAAGACTAGGAAGTTCTATCTACAGCAGAAAAAAACGAAGGCAGCTCATGTAAGTATATGGAAAACGTTTGACCTCGTAATGAAAGAAGAGCGGAGCTGCAAGGCGAACCCATTTTTCTTATCAGATTGGCAGCGATCAGAATGTTGGCTAATCGAAAATGCTGGCAAGAGGCTGAGGCAGCATGGGGCCCATCTCCTGCTCTGTTAGTGAAATCCTAAATTGTGTCACATCCATGGGATGTAATCTGACACCCATGCAAAAGTACCAATGCATATGTATTCTTTGACCCAGTATAAATGTTAAAATATGTCATGCAAGGAAATTTAATGTAGCTTCCTGAATGCTGAGTCCCTAGGTAATGATCTGAGCAATAACCAGGATACAGTCAGTAAAAAGAGAAGAATAGCAGGAAGTGCCTGGGCTAGCATATAGCAAAGACATAAGCATGTAAAGGCTTTTGAGGCCCATGGAGATATGTTCTATATACGGTTCTGATCAACAATGAACTACATGTGTAGCTCTTAGTTCAAGTATATCTGTCAAGTTCCCACATGCACAATCAACGCATATATGAGAATATATTAGGATCTCTCCAGAAGGATGCCCAAGAAACTGGGGCTAGACATTTTGTCCAGGGAAGAGAGTAGAGACTGGAGGATAGAAGTTGTACCTCCTCATGGGTACCTGTACATTACACCACTCACCTGGCGTGAAAAAATAAAGATATTTATGTATTCTTAACTCCTTGAATCTGTTTTTATAAACTTAGGGACTCATGTCAGATGTAGTGCATATACTTTTAATCTCAGCATTCAGGAGGCAGAGGCAGGTGAATTTCTATGAGTTTTGAGGCCAGTCTGGTCTACACAATGAGTTCCAGGATAGCCAGGATTACAGAGAGATGGGGGAGGGAGGGAGGGAGGGAGGGAGGGAGGGAGGGAGGGAGGAAAGGAGGAGGGAGAGGAGGAGGAGGAGGAGGAGGAGGAGGAGGAGGAGGAGGAGGAGGGGAGAGAAGAAGGAAATTTAACAGCATGCTTTTTCATTGGGATGTAGCCATCTTTGTAAGAAAGAAAGCGGGGAGAAGGAAGAACCCACCAGGTTTTCTCCCTCCCTATCACAGCTCTAGATAAGAGACCAAGCCCAAAGTATGTGACCCCCTTATTTGTCTCATCCACTCATCCCTCTCTTTTACTGGGAGGAGGGGAAGCTTTCTGGTGGGATGCTCCAGCATCTACAGAAGTGGTGGTTCCGTTAGAATAAATGGGCTGGCTCACACCCAGTGCTCTATTTCTGTGTGGAGTTCAGGGATCAGAGGAGGACACATCTAGACTTGCACATGGCCATCTCGTGAATTCCTATTTCCAGGTATCTGTTTAAAGTTTATTTTAACATAATCCTATCAAACAACCTTGTTTTATGGGCCAGAGAACTGATGGAGAGGAGGAAGATACATGGTTATGAGGCCTAGCAGCAGAATCTGGGGTTACCCGGACTCCAGATCACAAGGTCCCAAGATCCCTGGCTAACCAGCCTTTCCAAACACTGGCCCATAGTGGGCCAGCTGGAGAAGGGGAGATGAGGAGGAAGCAGGCTGCAGTGGAGGACACCTTAAACTTTGGTCAGAGCTGGGCTCCCTTCCAGCCTCTACCCTCTTCCAAACATGCAGCCTTTGGGTAGATGACCAGGTTGACATGGGGCCTTCCTTCCCACTTCCCTTACAGAGATCCTATGGGATGGTGACGTGGAGTCCAAGTCATCAGCAAGCTGTACAGCTTGCAAGGCATAAAGTTAGCAAAAGCTGTAGTCTGCAGACTCTCTTCAGCCACCCTCCCTGCTCCCACCCTCATCCAAAGGTGGACAAGAGAGGACAAGTGTGCAGGCTCTGGGCCACCGGCCCTGTTTCCATTGACTCAGCCTCAGAAAGAGAGCCACAGAGTCTGCTGCAAACCCTAGACCTCAGCCTTGCTCTCAGCTGCCCCGCCTTCTTCCACAGGCATGGTCCCATGGTGTGGTATGGCAGGGGGACGACCCCTGGCCTGGAGTGACCCGTGCTCAGGGCTGGGCCTGTGCCTGCTGGCTCATTTATCCCTGGCTTCCAGTGGAAAGGCCACCTGCTCAGGCAGCCACGAGGGGCGGGAAGGAGGAGCCTGGGAGCCAAGAGAAACAGGCTCAGCAATTTGGTCTATGACTTGTCCTGGGATGGCTTTATGCTGGGGGCGAGGGAGAGAAGGAGGTCACAGCTGGTGGGAAGATATCTCCATCTTGGAGGGACAAGGCCTAGAACTCTGGGAACACTGCTGGTGGGGGCTGATAATAGGACTCTCGGACCTGGGGTCACTGAAATGGCTCACACTTCTCCACAGAGTTTAACATTTATCCGAGGGCAACTTCATGTCTTGAGCAAAACTGCATCTAGAACATCCAGCATACACTTCTCTCACTATTATAATTATCTTATTTTTTTCCCATATACTTCTTACATTGGAGGTCAGACTGGCATGAATGAGTCCCATCCTTGTCTCTGTGTCTGTGTGTGTGTGTGCGCGCGCGCGCGCACGCGCACGCGCGTACATTTAAATGAGTACATATGCAGAAGCTAGGGGTTAACCTGTCATTCCTAAGGAACTATTGAGACTGGGTTTTTCCCACTGGCCTGGGGCTTGCTGATTTGGCTAAAATGGGATTACTGGCTAAACCAACATCCAGGTTCTGAATCTGAAGTTCTAATGAGTGCCAGTAGGGCCAGCCTCCAGCCTCACACCCTACAACCACCTGCATGTTCATCCATCATCTAGGCATGCATCTCCCAGGAGCCTCTCTGGAAGCCACACAGCCTCAAAGCAAGCAATGAGACCCCAGGCAGGAGAGGCGGGGCTCAAGTTCATGTCCCAGCTGTGCTCATGAGCTAACCACTCCCGGTCTCTGAGCTCAGTTCCCCTCTCTGCACTGGATTGAACATCGCTGCTGTCCTCAGACACCTCATGGGGTTGGCTCTAATGTCAGTCTTGCCCATTTACTTCTTTGATGCATAGGAGTTGTTTCCAGGGGGAGTTCCAAATAAAGTCCGTCCCCATGCCGTGCCTGGTATAGTGCTGAAGATGAGGAGGGAGCTGACCCCAGGCCGTCAGTCATTAGGAAGCCCGTTGTCTAGGAACGGTTAGCAGTTATTTATTCATACCATTTGCAAGCTCCAACACTTTCAATGGCTCCCTAGTTCCTTCAACATTGAGTCAAAATTCCATTCTGGGCACATATGGGGTTAGGGCTAGAGCCTAGCTTACGTAAGCCTCTGGATCTATCTTCAGTGGAGTGTGAGGGACACAGAGATTGCCCTCTACTTATTATCCCCTCTTCCCTTCCCTCCTGCTCTTCTTTCTTCTTTTCTCATGCTGTTTGTTAAATTACTATTTTTTTAAAGTTTTTTTATATGTATGAGTGTTTTGCCTACATTTATGTCTGTGTACCATGTGCATGCAACTTCTGCAGAGGTCAGAAGAGAATGTCTGATCCCCTGGAACTGGAATGAGAAATGGTCACGAGACACCGTGTGGCTGCCAGGAGGTGAGCCAGGTGCTCGGCCAGAATGTGGATGCTCTTAAGCACGGAGCCATCTCTCCAGCACCCTAATATTATCTTTTGCATCTTCACACCAGTATTTCCAGGCTCGGTCAGTTTACCTCAACACAAGGAATCCACTTTCACCCTACAAACGGAGCCCCAGGCATCCCTCCCCCTACACTCACAGGGTTTGGCAGAGCTGGTAGTCTGCAACGTGGCCTGAGGAAAGGAGGACAGACAGAAACAGCCTGGGCCTCTTGCCCTTGGAAACTTTGGTGCAGACTCCTCAGTGATTTCAGGGTGGCCCCTCCCCAGGGCATAGGGAGAAGTCGTCAGAGGGCTTTAGAGAAGAACACTGCAGAGGAAAATCTGAGCAGTCCCCACAGGGTGCCACCTTCTTCCCAAGGGCCCGGATGCCAGTTTCCACGGAAACCAGGAAAGAATCCTAACAGTGAAGAAACAAACTGGACTAGTCAGTTTATTATTTGGAGGAGTTGAAAAACAAGATCCCTCGCTTCCCCTCCTGTCTGCCACAGACCCCTGGACACCTGTACCTCCTTTTGCCCTCCAGCCTCAGTTTCCCTTTCTGCACATTGGGCTGGATTAGCCTTTCCATCTGTGGGGTCCTATCTGGACTTTGGAGCCTGGTGTCCCTAGGGAACCGTATCTGGATTTGCAAAGCTCTATCCCACAGATGACCATCTGGGACCTGAGCCCAGGGCTCTTGCTTGACAGCATTTAAGGCCTCAAGAGACTTAGATGCCTTCCTTTGGCACCAGGTCAAGGCTGGGCTGTGGAGAAGTCCCAAAAGCCTTGCAGCACAGCCAGGAACGCTCCACCACCGGACAGGACGCTGCAGCGGCCCCCAGCGGCCACACGGGGACCTGCGTCTTCTCAGAACTTCCTGCCCAGCGTCGGAGGAATACTGAGTGCCATGGTTTGAGGAACCAAGGGAAACCCAGATCCCAACCACAGAGGTTTGAAAGCAGTCCGGAAGCTGAGGCATGACATCAGACCGTACTCTGTGACCACCCTGAGCCTAGAACCCAGAGGCATAGTTCTCATCCTGTTTTCCAGTGTGGATTGACTGGGGAGGCAAAGACTTACTTCTGCATTTGGCCGCCCTTCCCACCCATGCCCAGGAAGCTGACAGAGCATTTAGCTGGTCTTCATCTATGGTGTGTGTAGTCCCTCTGGTCAAGGACTCTCCATGGTGTACAGTTGTAGCCTGGGCTACAGCCAGCAAACAGTCTAGGGGGCATGCAGGGTAAGGTGGGGGTGAGACTCTCCATAGAACCCTATCATAGCCCCTCCAGTCCAGAATTCCCTGTGTTTACCTCAACTACCCCTCTAAGGCTGAAGGAGAGCCCCTATATCCTCATTGAAGCTTCCCAGTTATCTTACTGTGAACAGCGATGCCCACCCCTCTTAGGACTGGTGATATATTTTGTTCTCAGTTCTGAGTATTGACTCCACATCTTCACAGATGCTAGGCAAAACCTGCATTGCTGGGCCTATCCTTAGTCTTCCTTACTTTTTATTTTGAGGCATGGTTTCACTAAATTGCCCAAGGAGGTCTTGAGCTTGTAACTGCCCCCTGCCGCAGCCTCCCCATAGCTGAGACCACAAACAGGTCTCTGATAACAGGCCCATCTAAGACTTTTTTTTTGGACATCCATGCAGAAAAGTGACCCCAAGGACTGGGATGTGCCTTAGGCACACCCTACCCATGTGCTTTCTCTGGCTCTCACTGCCTGGAAAGAAAAGATGTGAGGAGTTTAACAAGCTGCAGACTTCTGACAAAGCAAGCTCCCTTTTTGGGGACAATCTGCCCCAGTCCACACCCATCAAAGGCCACCTGGCTTCTGCTTGCTCACCTCCACTGTTGGAGAGCTCGCTCCCAGTCAACAGCCATAAGAAGATTCTAAGTCTTCCAGGTTTTATTCTCAGGCTGAGCTAAGCCCGTCCCTCCCCATGGCTGCCCCACCCCACCAGCTGGTAGACAAAATGTCAACTTCCATACGGTGGTCTCTCAGATATCACAAGGATACTAGAAATGGCACTAGCCTTTAAGACAGCCTCCAATCACCGACTCCACACATGGCTTCAGAAATCTCTTTGCCTCTTCCAAGTCTCTGGCTCAATATCTGCAAACTGGAATCTGGACTAAATGTTTTCCCAAGGCCCCTGCCAGGTCGGAGTGCCTCCAATTCCACATCCTCCTCGTCTGCCTTCCAGTTTTTCTAACCACCCTAGACAGCGATTCCTTCAGGCCTGGAAGAAATGACTCCTACAAGGGCCAGGAGAACACAGTTCTCCCCCACAGACTTCTTGGCCTCAGTAGAACTGGGAAGCAACCATGCCCTCAATAATGTCATCATACTCTGCCTGTAAAGAAAATTAGCCCCACCCTGTGAGGAGACTACAAGGACCCTCTAGTCTCAAGAGGTCCTGGGACTACCTGACTCCCTACATGAGGGACACGAACACAGTAACCTCCAGGCCACAGAGTAGAGTGCAAGAGGTTCTTAGACAAACCTACCTCCCAAAGCATTTCTTAGAAGAATGTTTTTATGCCAGGGAAAAGTCCTGGACCCACTTAGAAAGGAGACCTGGCTGGGCGATGATCAAAGACCCCATTTTTCTGAATTACAGAAGAGCATTTTTCTCCAAGTAAACTGAGAACGCCTCTTCCTTTTTCCGGTTTTCATATATAGCGAAAGAATTTTTCCTTCTCAATGAAGTTACTGTGTGAGCACTCCCTCAATCAAGTCTCTCTCTCTCTCTCTCTCTCTCTCTCTCTCTCTCTCTCTCTCTCTCCTCTGCTCTAGGCCTCCCTCTCCCTCCCTTTTTCCTTCTCCCTTTCTGTTCTAAGCCATAGAGAGGATAGTTAGTAGGGGTCTGGGATCTGGGGTTTAGGGCTACAGGTTGTTTCTCTGGAAAGTAGCAGAAGTCACCTGCCCAGCAGTAGCCTCTCCAGTCTCCCAGACATCCCCTCACCTGTCCCTCCCATAACAGGGCAGCAAGGTGGGGGTACTCTCTCTTTTCTCATGATCGATTCCTAGAGAGCAAGGGAATAGCTCGCCCAGTACAGGGTCAGCAATGAGACTGGAAGAGGGCTTGGCCTGCTGCATCTGCTGCCTCCACAGTTCTCACGGGATTTCCCATGGAAGCATCTTCTATGCTCTCAGTACCTCACTGTCCTTCCATGGAGCCACCCCCTTCCTACGTACTTGCTGCATCTTTTCTTGGGCCTTCACATGGACCACTCCCAGCTTACCTCTCAGTCTCCAGCAAAGCCTTTTTAAAAAGTGACCTGTGCATGAACTGAGTGACAAGAGTCATGAATATCCATGGCCTTTTGCTATGGGCTTGCACCATGCCTAGAACTCCTCAACAGTCTGCCTGACCTGTTCCTTCTCATGCTTGATTCTTTATGAAATGGAAGGTACTGTTAGTCCCGCTTTACATCTAGAAACCAGGATATAAACGGCAGGAAGGCAAGGGCTGATGGTTGTCCCCCTCCTGATTGGTCTCAAGGAAGCAGAATTCTCTAGCATCTGGCCTGGGTGGGTGTGATGCCTGTCGCAGGTAACAGCCACAGGTGGGCCAGTTTCAAGATCAGATAGATATACACTGGGTCCTGAGTCTGCCACTAACCAGTCAGGTGGCTATGGACTAGCTTCTTGATCTCTTTGAGCTGAGACCTTCCGGTTTGTATTGTGTGGACATGATGGACCCTGGCTGAGAATATGAGATCTATCACTCAAGTGAGCACTGGGCTAAACACGGGCCTGGCACACATGGGTCACCGGGTTATAGTTAGAGGCCTAGATAAGTTGATTTCTTGTTGACTGCCGCTGCCACCACCCCCAACTCAACATACCTGCCCCAGATTAGCCTACAAGCATCTTCCATCTCTCAGCCACAAAAGGAAGAATGTGATTGGCTAAATAGAGCCCCCCCAAAATAATCTGTAGAAACCAAGCTTGCAGAACATGGCCCCATTCCTCATTCTGAGACTCACTTCACCTAGCATATGCATGTGTACACACACACAGAAAGAGAGAGAGAGAGAGAGAGAGAGAGAGAGAGAGAGACAGAGACAGAGAGACAGAGAGACAGAGAGACAGAGAGACAGAGAGACAGAGAGACAGAGAGACAGAGAGAGGGAACCAGCCTTCCACAAGATCTATATCTGAGCTATTCTGGGACTCACCTCACCTCACCTAGCATGTACATGTGTACACACACACACACACACACACACACAGAGAGAGAGAGACAGAGACAGAGACAGAGAGAGATAGAGGAGACCAGCCTCTCCACAAGATTCATATCTGAGCCTCAGCAAGTGACAAGAGTGCCATGGGCACTGAAGTGTGAACCTTTGATCCCTCCCTTCACCTGTCTTGCCACGCCTGATTCGGAACCTGAGTGTGATGTCACCCCAGAGACTGTGGGCGAGTGGCAAGTGGACCAGAGATGCCAAGGACACCAGGAAAGAGTGTACAGTCAATTCTCTGAGTATGAGGACTTTGCTTTCCATTTGGGGAACAAAGGCTCTTTGAGTGTGAGCAGGGCCTTGACTCCTGAAGATGACGTCATCTGCAATGAGTCACCAGCCCACCCCACAGGCTGCTCTGGAGGGCTCAGCTCAAGGACTCCAGTGGGAAAATGGCTCAGAGGAAAAGGGCTCTGGACACCTTAATTTCAGATTCCTGGCCTCCACAACTGCACGATGATAGATTTTTGTTGTTTTAGTCTACTCACTTGTGGTGTTTGTTCTAACAACTCTCTAGGTACCTCATATATTTCCTGATGCACACCAGCACCATTCCACAGTCAACATGCACACGAGCCCAGCGAAGAGCTATTACAATGAACCCTGCTCTGCAGACACAGAGATGGAGGTGTAGAAGGATCCAGCCACCCAAGTAAGGCTGACTCTGAACCTTTATGGCCTGGGTTCAGACCCCATAGCCCATCTGCTTTCTAAGGACACTAGAGGTTCTCCAAGTGTGACACCTGGACTGGTAGCATCTGGGAACTTACCAGATCTTAGCATCTACACCAAACACCACAGATTTGGGAGTGGAGCCCTGAATGCCATGCATTTACCAAACCTGGAAGGGTCTATGGCTTACACTCAAATTTGGGGCTTGCTCTGCTGCTGAAGCTAACATGGTGTCCTACATCTAGTCTTGGGGTCACAGAGCAGACAGCAAGCAGTGCAGGAGTTTGCTGCATGGCCAGAGACCCAGACTGGGGCTTCTGGGAGACCAGGCAGGAGAGAGCGCAGGGGTAAGAAAGAATCCAGCTGCTGCTCAGAAGAGATAACATAGGAAGTGCCCCAGGACTACATGGGAAAGCTGAGCCTTCCCTGTAACATAGGAACTTAGCAGCTGAGTGGCTTCCCAGACAAATTGACTGTGTGAATCACCAAATTTTACAGATAGAAAGCAGTTTGTCCCAGGGCCAGAGGGAGGATGCCACATGCTCCCCACTGATGAGAAGGCTGACTGGCAAGAAGCTTATGTAGGGATGTCCCTGGAGGTATGTGGGTAGACGATGGGCCTGGCAGATCCAGGCACTGTTGGGCAAGGGTTATGTAGCCAGCCACGAGGGGTTGGTGTTGCTCCATGGAAGGACTGTCCAGTCTAAGCAGAAAAGACCCATTTCTCTGAAGGTTACGGAAGCACCTGGTTTCTCAGCTTCGTCTCAGTCTGTCTTGTCCCACATATAGTTAGAGATGGACAGTCAGGGGAGGCCACTCCAGCTTCAACAGGAAGTAGGCCTGTAAGCCCCCTATTCTTTATGGGATCCCTTCTGCTCATCCACAGATGTATCACATCATGTCCCAGGAGCAACTCTCTCCTCCTGCCTGGTCTCCCAGAAGCCCCAGTTTTTCAGTACTCTGTCACCCTCTGTTCACTTGTGTGTGTCTCCCAATGGCCTGCAGGTGCCGCAGGGGACAGGTGAAATCTTCTGTCTCTGCTCTAAAGCCGCCGGACTCCCCCTACAGCTTCTGGACACAGAATCTTGCCTGAGACTTGGCAATAGCCAAACAGTTGGTAGATGAATACATGAATGAATAAATGAATGAACAAATAATGCATAAGTGAACCAGTTTAGTGTAATTCTGGACAAGAATAACTATTTACCCACCTTAGCACTGTATATAGCACTTATTATCATTGGTCATAAAGAACTCTTATAAAAGCCAATCTTTGTTCACTAATACCAACATTTAGTTAACATGTACTTTTAACCCCACTCTCATCTGACCCCGGCTGCCTAGACATAATTCAGTAATAATTAATATCATATCAATAGCAACACAGCGGCTAGCTGTTGACTCCCTGGGGGTCTGCAATCCCATATTCTCAGTTGACCCTTAAACAGGAAGGTTTGGAAAATGTAGCCTTCTGCAAGATGGCTGCCCAGGGCTCTCATCCAGCTGGTCTGGGAGTGCCCCTGAGACACACTGGCTTCTCAGACTTCAGATGAAATTCCAGCCGCCTCCACCTTCCCTCTCCCTGGAACAATGTTCTGGGTGGGACTTGTGAATAACACATGCCTCCCCTTCTCTGTGCCTCTGTTGGAGAGGGTGCTCCTGGTCCGCCCTGGTGCTGCACATCAGCTCAGACAACTGGACAAGATCAGATGAGACTGTCTAGCCCTCCAGGCGCCAGGAGCAGAACTGAGATCCCTGGTTCTCTTGTATGGATAAAGCCCAAGCTCATTAAAAAGATGGGCACTAGGTGGATGTGTGGTGGAGAGATGGGGGTGAGTTTGAGAAAGTTTTGCGATTCTGGGGCTTTCTTGAGTGTAACCATCTGTAAGTGAAACATGTCCTAGGGTGTCTTGAATCTTTGGGTATAGCATGGTTGCTAATAAGTAGTCAGCAAACCTCTTCTAAGTAGCCACCCACAGGCCTCAGACCCTTTGGAACAGAGCCATCAGAACGAGCAGAGCCCCGAGGAGGAAGCAGCTGCTGTCCTCCCACCATTCACTTTATCCCAATCCTGCTCACGGCTGCCCACAACCAGCATCCAACCCTGTCAGGGCGGGGCCTAGGCAAGCGTTCAAGGCAAGGAGAAAGTAAGAGGGTTGATCCCCCATCTGGTTCTCAGCCTAGTTGCCAGTACCCATAGACCCGACATAGAAGGCCTGAGTCTGGAGACTGTGAGTCAAGGACAGGAGGGGACCTGCAGGATTCTTCATCTACTGAAGGTTCTAGGAAGTGGTCTGAAAGAGGGAGTCATTGAAAAGGATCCAGAAGGAAGGCCAAGTAAGGAAAACTAAGATTTGGGTGATTCGGGGAGGGAGAAAAAGAGATCGGCAAAGAACTGCCAGGAACTACAGGGCCAGAACTATCAGGCCACCCCCAGGCCAATTTCAGGCTAAACACACGAGCACATTTAATCTGATGGCTTCCCTACTTCAGGTAAGGGGGTTGAGGGCAAAGGAGATGGATCCCATTCACCTCCTCTCTGCAGCGGAGGCTCTTGAACATCAGACCCAGGAGACTTGACTTTACATGACAGGCAGCAGGGCACCTCAGAGGGCTCCTCAGGAAAGCTCCCTGACCATTTTAGGAGGAATCTCTCCTTCTCCTCCAGTGGTTGCCCTGACAGTCAGCCCCCCTTCCATTGCCTTGCCGAGGAGAGGGTGGGACTGGGCGACTTGGAATGCAGAGTGCATGTGGGAGTTTGGCAGCAGCAGGAAACACATCTGCCTGTATTCTCTCAGCACTTGGTATGTACGCCCTGGGCAAATCAAGCTGCCCTGGGAATGGCCCAGGGTATCTACACAGATGCACTGGTGTGGATCCAGCCAGGGCAGGCAAGCGGCTACAGCAGAAGGAGCTTCCAGCTGTACTAGGCAGGGTGAAATCATGCTTACACTCTCTAAAGCAAAAAGGAATAATAATAATAAAAAAAGGCAGGGTCACCTTGAAATCTAGGAAGGATCTTGGGAACTACCAGATCCCTAAGATGAGCAAAACAAGGCCTGGGCTGATGGCATGATTCTCCCAAACAACGCAGGCCATGCCCACCTGTGGCTCCAGAGAAAGTAGAGATGGCAAAATGCCATGAGAGGCACTTGGTTAGACAGCAAGAAGATACCCACTGGAGAAATGAGTGTATTGAACCTGTCCAGGGGCTTGCGGTCCTCAGTAATAATTTGAATGCTGTTCATGAGGAGGACAATAAACAATGCACATTTTAAAAAAAATGTTCTGCAGTTGTTATCAAAGACACTACATCTTTGTAGAAATTCTCTGGCTCAATCATGTGGAGACCTGCCCTCAGAGAGTTGCTGGAGGAGAGCCTGGCTCTGCAATGGGATTTGAGTTTAAGGGAACAGCCAGGACAGATGGTGACCCTGGAGTCATATTTTGAAACAGACTGACTCTTGTTTAACTCAGATGAAAGGACAACTTGACAGTCTCCAAATGTTTGCTGGAGGAAGGACTTGTGGCCTCTAGGAAGCCGTGAGGGAATCTGTAGGGTGCTAGAGGCGTCAGGAAGTGGAATGAAGAGACAGGCACATTGCAGGGACCAGAGGATGCCCAGCCTCCCACAGCATACTGCAGAGAGTAAGAGATGGCAGTGGATGCCAGAGTGATGGGCAGCAAGACGCTGCCTAGTCGCCTTCCAGCTGGGGACCTTGGGTTTACTCTTCAGCTTCTCTGAGCTTAAGTCTCTATCCAGGCATTGGGATGATGCAATACCTAGCTCTCTGGACTGCAGTGCAAGGTGAATGTCATGATTAGAAAGTGCCTACCACTGCCAGCCCTGGACATTCAGAAAGAACAGGTCAGATGTGATCCTGCCTCCATAGTGCAGATGTCCACATTGGTCTCCTCACTTTGGAAGCCAGTGCACCTGTGAGCTTCAGAATACAGGTGCCTGTCCTCAGACCCAATGGGAGTTTGAGTGATGCCCCAGGCCTTGGAATTTCAAGAAGCTCCCAGGCCTACTGCTGCCCAGAAGAGTGTAGACCAAGGTCTCAGTAGCACCCAGTGCTGGGCAGATGCTCTTGTCAGACTCAGCATCCTCCACTGACTGTCTCATGCAGTCCGGGCAGCAGGATATCCCCTGATCCTCTATTCAGATGTGGATCGCACACCTGAGTAAGTGCTCCGGTCACAGCACTAGTAAGGGACCAAGCTGGGATTTGAAGTTCATCTGATGCCTGTAGAGTCCACTGCTAGCCATGATCCTGATAGGTGGCCAAGTGTTTTTTGGAAACTTCAGGAAAGGAGTGAGGACTGCAGTCACCCAGACAGCAGCAGATGCTTCTAGACTAGGTTCTGTAACCTTGTATTGCTGATGATGGCTGGTCTCTACCCTTTCCCATCTGCAGTTTGGGAAAGCCCACATAGACAATCACCAACGCTCAGATGCTAGAAATGTGCAGGGCCCATGAGAAAGGAGGCCTAGCAGGGCAAGGTACATGAATGATAAACTGTGCCTTCGCCCACAAGAATCCGATGTGCATAAACCACACTGGGTAGGAGGCTGCCTCGAAGGGTGATTCTTCGAAATCTTGAGCTTGGGGCAGCTCTGGCTGGATTCCCGAATGCATATTCATGAGGTGGATTTTTCACATTCCACCCAAGCTTCCCATGTGAGAGCAGCCTCACTCACTTATTCCTGGAAAGGTAAACACAGGCTGAGAAGGCAAGCTTCTGGAAGCCATCAACACACACACACACACACACACACACACACACACACACACACGCTGTTCATGCAACAAGCATTTATGGAGCACCTGCTGTGTGGCAGGCACTATTCTAGATGCTGGAGATGCAACAGTGACAGACACAAGTCCTTCTGGAACCAAGAGTTCTTTTCAAGACTCTGGACCACAGTGGTCTCCATATCGTCATCTAGTAGATTGACCTAACACATGTGGGCTATGAATGGGGTAAAACTTTGCCCAAATACACTCTGGCATCCTGGACAGCAACTTATGTCTCTTCCATAACTTGGGAACCTCAGTTCTACATACGATACCATCTCTACTCAAGTGTGTCATCATCAGAGAGTGAGAACCCCACACCTGTAGGCCTGACTTAGGCAACAAGCCACAGGAGCTTAGAAACTCAAGGAGATCCACTTTAAAGCCCTTCAGCTTTCTTTCACTGCATAGCACATGGGTGTTTGTTTCTCTTAGTGACTTCTGGATTACTCCCCAGTTGTGACTGGTCTCCTACCCCAACTTCCCAACCGCTGAATAAAGTGCATGCTCCAGGGAATAAACAATGTGGCTCTTTGCAGGCCTTTGTCACCCAGCCAGGAACCACTGCACAGCAGTCAGAGAAGCCACTAAAGGGATGAATGGGGGAGGGGGCACTACAGGGCTCCCTTCCCATAGGTGTCACTGTCTCTGAAGAGATTGCTCCCTCCGCCTTCCCACCCAAACCCTCCCCCTAGGCACTAACTCCCTCCTCTGCCTCAGCCAGAAGAACCAAGGCTCAGTCACACTGGATTTACATTCTTAACAGCACCCTCCACAGAGAGGGAAAGAACAGGAGGAAATCTAGTACTGTGAAGTGGAAACGTCTAATTTCTTTGGAAAGTTAGCTATGCTAAATGATGTTTTGTTGGGGCACACAGGTAAAAGGATGTCTTACTGAAGCAGACACTGAAAGACTGTTACCGTGAAGCAGACACAGGTGAAAGGATGTTTGATGAGGAGTATAAATATGACCCCACAGACCATGGGAGATGAGCACTGAGCACTGGTTTGGTTTGCTCTGTCTCGTTATTCTTTGCTAACAACGGGGATGTATTGGTTCACTTTACACAGCATTGCTGAGCTCAACTTGTGATAACTTCGACATTGAGAGAAACTTGCTCAAGAACTGCTCGTGAGGTACCGGCAGCAACTTGTCAGATGTGTGGCCACGCCTTAGACTGGTTAGCCAGCCTGGAGGTTTCTTCAGGACTGAACTACAGCTGCCTGGTGTCTGCTTGTTGAAAGGACTGGACGGTAGCAGCCAGCTCGTTCCTGGTGTCTGCCTGCCTAAAGGACTGCTTTGCAGCTGTTGAATCGTGTTTGGTGTTTGCTACAGGACTGAACTGCTGCCCAAGAAGATTGAGCTCGCCCCCCAATGAACTATTGCTGAGCAGGTCGGCTTCCCCCACATCCTAATAACTTTTCTCTTCCACTACCTCTGCTGGGTGGTGGGCTAGAGGAGAGATTGAACCCTTATCAAAAGTAGGTTGCAAAAAAAAATTATGCCTACATTCTCCATTGGAATCAGTATGTTCTCCTATAAGCAGAAGTGGAAACAAGACAGATACTCAAACCCAGAGTCCCATTCTACACTCCTCCAGGATCCAAGGCCTTCATCCTAAGCCAATCCCTGGGCTGGGAGCATCATATGGGACCTGATCGGCCATGGTACCCAGGCCAGGCTATCGATGGAGCTTCCAACTTCCTCCCAGATACCCCTTCTGTCTCTTTTCCTTCATGTACTCTGGGCAAGGCAGGCTGCTCCTTTAAAACATTTTAGAATTTTATTTTATGTATATAGATGTTTTGCCTGCATCTATGCCTATGCACCATGTGGGTGCCTGGTACCTGTGGTAGCCACTAGAAGCAGCATTGGATCCCTTGGGGCAAGAGTTACAGATAGTTGTGGGTGCTAGGAATTGAACCTGGTTTTCTAGAAGAACACTCAGTGCTCTTAACCACTGAGCAATTTCTCTGGTCCCAGCAGGCTTATTCTTAACTCTTTCTCCCCATCTGGATCCCTTCACCTGGAGATCTGGATCGCTCAGCTCTACCCACCCAGCACCCTTCCCTGAGTAAACTGTTCATCCTTTGAACCACATTTTCCAGATAACACTTTGGGGAGACTTCCCTAATGCCCTCATACAGATGAAAATATTCTCTCTCTCTCTCTCTCTCTCTCTCTCTCTCTCTCTCTCTCTCTCTCTCTCTCTCTCTGTGTGTGTGTGTGTGTGTGTGTGTGTGTGTGTTAGGGCCTTGTACTTTAGTTTTTCTTGAGACCATGTCTTGCCTTGTAGTTCAGGCTGGCTTGAAACTAGTAACCGTCCTGTCTCCCCCTTCTGAGTGCTAAGCTAAAAGCATGTACTGCCACGCCTGGCTCTTATTTTTCTTCAGAACCCTGTTTGCCATTTATCATCACCAAAGGATCGTTTTTGGACAGATTGTTGGTGTTAGCATTCCCCAGTGGAACCAGGCCTACCTGTCCATCATTTTATACACAGCACATCATACACCACCTTGTGTACAGTATATGTTTAAGTGAAAGTGAAGGGACAAATGAATGAATTTGAAAAACCTACCAGGCTTCCACAAGTAGATGAGCCTTTTCCTCCACAGGACTTCACAACTATTTCTGTCTGCCCATCTTTGCTTAGTGGACTCAACTCTCCCACATCTAATTACAGTTGTTGCTCTCCCTGTCCCTATGGCTCGACAACCCTAACCTCCAAAGGTGAGTGGCACTGACCTGGCTTTCTCCAGGTCCTTGGTGAAATGGACTTACAGGTGAATTCTGTCCCCTAACGGAGTGAACCAACATGGAATGAAGCCACATGAGGGTTTACTTGTGACTCTGGGCTTGGGCCTCGGCCTTGTGACCTATAAGGATGTCAGTTCAGCATCCAGCAGCTGCTCAGGCCGTAGCGCCTTCAGCAGTCTTTCCTCCCTCCCAGTTGTCTAAAACAAGGCTCTGGGGTGGGCACTGTGAGTCCCAGCTGACAGACTTCCTGGTGCCAGCATCTCTCACCTGGCAAGTGGCTTTACATAAAAAAGGGGATTGCTCCCCCACCACCTTGTCTAATCCTGCCTGGGAATCAGAAACTACCAGGCTTATAAGAAGAGACCCTCACTGCTGACACACATGCCCTTATTGCCTCCCTTCAGAACCCCACCATGCTGTTACCTGTCTGTCCATGACATTAACAAGTGCTCTAATGAATGCCACACTCATCAGCTTGTGCCTGTCCCTCTCACATCCACTCTGTTAGACTATTCACCCTTTATTGAGTGTTTACCACATGCACTGTGCTGAGCTGGGGTGGGGCATCACTGCATTTACTGATCACAAGTAGCCTGACATGTGTCCTATCCTTACCCCTCCTGTTACAGAGGGAGAAACTGAGGTTTGGAGAGATTAAGAAGCCATCCAAGGTCATCAACTGTTAACTTGTGGAGCCTGAAACTAAACCAGCTCTGCCAGGCTTGCACACGCCCCACAGAGCCCTGTGGATCACACTTTGGCATCAAATGCATTGTCTAGGGGCATCTAAAGCCCAAAGCCTGATGCTGTTGATCTGGAGAAGGACCCTGCATCCCTAACTATCTCAGTAATACTCATGCAGCTGGCTCAGGGACTGCCACAGTTCATGGAGCAAGTCTATGGAAAACATAAGACTTGTAAGGATGAGAAGGAGCCTGCCTGCAATCTCAGACCAGCAAGGAGTTCAGCAGGGCTGGAGCCAGAAGCCAGGAGAGATGGGAGAGGAGAGGGTTTGGCTATAGCCCAAGCAGTGTAGAGTTCCCTGCTGTAATGGAAAGTATAGAAGGATTTGAAGAAGGGACACGATAGGACATGCGCTTTGGACAAGCCTCTTTGATTGCACAGAGGTAAACCAGAGGTCAGAGAGAGGCAATGCCTCACTGTTAGAGAGACATGACCCCAAGGGTGGCAAGGCGGTGGAAGACAGTAATGGCAGGCAGCAGATGCCACACAGGCAGAATTCATGTCATTCAAACACAGCCATGAGTCTCCTTCCAATGCTAAGAGTGCTCCAGTTGCCTCTAGGCAGAGCCACAGCTGGCAGCAGGTGTGAGCTCCCATCCCAACAGTCTTAATAGAACCAACCACCCCTAGAAACATCCCCAGTAATCACTCTTTCCCATCCAGCCACAAAGCTCCATCTCAGCCAGCTTTCCCCTACCTTAGCAGATAAAAGTGTCTGCATACACAGGGTGAACTGGACTTGGCCAGGCCTAGACCCAAATAACTAGACCAAGAAGCCAGCGTTGCTGGGCATCACAGAGTAGAGAAGATGAAGACATTCAGCTGCAAATGTGATAGCAGTTCACATATGCAAATATTAAACCAATAAAACCAATCGTGTTTTTCAACCAGGAAACTTGAACCCCAAAAGGGGTCGGGAGACTCTGAAATGAGCCATGAGCTAGAGTCACTTAACCTGAAATAAAATTAGAAAATTTGTCACATGGAAAAACTGTGCAGGGAGAAATGATTCCTTTCTCCCTGTACTTTCTGCAGGAGAATGAGTAATTTGGCATTTTGACTCGGCGGCCAGAGCAGCTGAAGTCTCTGTTTGGTACCAAATATACACAGTTGTTCGGCAGATTTGAGCCCTGTTCATGAATGGACCGTCAGTGAGAGAGGACGTGTTTAGGACCAGACAGCCGGGCTGGGTCCTGCTCAATCACATCGATGTCCTCATTTGTCACATTTGGGCCAAACCGAACACAGACATGCTAAAATGTTCTTGCTGATGGTACTGCAGAATTCACCTAGTCTGACCTCCTGGTTTCCCAGATCGGAAAAGTGAGACCCAGGGATATATAGAAACTTGCCTGGGCAGAGAAAGAACAAGAGAATGCCAACACAGGCGCTGGCTGGTCTCTGCTACAACCTTCCTCCTGGCCATAGCTGCCTCCTGACCGTGGTGAGCTTGAGGGGCTTGGGGTTCCCTAGTTGGCACTAACCTGGGGCAAAGTTGCACAAAGAACTCCTTCAACAAGGGCAGGTAGCCCAAGGTCAGCCCTCAGGCCAGGCACAATGCTAAGTGCTTTGCTCTCTTCACCCTGTTCTCATGCCTTCAGAACTCGAGGTGGAACTCCCCAAGGATTCAGAGCAAAGGTCTGAGAGACCAGGCCAGAGCAGCACTTAGTAGGTCCACAGAGGGAGCAGGAATAATTATTGTAGTCACTGCCTAGTCCTGCTTTTATCAGTCGCCATGAACTCAGTGCCTCAGATCAGCGAAGACCTAGCTGGACATTAGAGAGCCAACAGGTCTTGCTGTAATAAGGGAACAAAGACGGATTTTTCTAGAAGCTTCCAGGGGAAAATCTGTGCCCTTGCTGGGTCCAGCCAGTTCAGGATGCCCACATTCTTTCCTTGGCTTGTGACTCACTGCTCAAGTCACCCTCACACCACTCCAGCCTCCCTTTACTTCTACGTCTCTCTTCCACTCAAGGACCTTGTGGATGTACTCAGTCCAACCAGATAATCCAGGGTGGTGTCTCTTCACCTGTAACCTTAATTCTTCTTTGCCACGCCACACTGCCTGATACAGGACTACGGTTGGATATAGACTCCTTTGGAAGACTGCTACTCTGCCTATTATAGTGATTATCACGGGAAAGATTTTAGTCAGGGCCAATATAGTCAGACACAACAATAATAATAATTGATAAGCTCTACCATGAGATCATTAAAATGAAGATTCTGACTTACTGGGTTCCAAAAGGCAGGGACTTTGACATTTTATGTCCCCAGGTGATGCTGGTTCACAGACCACCAAAGAACAGAAAGATGCTAGAAGATTGTAAAGACTGCATTGTAGAGAGGAACACCAGGCTAGATACTGGAGATGGAGCAGATCTGGGTGCTCCTGTTGAGCTAAGATTCAACTCTCTCCCACCATAGGGCTATTGGGAGAGTTGGGTGTGTTTTACAGACACACACACACACACACACACACACACACGCCAATTTACAATGTATTTATGTGTACACTATGCATACCTAAAAGCCAGACACACATGGTCATTTAATATATAGAAGCTTATATACGCATATAATTTATATATGAAACACAGATGCATATAGACACTTAATATGCATATAATTTCTATATATAACATACAATTACATGTATCTATAGTTGATAAATATAAACTGCACAGATGTAATATATAATTATAGTTGGTAAATATGAAACATGCACATTTCTATAACCAAAATGTATATTTAAACCGTAGAAATTCATCAAACCCCTCCCCTCAAGGCTCAGAAGATGCAGAAAGATTGTAAGAGCCAGAGATGGTTGATGAATCCAAGAAAGCGGTGTCTTCTAGACACAACAGGATTGATGCGCATATGAACTTACAGAGCCTGTGGCAGCACACACACACACACACACACACACACACACACACACACACACGGCCTGTAGAGATTCAAACCAGACAAACTCCCAGCACTGAGAAGGGGAAGTGACACGAAGTGTCACTCCTAGTCTGGAAGTTACTTACAATCCATATCTGCTGAGAAAAGGCCTAGTCTGTTTTCTCCAGTGGAGAGTCACTGGATATAACAACCATAGGCTAGGGCAGGCCCATACCCAGAGCGGCTGGCCAATGCAAACAAGACAAAACAAAACAAAACAAACAAACAAACAACAACAACAAAAAAACCTCTGCTGGGGATAGAGAAGCAGATGGCACTGACCACATCACAAGGCGCTGGGTTGTTTTGTGTTTGTTTTGTTGGCTTCCTTTTACTTTTGATTTTCACTTGTTTTGGTTTCTTTGGTGAGAGAGAGAGAGAGAGAGAGAGAGAGAGAGAGAGAGAGAGAGAGAGAAACACACAGAGAGAAACAGAGAGAAACAGAGAGAAAAACATAAAGTTGGGGTGGACATGGAGTTGAGAGTCTGAGTTGGTGGGGATGTGTATTGTATGACAAATTTTAATAAAAATGTGTAGAAAGTACTATAAGCTTATCTGTGTCCTGGACTGTGCAAAGCCTCTAAGCCCCAGAGCACTGACCTAGAAGCCGGAAGGCTCTGTTGAAGATGTGGGTCTGTTTTCAATTTGCATCATGACCTCCAACTAGCTGAGCTAGTCACTGTACTTCTCTGGACTGGACAAAAGCAGCTGCAAGCCTGTGTGACTGAAGGCGGAGACACAGAGGGAGGCGGAGAAGCACAGGGTACGGATGAAGTGGTTACTCATCAGCTGGATCTTGGCATCTCGCTTCCAGTGGATGGAACAGTTATAATTTCCCAGCATGGAAAAGCAAACAGGGATTGTTCTTCAGGAAACACCATCTTGTTTAGCCCAGGCTGGTCTCAGACTCACCACGTAGCTGAGGAGGAGCTTGAACTTCTGTTGAGTGCAACCACCGTGTGGTTTACGCTGACTGGGGATTGAACCAAGAGTTTTGTGTGCACTCCTCTGACACTTGTCTACATTTCCAGCCCGCAAACACACTCTTCCTGACTTACCTACATTGTAAGCCCTGCTTTCAACTCCTTCCCACCTCCTACAACCAGAATGAGTGTCTGAGTAGCCTCTGGCTCACAGATGTTCATGTCATAGGACTTACGGTGCTGGGGTTTCTCTGGGATCACCTCAGCCCCAGGCTTTGAAGATTCATTCCTCAATGAGTTCAAGTGTGGCCTTTGGATGCCATGGCTTATGCTGGGAAAACAGGTAAGTAAAAAAAGAAGAAGAATAGAAAAGAAAACAAGGCCTTACCTCCAAAGAACCCACAGTGAGGCAGAAGGGGGTTAAGGAAGCATTGAGCTCTGCCATCAGTCACAGGCTCCTGACTCATTTCTAATCCTGTCCCAGCTTACAGATGAGAAAGACTGAAATTCATCAGTCAAAAGGAAGCAGCAGAGCTAAGATTTGAACTCAGAATCCTGGAGACCAGAGGCATGAACCACACATCCTAAATCCCTTCCTGGGTACCAGCTCTGCTACCTGGGTTGTGGTCAAATATAGACTCTATCTGGGACTCAGGACCATCCTTCTAAAAGAAGAACTGGAGGATTTGGCTTTGGGTGAGCATGAGTGTGCATGGTGTGTGTGTGTGTGCATGTGTATGTGTGTACGTGGTTGCTGTTTTAAGACAGGATCTCACTATGTAGCCTAGGCTGGTCTTGAACTCCTGGTAAATTCTCCTGCCTCAATATGAAAGTTCAGGGATCGTAGGTGGGAGCTGTCATGCCCAGCTTGGATTGGTTGTTATTAACACTGCTGCTCCTTAGCGTTGGCTGAACTGGACGCTCTTAAAACCCACTGGTGGCTGGACCTCAGCTTGGATAAAGGAGAGCACCTGTGGACAGTGATTCTTTTAGAATCTCTAAGGTGTTTCTAGGGGGTTATAGATACCAAGTTTGTGACCTGAACATTTGCATTCCAATTTTCTGACAAAATCCTTTCTAGCATTTACCACAAGGCACTGCAAAGATGGGTGAATAGATGGAGAAGAGGAACCCCATCTCCATTTGGCTAAGGCAGGAGCACGGGGAAGCATGCAGACCCTGGCGGGAGCATGGCAGGGGATAGCATGCAGACCCTGGCCCCTTGGCTGTCACTATTTTCTCATTTAGGTTTGAAGAGGCAACAGCCCAGGTCAAGGCGGGAGGCAGAGGCTTTCTCGCTGGCTGTGGCCTGACTGTAAACTACCATGGTCTGGCCAGAGACCACAACAAAGCCTCCAAGGATTTGTTTTAGAAATTTGTGGTCACTAATAATCACGGTAGTCATCAAACAGAGATGATATTGCGGTCACCACAGCAGGATTTACAATGAGTCAGCAGCAGGGGCTGGAGGCCTACACGAGAATGAGCTTAATTGTGGTTCTACACCGTGCAATGCTGGTTCAATCACTAAGACGATCAGGGAACGTTCAATGCTCCTGAGGAAGCATCTAGATGATTACTGAGGGATGAGAGCAACCAACAACATACTCTATTCTCTAACACATGGGCCTAGTCACATGACCTAGTCACATGAGGGTAACAGTTGTGAAAGAGAGTGGGGACGTGTGAGCAGGCTTTCTTTATTGCTGAGTCACAGTCACAAGACAGCATGTGATCTTCATTATTTTAAAAAACAACCTGTAGGGTATGGTGGTGCAGGCCTTTAATCCAGCACTTGGATGCAGAGGCAGGGGGATTTCTGAGAGCTCGAGGCCAACTTGGTCCAAAAAGTGAGTCCAGGACACCTAGGATTCTGTTATACAGAAAGGCTATCTTGAAAAACCAAAACCAAACCAAAACCAAAAAATTCTTTTGTTTTTTTTTTTGTTTGTTTTCAGTTTTGTTTGTTTGTTTTTTGTTTTTATTTGGCTCCAGGCTTTTGTTAGTGACTATGTATCACTTCAATTACTTTTTTATGGTATTTATAAAAACAATCTTCTTTCCTACAGGCTGACTATTGAACACTGTAGTATATCCAATTCCAGTGCTGGAGAGGTGGAGACAGAAGGATTCCTAGACTCCTTGGCCAGTTAGCATCGCCTGCTTGGTGACTTCAGGGCAGTAAGATACCCTGTCTGCTTCTAACGAAACAAATACAAAAGATAGAAATGGCACCTGGGGTTGATACCCAAGGTTGTCCTTTGATCTCCACACACACACACACACACACACACACATAGTTTATACTTCTCTATTTTCCCCATTTTCAGTGGATGTCCCTAGTTTAGTAGTGCACAAGCTTTCTGTCAGCCTATGGGGACGTTCAGAACAAGCCTCCAGCACACAAGCCACCTGTCATACTCAAGCCTCCACTTCTGTCTTGTGGGTCTCTCCAAGGAGGGACAGAGAATCTGCCTCTCTAACTACCTCACCTCCACTCCAGAGAGCCCTGAAAGAACAGGACATCCAGGAATTAGGGGAGGAGACAGATGTCTCTACAAGTAGCCACAATAGAAGGGCAGGCCATCTGAAGACATTGTCAGGAGATCCTTTGGGGAGGGAGCTAGTTTAAAGAGAATACAGGTGAGAGACTTTTCAGCCGGCCTTTCGTTGAGACCCTCATCAACAGGAATCCACAACTGCCACCTGCAAGCCAGTCTCCAGCCAAGCTTCCCAAGCCCAGAAAGGTGCTCCCTAAATCCTAAAGATGGGGTCCTGGTCCCTTAAGAATAGTCCTTTCAGAACAGTTTTTTTTTTTTCTTCTTTTTTTGTCCTCATGTCACCAGGGATACAAAAACAGACTAAAGGGGATTAGGATGGGTTGGGTTGAGTTTGTTGAGTTGGGTTGGGGTGAGTTAGTCTGAGTTGAGTCGTACTGAGTTGAATACAGTTGTGTTGGCTTGACCTACACTGAGTTAAGTTGGATGGTACTGAATTAGATGACATTAAATAGGGTTGAAAAGACTTGAACTGAATTTGGGTTGGACTGAATTGGGTTGAATTGAACTTGGTTGGAATGGTTTGGGTTGGGCTGAATTGAGTTGAATTGAATTTGGTTGGATTGGTTTGGGTTGGGCTGAACTGGGTTGAATTGAATTTGGTTGGTTGGGTTGAGTTGGGCTGAGTTGGGACCAGTTGTGCCATGCTGGTTCTGTTGGATTAAAGAATTGGTTAGTTTTGTTGGATGGGGTTGGGTTGGGTTTAGTTGAGTAGAACTGAGTAATTTCTGCTGGAGGAGTCATGTGGGCTGTACTCACTGGATTCCACTGGCATCGTTATCACCTCGTTATATTTTGCTCAGGAATGGGTCTGGACCATCTTGTAGGTTCTACTTCTACCCTAGACTGCTCATCCTTTCATTAATGAGGAGCAGAATTTGGTCAGCTAGTAAACCTGACTCCTCTGAAGAAGACCTCTGACACCATCTCTGTTTTTCTGGGCTCAGTTAACAGCAGCGGCCCCGACCCCTCAGTAACACGCTTCAGCTACAAAGCCCTGCACTTGTACATTCTCCTCAGCCATTGATGTCTCTCACTGAATCACGCAAGATTGTCTGCCTTTGTCCACCCTCACTTACCCACACCAGTGTACTCCAGGAGTCCAATCATTTTCTGAGGTGATGATCTAACAACCAACCTACTAAAGAATTCATGGCTTGGACCATTGAGATGGCTCCAGGGTAAAGGTGCTTGTTCCCAAGCCTGATGGCTTGAGTTTCACCCCCCAGGACTCACATGATGGAAGGAGAACCAAGAAGGAAGCTATCTTCTGGTATCCAGATATGCTCTGTGGCATGTGCGCGAGCACGCACACACACACACAATCAACCAATCAATAAATTGATAAATAAATAAATGGTTTTTAGAAAAGGAATCCATGTCTTAGTGAATAAACCTGGGTGACTTCCCTCACCTGGCTTTAAAACAACAACCACCAAAGCTATGTGGGTTTAAACACATACACACAAACACACACACATACACACACACACACACATGTACGTACATACATACATGCACACACACAGGCAGCACACATATGTTTTCTAATGAAAGTAAAGAGTAATACAGAGATTAAAGAATTAAATGTATGTTGTTAAATTTTTAAAAAGTATATAATGAAACAACACAATGAGGCAACAACTCACATTCTGTGACTTAGGAATCCTGGCTCCCACATAGAATAAAACTGACTTCAGCTTACACCTTCATCTTTGGCCCATTTCAAATGGACTAGGTGGTAGCCATCAAAGTTAAACTCAGATATTTAGCCAGAAGAGGAAAGATGACTGTTCTGCCCTTGACTACAGTGGCCATCAGAAATAAGAGGATAGATGAGCCAGCAAATAAATGGGTCACCTAGCTCATATAATCAAATATGTCAAGGAGCAGGCTAACATGAGATCAAATCCCAGACAGCCAAGTTATGAAGTTACGGAATGAGACTGCAAGTCCCTTAGAGTTCTCTGACTACTCAGTCACTCTACAGTTGGCAGGGCAATGGAGGTTTGACATGGCTTATGTACCATGGAAGACATGGTAAGATATTATACTAGATGAAAGTCAGACATGTTCTCTCCTACCTTGATTTATTAAAAAGTCCAACTAGGTATCTATTTGTGCCAGGCCTGTGTTAGATTCTGGGGCTCAGAGTTGGACAAGGCCCAGGCCTGTCACATGGCTCTTCCTGTGGAACAGGGGATAACAGTCACCATACAGTCTGAGTTCCCTGTCACTGAGAGGCACCCCAGAAGCTTGGACAGAGAGGGGCTACTCCCAGGGCACCATCCTAAGGGAAGATGGGATTGCCAGACAAAGAGGAACAGAAGCATGTTTAAAAAGGGATTGTCTGGGTAAAGAGAAAGATGTTGGCATCAAATGTCTCCTTCATAAACCTATAGCTGTCCACCATGAGTCTAAGCCAATGGGTTCTGTGTTTGTTGAGAAGGTGGGGCCCTCAAGCAAGAAACAAAAGTGCATCTTATTTACAGTCGGGGCAAGTAAACCAGAGAGTGGCATGATTAAGTTTCTGTCTAAGAAAGATCCTTCTACATATAAAAAAATCCACCTCATTCTGTTCTCAGGTGGACAAGTCCACTCTATGTCACTTAGACACTCCACAGTCGGGTTCCACACCATGTCACTCACTCACACCACAGTGCAGTTCTGTTCTACATCACTCAGGTGACCATAGTGTGTGCTTGTAACACCAGAACTGGACAGGTGGAGGCAGGAAGGTCCCTAGGGCTAGCTGGAGAGGCAGTCTACACTAATAGGTGAGAAACCTTGTCTTAAAAAACAAGGTGATAGTGTGCACACACATACACACGCTCACACTCAAATACAAGCAAACTCACACACGGGCAGAGAAGAGAAATACATATACACAAGTAAGGAAAATATAAATAAAGACTTCATTAGGATTCTAAGTGGTACCTCTTAGAAATGTCATTAAATGCAGTGATGAGGCCAGATGCTGGCCAGGATCTAAGGATGGGGACTCCCATTTCCCGATGCCCACAGCAGAGGAAGGCATGTCAGCAGTACCTGCCTATGTGGAGGATATTCACCCCTGTGACCCTGTACCACATTTAAGTAGGAACTAAAGGAAAGGCCTAGACATGTGTCCTGAGATGCACATGAGAACAGTCATACCCCACGGCCAGATTCCACAGGTACATGACAACCCACGTGCTGTTGGAGAAAAACTAGAAACTCACAGTAAGATAGTCACAGAGGGGACTATTATACCACAGAGAAAATAAACTATTTGCCTCATGTATGAATCTCAAAACCTTAACATTCAAAGAAAATTAGAAACAGAAAAATACATCCCTCTTGAAAAGGCTCAAAGTCAAGAAAAGATAGAGCCCAGGGATTTAGGGATGTGTGTTTAGGTTGTCTTCTTTTTTCAATGAACAGAATTGACAACTATAAAAGTCTAGGTGACAATTACCCCTGAGAGATAGGGAACCCCACCCCTAACCAGGGCAGGGTGCTCTGCTTCCTGCTCTGTTTCTGTTGGGCTGGACTTTCAAGGCTCATTCTTCTGAGTGGAGGTGTCCCCTCAGGAGAAAGCACAGGAAGCAGATGACTTGCACACACTAGTGCTTTATTAACAGACATAACAGCACCTGCTCCAGCAACAGCGCTCACCCTCCAAGACAGCAGCCATTCCCGCCCAGCTATTTCACTGGGAGAGGAACCTGCTGTGCTGGCCAGCAGCCCAGCCCTGGTCACTCAGAGACACAAGGGGCATCGAGGGCTGATGCAGGAGGAGAGTGAGCGCCCTCAGGATGAGGTAAATATGGAGTGAGATGTGACCTTTTTTTTCTACCTGTGAACTCGGAGCCCCTGGGGGGGAAATCTGGGCCTGGCTCCTTCCTATCCTCCTGGAGGAGACCTGGCTGACTGAATACTCAATCTGTTTGCTGAACCAAATATCATAAGTCTCAAGCTGGGTAAATCCATTTTATTTCCCAGTGTTCAAAACTAGAAGAAATACAGAGCTGAGCAATCTTGCCATCCCATCTCATGGATGGGAAAATAGAAGCTTGGAAGGAGAATTTGGTCATCTCAGCTTACAGAAAGAACGGGTCCATGATGAAGCCTGGGTTTTCCAATCCTCAAAACTGGATCATGAAGGGGCAAGTGGGAAGCTTACAAAGATCTACTTTGTAGTAAATCCACACTATCTGAAGATTACTGTGCGCCTGTGTTCCATCCCCACCGTAGGAGCTTTGCCCGCAGTGGCATTCAGGGACAGCATAGACAATAAAGCTGAAGACCCAGAGGAGAACCCAGGACTCAGAACAGCCTTCTGAGGCAGCCAGTGCTTGACAGGGCTGGCAGCCTGTAAGTGGTCACCATGTCCAGGCTCTATGTCAGGCTTATTGGGAACCAGACAAGAAGTTTCACCTGAGACTGGGTGTCTGCGAAGTGCATTGTTTCTGTTGTTCTAAGCAGCTTTGCTGGGGTCTGATCTAAAGGCAGTTACATGAGTCAATGCATCAGTGTGGCATCACAGCCGCCTCAGTCCAGTCTTGGATCATTCCTTCCGAAGGGCCCAATGGCCCATTTTAGTCACCCCTCATCTTTTCCCTAGGCCTAAGCAATTAAAGATGCCTTCCACATCTGTAGTTTTTTCCCTCTTAGAAATTTTGTTTAAGTAGGCTTGGGTTGGTTGGGCTCTGGTAACTCTCGGGTTTTTATCTGGCCGCCTTCACTTACCATGTTGTAGCATGGATCGGTGCTTCCGCCCTTTTTATCATTGAATAGTATTTCACGGAATGGATATACCATGATTTATTTATTTGCCTAGCAATTGATGACCTGATTTGTTCCTATATTTTGCCATCATGTATAATGATGGCATTATGAACGGTTACATAAGAGTTTTGAGTGGGCATATGGGTTTTTTTTCCACTTGAATAGACATTAAAGGACTAGAGTCACTAGATGGTGGTGCAATCAATATTTAGTATCTAAGAAGCTGCCTAACTACTGGGAAAATGAAACAAGCTTAAACATTTAGTTTAGTGGTCAAGAGCATAAATTCTTCCAGTTGGACTTCCACCAATGAAGGCCATGTGCCCATGGACAAATGACCTTGCCTTGGTGTTGTTGTCTGTAAAGCTGCATCTATGGGGCTGGTGTGAACTCTGAAGATTCCTATAAAGCTATAAGAGGAGGAGGTTCATTGAAATATAGTTCAGCTAAGTAGCCCAGGCCAGCCTTGAACTTCTAATGCTCTTGCTTTAGCATTCCAAATGCTGGGATTACAAACACGTGCCATCATGTTCAGCATGGTCTTTTTTCTCTTCCTTCCTTCCTTCCTTCCTTCCTTCCTTCCTTCCTTCCTTCCTTTCTTCCTCCTTTCCTTCCTTTCTTCTTCCTTTTCTTCCTTTCTTCCTTCCTATTTTCTAACAACCAGTTGGACAATGACCCTGTGGAGGGATGTCCCCCAGAGCCCACAGACTTGCAGGCTACCGCAGATCTACCTTGGAACAACTGAATGGTTTTAGGATAATTGCATGGCCCTCCTGGGCCTCCTCTCTTAGGAAGGAGATGACCCAAAGCACAGCAGGGTATAAGAGCTTTGGAGGTGCACCAGGTTCCTGTCATGAGGAGGACACTCCCTGTTCAGCATTCACCAGGGACTGGGGGACCTTAAGGCCATCTCTGTCTGGTTGACAGCAAAGTCTCTGGAGTAAGGGTACCTGGATTAAATCCTACTCTAGACACTTAGAATGCTATGGCTTGGGTTCAGTGTGCTCAGAATAGGGTATCTTTAGTCCTTAGTCTCCAGCTTCTGAGATGGTGACTGAGATGGGAACCCATTCAGACCCCATCCGATGCAGGGTTGGGTGAGAATTAGCCATGTAAACTGCATGCAAGGTCTGTACAGCTCAGGGCTCCAGGAGCCCTCTTCAGATCCCAAGGGGCATTGGATGTCAGTAGCTGCCCTCTGCCGCTGACTTGGCAAAGTCTTATGTCATATGGGAAATTGCAAGGTTTCCACACTGGCCATCCTTGGGAGAAGCCAAAACTGTGCTCCAACTGCCCTTTGATCTGCAAGAAACACCAAGCTGGGCGCCCTGGCAGAAAAAGCTATCATTGCATCTGTGTCTCACCCCCTTGCAGACCACAGGCAGAGTGGTGCCAGGCGTTTTCAAGTACCCTCGGAGTTAAACCAGATCACCAATCCCAGCCCATCTTCCTCTGGGGACTGTATGATGCTTCTCAGCCTTCACTGCTTTCAACTGGGCTATGTGCTACTCCTCTAAGTCCAAAGGAGCGAGAGGCTGCTGTTCCAAAACCCTGGTTCTGCTAAGTGCATAATGCAAAGGCTGAGTAGGGGCAGGAAGCTGCCCAACTGGGGTTGAGTTCTGCCTTTCATAGTCTCCCAAACAGTGCTTTCCAACACAAGCATTCCTGCGAAGAGCAAGGTATCTTTCCGTCACTTATTTTCTGCCCGCTAAGTACCCAGAAGCACGGAAGGGACACTATTTCCCATCTGTCCGTTACACTTCTCAACCTTTCTGGGAACTATGAGGGTCTAGCTAATCCTTCTTCCCAGATGAGGAAACAGAGGGATGCAGAGTGAAAACAAGCATTGCCCACAGTCACCCAGCAGAGGCGCGAGTTACACCCAGTCAGCTCGACTTTAAGTCAGACCGGCTTTAACTCAACAGCTTCTGAGTCCTGGTCGGGGGAAACTGAGGCCCACAGAAGACAAAGAAGGACCACTTTCTCAGGCTTTTTCTGTCCCGCAGGGATGGAGACCTCTTGTGACTCAGGCTGAACTAAGTGTGCTAGCGACTCTCTTCTGTTATGTCAGGAACGACCAGGACATCAAGATATCCCTGCCGGTGACCGTGTTTCCCATAGACTGAATGTACACTGGACCTGCTCAACCCACAGCCCAGTGCGCAGGACCTCAGTGCGCTTTGGGATACTGTCCCCACTGGCAGTGTGGTGTCATTGTACAGCTAAAGCCCCTCTCTGCCGTCTCTAGGGAGCCGCGTCCTGTGTGCCTCAGCGCTCAGGAACCCGGGGGGCCGGGAGGACCCGAGGCAAGACGGCCCGTGCGCCACGCCAAGCAAGTACTCCCTTTTATGTCCAGGAATGAGGCGCCGCAGCACCCGGCGCGTAAAAGGGCGGCTGTGGCTTACCTGTCACGGCGCGCGTCTGCAGGACAGCAGAGAGCAGCGCGGAGATGATGGAGAGCAGCCACCTCGGGCGCCGGCCCTGCGGGGTTTTCCTGCAAGAAGCGGTGGCAGAGAAGGTGAGGCGGCAGCCTGGAGGCGAGGCCAAGGTGCAGGGGGCGCGGGGCGCGGGTCCTACCTGTGTGTCATGGTGCAGCCACCGGACCCCAGCTCCACTTCACCGGCGGAACAAAGGCTGCGCTCGGTGAAGACGGCGGGATCCCGGCTGCTGCCCGCGCCTGAGTCACCCGCGCTCTGAAACCCGACTCCGCCGCGCCCTGCTCTCCCCCACGCGCGGTGCCCCACCTCGCAGCCGGTCCCCACGCCCCCTTCTTCCCGCCACCCCAGAGCCTTATGTAACACGCGAGGAAAGCCCTGCATGCAGACAGAGCTCCACAACCCAGGGCCGGCTGGGATCGCTGGGGTTTCCTTACAGGACAGACTAGGCTATTGAGATTCAGAGGGGAGTGGCAGTGTCCCAAAGCCACACAGCTGAAGTTGCTCCTGGATGCTGTGCCACACCCAGCACGTCAGCCAGGATCCCGCTTGCATGCCCCAGAGTAGTGCTGTGGGGACGGAAGTCGTGCACAAAGCTAGGACTTTGAAGGACTCGTGGAATGTGCTCTGAACATTTTGGAATCCCGAAACCTTGACCAAGGGGCACACAGTCTTAAGAAACCTGATCTAGCCTCCTCCCGTCTGTCCCCAAGTTAATGATGAAGGAACTGAGATCCAGAGAAGGCAAGCAATTTACCAAGGTATCCACCCAGTGAGCCACACAAGGTCAATCAACATTGGAGAAAACAACAAAATCTCATCGTTGACCAGGACACATAGAATCAGGTGTGTTACCTGCCTGCTGGAGACAAGACGCCACTTAACTAACAAGCCACACAGAAGGCAGGATTGGGAGCTTAGCTCTTGGACATGCTATCCCCGGGAGCTCTTGCTGTTACTAACTGGTGCACTGCAGGAAACGTGGGGGTGAGGACACGTCCCTTCTCAGGACAGGAAGATAAGGCTCAAAATGGCCAGCACAGTAAAGTGCTCCCTGAGTGTCCTCCCTGCTGTTGGCACTTTGCTGATCACATCCCCAGACCACAAGGGACAAGAAGGCAGGATCATTGATAGGCTTTTAAGGGACTGAGGCACCAGGAGCCAGAAGGACTCCAAGGAACTAACCAGGAAGATGGGGGGCATTCTGAGGACACTGCCCATTTAAGGTGGCTTTACATCTGTTCACACTGTCTATGGATTTGAACTCCCGCACCCCTTTTGTGCCTTCTGTGATGGGCATAACACTTGTTACAAATTACTAACCATGGGGAATTGGCTTTCTTTGGTCTGGATTTCTCTATTACTTGCAAAATGCACCAGGCGTATCCGTAACTGACTTCCTGGATAGATTTACCTCAGAAGACTGTAGCACTCAAAGCTGTTCTGTTTGACAGTTAGAGCCAGCAGCTCTAAACTGGTGACCTGGGCCTCCATGTGATCCACAGATAAGTTTGGTTGGTGATAGCTTCCAAATTTAAAAAGTTAATAATAACCGTGTTTTATAATTATGAAATGTTTATTAAGATCCATATTTTGTAGGGCTGGAGGGAATAGCTCAGAGGTCAAAAGCATGTAGTTCCAGGCGCCCACATGAGTAGCCTACAATTATGAGCAACTCTAGTTCCTGGGGACCTAAGGCCCTCCTCTAGCCTCTGTGGGCATTCCTACATGCATATACATACAGACACACAAATATACATGCATGCAAACTGATAAACCTATCTTTAAAACCCAAATTTGTGTATTATTAAAATTCAGGTGGACCTGATGACATGGAACCTGCATTCTTGAGGCCAAATTTTATTGGAATTAAATCAGTTACGGCAATATTCTCCAGTTCACCACAGTTGCCACCATTTCCTGTTTCTTTCAACAAGACAAAGGATCAGTCCTACTTAATTCCACACTTGAAGTCTGTCTTTGCTCATAAGTCAGAGTGGAACTGGGTTGAGAGCTCACCACCCTGTTCCAAACGGGCAAACAGGAAGTCTATGGAGAGAGACGGCCATGTCTAAACGAAGATGGGGAACAGCATATATTTAATACACAGATAAAGTTTGGCTATACGTATAAGATGACGTTATGCCACAAGCCTGGCCTGCCCCAGCTCTGTGTTGCCTGCAGGATGAAGGTATAGCTGTAGTCAGCTGATGGAGCTTGACTGTGGTTCAACGTATCGATGCTGGATAATGCAGCAGAACCCATTACAACTCTCTCAGAGAAGTCCGTGTACACATTTGTTGATTCTTGGTAAGCGCCTAAGACCCAACCCCTTGGAACCTGAAGACAAAGGCCCCCTTGGGTCTTTTCTCACATGGTGACTGGAAATAGAACCTGCCAAATAGTACTGATTTGTGTATCTTTCACCTAGAAAATTCAAGCAAGACTGTTGTGTTGAAATTTGGCCGGAAATTGGGAGTTATGGTCTAAGACAGGGGATATCTCAGGCCTAGGAACTGAAGGGAGGCGGGAGATGGTCCCTTGTGGGTGTGGGACTGATGGGGCAGGAAGCCAAGCAAGGCATTCCACCTCCTGCCAGACAGTGCTGTGAGGGCTTAAGTGACTTCCTTCCATTCAATGTGGGGTTGTAGAAATAGCCAAAAGGAAGCATCATGTCATACTCCTGCTAGTCTAAATTGTTTACCATGGTTCAGGCCAATCTGCAGGACTGGGACGTGCAGAGACTGGGGATTTAATGTCCCGAATTCTCCAGAACTTGACTAACTGAGTAGACTGTCCATTTTCCTATAATCCAGCCAAATGTTCCAGGAGGCTCTGTATCCAAGGGCACTTTCCAGACTGTCTCCAGTAGCTGGAAGGGCACTGGAACCTGGAAGGAGCACCCCAGACCTGGTTCAGAAAGCCGTTACCAAGAATCAGTCAGTGCACAGCATTTGGAACTGGACTTTTCTTCAGTATGTGGGTATGATATGTCTTTGGTATATCTCACAGGAGATACACAGAGCCTGCCTTGTGTATCTGATTAATGAGCAGAAAAAGCAGACTTCACTAGCCTACTAGAAGCGAACTGACTAAAATAGCCAGAGAAGAAAGCTGCCTCTTGGATAATCAAGAGAAAACCACGACTGTATGAGACCTTGGCTATGTCTATGCAGAGGAGGCTTAGAAAACTTGTTCAGCATGTCACATAATGATGGATTTAAAATCTGACAAGCCAGAAGGACAAGCGAAAACAGGAGAGAGGGTGCATCAGAGGGTTCCTAAGCACACACCCAGTGTCCTGTCCATGTGTCCCTCCCTCCTCTCTCTTGTCATTTATGTGCATAGTGGCCATTGTTCCCTGCCCACACCTACATCCCTTTACCTGAATGCTTTCTCTGACCTTGGAGCCTATTCTGTCTACAAGCATGATAGAATTAAATCCCCCCCTTCCAATTTTTTTAGCAATGGAAAATGGCTAATACTTCTTCTTTTCTTCTAGATGCTGTGTTTCAAAAACAGTAATTTCTTAACCTTCCTCTCACTCTTGGTCTCTTCCTCTCTCCCTCCCTACAGGAAATACTCCTAGGGCCTGACATGCAGCAGGTGAGCACTCTTCCCCTGAGCTATACCTCTAGCCACATCTTGAGGAATTTCTCAGGCATCTGGAATGTGATCTCACAGTGCACATAGCTAATGCCTCCTATGGGCTCTCCCTCCTTCCCTGCCACATGCCCCTTTCCTTCACCCCTGTTCCCTAGGATAATACTCACTATACAGAGGCACCTAAGACTTGCCTCAGATGCTGTTGTCTGGGTAGCGAAAGATGAGAGAAGGGAATTTGTCTTCCACACTTTCACACATTCATGTGCCTTGCCCCAGTATCTGAGGTGCCTATCACTCACTGCTCACAGGCTCCGCTTAGTATGATGTCATCAACATAAAAGAGGGACAAACATTACAGAGGTGCATTCCTATGGGTTTCATGATAGCTCACACTGAAGAGTTCATGTACCCGCAGGATAGAACACTATAATACATTCTCATCTTTACCATGTGAAAGTACACTTTTTGAAACCTTTCCCTGAGACCCCACTTGCCAGATCGCACTGCAACTCACTGCCAAAGGCTGTGAGCAGTTCCAGTAAATACACTGCATCTGCCTGGCAGCTGCCATTGATGCTCCTACCATCTGGCAAGGCTCAGGACGAGCACTATCATATGCCACAGTCCATTCGGCTTCTTCCGGTTGCCTGGCACACCTTCTCCTTTTAAGCCCCGGTGCTACTGCTGATGTCCTCAGTACTTCCTGGGGTCTGGATTGCTTCTGCGTTGCTATCTCAAAGTGGCAAAGTAGTCTCAAGAACGCCCACTTGACTTTTCCTGCAGAAGTCAAGTTTCTGATGTAAAGGCTCTGCCAGAAGCTCAGTGTATAGAGGTACTTGAGATTAGGCCCCGAAGGTACAGAAAACACAGGTTAACCATGGGAACAGGTAGGCAGCCTCCTCCCGTCGTCTATGCTTTACGACAAGGTCCCTCTTCAACTCCCGTCTATAGCTTCCTGGATGGTTTACCGTAACCGGAGAATGGGAGAAGGGGAGAGTTGAGCTGTGTCACAGATAAATGAAGGTGCTGTGCAGGTCCTCGTGGGGTGTAGACACACTGTCCTGCATCTCCCTCCATAGTGACTATGAAGGAACCTTTCCTCTTGGTGCACCCTAGGTTGTGTGCTGGCCCACCTCTTTGAAGGAGGGAGGAGTGGTCTTAGAGATCACTTAGAGAGAAGCCTCAAAAGTTTGTGCAAGTCTCAGATGATGGCCAGCAGTCTGAAAGACAAGGATGGCTGATTCAGGGCAGAAGGTCCCAGGGAGGGCCGAGGAGATGTTAGCAGCTCCAGTACCTGATGTATAAGCCTTAGGACTGGAATTTAGCAACCACATAAAAACCCAACATGGTGTGAGCACCTATAACCCAGCACAGAGACTGGTGGATTCTGGGGCTTGTACATCAGCCAGACTACAAGAAATGGCAAATGGTGAGACCTATGTTCAGTGAGGGACCCTGTCTCAAAAAATAAGGGGTGCCCAAAGTTGATCTCTGGTCTCCACACAGGCAAGCATATATTCAGACACCACCAGCCCCAGCCCCACCTCTCTCTCTCTCTCTCTCTCTCTCTCTCTCTCTCTCTCTCTCTCTCTCTCATTCATGGAATATTGACAAGAAAAGTTTGCGCACAATACAGTCAGAATGTCTAGTTTTGGTCTGCATTTGGTTGAATCCCCAGATGCAGAACCCACAGATGTAAGGGCCAAATACACTTGGGTCTGAAAATCAAGGGATTGTGCTGGGATTACGCCTTTTTTTTTCCTTGTCCAGAGAAGCATTGAAACCCTGCACTATCACTGGTCAGGATGGTGGTGTCCAGCAGAAAAGCTTTTCCAATGGAGTGTTACTTCCATGAATCTTGAATCCGTGGCTTGACTGGGCCACTTTGAGTTTCTCATGACAGTGGACAAGCAGGCAAAAAATAGTGTGAGCGTTGGCAGGGAGGAGCAGGGAGGACGATGAGGCCCGGTAGGCACCAGGAGCCAGCCTAGCTGCTACTTTGTACAGGCAGAGGACACATATCGATAAAGAGAACAACATAGAGGAGTTCCGGTGCTTCTGGATCCCCGGATGATGGCTAGGAGGCCCAACAGCAGTCAAAGCAAGCATGAGACCAAACTTCAAAAGGATGAAGAAGTCTGGACCATCTCTCCAGGCAAGCTAGCCAGAGCATCTGAGGTGTGGGCTGAGAACAAAGGGAATCTAGAGTGGGGGAGGAGGAGGAGGAAGAGAAGGAGGAGGAGGAGGAGGAGGAGGAGGAGGTGGAGGAGGAGGCGGAGGGGGAGGATGATGAGGAGGAGGCAGGAGGCTCAGCTGGGGATGGGGTTGCCTTTACTCTTTGGCTTTGCAGAGATGTCAGTTAGCTGTGATCTCACAAGGGACTCTGACTACCGGTCTTTCATATGTGAAGAACATTGTGTTCCCATAAAATTAAAGGCCCTAAGTATCAGTACAATCACTCCCTCATATCTCTAGGATACATTCTAAGACCCCCAATGGATGCCTGAAAGTGCAAATGGTTCTGAACCCCACAAGCACCTTTTTTTTTCTCCTACAAATATATGACTTAGATAAAATGTACTATATAGATTAGGCACAGTAAGAGTCACAAGCATGAAATAAAGATAAATGACAGTAGTTTATTAATATACCCAATAAAAGCCTGTGGTAGCCTTCCCTCTCCCTCCCCCATCCTCTCTCTTCCCCTGCCCTCTCTCCTTCTCCTTTGTGCTCTCCTTAGTCCATACTCCATCCTTCTCTTGTGATGACATGGAATGATGCAATGTCTCATTTTGAGAGGAAGTGAGGCAGATGTGGAATGGAAGCTGAGGAATTATCCATCTACTTTAGGGGCCACAGTCAAGTGGCCCTGAAACTGGAAATCACAACCACAGAGAGTCAGGGGCTTCTGTTCAGGAGCAGTGTCTGTTCCTGACTGGGAACAACTCTGTGCAGCTCACAGGTAGACTGCACAACCCAGTGCACACTGTGCACAGCTCTGGCCTCTTCGGCTTCACTGAGAACCCTCTTTTATAATTTCCTGCCTCCAGGTGGTCATTTGCCACTGCCACTGTACAGCTTTGGCTACACTAAGGTCACCTCAGTAGCCACCATTTGCCATGCACACAACTTGACAGTGCCTTAGCTCTGAGCCACTTCTCCTCCCTGCCACAGGACTTCATGGGGCTGGCAGTGTGAGATGCTTGGGGCTTGTTTACTGTGCACACATAAGCCCCCTGTAAAGGCACAGGAAATAATATGTGGACAACTTTGAATAATGGCACGCAGAAACAATGGGTGAATAAATATTTTCCCCTTCCTCTCCCGGATGAGACCTGAGAAGCAGCTTCTTTAAAGGCGTGAGGAAGACAACCTGGTTTGCACCAGATGCTCATTCTCTCTTTCCTTTTTCCCATTTTACTGCCCCTCTATTCCCAAGAATTCTTCCAGAATCAACAACCTTGTGACTTTACTAGGTCTACCAAGCACACAGACAGGTTAGGGCAATGGAGTCTTATGGTAGCATTGATGGAGAGATAAGTTCTGTATCTTGGTCAAAGAAACACAACAAAGCCTGCACACACTGTGATGAGCTACAATCAGGACCCAGAAGCAAGAAGACTATACTCAGGACAGCCAGGGCTATACAGATAAACCCTGTCTCGAAAAACAAAAAAAAAAAAAAAAAAAAAAAAAAAAGGCTATACTTTCACGGGCCAGATCTATAACTTGTTACGAGACCCAGGAGGCCGGCGTCTGAGGTAAACACAAAAATACTGGCCTCTGGGAACTTGCTTAAATATTGAAGATGACTTTGGGCTTCTATAGAATAGAGGAAGGTAATGGTTATTTCCAAGAGGATAGTGGGGACTCACCCAGTCTATGATGTATGAGCAATGTAGGGTATCCAAAATTAGACTACAGACTTTTAAATCCAGACATAGTCCCTTATAGGCTGTGTGACCTTAGGAAAGTTACTAGTACTCTCTGCTCTTCAGATTTCATGAATTGGAAAAAGTAGTCCTAATAATAGAAAGTACCCAGAGTCCCTAATTAAGTGATTCAAACACAAAGCAATTCAGTAAGTATTTTAGTGCATGGTCTCTCCAATCTAAATAATAGGGTTGGGTTCAGAGTCCTAGAATAACAACTCGACAGAACAGCTGGAGACCTTCAAGACCAGCCCCACCGGCATCCAGAGGAGGAAAGGGCTTCACTAGCATCCCAGTGAATGTGAAGTCCTGACTGCTTCCTTTTGCCCTTCTCTCTGCCCAGTTCTCTCACACATGGCATCAAGGCCACTGCATATCAGAACTGAGAATGCATGCTTTGTGCCTTTAAGATGTCCTAAGGTTCTATGTGCTCTATTAAACTTAACCAGAGAGGCTCTACCCAACAGCACTCGACAGACATGGTTGATTTGTTTTCTAGCCTGTGCTGCTCCTGCCTTAAAACCACTTTATGAAAAGAAGGTAAGAAGTCCAGGTTCCCAGTCTCTGTGTAATCAGAGCGGGAGCTTCATGCTGGGCTTTTAAGTTGGAGCTAAGCATCTCCTGAGGCCTTATGTGCACTGTCACGGATAGTCTAGAGTCACTCTGCAGCACCTGCTTGCTGAACTCTGTCCTAGAATTGCTTACATGAGAATACACTTATGTTTCAAAAACTGTCCCTGCAATGACCTATTTACTGTTTCGAGCCTAGACACTCTGCTAATACCATTCCTAGATGGACTTTATCACCCACCCACCTTGGAAAGAACAAGGAAAAATGCATTTTGTTAAATTAAGGTTTTTAAGATCTAAGAAAGCTACCCAGGACTAAGAGACCTTGTACCTGTCCCCAAGGCTAACATACTCTTAGCTGTGCTTAATAGAGAACTAGGGTGACTGAAGAATCTCCTGGCTGTCATTGGATGTAAATGGAACCCCACACCTTCAGGCTCCTTCTCCTCCATTCTATCTGGATCACCCATCAATAGACAGACAATGGCCACCACTCCTTCAATACTATACAAAAAATGTGGCAAATATGACTATGCTAGATGAGACTACTATTTTTGTGTCAAGTATAAGTGTCATCAAATGTGTCCTTGAACTAAGCCAGAGAGGGGAACAGGACATTTTATAAATGACATAGCCTCTCGTTGCTTTTGAGACTGGGCAGTGACATGCCATCTCTCTCCCTCCACCTTATCTGACCCTGTCTCTTGTCTCTGGCTATTAGAACTTGACTCCTCTGGGTCCCACTGGGAAGAGGGAATGGCCCCTGGGATTGGCAGCAGGCTGTAGCTTCCTCTTCCTTCAGTCCTACGGGTTCAAAGGTTTACAGCTGCTCAGTAAGGCTTTCTTCCGAATGTGTCTGGCAACATTCAGAAACGGAGAGGGGCCATGCTAAAAGGAATCTCTTTTGTCACAACAAAAGTGGATGCTATGAACACTTGGCAGGCCAAGGTGCCATATTCTGCAATGAGAGAGGTAGTCTACCCAACATGAAATATTGCAGCAAAACAGTGTCGGTGGTGCACACTGAGAGATGCTAACAGATTGTAGCTGTCAATCTTTATTGATAGAGACCATCAGGCTCACAATCCCATCTGCACCCACCATTCAGAAGCACTTCTCCTTACCTCATAATTCTCCTTCTACCTTATTCTCCTCTATTTTATTAAAGGGCAAAATCAGCTGATCAACCCATCCCTTACATTGTTTCCATCATTCACAGATAGGCAATGACCCATGTGATGATTTCAAAATATTTAATCAGCCGTTGGATAGGAATGTTGGGCAATTCTCAAGATGAGAATAGCTCTTCTGCTTTCGTGCCTGACTTTTAAAAATCACAGGGCTTCATCAGGCTGGAAAGACAGCTCAGCGCTCGAGTACCCATTGCTCCTACAGAGGGCAGGAATTTGGTTCCCAGCATCCACATCCAGAAGCTTGTAACTACATATAACTCCAGCTCTGGGGGGACTGATGCTCTCTTCAGACTCCATGGGAACCTACACACACACACACACACACACACACACACACACACCTCACATTTAAATAAATAAACAAATCATCTGGGGCAGTGTGGCCAACAGAGAGGCCCGCTAACTTTCCTTTGCATCATTATAATGGTATCTGCACATCATCAGCCTTGCAAACTGTGTGTTCCCTTCGTGTCTCCGACACCACATCACATCCAAGAATGAGAAGAAACTCTCTTTCAGAAAAATCCCCATTCAGTCCTGGGATTCCCCCACCTTAACGCATGAATAACCACACCCCTTCATCACAATCTCCTCTCCCTGTGATCACCCTGAGAGTGTACACCTTGCACTGAGGTAAACTTGCTCCCAATTCCTCACTTTGTCTCTTCTCTAAATTCTTGCCCCAGCAGTGACAAGAGCCTGGACACAGAGGATGGAGGTCTCCATCTCTCTGCACCTAAGATCTCCCCAGCCTTCACCACCAGCATTCAATCTGCTGCCATTAAGGTCTTTATCACAAGTCATCTCATTCCTTCACAAGGAGCAGTGTCCTCAACAACCATTCTATCACCATGTTTGGAAGATACCCTTTCAGAAAACAGAGCCCAGCTCCTCACCCTGGACACCACACCCTCTCCCCACCCCCACACATCCTGGCTCAGTTTCCTGCCTCCTCACTTTTGTGACTCTGTGTTCCCATACAGATAGCCAACTCAGAAATACTGCCTGTCCCCCCCCCCCCCCGACCCTCATGCCACTACCTGTGTAGCCAGGTGCGCACATACCCCAGCCTCCACCCTCACTCCCACTTCTAGCCTGGGGAACCCTGCTCTTGCCAAGTGTTTCTACTTCATGTCTTCACCAACAAGATAGCAAAAGGAAAGCCTTGGTTCTTCTGTGGCCTCTGTTCTTAGAATCTATATGAGATGATGCTGGTTCACATGGTTCGGACCTTCAGGACATCTTTAGCTCAAAAGGTCAGCACAGCAGCCTAGGGCAGGGCTGTGCCCTCATCCTCATGACAGAGATGAGGAAGCCAATAACACTAAAGCTCTCAAAGTCAGTTAGTGGATAAAGGGCAGAACCTTCTGGCTTCCCTTTCGTATTTCATTCATTATGCTTCACTGGCCTTCTCAGAAGAGCAACAGAACTGATCAGGTCCACCTCACTGTCCACACAGCACAAGGAAAGACGGCTTGGGAGTTTTTCTACCAACATGCTGGGTCCAAAGAAACCCACAGGGGCTGAGATTGACATGGTATCTTGTGGTTGGAATGGGTCAGCCCCCATCCCCACCCCCATGCCCATGAGCAAAGCTGTCTGTGGTCTGTGAGTACCTGGGAGAGAACAGGGTTTCTGGAACATTAGAAAAACTCAGAAGCACAAAGTGTCTCAGAAAAGACTGTCCCCAGAAACAAATAAAATAAGACATAACTTTTTATATTTGTTTCATTGGGAAAGGCAAGTTTTAATTACTCAGAAAATCATCAGAGCAGCCTTTTTGCCAAAATGCTAACACGCACATGTGATGAGATTTTTTTTTTTGTAAGCCAAATTTCCTCTCTCATGTTTGGGGACCTCATGAAATGGAACACCTACCTTCTTCAAAAGATACTTTGAAGCCATAAAAATGTTCATAGGCTTTGACTCAATAATCCCTTTCTGGGAAGCTAGCCTAAGAAAATACTCTGAAATATGGCAAAAGCCATATGCAGAAAAGTATCTATCAAAGAGCTTACTCAGTTAAAAACTGGAATCAACCCAAATATTCAATGAAGGGAAAGGGGGGCAGTTAAGTCTAAACCTTGAAGAAATATTCTATAGCCATTAAAAATGAGGAGTATAAAATTTATGAAGAGTCACAGAAAATGCTTATGTTAAAATATTAGGTGGAAATGCCTGGAAAAATATTCAAATGCACACAAGTTTTAAAAGCAATAAGGAAATGTAAAAATGTAGTTGTCACGATGTCAAAATGGTAGGCTTATGGATTTGTACCTTGTTTTCAATTTTCCCTTTTGTTATTTTATCTCTACGTTTTCATAAAAGTTGCAATTTCTTTAAGAAAAAGCAATGGATATTATTAGTGATTTAGCCAGGAAAAACCATCAATAACCAAGATTAGAAGTCAGTAGAAAAAACTGTTCCATCATTAATTGTCATTAGAAGGTACCCAATTTTTTAAAATTATGTAAATACAAATCTAATTAAAAAAAAAAAGGAAATATTTTTAAATGTAGTTCTGTTTTAGGCACAAAAATACCAGATTCCATTGCCGCAGAAACGGTCTCATGTTTAACCAATCTCTCATTTCTGTGTTTTTTGGTTGCTATGGACACGCACACAAGGACCTTCTTGTCAGGGAGCTTTGAAATGATGCTGAGTGCCTCAGAGTTTCTGCTTCATCCCGGCAGTCTCTGTGCCTTGATCAGCTGGATGTGGATATTGAATGCAGGAAATCAGTACAAGTTCTCACCCAGGAACTCTGGAGACAGGGAGAATTGGAAGGCAGCTTCGGAGTAGAAGTCTACTCCATAGGAGCTAGAGTTCAGTGATGCCGGTGGAAGGCAGACGTACAGGGTCTTCCAGGAATGAGGCAAAGTTTTACCCCAAGACTAAACGCAGCTTCATACAAGAGCTGGAAAAGGGATGAACCATTATTTGGTTCAACAGGCAAAGTATTTGTTGCCAAGTCTGACGACTTGAGTTCAATACCCAGGACCCACATGGTAGAAGGAGGACACTGAATCTTACAAATTTTCCTCTTACCTCCTCCGCACAAGTGCCACAATTAAGCAATCAAACAAGCAGTGGTTTGTTGTTGTTTGGTTAGTTTGTGTTCTGTTTTTGTCTGTTTTTAAGAGAAGGGAAACAAAGATCTCTGTCCTGCTTATCTGACACAGTGTTAACGAAAGCACCCTAAAATCCTTGAGTTTTTGGATATATTTGATGTAGGCTACAGTAGTAAGGGTCAGGAAGTTAGTGCTCAACCGAGTGGTTCTCTTGCTCTTCGTGGCATCTGAGGACACTTGGTGACACTCAGCAGCAGGAGACTGAGGTTTGGCTGGAGCATCTTCAGATTGGCAGTGCCCCTCTCATGGTGGCTGTCACCCTCACAGTGAGCATCCCAACCATCCCGGGCAGGAGCTTCAAGGTTTCTTGTTGCTTATTCAGCTCAGATGTCAAAGACATTTCACCCCACACCATTAATCAAGAAGGTCACTGAAGGCCGATCAGATTCAAGGCAAAGGGATTAGAACCCCAGCTCTCAAAGAGAGAAGTAGCAAAGTTTTGGGGACCATCTTGGGCATACCACAGAATCAGAATCACTTCAAATACATTCAGTTGGGGGAAACTGTGTACAGGAGGGATGCGGGCAGGAGACCCACTACACACAAGAGTGTGAAGGTGGAGTTCCTGTGTGTTGGTGGTGCTGCAAACTGGTAGAGCATTTATTTACATATTTGTCTATCTATTTACTTAGAGAGTCTCAATGCTGTAGCCCATGGAGCTGGCCTCACTGAGGGGTCTCCTGCCTCAGCCTCCCAAATTCTGGTGTTACAGAAATGAGCTGACACATCACTCATCCACTTGGGGCTCCATTACCCTCACTGGGCATCTGTCTGTGATGGTCACTGTTCACTGTCAACTTAAAAGATTCTAGAATCACCTGGAAGGTGGGGCTCTGGGTATGCCCTCTGGGAGATATCTTGATTGATTTACAATGTCTGGATAAGGACCCTTAAAAGATACCTGAGCACCTCTTAGTCAACAGTTGCCTAATCCTGCAGTCACTTCAGGATTCCAGGAGTAGCAGAGCCTCCCAGACCTACCATCTCCTGGTGCAGTCCTGAGAGATGCACCCCTCATCAGCACAGACAATAATCTTATGAAAACTAATGTCTTCCTCCAGCAACATGGACTTCTCTCTGGGTCAGCCTGAGACCAGAACCAAGATAAAAATCAACCAGACCACAGCTGGACCCAGACTGCTTAATTCTACACTCTCTCTCTCTCTCTCTCTCTCTCTCTCTCTCTCTCTCTCTCTCTCTCTCTCTCTCTGTGTGTGTGTATGTGTGTGTGTGTGTGTGTGTGTGTGTGTGTGTGTGTAAGCCTAGGGTTTTCATCATCACTGTGAGACAGATAGAATGCTATGGGTCTGTCTTTCCAGATGGCTCCTCTGATAAAGCTCTTTTCCCATCCTTTCACCCCATTTCTATTTGCTTTCTTTGGGGTGCATGGTCCTGACATGTTGGAGCCCCCAGAGACTGGCCTCTGGTTTAGAACTCAAGCTACAGAAAACCCCATCTTTGCCAAATATGTAATGTAACCACAGGTCAGAAGGTCCATTCCCACCAGTTCTTCAGCTTTCAGCAGAGCTGAGACAGGATCAAGGGTTCTATTTTCATGCCCAGAACTGCTAAATTCTTTGTAAACACCCTACTTTCTGGTGACCTCTTCTGGTGTTCTATTTGTAATGAGGGTTTGAGGACCAGCTGCAAACCTCTCTTCATTTCCCTTTCTGACATCTTAGATGCTGCAGGAACAGAAAGAACCAGCAGGCACAGCACTGTCCAGGTCTAGTAGACCCAAGGGCCCTCAGTCTCCAAGGGGCATAAAAGAACAATGCCTCAGATGCTGTTCCAGGCAAATAACTTGAAGAACCCTCCTAATCACCGGGCCATTTCTCTCTTAGGAGAGAATGTGGCCCCAAGAAGTTCAAGTCTAAAAACTGGTCACAGCTGGATAGGAGCACAAAGCATTTGTCTACCCAGACTACTTGAGATAGCAGCCCTGTGGAACTCAGTGTTAGAACCTAGGGCTGGAGGCTGGAGCTGGGTGTGGGAGTGATGGAGAAGCAGTCAGAGGAGGCTGTGGCTGTCTGAAGGAGGAATAGCTTCCCTGTGCCTGGAAGCAGCAAGTATTATAATGGGGACAGATTCCCAAAAAGAGAGAGGAAGACATGACTTTAATTCTGCTGAGTGCCCCTGGGGGAAGTCACTTCACCTCTCTGTTGACTTCTCTCCAAAGCTGATGCCCATCTCTCATGGCTATGGAAGCTTCTGGCCTCAGGAAGACCTCTAGCAAATAGGGCTTCCCTTCCCATTCAAACCCAAGCCCCAAGCACAGTTGTATCCATGGGTCTCATCACAGAACAGAATATGCAGCCCCTGCATAAAGACCAGTGAAGGCAGGGGATTCACCAAGAACTTGGTCCTGAAAACACAGTGGTTCGCTGCACTTGGCCCTCAAGTTCCCACAAGCCTGCCCCTGTCCCTGTCTCCAGTGGCTCTGCTGGGCTTGCTCTAGAATGGAGATCTGGGGTGGTCTACACACAGAGATTCCAAAAGGCTTCCCGAAGTGCCTCCAAATCCTGACAGGGCGATGAATCCCTGCCATGGACTTTGGTAATCCCAGGAAAGAGCAAGTGAATGGATAGAAACCAGCTTTTCTCTAATAATTTTTTGGGGGATACTTAAAAACAAAGATTTAGAAGGTTAAAGATAGCTCCAACCCCTCAGACACCTCAGAATGTCCACACATATTTACATCTAGGGGATTTCCCCAGCCAGCCTTCACTTCGTTTCTTGGAATGAAGTATTGAATAGCTGGGTGTTTGACCCACTGCACCCCGAGTCTTTTTTTTCCTAGAAAACTTAACTGAAAAGCTTTAAGAATTGCATGCACCTTGTCCTTCTGACAGATGTATTAGAGACTACTTGAAACACATCAAAATATACTTGGGGCATATCATTTTGAGCTACAAGGATTGAGAGACAAACATCTTTCAGAATAAATGTCAAGCATTCTTTTTAGATGAGTTAAGTCCCTGCAAAGGTTCCCACTGCCGGACAATCCATCCCTAATTCAAACTGCAGCTGCTGGCTGACTCTGGATTCCGGGTGCCACTTCCACTGCTCTGTCCAACCCTGGGAAAACGGATGCTCTTGGTCTCTTCATGAGCTCTGGGGATCTGGCTCGCCTTCTAGGATTCTTTTCTCATGCTCTTAGAATCTTCACATGGCTATGGATGCACGGGAGTCTGAAGGATGGGTGTTCTCAGAATCTGTTTGTCGGACCAGAAACACCAGGTCTCTGGGAGCTATTAGGAGCTCAGACTCTCCTGCCTGCCGAAGCAAACTCAGAGGTGGGGCTCAACTTTCCAGGTTTTAATCAGGGCACAGTGAGTGATGGTTTATCCTGTCAGCTTGATTAGACTGACAGCAGCCCAGGAGAGCACACTTCTGGCTGTATCTGAGAACTTTACCAGAGAGGACACACTAAGAGAGGAGGTTCCACACTAAATGTAGCCAGCATCTTCTAACAAGTGGAGGACATAGGTGGAACAAAATGGGGAAGCAGAAAAACCCCCAGCTTATACGTTCTCTCCCCCCACTCTCTGTACATAAGGTGCTCAAATCTGCTTCTGCTCGACTCTGCCATGTCCTTCCTGACACAGCAGATTCAAACTTCTGAAATTGGGAGTCAGAATAAACTACCCCCTTCTGAATCGTTCCTCTTGGTATTTGTCAGAGTGATAAGAGAGGAGTACAGACAAACCAGGCATGAACAGAGGTTGCTTCAAATGCCAGCAATGCCACTCACTACCTGGCCAGATCACTTTTCCACCATGTACCTCAGTTTTCTCATGATGAGATGAATGGAAACAGCCTCTACCACTCCCACTCCAGGGCTGTTTGATAACTATGAGAATGAGTTCAAGGACAGCCTTTAGCCTATTCTCCCTAGGGCCAGGAAGAGAGAAAGGCCAGGTAGGAATCACTCTTGGAGAGTAACTCTCTCCAAGAGTGACTCCCCAAACTTCCCATTAGGAGATGCTATTACCCAGGTTTCAGCTAGTCTATTATTTCAGAGTTTTCCACGAATGGCTGCCACAATTTCTTGGAGGAATCTGAACTTTCATCCATCTTAGCAATTTTGGCCAGGTAGAGCTCAGAAGTCAAAGGATTCTGAGAGTTTGGTGTAGAAGAAACAACAGTGGTTTTACCGATCACCTGCACAAGGTGTCCTGCACCTGTGTCCTATGCACAAGGAAGGCCACACCAAGCTCCCTAAGGAGGGCTCCCTCCAGTCGCTGTCAGGACTCCCTCCTCACCTTCCCAGGCTTCCCCAGAGATAGCCAAGGCTGCTCTTGGGTTTGGACTCTCATCTGTGATCACAGCGGTCTCTGTATCATACATGCCCCAAAGGCATTTGCTGTTCATTCCGGGTTAAAAGTCTCAGAACTACGAGTCAGAGTGAGCAAGAGTGAGTCATCCATCTGTCCAGGAGAACATCACTAACATCACCTAATCCAGGAGGCTGCTTTCTCCCTCATGGCCTGGACAAAAGCAGGCACAGTGTTTGCTCTTTCTGATGCTATGTTATCTCAGAGATTCTAGAAAGTTCCTGAAGTCCAGAGAACTGAAAGGCATCCAGATCAGAAAAGATGGAAACAACTTCATTTTATAGGTGGCATCAAGATCCAGGGAGAAAAACCCAGTGCACCCACATCAAACTTGCTAGTACAACAGACCAGTCTGAGGAGTTGCAGGACACCAGCTCAATATATAAAACACTTTTGTCCATTTATACCAGAAACACAAAAACTGAAAACTAAAACTTTAAGTAATACTTTTTGTTATTATTGTATGAGGTCTTGCTACCTAATACAGGCCAGTGTGAAACGTGAAGTCATTTTCCCGCCTCAGCCTTGGGGTGCTTGGATTACAGGTGTATACCGCCATGCCTGACTAAGAATAGTATTTAAAATAGCATAAAATACAAAATGCTCAGCTCCAAGCCTGGTTCAAAATGTGAAAAGCCTACAGTGCAAAGCGCAGACATCACTGAGAGAAGCAGACTTAAACGAGCCACTGCTTAATTCAGGATCGCAAACACAGTCGTCGTCTCTTCCAAGCTTTTATCACTGCAACCTTTACATCTGCACCTTTGGTTTGCTGGGAACTGATTTCCTCATATGTGTGAAGCAAAGGCCGGACCCGTGCACACGTTATCCCAATCCCATGCCTCAAGATTGCCTTTCCTGAATCAATCACCTTGTAGAAAGTATTTTCATCAAAAAATGTGAAATCTTGGTTCTGAACTCTCAAGTTCTATCACATCAGGCCATATTTCTAACTCGGCCAGTAGCACACTGTGCTGGCTGCCGCAGACATGTGGTAAAAATCTGTGATTGTGAAGTAGGGGTCCCCTGCTGCATCCTTCCTCAACCCTGGATTCTAGATCTGCATGATGGGCTCTTGATGAGGATGTGCAAGAAGTTTCGCAGAGAATGCATAGACTCTGTGACAGCAGAAGCAACTTAAGAAAGGAAGGGTTTATTTTGGCTCACAGTTTGAGGGTGCATAGTCCATCATGGTGGGGGGCGGTGAGGACTGTGTCTGCAGAAAGAAGAATGCTTGTGCTTAGCTCACTTTATCCCCACAACCCCCCGCCCCTTCTTTTGGTTTGAGACACCAGCCTGGATGGTGCTGTTCACAGTCAGGGTAGCTCTTCCCTCATGGGAGCCATGTCTTCTGGGAGATTCCAAACCTAAGATCAACCATCAAAATACAACTCAAGACAAGATGGATAAGCTTTTGACTTTCTGTTCTCTATCGCCTATGCCCCTGCTTCCTGAAATGCTTCTGTTCTTCTAGAAGTCATCATTTAATTTTGTTCCAAAAACATAAATTTAATTGTTTAATTAAGTTTATATAGTTTTGGCTCGTGCTCTCTGTTTTCGAAAGCTGGTCCTTATCTCTCCATCCGCATACCATTTCCTGAGCTCTGGGAGCCTGAGAATCTTAGAGGCACACGACTGATGTAATCTATGCTATGAACCTCTTCTCCAAGTTCCAGACAAGTGGCCTTCTGGCTGCGTTTGAGGGGCTTTGGTTGCTACAAGGATTCAGCCATCTGCAGGGTTTCAGACACAAGCAGATGGATAAAGTATCTTCCCTCACATGAAAGGGAAAAGGACTCCTCTGCATCTCAATCCATCCCTCCTCTTCTCCTCCAGCATCATCTGTGATCAAGGACATAGTGAAATATTGTGGTGTCCAGACAACCTGGGCAAATGGGCCTCAGACAGCCTGGGTCAGACCACTAGTGGGAGAGAGAGGACAGGGCTTCTCAAAGTCTGGTCCCTGATTACCTGGGAGTCGGAGCTCCGTCATTAACTGGTGGATCAGAAACTCTGGCCTATGCCCAGCAATGTACTTAATCAGTCATTTGTTGACTCTGATGCACCAAGGCCGTTAGCTTTCCTGCTGGTCAGCCTGCTTCTGCTGAAACCCATTACTCAAAAGCCTCTGGTCTCACTTCCTTCTCTAAAACTGGGATGATAACAATAACCAGGTCTCCTGAGACTTATTTAGTTTCTTTTCTTGTTAATGTGACAAAAATTCACAGCAGTAACAACTTTAATGGGGAAAGATTTTTGGCGCTCGGTTTCAATGACAGCTCAGTTCGCTACGGCAGGAGAGGCCACAACATCAGCTGTGGCTCTGAGGCACAGGAACAATTAGTGTGGGCTCTTGCCCTGCACAGACCACAGTGCAGAGCACAGCTGTGCAACCTTCAAACGCTCTCCCATGGTGGCCCACCTCCAGCAACCAGGCCCACCTCCTAAAGGTTCCGTTGACTTCAAAATAACTCCGCAAGCTGGGAACCAAGCTTTCAAAACATGAGTTGGCGAGGGAAGAGCATTTCAGATTCAAACCATAACAAGGCTTTTGTTCCAGGACTATGGGGAGCCATGTAAATCACTTAAGGATTTCTTAATCGTTAGCATGCAAGTCCCCTTTGCCTCAGCTGTTTGTAAGGCCTCAGTGGCATGTATGACAATTGAACAACAGTTATTAAATTTCTACAGAGGTACTCGGAAACAGTAGCCTACTTTGCTCTGTCTTCATAACAGGGAAGTACTTACAACCGTCTTCAGCACACAGGGAGGACAGAGCTCTGAGGAAGAAAATGATCCTTCCAGGGCCATAATGAGACTACAGGTCTGGGTCCTAGGCTGCTTTCGAACTAAGCATGTGCATCACGAGTTCTCAGTGGGCAGGCCTGCAGTCTTGCTTCGCTTGGGTCCCTGTGTTAGTCTACTCCGAGAAGAAAAGATGTGGTTAACCACGATAAAGTTAGTGGTGTAGGAAGTTCTTTGCAGGAGCCAGCTCGTCCCCTGGCTCATGGCTACCCTCTTACTCTTTTGATGAGGTAGAATCAGTGTTATCCGATAGCGGTGGCTGGAAACACTGAGCCAGCTCCCATTTCTGACTCCAATATTTCTCATCTGGGTGCGTAAACTTGAACTAGGTACGTCCCCCTTCTTCTCTCCGTAATTTCTTTCTTGGTATCGGCTTTTATAGGCAAGGTTTTGTTAAACTGCCCAGGCTGGCCTTGACCATACTATGTAGTTCAGGCTAGCTTTGAACTACATTTTTCTGTCTCAATCCCTTGACTACAGGGGATTGCCAAACAAGACATTAAGTATATCTCATGTGTTTTCCCATACCTTGTGAGATGCATGAGAGGGGGATTTAGGTATGTGGCTATGATTGTCATTTCTCTTCGGTAAAATGCTTTATTACCCAGCTCCCAGAAGCACCCTGGGACTCAGCTTACACAATGTGAATGCAGTGGAAACCCTCTACGAGCTGTAAAGTGCATACACCAGTATGGAATAGGAAGGTGCAGAGGAGGCAGCGGTAGAGTTTGCTGAAGATGCACACTGCTGGTCCTGCCAACTCCACAGGCCTCTGAGGTCTGGCAAGGCTGGCTGAGGCACTGTGCAGCTGGTGGGCTGGTGGAAAATCAAGTAGGATGTGTGGTCTGACCCTTGCCTGGGAGTGGCCTAGAGCCACAGGGACTCACAGACCTTTTAGGCAGACCTACAGGTATGTGCCATCACTCCAGCATGGTCTGCCTCTGCCCTGCTTTCTGGCTAACTGAAGGCCCTCTGGAAACAGGCCCAAGGAGTCCATTTGCAGAGATCAAGAATTCAGTTCACAGGATGAATATGGACAAGACTCTCTATGTGGGTTTGTTTTCCCAAACAGGTGGAAATCCTTCCACTTTTCTACTATTCCCCTCCTCGGTGAGCTCTTAAGTCCTAGAATTCCCCTGCTAAGTGCCCTTTCCTAAACAATGGCAAGTGTGCCCACCCCATGGGGCATCCAGGCCCCAGACTTAGCTTCCATATTTCTGGTGGGGAGGATTAGAGCTTGGGTTTAGGCAGCTGGGGGTGTGGCCTTGAGGTTTGCCTTTTGAGCCTCAGTTTATACACCTGCAAAACAAAAGTCATAAACATCCTCTGAGACTCAAGATCAGTGAGCCGATATGGGTGTGGGGACCTGGCTGGCTCAACCAGATGTTCTGTTGTTGTCCAAGACCCCATCCTGGGAAAATTAAGAAGTGTCTGAGACTGTTAGGGGCCTGTGAACCTCACATGAGAGCTATATACATTTAGGCTTTTGAAAAACCTGGAGACAGTCTGAGAATTCCCCTGCCCTGAGACCTGGGTGTGGATGGGGGAGATGGAGGTGTGAGTGTCATGGAAGCACAGTATCGTAAAGTTTTGTGCTGAAAGCCAGCCAAGGCCTCTTAAAAGAAGTCCCATGGTTAGAGGCAGCTGGGCCTGTGGTGAGTCCAAGGTAGACCATAGGCGGGGCTGCTACAGTGAGTGAGGCCTGCCACCAGAGCCAGGACATACAGGGAGGCAGCATCACACGGAAGCTGGCAACTCCAGTTCAGAGTTTCTGGAACCGAACCTTGGCGCTCCTCCCATTTCTCTGATGTCCAGCATGCCAGGAGGGCAGGAAATGGCCATTTCAAAGGCCAGTCATTTGGCAAAGGGGTCAGAGTCAGAGGTCCGTGCACTCGAAGGACCTGCGGAAAGCCTTGCCCACTTCCTTCTCCACATCCTTTCTTCTCTGGCCTGTCTGGCGTAGACAGACATGTCTTAGAGATCAAGACCAAGGAAGCGAGACCTAGGCACCAGAGGCAAAGAAAACTGAGCTTCTAGGTTGGGTAGAGGGAACTGAATCTGGTGGGGTCTCCTGCAGCAAAAAAAAAAAACATACAGATAGGAAGGACTCAGATCCCCCCCCCCCACCTCCGCCACTGACCCCACTGTCTGTGCCTCTGCACACGACACTCTACAATTTCCAGGCAAGGGTTCTTACTCCCATTGCACAGACAACGCAACAGACATTCAGAAAGATGACCACACCGTAATCCACCACTGGCGGTCACTGAATATGAACAACTGTGCCAAACAAGGCATTAAGAATACCTCACGAGTCTCTTTGTAACCTGTGAGACCTGTGAGAGGGAGATCCAATGATACCCTCATTCCATAGACATGCTGTAAAGGTGCCCAGACGGTTCTGGTGGACATCGGACTCCATACTTGTAATAAAGATACCACTCTGCCCAAGGGCCTGTCCTGAAGGACAGTTACAGGGTCAGCCTACTCTTCTGACTCCAAGTTCAGAGCCTTTTCCTGCTGCCCTTTTACCTACTTGTTGTTACCCTAAGGCTGGCTGCTCCCCGGGTGGGAAGGGGCACCCTATCCTGAAGAGGCACCTCAGCCCAAACTATAGGTTCATGTAGTAGAACACTGCAGAGGTGACGGGGGTGGACCTAGTTTCCTTGGGGTGGAAAGAGGTAATGAACCCAGGAAGGTTGCCAAGCAACCCCCAAAGAGTTTCTAGATCCTGCCTTTTCTTTCTATGCCCAAGGCATCCCTTCTCATTTTCCAGTTTTTACTCTTTTTTGTTTTTGTTTTTTTTTTTGTTTTTTTTTTTTGTTTTGTTTTGTTTTGTTGTTTTTTTTTTTTGTTTTTTTTGTTTTTTTGTTTTTTTGTTTTGTTTTGTTTTGAGATGTGGTCTCATCCCAGGCTGGCCTCATTATCCCAGGCTGGCCTCATTATCCCAGGCTGGCCTCCCTGTGGATGACAATGAACTTCTAATGCTGCTCCACCACCTCCCGGGTGCTGAGATCACAGACAGCACCACCATGCTTAGTTTACATGACACTGACTATCATAGCCAGTACTTCACACTTGCTAGGCGAACACTCTGTCAACTGAACCAATTTACCAGACCCCCATTCTACGGCATATCAAGAGCCCTGAAGTTGTATGCACCATGAATAAGGCAGACACCGTGCCTGCCCTGTTGGAACTGGTGCTCTGGCAGCCTGCACAGCTAGGCTGGCCTGCAAGCCTAGGTTTCCCCCCTCTCAGATTTGTCTCATCTGTGCCCCTTCTTCCAATTCTTCCCAAGCAGATGCTGCCTCATCTATGATACAATTGCTATATACCCAGTGGGATGTCACCCCTCCTGCCAGGTTCCTGTGACCTTGGGGGAGTGTTTATCAAGCTCCTGGGCAGTCATATTTATCTGGTGTGAATTTCAGGTAGGTGTTTGGAGATGGGAATGGAATGAGGCTGTTCTAGACCACATTGTTGTGAACAGCTGGGATTGTGTCTCACTCTGGCATCATTTATCCAACTCACCACTCATTCATTCATTCATTCATTCATTCAGCAAATATGTCCTGAGCCCTTATCATGTGACACAGAGTGTTCCAGGAATGAATTTTCAGTAGTAAACCAGAGGGAGAGACTGGCCTGTGTAACATTTTGGGGGAAACAATCAGGTGGCTAAGTCAACGACCAAATGCATATGCAGACTCCCAACACTCAGAACCTAAGGAAGGTGCCTGATGACTATGTATATCCACAGGCCAAGTGTTTATCTAAACTAAGTGGCCTCTTGAAGCCAGCCCACCTTCTCCTGCGCTGTGAGGCTTTCAAAGAATCGGAAGGAGATTGTGTTGGAATTAGTCTTCCCTGCCTTGGGAACCCAGGGCCACTGAGGTGTCAGCCTGAGGTTTGGATTAACTAAAATAAACTAAAAGTTTAGAGTTACTGAAATGATTCAATTTCAGGAAACACCAGGCCTAGGGACAGCAATAACAAAAATAATCAGGGCAAACATTTACACAGCACACACTGGGAGCCAGCCCCATGAGAAGCCCCTGGCTCCCGACAGATGACAAGGAAGGAAGGGGAGGCTAGTGGAGGGGTGACCCTGATCAGAGCTGTCCCCTGGGGTCACCATTGTTCACTCAGACTCCACCGTCCCCTCAACTACAGAAAGCTGTCAGGCCCGGCGCCTTTGAAATTCCCAGGGACTTAATGGCAGAAAAGACAGGTCTTCCCAACGAAGAGGAAAAATCTGACTCCCTAAAAAGAAAAATCTGTGCTCTGGAGGGATTTGCTAGAACCTCCGGAGGAGCCTTTACACCCTGAAAAGAAAGCCGGACCATTTATAGAGCACCTAATACATACCTGGCACCGTGCTAGGCTCTCTTTATGCTATCATTTGCCGGACACTACTTCAGCATAGGGCTTTATCTGGGCATGGAATGCCCCTGTACATCCATCCCACTGGGAAGAATATTTCATTCTTCCATGAAATATTCCATGAATATTACTCTACGTCCACCCCTGTGTCTCTGAGCCCTCTCACCCCCACCCTACCGCCCTGACCATTTGTTGTTATCCCACTCTCTGTGATCCAGAAGCTCAAGAATTAACACTGCACAGCTTCCCGTCCAAAGACCCAAGACTCAGCCAGACCCAACTGGCCAATGCCTCCTCGGTGCTCTGAATCACCTATTGTCTGGGCCTTTGGGACTTTCAGGCATGTGGGCACCCCATCCAGCTCCCAGCAGCCCTGTGACCTTCTCAGACTCTCTCTTCCAGGTTCCCAAATGCTGCTGTCCCTAAGCCTCCTCCTGGGCCACTGCCAGCCTCATCCACCTTGTCCTCTACTGATGTGATCACTGCCCCTCTCCTAGGGTTTCAATCCCCCTTCCGGTCCTACCCACACCCCTGAATCTCTTTCTCCAGACTAGAGACCTCTGGCCAGAGCTGGCTCAGAGCCACAGCCTGCTGGACGCTGAAGTCCTACAGTCACCTCAAACTCAAGTGTTCCCCAAATAGGTGCCACCAGCCTTATTCCTAGGCTCCTCCCTCTCTCCTCTTCCTTCCCCCTCCTCTTCCTGTCCCTAACTCTCTCATACACACACACACACACACACACACACACACACACACACATTTATGCCATAAACATCCTGGAATGTCTGTTACATTGCCATGTAGGGTGCTGGGGAAAGTCCTGGTTCCTTGGCTTGGCCTAGGGTCACAGCTCATCCTGGTCCCTTTTACTCCAAGAAGTTGGTCTGAGAGGAGATGAGTTAGGGGTAGTGGGGCTGTTGGCTCTATCTGCTGACTCCTTATCAGCCAGGTCCATGAGCAGACAAACTCCTGTGCACACTCAGAGACTCCAGCACAAATATATACACTCATGAGCCCTGAGATGTTGACATAGACATACCTACTCGGAGATCTGCTTGCCAGAAAAACGCAGACACCAGTTATAACTGACTTTCAGATCAATGCCTTTTTTTTTTTTTTTTTTTTTTTTTTTTTTTTTTTTGGTATAAGGATGTCCATAGGACACTGTTTGATCTACAAATGTGGGACAAATGGCTCGGGGCATACCAAAGCAGACTCTGGTCACCAGGTTCTCCCAGCATCCCTTAGTCTCTGCCTGTTACAGGGCCCTCCTTACTGTCATACCCAATCCCTACCCTGAACTTCTCCAGCTCAGGGGTTGGGCTACCCTTCCCTATACAGTTCAGCCATTTTGGTTAACTGGTCTTTTGGGTCTACTCTCCTCTGTACCTCCCAGCTGCTGTACCTGGTTCCCCTCTCTCCCCCCCTCTCTTCCCCCTCTCTCCCCTCTCCCCTCTCCCCCCCTTTCCCCTCTCCCCTCCCTTTCTCCTGGCACAGCTCTATCTGGTCATGTCCACTCTGTGCTCTCCCAGGTGTGCCTGCCTCTGGCTCTGCTCACCCACATATCTATAATAAACTTTCTCCTCCACCACACCTAGAAGCAGTCATGGCTTTTCCTTTCCTTTAATTTCTCTTTTTCATTCACTTAGAGTAAAAACAAAATTTCACTATTCAACTGAAATTCAAATATGACTGAGCATCCTGTATTTTATCTGGTGATCTTTTAGCAGGAAAGGGATAAACAAACATGGACCATGCACAGAAAATTATTCAGCTTACATGCGTGTATACATTACACCTTCACACAAGCAGTGCACATGTGAATACACACCTCACCCTGTCATGCACTGAACATTAGTGGGAATCTCTTGGCCTGAGGCCAAACTGGAGCAGGCTGACACTGTCACTGCTGAGAGTCCTCTGTGGGATATTTATGAATAAAAGCCTCACTAACCCAAACTTCTGGCCTTCTAGCTCCTCAAAGGTGTGCCCCCAAATCATCCTGAAAAGAGCTGGATACAGCAAGCTCCATGTCTTGGCTGGCAGGCTGGCAGTGAGAGGCGAAGCCTCTTCTTTCTCTCTTGAGTTTTCCAGATTTCCAGAGCAGAGTTCATGTGCTTTCCAAACAGGACCTCTTTGTCCAAATCCATAGTGGCCCTGGGATAAAGGAAAAAGCCACAGCATTTGACAACAGAAATGGGTTCAAAAGCCGGACTTTGGTGTGTGTGTACTGCATCGTTGGACAGGTCAAGTCATATCTCTGAATAACAGAGATGTCCTGTAGTAGCTGGAGGGATGTAGTGAGGATTACTGGGCAGGTGGAAGATGGTGTTAGAGCTCCGAATAAGACTAAGATGGGTTATTATGTGAAGATGGAAAGCTAGTTCTGTTAACAAAGTGCTTGCCTTACAAGGATGAGGATCTAAGTTTGATCCTCAGATGCCATATAAAAATGTCAAGTGTGATAGATAGCCTGTAATCCACATTGTGGAGGCAGGGACAAGAGGATCCTTCGGTCTTGATGGACAGCCAATGTAGTCTAACTGGTGAGCTTCTAGCCAATGGAAGACCTTGTTCAAGGGATGTGGACAGCGCTCCTGGGGATGGCAGCCAGGACACCTTTGGCTACACACACACACACACACACACACACACACACACCACTAGTTATAAATTCTTATGATAAATATATTGCAATTGAATTCAGAGATTGAGTGGCCTCTCGGGCTGTAAGTGAAGAGTACAGAAGAAGAGAAGGTGGAAAATCATTGGAACAATTAAGTGTGATCAAAATTAAATATAGGAGTCATAGTTTTGGAGCAATGACTCAGCAGTGAAGAGGAAGCACTTCCCCTACAGAGAACCCCTGTTCAGTTCCCAGCACCCATGTCTGACACCTCACAACTGCCTATAATTCCAGCTCCAGGGGACCTGGCACCCACACACAGACACAAAATTAAAAATTAAAAAGAAAATCTTTAAAGAAAAGAAGATGTTTGAAATCTTTAAAAAGTAGGGGCGGGGAGGTAAATGTTTGAAATCTAAAACAAAACAAAACAAAAAAAACCATAAAATATAGTAGTTGACACTCCTGAAGAAGATTTGGTGCTAACCTGAGCACACCCAAGGCATAACTACTTATGTTCAAAATCTGTTGTAGTCGCTTAGAACTGGTCAGCAGTGCCACACACTGCTAAACACATCCCCGGTACACTGGTAGCCGAGGCCCACTGAAGCAGACTGAAGGGAGAGGCAAGGAACGGCTTCGTGCAAATGTCAGGGCATCTTCTGTTTGAAACCATCTGGTAACCATTCTTGTTGGTGAACGTCAGGATGGAAGATTCCAAAGTTCTGTTTAGCGCAGGGTCTCCTCCACTCTGTGGAGATATTGAGCCTCGGTGTGGCTGAGGCTGGCACCGCACATTAGAGTTTCCGAGTGTTCCTCCGCACGAAGCTGTAGGTGTCTGCTCGGGCCAACGGAATGGGTGGGTGCAGTGGAGAGGGGCTGTGTGACTACACCTCCCCCTCTGCTGTGGTGACTAACAACATTCTGGAAGGTGAGCACTGAGTTGCTAAAGAAGGCTAGTGAAGACAGAAGAGACCTGGCAACCTACTAGGGTGGAAACAGTTTGGTTGGATAACGTCCACACCGAAGAGTCATTACTATAGCAAATCCCGGCCCAGCCCTGCAGACACACTGGAAGCTTCCTGCAGGTTACTAGATGTACTGTGGTAGTAAAGATTTTTTTTTTAAGTGACTTTATGTCTTACCAGGAAAGGAAAGTGCTTCAAAGCCAGCTGGCAGGTCAGAGGAGTCTGATACAACTTAGTTGTAACCACACCCTCCCCTGTCACTTCCAGAGTCTGCAGCCTGTCAGCAAGTCCAACTACGTGCTGGAGAACCGAGTAGCTAAACTTTGGTAGATACAGGAATCTACTCAGGGAAAACGGGACAGAGCTGCATTGGAAGGGCAGTCAACAGTAAAGACTGGGCCATGGGTCATTCACGGCATTTATGGAACAGGACAGATGCTGTGTGCACTGAAAACAATCATTATTCTCACCGAAGCACAGGGAAGTAGGAAGGGAGGCTCAGAGAGGTCAAGTAAGTTGTCTATGGAACACAGCAAGGATTCAAAACCACAGCGGCCTTGATCTTATACCACTGTTCTTCTTAGACACACGAGAAGTCTGAGTTCTGGCTACTTCTGCCCTAGGCCTAACTCCAGTTTAACAGGATGACAAGCTGGCATTGGGTCCCCATAAATCAAACCTGAGGGAAAGACCTGAAGTGACCAGAGGGTCTGCCCTCATGCAGGGTGGCCTTGCTTATAACTTCCTGGTCTAGACCACAATGGGCTGGGACTCCCTGGGAGTCTCCTTATCCCAGCATTCCAGGCCCAGATGTGGACAGCTGTGTGATCCCTCCAGCTTGTAGTGACTCATGCTGGGACAAGGAAGCTGTTTCTTTGTCCAGTTCCCTGTCCCCAAATCCTGATCTGGGGACAGCTGCCTTAATCTCCCTGAACACAAGACACTATCTGGATGGATGGCCTAAAGGAGCACCCCACTGATATCCTGGAAGAGCCAGGTCTAGAACAAAGAAGAAATTCAGGGCAGAGGAGGATTTTTTTCTCTCTCTGGCATAGCTCCTGCAAGCCATCTGGTGGAGGGGCTATTATTCAGACCTCTGGATCGAGCTCTGTTTGTTTTGTGGGAGTTTGCAGCTGATGGTGTTTATCAAGCTCCCTGTAGCCAATTGTGCTTGCTGGCCCTTTCCATAGGCGGACCTGGGCAGTCTGGGCTTCCTGGGAACCCTGTCCATGGGTCCCCTTCTGGGAACCAGCTGCTTCAGTCTGCTGCCATCAAGGGGCCAAGCTCTTTCCTTCTGGACACCTGCGTCAGCCCACCAGATGCTGGAACTGACGTCACCTGGGTACCCTGGGGCAAAAGATAGACACCGGAAAGACCAGGAAGTCCATGAAGTGAGGACAGCTCTGAGAAGGCCAGGCCATCCTTCTGTGGAGTTCTCGGCTGTGGAGAAATAGAGCACACAGACCATAGAGAGGACCTACTGGGTTAGGGTACCAGTCTGTTCTCCATCATTGGTGACCAATCCATCACTGCTTTGGCAATTGAGAGTGAATTGCCTTTTCTCAGGCTGCCCATGCACACATGGAAGAAGCTACATGCAACCACATACTTCAGAGTCCTGAGAGGCCATGCCTGTGCACAGCAGGTTCTCAATATACATCATTGGTTTTGCCTTTCATTTCTTCAAGCATATAGAACACTGGCCGTTTAGCTCCTACCTTGCAGGACAGAAGGGAGGATGGTGTCCCTAACTATGGGAAGTGGGACTTAGGACACTTCCTTCTACTGTGCTGTAACCCACTTCTTCAAAGTGCAGAGTAGGGGAGAGCACCCAGCATGCACTCGGGAGACTGCAGTGCAGAGCTGGCTCCACACAGACCAGGTGTGAGGCTCCAGACGAGGTCGAAGACCTCAGTTCCCGTGTCTGAATGCTGAAGTTATGAGGGTGGCTGGACGACTCGCTCCAGCCTGAGCAATGGTTCCTCATTACCCATCCTTCATGTGTGGACGTTTGACTGGGGCAGCAAGGAAATGAAGAAAGGACAGAGGCACATCGAGGAAAGCTGGGATCGGTGGCTGTGAATGCTCAGATGGAGTGGTACCAGCTACAAAGCAATCCAGACCCTCAGCACAGGGGGAACGGGTCAGCTTGTCTCGGCAGGAGGTTTCCAGACATGAGCAGTCCCTGGCTATAAATATCTGGAAGGATGGAGCTGTAGTTTCTAGTTTTGCACACTGCCAACATTCACACTTGGACCAGAGGAAGGTTTTGCCATTCCTCTGAGCCTGACCCAGCGGGGTGATTTTGCCAGATTCCCATGGGTCTAAGGCATTGGTTATTGACATGGCTATGCTCATATTGACAGTACCCATTCATCCAGGACTTCACTCTTTCTTTACATGTTCACTCTATGCTCTCCCTCCCCCACAGCCCCCACCACACACTTCTCATGCCTCGTCTTACTGCTGCATCTAGTCTCATTTCCTCCCTGCTGACTACCAAACAGATTCATTCCACAAATGCTGGACACATCACACAGGCCCTGCTCTCAGGGAGCTTACTGTCTAGTGAGTCAGGGAGATGGATTCCAGGACAGTGTCTTGAGAACTTTGGTACTGTGAGCAAAGACACTGGGGCAGTGTGGGAAAGGGATCTCAGTCAAGCCTGGGATGCTTCCTGAATCTGCCCTGGGAGATGTCAGCTGAGAGCTGAAGGGATGTGGGAGAAAGCATCTAGGTGAGGGGGCAGCCAGCCTGCTCCAGAGCTCATCAAGATAAGAAGGGTATATAGGAGAGGTAACATACATACCCAGAGCGTTGTGTGTGTGTGTCTGCCGTTCTATCGGTTTAAGCCAAATTGTGGTAGACAGGAGAGAAAAAGGAGCCTGTGTAGGTGAGCACAGCTTTACAAGTCTGTTTCATAGACAGCAGAGGACCCACAGGGGAACTTATAAATGGAAACAGGGAATTGTCAAACATCCATGTTAAACAGACTTTTCTATCTGCCTGGAAAGAAAATATTTGATTTTTAAAAGAAAATCAATCAAACAAACAAACAAACAAAAGAGGTGGGCTGGCAAGATGGCTGAGCAGGTAGAGACACGTGCTACCAAGTCTGGTGACTTGAGTTTAATTCCTGAGACACACGTGGTGGAAGGAGAAAACTGACTATGACAGTTGTCCTACACAAACACACACACACACACACACGTGCATGCAGACACAACACTCATACTCACAAAATAAAGGTAATCATTTAAAAACTTCTTTCAGAAAAAGAAACTACTGACAATGCCACACGGCTGTGAGCATTCCGAGCCACTCCACCCTTCGAATCTGCAGGAGCACAGCCTGGGGCACATGCGTTAAGCATGGCACTGCTGTGTTAGAAGCTGTTGGCAGTTTTGGTAACACCTAGTAAAACTAAGAAGCTGCAAATTTTTTATCTAATATCTCAAAATACAGAAATTTACTTCCCATGGTCCTAGACACAAGGAAATGAAGATCAAAACTCAAGCAGATTCCTTGTCTGGTGAGAGGCACTTCCATGTCTGTAGATGTCCCCTCTTTGCTACATCCTTACTCTTCAGAAAAGGCAAATGACCCCAGTGGCCCACTGTCTCAGTTAGGGTTTTACTTCTGTGAACAGACACCATGACCAAGGTAACTCTTATAAGGACAACATTTAATTGGGGCTGGCTTACAGGTTCACAGGTTCATCCATTATCATCAAGGTGGGAACATGACAGCATCCAGGCAGGCATGGTGCAGGAGGAGCTGAGAGTTCTACATCTTCATCTGAAGGCTGCTAGCAGAATACTGACTTCCAGGCAGCTAGGATGAGCGCCTTAAAGCCCACGCCCACAGTGACACACCTACTCCAACAGGGCCATACTTTATAATGGTGCTACTCCCTGGGCTGAGCATATACATCCCACTATAGAAGGACATTACTTCTGTGCCCAAAGTGGAGCCCCTATGACCTAGTTACCTGATAAAGACTCTGTTTTCTAATACCATTGCCTTAAGGATTAAGTTTCAATGAATGAGTTTATGGGGAACACAAGTGTTTAGAATAAAGCACCCAAAAATTTCATTTGCTGGTGTCCTAGTCTGGTTTCTGTTGCTGTGATACAATACTATGATCAAAAGCAACTCGGGGATGAAAAGTTTTATTTCTTCTGAGAGTTATAGTTCATTGTGAAAGGAAATCAGACAAGGATTCAAGGCAGGGACTGAAGCAGAGGCCATGGAGGAGCATCACTGTCTTACTTCACAGGGCTACCTGCCAGAGGGCTGGGTCATCCTCTACCAATCAGCAATAAAGAAAAGACATCTCTTAGAATGTCTATAGGCAATCTGATACAGGCATTTCTCAGGTGAGGTTCTTCTTCTCATTTGACGCTAGCTTTTGTCAAGTTGATAACAAACTAACTGGACTGTTGGTCTCTACGATATAAAACTACACACACATGTATACAATGAGGTGTCTGAAGGCATTTGCTGAAGTGCTGTTTGCAGGCGTGGAAAGGGAGAAATGGCCTACTACCCAGGAACACAAGTGAACACAGTGTAATAATTTGATCTATTGCTACGATGGAGCACTCTAGAGCAGACAAGTTTATGAACCAAGGCTCCACTTACTAAGGATAAGGCTGAAAAACAAAGTGCCATGGAGGAGAAAAGCCAAGTTGTGAAAAGATATGAAGCTGGTGGATCTGTGTAATAGCAGTTATAGCAGACAAGCCACATGCAGGCTGTGAAGGCAGCGTCCACAGAAAACCCTACGTGGAGATAGATCACAGTGACTATAATGTGATGCTCACTCTGGGAAGACAGCCTTCCAGATGGTACAGGAATTCAGCTGGAATCATGATGTTCCATGTCTGTAGAAGACAGAGAGAAGCAGAACCAGGTTGTGCAAGCCCATAGTCCCAGGTACTTGGGAGACTGAGGGGAGGAGATGAGTTTAAAGCCTATCTGGTGGACAGTGAGTCCAAGGGCATTCAGGGCAACTTTCTGAGAGCTTGTCTCAAGTTAAAAGAAAGTAAAAAAGAGGCTGGAGAGATAACTCAGAGGGTGAAGTGGGTAAAATGTGATGAATCATGAAGATCTAAGGTCACATTTCCAACACCCACATGAAAGCCAGGTCTGGGGTACACATCTATATCTCAGTGTTGGGGTGAAGAGGGGAGACAAACAGATCCCTAAGGCTTGTCTGGCCCACCAGCTTAGCAGAACAGGTGAGCTCTAAGTTCAGTGAGGAACCCTCACTGTAAATAAAGATGCTGTCGGGCTTGGGACAGTGAGGAAGGAGAAAGAGGATATCTCTCATGCTGGGAGGAGAAGGAGAGGAGGTCCGACATAGTGGTGGGAGGAGAGGAGAGCCACCATGCCTGAGAAGAGTGGAGGACAGGGAGGCATAGCCGGCATGTGAAGGAGCCAGGAGAGTGTGGCCCAGCTGGGCAGCTCTCTAGGTCCAGGGCAGCCAAGATAGAATACAGAATTTAGTAAGTAATAACTCGGGATTATTGGAGGGAGGTGGATTAACCACGGGGAGGTTAGGAAGTGGCCCAGCTATTGCGCCGTTTGATGCATATCAAAATATAAAGCCTGTGTGTGTGCCTTTCATTCAGAAACATAAAGCATTGGGGCAGGTAACATGGAACCCACCGCTGGGATTTATATATAAAAAATATTGCCACAAACTACTTTAAAATATTAGCAGTATCAATCTGGTGACCTGGAGCAGAAGGAGGTCCTGTGGGGACAGCAAGCAATGGTCAGACAACACAACTCTGAGCTTGTTGCAGTGTCTGACCTTTTTCTCCTCTGTAGCCTCAGGTGTCTCCCTGGAGTCCCAGCTTCTCTGGGAGACTTTCCCTCTCCACCAGCCCGGAGTTCTCTAAGGTCCTATCTCCCACAGTTGTTTACAGCCCTGGTCACTCCAGGACCACTTCGTACCAAGATGGCTGCACTTTTGCTGATCACGTGACCCCTCTGTCCAATGAAATGTCATGTCCCTGAGGAACTGTCCTTGTGCCCCTGGTGGGTCTACAGGCAACTTGGTGTGACTGACTAACGGTATTTCCCAGGGCTTCACATCATGCCAGGTCAGGGCTTTGCATCATACCAGGACCATGGTCAGAGCTGAGGCCATTTAAGAATGAGGATAAGGATGAATGAAGCTCCAGGAGACGTGAGGAAATGCAGGGAAGCAATGTGGCAGCCCGAGATGCAACTCAACTTTGCCATTAACAAGTAGAAACCTTGGAAAAGTCACTATGCCTCCCCGAATGTTTCCCATAAGCAGGGACAACGCCCTCTGTTAAGGGTTAAGGAAGATGGATGCGGGAGTTAACTTTGGCTGTCAACTTGACACACACCACACACACCATGAAACATTTGGGGAAAGATTGGCATTTGGATTTTTTTCTCTTCTTTCTCCACCCCACACCCCCATGGTTAGTTGATACAGGAGGCCCCAATGCACTGTGAACAGTACCATCCCTAGACAGGTTGGTCCAGCTGTATAAAAAGGGTAGCTGGGTCTTTCTCCTGCACCTGCAAGAGTGGCGGTTTCCCGTGGTGATGTCTCCTCCTCTTGAACTCTAAGAGCAGCAGCTCCTGGTCTGGAAGCCTAAGCAAAGTGGAGAAATGACAAACTGGTACACCATCCATAGCCAGCAGAGGCGACTGTCGTCCAACTTCATAGGCACAGGACACCACTAAGTGGGAGTGGCTTGTGAACCAGCAAGACAACACCTCTAGCTCCTTCTTTTTCCACCTCATTCACTACTTCTCCATTGCCAAGAATGAGAGATGGAGAAGATGCTACAGCCCAGCAGGCCACCAGTGAACAAGCCAAAGAAGAACTGAGGCAGGCGCCTCCGGTTTTCCCCAACTCCAGAGTTGGACAGACCCTCCTTGCTCCTGCTTCTCAATCATTCTGTGTCAGGTATCTCACCTGACCTGCTTATCTGTGGATAAATGCAAACAACTCAAAGGATTGCCCTGACCCCTGGGAACTGTGCGGAAGGAGCAATCTCAGAGTCACCAAGCAAGGGCAATCCTAAGTCACCAAGCAAGAAGATGGCCTTGGAACTGATGACACATTTTGAGTCTGTTGTTCAATAGTTGATTGAGGTTCTTGCCTTTTTAAAAAAAATAACAATAAAGCTTAGGATTTATCAGAAGGAAGAAAGGAAGGAAGGAAGGAAGGAAGGAAGGAAGGAAGGAAGGAAGGAAGAAAAGAAGGAAGGAAGGAAAGAAATCAGCAAGCCAGCAAGCAAGCAAGCTGAATGTAAGCCTGGAAGAAAGCCAGTGCTCCTCATGGTCTCTGCTTCAGTTCATGCAGCCAGGTTCCTGTCTTGAGCTCCTGCCCTGCCTACTTCTGATGATGAATTGCACCTTGTAAACCTTTTGTTCTCCAAGTTGCTTTTGAGTGTGGTATTTATTACAGCCACAAAAAGCAAACTAAGACATATGTATCAGTTTCTTTTTTGTCATGTGTTCCAGTTTCATTTCTGCTGCTGTAATAAAGCAACCCAACAACACACAACTGAGGGGAGAAAGGGCTCCTTTGGTTTATAATTCCAGGTTGCAATCTTTCATTGCAGGGAAGACACGGAGCCAAGGGCTTGACACAGCTGGTCATGCCAAATTTACAGTCAAGAGCATAGAAACCAATGCACACATGCTGCTGGCTTTCTCATTTGCATTTTTGATCAGCTTTTTAAATACAGGTCAAGGCCCAACCTAAAGAAATTGTGCCACCCACAGTGAACCCAGCAAGACAACCCCTCAACAGACAGAGCCAAGGGCCAACCTGATCTAAATAATTCTTCAACGTTTACTCTGTTCCTAGATGATTCTGGGTTGTGGCAAGCTGGCCTTTAAAGACAACTTTAAGCCTGTTGCGATATTTGTCTTTCCTCTCCTGTCCTATTCTGTGCAATCAAAATACCAGAGAGAATGACTCAAGGGAAGAGAGATTCACCTTAGCTTTGGTTGGAGAGGATTTCTGTCTAGGGTCACTTGGCTCTACATCACAGTGCTGGGAAGAACTTTTTACCTCACTGCAAAGAGTGCAGAGAGACCGAAGGGTACAGAAACAGGATATGCCCAAGGACCAGCCCCTAGTGATGTACTTCTTCCAGCTAACATCCTGCCTCCTAAAGTGTCCAGAGCCTCCCAGATGGTACCAAGTTGTCAACACATGATGCTGTGGGACTTGTGCTGTGCAGCTTCATTCAAACAATAACATCATGCATTGTTTCCCCATGCCCATGTATGCTGTATATTACAAACATGCCATCCATAATACATCTGGGATGCTTGCCATTGTCTCTGATCACATCCATGCTTTATAGCGCTTACCCGTTTTTAGAGCAGACAGTGTGCCTTGCTATGCCAAGTGGTTCTGTCTCTTCTGCTAATTAACTGACCCCTGAGTGGGCCTCTGATATTAACATCTTTTTCCCAGGAATCTGCACATAGGAACCTGGTCACCTGACAATCATTCATTGGGTCTTTGGTGAGCAGAGTTGCCTAAAATGTTCTAGATTATACTACTGTGTTTTTAGGTTGTATGCCCTACATGAGTCCAGAGCATGGAACCTGGGAAGTCAGAGAGTAGGAGTAACAGACAGTAGCCCCTCTCTGTCACAGCTCCCAGACCACCTTGTGCTGAGACCTTTGTGGATGAGCTTCCTGCCAGACAAGGCAAGCCTGGACCACTCCTATCCTCTTACCTCAGCACAGAGCAGGTGCCCAGATTGCCATGGGCCACCTGAGTTGTGTTGGATTTGCATGCAGATGGCCTTGTCATCATCAGGAAGGAAGAAGCACTGGGTGAATGCAGACAAATACAAACTACAGGAGGCATGTGCTATGTTTAGTGTGGCAAGTCCCCACACCCTTGTGTGTTTGAGCACTTGGTTCCAGATAGAAGTGCCTCATGGGGGACTTGGGAACCTTTAGGACAGGAGGCATGGCTGGGTCAGGGAGTCACTGGAGAAAGCCTTTGAGGGTTACAACCTCAGCTTTCTGCTTCCTGGTCATCACCATGTGATGGGCCACCACGACAGGCAGCTTCTGCAGCCACAGACTGACCCACTCCAACTGCTGTGGCGGGCACTTCCTCTGAACAATGAACCAAAAGAAATCCTTCCTCTTTTAAACTGCGTTTCTTATGCATCTTATTCTAGCAATGAGAAAAACAATTAATACTGAATGTTTAAAGCAATTAGAGCTGTTTGGCTCACCGCAGAAAAGACGATGGAACGAGACCAGCAAAGGCAATCTGGCCTTTGGAAGCTGTTGCTCATTCTCTGGGTCAGGACCACTAGGACCAGCGCTGGACTGTGTTATGAGAGATGCTGCTGTCAGAGGTCTACAGGAGACTGAGCGGCAGTGCTCAGCTCTGTAAAAGATGCACCAGATGACCTAGCAGAGCTCCCTGGGAGCCTGTCAGTGGATGTGTATATTTATTGGTGCACCCTAGATGAAATGATTTGAGTCAGAGTTTTAGTTGTTCACAGGGCCCTCTGAAACCTTGGCCGTGTGTTCTGAAATAAATATAAGGTACAGAGCATCCATGGAACAATTAGGAATTATCATTTCCATTTTGACTATGCCATTTTATTAGCCTTGGATAGAGTTTCAAGAAAGCTTTGTGTGTGTGTGTGTGTGTGTGTGTGTGTGTGTGTGTGTGTCCTAAAAATGTTAATGGGCTGTCTGTCATCATCCTCAAAAGAGGAAAGACTACTGAGAAGGACAGTGTGTGGCTCCATAGCCATCCTGGGCGGAAAAGGAAAGGCCCCATTCCTCCTGAGCACACACCTTATGTTCAGAGCATGCAAGTGTCATCCCCTCCATTTTACTGCACCCCAAAGTTAGCAGATCAAAATGTGGACTGGACCAAGCCAACCTCTAGGATCCAGTGGACCTCCAGTGTGAGCCAGGCTAACTCAAGAGGAACAGATTAACTTCCGGAATTACAGATGTGCCCTGAATGGCTGCCACTCCCAAATAACCCCCACCTTCCTCCTCTCAATTTTCTATCTCTAGTTACCACAATAGCCACTCCCCATGGGGACAGTCTCAGAAGTGCCACAGGGAACTGTTACATGGGCTCCGTGAGTCTCCACCTCAGTGCTATCTTTTTGACCTTTTGGCATCTCAGTTCATGCCAATCAGCCAACTGATTAATCCTAGCGTTATGCAGGAATGCAAATGCACACAAGAGAAGTATTTGCACAGCAGACAGGAGTGATGAAGGGTGAGGCTGACCTGTAACTCCTCTCTCAGTGGCTCTTCCCCTGGACTATGGATCTTGTACAAAGAAAACATTAGAGTCAGAAACTCAGACATCAGTGACCCCCTGTCCCCCTCTCTGTTTCCCCCACGTCCACTCTCTTTCCACCACCCACCAAAGTTTGGTGTTTGTTTGTAACAGAGTTTTGCTCTGTATGTGGTTCACTCTGGCCTTGAACTCTGTGAAGCTCAGCTGGACTTCCAACTCTTGCTAGTCTTCCTTCCTCAGCCTCCCTAATATTTACATTACATATAGGCATCAGCCCACCTCCTTCACCTTCTCTTTAAAGACATTTTCAAGTGTGCATCTTGATGTGTTTTGATGAAAGCACTCACTTAGGCCACACCCCATCAAGATACAGGATGTTTCTATCCCTTTAGGAAGTCCCATGACCCCATCCTCAGAGCTCAGGGCTCAAAATGCAGCCACGGCTCTGACTTCTACCTCAGATCAGCCATGCTGCCGTAGAATCGCCTATGAACAGATGGAGTCTTTTGTGTCTGGCTTCTTTTCCTTGCAGACTTCTCCACGTTTATGTAAGGCAGCCCTGGGAGCTGCCATGCCCAGGGTAGCTCATTCTCTTTTATTACATTCCAGTATATAAATACATGCAATGTGCTGACCCATTCAGCAGCTGACGGACATTCTGGAGGCTTCCAGTTTGTGATGATTCTGTGCAAAGCCTCTACAAACATCCCATAAAGTCCTTGTAGGGAAATAGGTTTTATTTCTCTTGGTTACAAGATGGTTGTATGTCTGACATCCCGGGGACTTTTCAAACTGTCTGCCAGACCATTCCATGTTATGTTCCTGCCCACATGTTTGACAGAATTTACGACTCTTCTTTAATTCTCTTACACCCCTTCTTTTAAACCAGCTTTACATTTACAGGAAAGGGTAAGTACGTACAAGAAGAGGTTTAGTACATCCTGTGCCCTCCTGCCCTCATTAGCTTCTAACGTTACAGTCCAGTCTGTTATAGCTGATGAATGTGATTTCAACCACACTCCACTCCTCATGCAGATGCATCATTTCTTAGCTCATGAACTCTCCCGCTGCCAGAATGCCACTCCACGATGCCAATGCCTATTTAGCCGTCATGACTCCTGTTCCCTTGACTTTAGGAGAGTACTAACTGAGTGATTCATAACACATACCTCAGTTGGGAATCTGCCCAGTGTTTTCCGAGAGCTTCTGGTATCTGGGAGGAAGAGAACAGAAGTGAAGTATATTCTTATGACAGCACCCAGGCTGCACCCCATCACTGTGACCCACCACTACTAAGGAGAGGGTGAGGAGAAGTCTGGGCCACACTCTGTTGCACATCCTCCTTCTGAAATATCTAGTTTGCTGTTAGCAGTATGGTGAAAAAATTTTAATTCAACTATTATACTTTAGGTTCTTAATTGTAAACTGGTTCATTCTTAGTCCCCCCATCTGTCTGTGAGAGTCCCTGTCTGTCCACTCGCAGTGTTTATCTTTTCCTTAAAACAAATGGACATCCTGAGAGAGTTCTTTGCAGTCTGACCCCCATCATCTTCATCATCTCCGTGTTTGCTTTGACTGTTATTCCTTCTGATTTGCTCCACACTTCCCTGGTTCTTTCTACTTCTAGTCATCTTTGTTAGCAGGCATGGCAGAGACTACCGTGTTTTCATTATAATATCGTAGTTTTCCCATTGTCAGGCTTTGGTTTTGTGTGTGTGTGTGTGTGTGTGTGTGTGTGTGTGTGTGTGTAAGAAAGTTAGTTTATTCTAAAGATAATAAGGAGCCAGTGAGATGGCTCAACTAGTAAAGGCACCAAAAATTGAACCCCAGTTCAATTCCTGGACACATTTGGTGTAAGAAGAGAAACAACTCCTGAAAGTTGCCCTATGGCTTCTACTTATGTACCATGGTTCAGGCACATACACACACACACACACACACACACACACGAGACTATCTTAAATAAATACATAATAGATAGATAGATAGATAGATAGATAGATAGATAGATAGATAGACAGATAGATAGATGGTAGGTAGATGATGAATATTTCAATAAATAGGAGCCTTCTGAGGATTTTTCTATATGTCCAGGTATTTGAAATGGCATACTAAAACTGACTTGCCGAAATACTAACTTCCACCAACCAAGAGGCTAAGGGGGTTCTCAGAAAGTCCTGAGGCCAATAACAGAGATTCCCCACATTGCTTTAACTCACCAACTTAATGTTTCCACCAGTGTGTTTTGAAAGTCACCAAATGGTTACCATTGGTACACGGAAACTGTGGTTACCTAAATCTTGTCCCTGGGCCATAGTCGCTCATATTTGGGTCCATGATAAATTCTCTTAGTCCTCTGGAAAGAATGGGGCCCACTTCTGGGTGCAGACATGCTGCTGCCCCTCCAGTAAGGATTAATCCAGCTGGACTGTCAATCACCTGGCTAACTAAAACCCATCCGTAAGGTGGGACCACCTGAAGCCACGCTAAAGAGGAAGAAGGATGCTCAGATATTTAGGTCATATACTCTTCCTTCCCAGAACTTCCGCCTTTGGTGCAGTCAGTCAAGGGTGACCATGGAGGTCGGTCTGTCTGCCCACCTTTCTGAGTTCTAAAAAGCACTGTCCCTGTTTCTTCTCGTCTTTCTTTAGGATGCTGTCCAGAGCCTATGCATACTTTCTCTGTATTTTAAGCTTTCCACTCTTTAATGTTCCCTGCCCACAATGTGGCCGCCTATCTGTTAGGTGTCTGACCTCCATACCAGCTTAACTCAGAGGCATGGCTCATTCCCTCTATTGTCCTCTTCCTCCAGGCAGCTGCCAAGATTTGCAGCTATTGACCCCTGGAGTTTTTCTCTTAAACTCTAATAAACGACCCTCAATCTTCCTGTAGGTCCATTATTATATTCTGTTTTATCAAAGAGACTAAGAACCTCAAGAGGGGACCCTGATATCCTGGGTAACATGTGGCAACTCTGGAAGGACTCATCCAAATTTCTGGTGATACTGATGGTCTGTTAATATATACCTAAAGGTTTTATCTCCCAGTCACAAGGACATTAGGTCAGACACAGATGTGGACAAGAAATGGCTATTAAGGGGGTAAACACGGCACAAGGTAAATTGTAGTTAGGCCCTAGATCGGCACCATCCCAACCTCTCCACAATCACTGAAGTTCTAATCAGCTAATAAGTTTTACCAGAGGTTCAACGTATTGCCTTTCCAGAAACTTCCATTTACATTTGAGTAACTCCTACCTTAGGTAAGTCCCACTTTAATACTTTCTTGTTAACTAAACTGAGACACTAACGTGATACATTTTTTTTTTTTTAAGTTCAGATGCTCTTAAACTATTGAAAGAAGTTAGTTCACCTCTGGTGAATTCTTGTCAGCTCTGAAGTTCTAAGTTCAGAGGAATAAGATGTCATTTATGCTCCCAAACTAGTTTCTACACTGATTCAAATTCACAGCTACACACAATATGTTTCAGAGGCTGAGGTGATGGCAGAGAGAGGTTCTTAGGAGCGCAGCTATTCACACTGGGGTATGAAAAGCTGCCCTCTTCTGAGGGCAGCGTGGGTGAAGACAGCCTGTGAAAGGAAGGGCGTCAAGCTACATGGTTACATCAAACAACAAAGGGAAATCAGAGGTGTTCCCTGTGGAAAGAGAAGTAGAGGCATGGGTTAGAAGATGCCACGTTAGAGCGGGTAATGGACCTTCCCCCTCCCCACTAGGAGAGAAGAGTCAAATTTAGAAAATAAAGACCAATGTAAAACAGTTCTTCCTGTAGTGTAATGATCATGTCCTGGGCAGCAGCAGATCTCTGGCAGAAAACTAACAAAACCATGTAATAGTGTAATTAGACCAACCGAGTGAGCCCCACGGTCAGAGAGCGTGTCAGAGATGAGTGGTTACCCAAGACTGAGGAAATGTCACAAAACTCCAGAAAGTATTCCTTGCTTTTGACTAGGGTCCTTCTGTCTGTCTGCTCTGCACACAGGCACTGAGAGAGGACCAGATAGTCTGGGAAGCTGCATGCTCGCCCCGGTGTTTCAGAAATGTCTGCCGCAACCAGGGAACACAAGTCCAGGTTCCCAGCTGCCTTCTGCTCTCCAGGCCTATAACTTCCCTGCAGCTGCAGGTCTGCAGTCTATGAAATGGACACACTCCTGCCTGATCACCCTGTTTGGCCTGCTGCTGCACACTCAGGAAAGACCCAGTTTGTGTGAAAAGGCTTTGTCAAGGTCTGGAGCGATGGCACTGTGAAGAGCTATTATTACTAATAATAAACAAGAATGCGTGACAATGGCTAGAATTTCCTGTTGAGACAACAACTTCACCAAGCCATTAAGAGAGGTAGGATGTTTTCCAGTCCATCATGAGAGCCAGGCGCTGGTATTGTTTGACTAACTCTCCAGGGAACAGAGAGCCTGGCAACAATAAAGAATGAGCCAATTTGTCCTGAGGAGTCTTTTTTCCTCTTTGAATCATTTCCATGGTGTTTTGTGCCTTCCCGATATTTTTCTCCTCTGGTGTCTGGTGAGAACTGAACCTATCCCATTTAATTTTTCCCCCTTAAAAGAACGCATCTTTTTACATGCTCAGGGCTTATAATGCCGGTTTGTGCCCTCCTCGACATACAGTGCAAAGGTATGGCCCCATCTCCCTGAACACCTCAGAAATTCTTTTCAGATACCAAATCCTTCCAGAATCTCTTTATTCCTCTCTATCTGCCCGTGACAGTGCTTACATGTAGAAGCCAGTTGACATTTGTAAATTTGTCAAAGCGAGAAGGAGCAGGAGCGTGGGCAAGCACCCTGGGGGCCGCATAACTGCAACAGAGTTTCTAACAGAAACTCTTTGTTGTTGGGCTAACGATGCCTAGAGGGGATTATGGTGACCTTTGGGCTGTTTTTATTTCAAGGCATTATATGGAGCAGCCGGTGCCCTAGGAGACTGTGGGTACTGGCCCTGGGTAAGGGACCAATATCCCAATAGCTCTACTGAACTTCATCTCCTTTCATGGTCCACTGGAAAATCAAGGCACTCTAAAGTTAAGGGACGACTCCATCACAGCTGGAGGGGAAGGCTCCCTTTTGGGTCAAACTCTGACAGCGCTCTTCACAGTCTACAGTGTAGGCTCATCACCTGGGAATCGTGTGAAACGTGCCTGCTGGCTCTGCTGGTCTAAGAACTTCCCCAGTGGTGGTGCTACTGCTAGTCACAGTCCACACGTCAAGGAATATAGCAAATAAGGAGATGTCCTAGAATTGAGAAGGAATGCTAAGAAACAAGAAGGACAAAAGGAAAGTTGGAAAAAGAAAAAAAAGCCAAGAGCTGCAACAGGGCTTCTATGTAAAACAAAACAGCAATAACAATGAATACAGAGGAGAGCAAGATGTGTTTGTCAAACTAGAAAAGCCTATTTGAAGCCAGGCAGCGGTGTTGCACACCTTTAATCCCAGCACTTGGGAGGCAGAGACGGGTGGATTTCTGTGAGTTTGACACTAGTCTCATCTACAGAACTAGCTCCAGAACAGCCAAAGATACACAAAGAAAAACAGAACAGAACAAAGCAACAACAAAACCCCATCTATGTGTATGATTTATCCCGTCAGTGTAACAAAACAGAAGTATTCTATACTTGCTTTCACATGTGCATGGTGAATATGCATATGTGCTTGTGTGTGTGCATGCTTGTGAAAGCTAGAATTTGAAACCAGGTATCTCCCTCTATCATGCTCCGCCTTGCCTGTGTGTGTACATGTACCCGTATGTGTACATGTTGCTGTGTGTGAGGGCGTGTATGTCCACTTGATTTTTCTGAGACAAAACTTTACTTTTTCATGGGTCCTGTTGCTCACTGAATAGGCTAGACTGGGCCAAAAGTCACAGGGAGCCTCTCTGTCCACCCAGGACTGAGACTACAATCACTTGGCATTTTACGAATGCTGGGGACCCAAAATCAGACCCTTGGGCTTGCGTAGCAAACACTTTACTGAGTAAGCTTTTCCCCCAGCCCTGCCAAATAATCACTTTTGATGGATGACAAAAATCACTTGAGACTCTTCAACATTCCATCTCCCAGAAGAGAAGATTGGAGAAAAGTACTTTTGTGAATTCACAGGTGTGCTGTGTATGAACCCAGTAGGGACTTAACAACGAGATGCTCTGGCCACCATGGTTCCACCTTGACCAGAAAGGATGTCCACTCCCATTACTGTCAATGCTGTCCCCCAAAGCCTACCCCCAAACCAAACATGCAATCAGGGGTGGTGCTGGTGAGGATCCTACGCAGCCACACAGCTTGGCTTAACCATCATCCACCAGATGGTGTTAGAGTGGGAGCCCAGGTGCTGAAGGTGCCATTTTTTGTTTTGTTTTGTTTTTGTTTTGTTTTGCCGTCCGGTCCTTTATTTCTCTTTTGTACACTAGGCCATGAATTCATATGGAATGGGCTCCAGCAGCTCAGGCTCTTTCCCGTTCGTCCTCACAATGTGCTTCTCTGGGTGGCGCAGGCTGGCGCTTCAGCTGAACCCAGGTGCCCTTCTCTTTGGCTCCCTTTTTCTTCTGATGGTTCTCCTTCCCCCGCTTCAGGAAGCTGCCTCTGCTCTTCGAGTGCTCGTTGTGCTCAGTCCGCACACTGATGCTCTTGGCCAGAATCTCGCCCTTAACTTGCTTGTTTACAGTGATGCCCACGGCATGCTGGGTGGCGTTGTAGACTCTTCCGGTTTTGCCGTGGTAACACTTGTGGGCCGTTCCTTTTTGAACAGCACCCATTCCCTTAATGTCTACAATGTCATCCTTTTTGTAGATTTGCATGTAAGTTTTAGGGAACATGGAACACCTCCATGTTTCCTAAAAGGCCCAGAGAACATATACCGAGTGCCTCTCCTCTTTCCCTTTGTGTTGGTCATTTTGTCGAGTTAACTGGAAGACGGCTGTCGCAGCTGAAAGCGAAGGTGCAGTTTTTGATCCTCGACTCGGTGATCACAGGGTGGCACTCATCCTCAGAATCTACAGTAGCAGCTTGAGCTGATCCAAAGTGCAGTATTGTCCCAACAGTTCCTTGTGTCCTACCAAGGAATGCTCAGTGCATCTTTGGCCCTCCCATCCGTTCCTGTCTGTGACCAGCCCACATATGCTGCACTAATAATGTGTGACATATCACAAAACCACAGGCCAAATAAAAACCTTTAAATATTACAGCAGTGTACCTTACATGAAAGAAACATCTCTTATTATAAAAGAAGATAGACTAGAATAATATCTGTTTGATAATAACTAGGTAAATGGATGGTTATTAAATTAATGAACACAAAAAATTTCTCATAAAGGGGCAAAAAGTTGAGTCTGTTGAGAGCTGAAGAAAATAGATCCATGCATAACAGGGCAGGCCTGGTCACATTTAGAAAGTACTAGGATTCTGGGCGTATCCAGGCAAGCCTCAATCCTAGCACTTGGGAGGTGGAGACAAGAGGGTCAGGAAGGAGCTCAGGTCATCCCCAGTACAAAAAGAGTTTAAGCCAGCCAGGGCAACATAGGACCCTGTGTCATATCAAGGTGAAAAAGTTAGAGGGTGGAGCAACTCGTTAACAATGTGAGACAGAAACACAGAAGATGCCTACTTCAAACCATTGACAAATTCTAGATGAATTAGAGCTACAGGTATAAGAAGGGACAGACACACCTGACAAGAAAATATAATATATATATATATATATGCATAAAGCTTTATTATGACATTTTCAAACATAATTTGTTGGGGCTACTGTTGTTATTCTCTCTCCTCTTCTTCTCCCTCTCTGCGCCCCCCATTGTACCCTCCCCACCAACCCCCATTTCACTAATTGTCACGTGATCTGTTATCCTTCCCACTCTTCCTCGACATCACTTCTCCCTTCTCATGGCCCCTTTCCAAGTTTATGATCTATTCCCACACTCACCTACATGTAAATGTAGGGTCAGAGGCTAGGGTCAGCAGCATGTGAGGGTGAACGTGGAGAATTTGTCTTTTCAAATCTGAGATATATATATATATATATATATATATATATATATATATATATATATAACATATATATGTAATGTATACATTGTAGAATTCCCAGATCTATCCGATTTCCTGGGAATTTGATAATTTCATTTTTTCTGTGTGGCTGACAAGAACTCTGAGTACATACAACATTGTTCGTGTCCACTTATCATTTGATAAACATCTAGGCTGTTCCCACTTCCTGGCTATTGTCAGTAGAGTAACAAAGAACATGCAAGTGTCTCTGTGGCATTCAGACTCCTTTGGGGTGGTAGAGCTCTGTCATAGGTAGTCCTATTTTTAGTTTTCTGAGAAGCCTGTACCCTAATCCTCATAATGGCCATACCAGCTTACACTTCCACCAACAAGGAATGGCGGCCCTCTTCCCCACCCCGCCCCCAGCATTTGTTTCCTTGATCATAGCCGTTCTCTATGGAATGAGATGGAATCTCAGAGCAGAACTGATTTGCATTTCCCTGCATGTTGATGTTGAAAACTTTTCAAACTTTATTAGCAAGTTGTTCCTTCCCTTGAGAATGTTCATTTGTTCATGTCTGTTCATTTCACTAGTTCATTGATTTGTCTACAGTTTTTGGAGGGTTTTTGCTATTTAATCCTCACAGTTCTTTATATATTCCAACTATTAACCCCGTGTGAGGCATAGCTGGCATATAGTTTCTCCTTCTCTGTACACTGCCTCTTTGCTCTGCCGGTAGTTAATCTGTCTGTGTAGAAGCTTTTGTCAATTCTTGGGGCTATTTCCTGTGCCACTGGAGACCTATTCAGACAATCCTGCCTATACTTATATTTTGAGATGAGCTGGGTAGTGGTGGCGCACGCCTTTAATCCCAGCACTTGGGAGGCAGAGGCAGGCGGATTACTGAGTTCGAGGCCAGCCTGGTCTACAGAGTGAGTTCCAGGACAGCCAGGGCTACACAGACAAACCCTATCAGAGAGAGAGAGAGAGAGAGAGAGAGAGAGAGAGAGAGAGAGAGAGAGAGAGAGAGAGAGAGAGAGAGAGAACTAATATTTTGAAATGTTTTCCCTGTTTATCTCCAGCCATTTTAGCATGTCAGGTTTTAAAGTTAGGCCTTGTGTGGGGAAATGAGGGCGTGCACATGCATGAATCTCTGTTGAGAGTGAGTCCAGGAGCGTGGGATCTTTGACTGAGTTGGTTCTGTGCACAGCACGAAAGGGCGCTGTGCTATGAGAAGCGGCAAGTCCCTCACTCAGTCTGAGGTTCCACGAGTGGGCAGGGCTCTGGAGTGGACCCGGAGGTCGGTGTCTCCATTTGGGGATGCTGCTGGGAGGCCCAGCAGAATGGAGTCGAGGAGTGTATGAGTGCGCAACTGCCCTGCAGCTGAGAGAGAAGGAGGCCCTGACCGAGCCTCGCTGGAAGGATTCTTTGGTCACTCGCTTGGCTTGGAACGGCTGCTTGTTTGAAGATGCACTCCCCTCCTCCCCCCGCCTCCGCAGCAGCAGAAAACGCAGAGAAGCTTTCCACGATGGCAAGCCCCAATGACACGAGGAAGTCTGTGGGTTTCCAAAATGGCTTTATTTTCATAGCGGATGGTAGTTGAATCTGAATGTGCATTTCCACTTAAGTCAGGGTAGACCTGACTTAAATAGGGAGGGAGAAGGAAGGAAGATCTGGGAAAAGGAATATGTAGTTGGCTATGCCCTCTGGCCTTTAGGTAACTCATTAATATGGAAATCTCTCTAGGGCTGAGGCCTGTAGTCATACCCTCTACCTGTGCTCTTCAGGAGGGGCTGCATTGTCCTATGTGACTGAACTGTGTAGGTTAATGGAGATCTTGGCCATGTGTCAGGAGCCTGGATTCTGGGAGTGCAGGGGAATAGATGCCCATCCCTCAAAGGCAATGGACACCTGTTGGGTCTCCAGGCTACTTCCAGCCAGCACTTCTACCAAAACCCAAGTCATCCTATCATGGTCCCACAGCTTTGAATACATTTTGAGTTGAATTTTGTATAGAATGAGACATATAGGTCTGATTTCATTCTTCTGAGGGTTGACATCCAGGTTTTCCAACATCATTTGTTTAGTAAGCTGGCCACAGATGTGTAGATTTATTTCTTGGTCCTATATTCTATTGGTCTTCATGTCTGTTTGGGGTCAGTACAATGGCATCTTGTCACTATGGCTCTGTAGTGTAATTTGAGGCCAGGTGTTGTGATGGCTCCAGCTACATTCCTTCTGCTAAAGACTGCTCAGAATGTCTGTGGTCATTTGTGTTTCCATGAGAATTTTAGAATTGTTCTTTGTCCTGGGAAGAATGCACTGGGAATCTGATGGGAATGTCACTGAATTTGATTACTTTGATTAATATGAACATCTTCACAATATTAATTCTTCCAACCCCGGAGCATGGGTGATTTTCCCACTGTCCTGTCATCTTCTTCACTTCTTTTTCCACTCTAACATTTTCCTTGTACAGCTTTTTCAATTCCTAGATACTTTTTAAAAACCTTAATTTTAGCTACTGTGAATGAGAATTTTTCCCCTCCCCCAATTTCTCTCCCCAAATTTGATAT